>NC_057811.1:192897322-193497322 GCF_018294505.1 Triticum aestivum | reverse complement strand
CTTCACTTGCCATCGCTGTCGTTGCCACATAAGCCTTGACGCCAACAACTACCATCTTCCACTTGCCCCTCTTGCCAATGCCCCGCTCCAAAGACAAAGTCCTCAAGAGGGGATACGACGCCAAGGCGCCGCCTTCGTCTGATCACACGGATCTAGGGTTTCCCCCGAAGCTGCATCGACCGGCCTGGGCGTGAGGGGTGAGGAAGCAAGACAACGAAGCCTTCAAGAAGGTCCACGACGCATGCAGGCGTCACCATCGCTGGTCATGGCCGAAGACCAAGACAGGGTTTTCACCCCAGCTTCCGAACACCACCTTAACGACCCACGCCGGTGTTGGCAAGGCCACCAAACCAAGGCCAACCCATCGACGAAGAGACACATAGTAGCCAGCCGCACCTCGCGGAGGCCACTGACGGCCAAAACAGCAGCCGCCATGTCAGATCCGCCCACGGCAGACCAAGAGCAAAGCCACCGGATGTAGCAATCGCTGCCACGCACTGCCAAGCACCATGCCAGACAGGGAGCAGGGAACGCCACCCGAAGCTGAGGACCACCATGGTGCCCAGCTGTAGCCTGCACTGGATGACCGAAGACGCCAAGTTCACCAAGCCACGCCAACCAGCCAGCCAAGGCCATCATCCATGCGCGTCGGAGCACCCTGCGGACCGTGCGACGAAGAATGTCTCACGCACCAGCCTCCTGCCCCCGAGCCGCACCCCCGCGCGCCAGATCTGGGCCGCACTCGCCCGTGTGCCTACCGTAGCCTCTGGCTGCCCCTACGGACTGCATGGCCTAAGGACGCCGCGCGCAGCCGCCTCCTGCCTCCGAGCCCTACCTCTGCACGCCAGATCTGGGCCGCCTGCCCGTGCGCCGACTGCAGCATCTGGCTGCCCCTGTGCCAGCGCCACGCCACGCTGCACTACCCCCGCCATCGGCAGGTCGCGAACCGAGCGCCGCCATTGCCTCGTCGCGCCACCCCACTGCCTTGCCGCGCCGCCTTGAGCAGCCACGTGCCCGAGCTCCCTCAGAGACAACCGGCCCGCGCCGCTCGATCCAGAAAAGGAGGAAAAGAGCCCCGCCACCGCCGAGCCTCACGGGCTTTGCCCGGCGGTTCCTGCCGGCGGCGGCGAGGGGAGGGGTTGGCAGTGTGGAGCGCTGACGACGGCTAGATTTCACTCCCTGGTCGCCCACGGGAGCGACCGAGGGGAGCGTGCTGTAATCGACGACAACGATTCATTCTACTACATATGTAACTTTAGCGCATGGTTGACGAACCCACAATCATGGTCACTTCCCTAGACCATGTCCCTTCACCGAACACCTCACATGTTGTTCACATCGCCCCCCTCGTTCAGATCCAAGATCATATGATTCATTTTTTATAAGTTAATAAAATTACATAATTAACTATCATTGAACCTTCCTAGCTGGCTTGCTTCAGTAATATAAATGATCGAGTTATTTATCACATGCATATGGCTCATTGTTTGCTAAACAAACCTATGCATTGCCTTCTCCAATAATTATAAATATAGAGATGCCCACTTTTCAAGTGGCAAGTCTTTGCTTAGGGAAGGTTACTCACCCGGCTAATATCTCCAGAAATATAATGCCATACTGATGCAGAATGAAATATAGCATGACGCAATCATCAGTGACAGAATCAGATCCCTTGGTACCATTCCAGACATCAAGACCTGAAACCGTTGCAACATATCTGTTGAAATGAGGTTCCTTGGCCTAGCAGGTAGATTCAGCTTAAGCATGTGCTCTAGACAGTAAGCTATCCCCGTCGTCATTTGAAGTTGGGCCATCCAGTCCATGTTCTCAGTATCTTTGACTGCAACATAACTGCAGTAAAAACTATAGAATAATCCAAAGCATTATCCAATACTGATTATTACTAATTGTTGGCTTCCAACACATGCTAAAATTATTGAACTGGCTACACGTTATAGGAACCATTCTGTTGACAGTAAGAAAATTAACAGAATCAATACACACTTACCATGGAGATGCTTGAAGAGAGCCCCATTTTGAGCTTATTCAAACATCGTACCTCTAATGAAAGGATTTTGTTCTTCACCAATATCCAAGCACATTCAAGTTCTCGTGGCCCACTTTGAATAAACTTGAGATCAAATAAACATCTCTTCAAGCATTGTGGGAAACCCTAGGTCCGGTTCTCCGGATCGGATGGTGGCGGCTTTGCGACACCGTTCTCCTTCTTGATGGCGCTATCTTGCTTGCTTGCGGCGTCCCCAGTGTTGGATTTGGAGATGTCCGATATCATGCTTATTTGGTCTGCCTCCCTAGTGTTAAATTTAAGTTGATTTAAAAACTACAGTCAATGACCAAAATTGCAGGCAGTGATGAAGAGTAGATAAATTACTGACCAAAGCAGTTGTTTAGGATCAAATGAAGCTTGACACCATGATTGGGCATCAGGAGGAAGTAGTCTATTTTCTAGATAAACTATGCTACATTCCTGCAGTAATAAAGCATAAATAGTGATTGGAGACTCAAAAAAAGGGAGAGAAAGAAATACTTGTGAGAGATCTTGTGTTTGCACTTCATGTAGTACCTTCATACGTCCATAAATCCTTCGTCTATATAGGTGATCAGTTTCCAAGATTGTAATGTTAACAATGCCAACCGCATTGCGAGCTGGTCTGGTGTCTCCTCTTACTCCACATCTCACCTAACAAATTCATTAGGCATGAATTTTGTTCTCTATAGTGAACATTTTTAGCCAAAAAAGAAAGAAGACTTTGCATCACCTACAAAGAATAACTTCTCTGTAGAAGGAGGACCATAGATACATTACAAAAGAGAAGTGTACATGATCAAGTGGGGAAATACTACAAACTCTAAAACAAAATAAGCTAGAGATTGGGAAGTTCGTTTCCAGTATGGCTTAGTGCTACCTCTAGTGGATTGTGCGGTGATGGCGTGCAACGAATTAGTTAGATGATATAGTGGAGGAGAAGGCACAAACCATGGCACAGGGAACACCGTCGGGTAGGGTCGGATGGGCGTGCACAACAGAGGTCTGCTGCGGGCCTCGCCAGCTTTGGGGTCGCTTGCTGCAATGCCAGATTGTCGTCGGTGTCAGTGGCCACCGCCGCAATGGGCATCTACGCGGTGTCACGTAATGAGATTGTTGTGTCAGCAAAGTGGCTGCATGCCCAATGCCTTTTTGGATTTTTGTCATGGTTAACATTCCAAATATTCCAAACTAAGTTTGGGTATATCAAGATGAATACACAGAGGATTCCTAAAAATAAAACATGGAAATAACTCAGTTCAAGCTCCAAATATTCCTCATTTTTCATGTGCAGCTGAAGTCGTTGAACTCAATATCTGCATGACAATTGGTAATTGACTGCCAATATCTTGTTATGGGACACAATATGCGTTACTAATTGTAATGATATTAGGTATGGTTTAAAGCAGTCATTTACTGAAATATCTGTACGTGATTAAGAAAAATGATTTGAAATATGTAACAACAAAGAATTTGCAACAACACCAACAGGCTGGTTGTCGATATGTGTGCAAGAACAACAAAATAATAATGAACAACATGTATAATAGCATCACAAACCTCTGATAAAAATTATAAACCACCGAAATTGTACATTCACCTGTCCACTCTAATGAATAATACCACCGTTTGATACGTCTCCGTCATATCTACTTTTCCAAACACTTTTGCCCTTGTTTTGGACTCTAACTTGCAAGATTTGAATGGAACTAACCCGGATTGACGCTATTTTCAGCAGAATTGCCATGGTGTTATCTTTGTGCAGAAACAAAAGTTCTTGGAATGACCTGAAACTTCACGGAGATTATTTTTGGAAATAATAAAAAAATTGGCGAAAGAATCAAGGCCAGGGGGCCCACACCCTGTCCACGAGGGTGGGAGGCGCGCCTGCCCCCCAGGGCGCGCCCCTGCCTCGTGGGCCCCCTGGAGCTCCACCGATCTCAACTCCAACTCTATATATTCGTGTTCGGGGAGAAAAAAATCATAGAGAAGGATTCATCGCGTTTTACGATACGGAGCCGCCGCCAAGCCCTAATCTCTCTCAGGAGGGCTGATCTGGAGTCTGTTCGGGGCTCCAAAGAGGGGAATCCGTCGCCATCGTCATCATCAACCATCCTCCATCACCAATTTCATGATGCTCACCGCCGTGCGTGAGTAATTCTATCGTAGGCTTGCTGGACGGTGATGGGTTGGATGAGATTTATCATGTAATCGAGTTAGTTTTGTTAGGGTTTGATCCCTAGTATCCACTATGTTCTGAGATTGATGTTGCCATGACTTTGCTATGCTTAATGCTTGTCACTAGGGCCCGAGTGCCATGATTTCAGATCTGAACCTATTATGTTTTCATGAATATATATGTGATTTCTTGATCCTATCTTGCAAGTCTATAGTCACCTACTATGTGTTATGATCCGGCAACCCCGAAGTGACAATAATCGGGACCACTCCCGGTGATGACCGTAGTTTGAGGAGTTCATGTATTCACTATGTGTCAATGCTTTGGTCCGGTACTTTATTAAAAGGAGGCCTTAATATCCCTTAGTTTCCACTAGGACCCCGCTGCCACGGGAGGGTAGGACAAAAGATGCCATGCAAGTTCTTTTCCATAAGCACGTATGACTATATTCGGAATACATGCCTACATTACATTGATGAATTGGAGCTAGTTCTGTGTCACCCTATGTTATAACTGTTGCATGAATAATCGCATCCGGCATAATTCTCCATCACCGATCCAATGCCTACGAGCTTTTCACATATTGTTGTTTGCTTATTTACTTTTCCGTTGCCACTGTTACAATCACTACAAAACTGCTACTGTTACTTTTGCCACCGTTACCGTTACTTCCATACTACTTGCTACTAAATACTTTGTTGTAGATATTAAGTTATCCAGGTGTGGTTGAATTGACAACTCAACTGCTAATACTCGAGAATATTCTTTGGCTCCCCTTGTGTCGAATCAATAAATTTGGGTTGAATACTCTACCCTCGAAAACTGTTGCGATCCCCTATACTTGTGGGTTATCAAGACTATTTTCTGGCGCCGTTGCCGGGGAGCATAGCTCTATTCTTTGAGTTACTTGGGATCTGCTGGTCACTATGAAGAACTTGAAAGACGAGAAAACAAAAATTTATCCCTCAACTACGAGGGGAGGTAAGGAACTGCCATCTAGCTCTGCGCTTGATTCACCTTCTGTTTTGAGTAAGCTTGCGACACCTAAACCTGCTTCTGCTATTAATTCTGATATGTCGCATGTTATTGATGATGCCACTTCTGCTATGCATGATACTTATGATGAAACTACTTCTATGCTTGATACTACTGTGCCACTTGGTGAATTTCTTGATGAACAACTTGCTAGAGCTAGAGAGAATGAAATTATTGAAACTGATAATATTGATGAAAGCGATGATGAAGACTCTCCCCCTAAATATGAATTTTCCTGTTGTGCCTGAGGGCTATGTTATGGATGAAGAAACTGCTAGAGACTTTCTTGCTTGCAATGATAGAAGTGATCTTAAGAAATTATTAGCTAAGCTTAAACAAAAAAACTTTGAATGCTAGAATGAAATATGATCCTGCTTATGCTACTTCACCTATCTTTGTTACTGATAAGGATTAGGAATTCTCTGTTGATCCTGATATAGTTACTTTGGTTGAATCTGATCCTTTCTATGGCTATGAATCTCAAACTATTGTGGCACATCTTACTAAATTAAATGATATAGCCACCCTGTTCACTAATGATGAGAAAACTCGCTACTATTATATCCTTAAAATATTTCGGTTCTCATTAAAGGGTGATGCTAAAACATGGTTTAATTCTCTTGATCCTGGTTGTGTGCGTAGTCCCCAGGATATGATTTATTACTTCTCTGCTAAATATTTCCCTGCTCATAAGAAACAAGCTGCTTTAAGGGAAATATATAATTTTGTGCAAATTGAAGAAGAGAGTCTCCCACAAGCTTGGGGGAGGCTTCTCCAATTACTTAATGCTTTGCCTGATCATCCTCTTAAGAAAAATGAAATACTTGATATCTTTTATAATGGACTAACCGATACTTCCAAAGACCACCTGGATAGTTGTGTTGGTTGTGTTTTCAGGGAAAGAACTGCTGATCAAGCTGAAATTCTATTGAATAATATGTTGACCAATGAAAATAATTGGACACTTCCTGAGCCAACTCCTAAGCCAACTCCGAAGAAAAGGGGTGTTCTATTTCTCAGTCCTGAAGATATGCAAGAGGCAAAGAAATCTATGAAAGAAAAGGGTATAAAAGCTGAAGATGTTAAGAATTTACCTCCTATTGAAGAAATACATGGTCTTAATTTACCGCCTGTTGAAGAATTATATGGTCTTAATTCATCACCTATTGAAGAAACACATGGTCTTGATAACCCGACACAGGTAGTAAAGGTAAATTCTCTCTATAGATATGATAAGCTGAAATCCCTCCTACTAAGCTTGCTAGCCAATGTTTGGATGAGTTTGATAACTTTATGGTTAAGCAAGAAGATTTTAATGCTTATGTTGGTAGACAATTGAAACACAATGCTTATATGATTGAACACTTGGGTGATTATATGTCTAGAGTTAAAGGTGAACTTAAACTCATTAGTAAACATGCTTCTATGGTTACCACTCAAGTAGAACAAGTACTTAAAGCTCAGAATGATTTGCTCAGTGAATTGAATAGTAAGAATAATGACTTTGCTATTAGAGTTGCAACTAGAGGAGGTAAAGTGACTCGGGAACCTTTGTATCCTGAAGGTCACCCTAAGAGAATTGAGCAGGATTCTCAAAGAACTAATGTAGATGCACCTAGTCCTTCTAAAAAGAAGAAAAAGAAAAATGATAGGACTTTGCATGCTTCTAGTGAACCTGTTGTAGACACACCTGAGAATCCCAATGATATTTCTATTTCTGATGCTGAAACACAATCTGGTGATGAACATGAACCTAGTAATAATGTTAATGATAATGTTCATGTTGATGCTCAACCAAGTAATAACAATGATGTAGAAATTGAACCTGCTGTTGATCTTGATAACCCACAATCAAAGAATCAATGTTATGATAAGAGAGACTCTGTTGCTAGGAAGCACGGTAAAGAAAGAGAACCATGGTTCACAAACCCATGCCTTTTCCTCCCAAACCATCCAAGAAAAAGGATGATGAGGATTTTGAGCGCTTTGCTGAAATGATTAGACCTATCTTTTTACATATGCGTTTAACTGATATGCTCAAAATGAATCCTTATGCTAAGTATATGAAAGAAATTGTTACAAATAAAAGAAAGATACCGGAAGCTGAAATTTCCACCATGCTTGCTAATTATACTTTTAAGGGTGGAATACCAAAGAAGTTAGGAGATCCAGGAGTACCCACTATACCATGCTCCATTAAAAGAAATTATGTTAGAACTGCTTTATGTGATCTTGGAGCCGGTGTTAGTGTTATGCCTCTCTCTTTATATCGTAGACTTGATTTGAATAAGTTGACACCTACTGAAATATCTTTGCAAATGGCCGATAAATCAACTGCTATACCTGTCGGTATTTGTGAGGATGTGCCTGTTGTGGTTGCAAACGTTACTATTTTAACGGACTTTGTTATTCTTGATATTCCCGAGGACGATAGTATGTATATTATTCTTGGAAGACCCTTTTTGAATACTGCAGGGGCTGTTATTGATTGCAACAAAGGCAATGTCACCTTTCATGTTAATGGTAATGAGCATACAGTACACTTTCCGAGGAAACAACCTCAAGTCCACATTATCAATTCTATTGGAAAAATTCCATCGATTATTTTTGGAGGTTTTGAATTTCCTCTTCCTACTGTCAAAAAGAGATATGATATTCTTATTATTGGGGATGTGCATATCCCCGTTGAGGTAACATAGTGTTATTCGAAATTTCTCCGGTTCCATGTTATTCGGAATGAGTTTGTTAATAAGACTTGATCAACCTTGTTAGTGGATTCCTTTTGATGAGCATGAGATGGATGAAGTTAGAAATCACAACCTTCTGTACCCACCTTTTACTTTCTGTTATTTAGTTGAAATAAAGCAAAAATAGTATTTTTCTGTCAGTTTTCTGAATTATCCGTGCAATAAAAAAATACCCCAAAAATAAAAGTTCTCCAAATGCCCCGAAAATGAAATATGTTTTTTCTAGAATATTTGAGAATATCTGGCACTAAGAACACAGCAGGGGGAGCAAGCACCTGGCCACGAGGGTCCAGGGCGTGCCCTCCCCTACAGGGCGCCCCCCTGCCTCGTGGGCCCATGGTGGCTCCCCTCCACTTATTCCAGCCACCACACACTCCTTCTTCCTCCCAAAAAAATCACCAACCAGCTCAAGCACGATTTCTAGCTCATTTTGCTGTGATTTTCGATCTCCTTACTCAAAGCACCTCTCACAAAACTGCTTTGGGGGATTGTTCCTTGAGGAAGAAATATGTTTAGGAAAATGTACCAAGGTGGCCCTTCAAGGAAGCAAGGACCCAGGCTCGCAATGCGTGATGCCGACGATGAACCACCGAGGGAAGCTCAAGTGTGGGCTTGTGAATGGCCTTCAGAGGACTTCATGGATCGAGCAGGAATCAAGGAAGAATTTAACGCATATGTGCGTAACGCTGATCTTGTGAGCTTCGAGGTAGATAAGTGCCGTCAGTACCACTATCTCACTGATTCCTTTGTGAGGAGGTTTGAATTTTCATCTTCATGCAATTCTCAAACTGTCCTGTTTGATCTTTATGAAAATTCTTATACCATGGACTTAGAGGATTTTAGCACTGCTTGCAAACTTCCGCAATGGGGTAGCACTAGCGAGCCTCGCAAATCTGAGTTTAGAGATTTTCTTGCTAGTATAACTGTAGGGGAGTCTAGAGATATAACACAAGCTACCATAGGGAGCATTCATTTTCCTGCTATACATTATTTTGCTTTCTTCATAGGTAGGTGCATAAATGGTAAGGATGAAGCATGTCACATGTGTGTCCCTGATCTCAGTGTTCTCAGGAGCGCTGTATTCGGAGATAAACATTATAATTTGGGAACCATTGTTGCACGTAGGTTGCATAATAATAGATTTAATGGAGATTTCTTTGGTGGAATTTATGCAACCCGTTTAGCTAATTTTCTTGATATACCCATTCGTGATCATGATATGGAATTGCCTCCTTCTTATCTAGATTTTAATGCCATGGTTCACCATCGGTTTGTTGAGAGGAATGAACCGCCTCTCCAGTACCGACTAATCTTTGACAGGCGTCACACCGTTAATATTGTTCTCCCTGCTCCTACTCTCTTTGATTTTCAGACAAAGGGGAGATATGTCATAACCAGGGAGGAGGCAAATGAGTACGAGAGGAGGACGAGGGCAGCTCGCCTCCAATCTGCAGCCCATGATGCAATAGCCGCTGCATCTCAGTACGACCCCAGTTACAACTTTGGATATCTGCCAGGCCAGCCGTGGCCATAGACCAACTTAGGCCAAAAGCCTAAGCTTGGGGGAGTACGTATTTCTCACCGACATTACATTCATATTCACACACTCATGCTAGTTGTCGGTGCTCATACTTTTTCACTATAATATCCATGCTAGTTTATTTTCCTTTTTATGCTTTCTTCTTGTGTGTTTGAAAAACCTTAAGAAAACTAAAAAAATAGTTGTAGCTTTTAGCTAGTTTACTTTTCATGATGTAGTAGTAGTAATTAAAAGAAAACCCAAAAAAGATTTCCCGTTCTTCTTTTGCTTGTTGGGAGCTTTCCCGTGTAAATAGTTTTATTTCTTTTCTTTGGGGGTCGATAGGAGAAGACCATAATGAAAATGTTGAAGTGGTTCTTATATGCATTATTGTTGATTTAACCAAGAGCCCATATTGCCTTGTCTTCTCCTGTTTATTGAATGCTCACAGATTCCAGCTTAGTCTAATGCACGTGCACTATTATTATTATTCACATCGTTCGGTCGTGCAAGTGAAAGGCAATTATGACGATATATGATGGACTGATTGAGATGAGAGAAGCTGGTATGAACTCGACCTCTCTTGTTTTTGTAAATATGATTAGTTCATCGTTCCTGATTCAGCCTATTATGAATAAACATGTTTGCAATGACAATTAGAGATTATAGTTACTTATGCCATGCTTAATTAGCTAGGAGTTTATAATGGTTTACCTTGCGTGCCAACATGCTATTAAAATGGTTGTGATGTGGTATGATAGGGTGGTATCCTCCTTTGAATGATTCAAGTGACTTGACTTGGCACATGTTCACGCATGTAGTTGAAACAAAATCAACATAGCCTTCATGATATTTATGTTCATGGTGGATTATATCCTACTCATGCTTGCACTCAATGTTTATTAATTTTAATGCATGTTCATGACTGTTGTCGCTCTCTAGTTGGTCGCTTCCCAGTCTTTTGCTAGCCTTCACTTGTACTCAGCGGGAATACTGCTTCTGCATCCAATCCCTTAAACCCCAAATTTATTTCCATATGAGTCCACTATACCTTCCTATATGCGGTATCTACCTGCCGTTCCAAGTAAATTTGTATGTGCCAAACTCTAAACCTTCAAATGAAATTCTGCTTTGCATGCTCGAATAGCTCATGTATCAACTAGGTCTGTCTGTATCTTCCATGCTAGGCGGGTTATTCTCAAGAGGAGTGGACTCCGCTCCTCACTCCGTGAAAATGGCTGGTCACCGGGATGCCCAGTCCCATGCTTTATGCAAACCAAATCAAAATAATTGCAAACAAAACTCCCCCGGGACTCTTGTTAGTTGGAGGCACTTGTTGTTTCGAGAAAGCCATGGATTGATGCTTGTTGGTGGAAGGGGAGTATAAACTTTACCATTCTGTTTGGGAACCGCCTATAATGTGTGTAGCATGGAAGATATCGCCATCTCTCGGTTGTTGTGTTGACAATGAAAATATGCCGCTCAAAATATTATTTATTTCTGTTTCAAAATCGAGCTCTGGCACCTCTACAAATCCCTGCTTCCCTCTGCGAAGGGCCTATCTATTTACTTTTATGCTGAGTCATCACCCTCTTATTAAAAAGCACCAGCTGGAGAGCACCGCTGTCATTTGCATCCATTACTATTAGTTTATATTGGGTATGACTATGACTGGATCTCTTTTACCATGAATTACAATGTCTAGCCAGTCCTTGATCTTTAAGGGTGCTCTGCATTTATGTTTTGCGGTCTCAGAAAGGGCTAGCGAGATACCATCTTGTTATATCATATTATGATTGTTTTGAGGAAGTGTTGTCATCCGAGATTTATTATTATTGCTCGCTAGTTGATTATGCCATTGATATGAGTAAACATGAGACCTAAGTGTTATTGTGAATATGGTTAGTCATAATGTTTGCTGAAAACTTGGATGCTGGCTTTACATATTTACAACAACAAGAGCAAACAGAGTTTGTAAAAGTTTTTCTTTATCACTTTCAGTTTATCAACTGAATTGCATGAGGACAAGCAAAGGTTTAAGCTTGGGGGAGTTGATACGTCTCCGTCGTATCTACTTTTCCAAACACTTTTGCCCTTGTTTTGGACTCTAACTTGCATGATTTGAATGGAACTAACCCGGACTGACGCTGTTTTCAGCAGAATTGCCATGGTGTTATCTTTGTGCAGAAACAAAAGTTCTCGGAATGACCTGAAACTTCACGGAGATTATTTTTGGAAATAATAAGAATATTGGCAAAAGAATCAAGGCCAGGGGGCCCACACCCTGCCCACGAGGGTGGGAGGCGCGCCCCCTGCCTCGTGGGCCCCCTGGAGCTCCACCGACCTCAACTCCAACTCTATATATTCGTGTTCGGGGAGAAAAAAAATCCGAGAGAAGGATTCATCATGTTTTACGATACGGAGCCGCCGCCAAGCCCTAATCTCTCTCGGGAGAGCTGATCTGGAGTCCGTTCGGGGCTCCGGAGAGGGGAATCCGTCGCCATCGTCATCATCAACCGTCCTCCATCACCAATTTCATGATGCTCATTGCCGTGCGAGAGTAATTCTATCGTAGGCTTGCTAGACGGTGATGGGTTGGATGAGATTTATCATGTAATCGAGTTAGTTTTGTTAGGGTTTGATCCCTAGTATCCACTATGTTCTGAGATTGATGTTGCCATGACTTTGCTATGCTTAATGCTTGTCACTAGGGCCCGAGTGCCATGATTTCAGATCTGAACCTATTATGTTTTCATGAATATATATGTGATTTCTTGATCCTATCTTGCAAGTCTATAGTCACCTACTATGTGTTATGATCCGGCAACCCCGAAGTGACAATAATCGGGACCACTCCCGGTGATGACCGTAGTTTGAGGAGTTCATGTATTCACTATGTGTCAATGCTTTGGTCCGGTACTCTATTAAAAGGAGTCCTTAATATCCCTTAGTTTCCACTAGGACCCCGCTGCCACGGGAGGGTAGGACAAAAGATGCCATGCAAGTTCTTTTCCATAAGCACGTATGACTATATTCGGGATACATGCCTACATTACATTGATGAATTGGAGCTAGTTCTGTGTCACCCTATGTTATAACTGTTGCATGAATAATCGCATCCGGCATAATTCTCCATCACCGATCTAATGCCTACGAGCTTTTCACATATTGCTCTTTGCTTATTTACTTTTCAGTTGCCACTGTTACAATCACTACAAAACTTCTACTGTTACTTTTGCCACCGTTACCGTTACTTCCATACTACTTGCTACTAAATACTTTGCTGTAGATATTAAGTTATCCAGGTGTGGTTGAATTGACAACTCAACTGCTAATACTTGAGAATATTCTGTGGCTCCCCTTGTGTCAAATCGATAAATTTGGGTTGAATACTCTACCCTCGAAAACTGTTGCGATCCCCTATACTTGTGGGTTATCACCTGTCCATATTCACATATTTAAGCTTAGCAAATGTCTACAAATCCTGAAAAATATATTCCATGATGATGCAAAGAAACTTAGTTAGCTTCCTAACTAAGATGCATAAATGAAGGTACAAAAAAGAAAAACGAAAGTTGATTATCCACTCCCGACGTAATGAAAGAAGGGAAGAAAGAACACCGGCTTGTTTGTCCAGGCATACTGGCTTCTGTCCTATCGCTGTTGAAGTCCCTGTCCTTGTCCCTTTTTGCTATAGCTATAAGCAAATGTATATATGTATAAAGATTATGCATTTATTTTAAACAATTGCGAGATGTGCAAATGATAGACAAACTTCAAGTGCAACCCGAATAACACGCGACCTTCATATCAGTCAAACTAAGCTGGATTGTCACACGAAGAAAATGTTGGGGATCGTAGCAGAATTTTAAAATTTCCTACGCATCACCAAGATCTATCTATGGAGTATACTAGCAACGAGGGGAAAGGAGTGCATCTACATACCCTTGTAGATCGCGAGCGGAAGCGTTCCAATGAACGGGGTTGATGGAGTCGTACTCGCCGTGATCCAAATCACCGATGACCGAGTGCCGAACGGACGGCACCTCCGTGTTCAACACATGTATGGAGCAGCAACGTCTCCTCCTTCTTGGTCCAGCAAGGGGGGAGGAGAGGTTGATGGAGATCCAGCAGCACGACGGCGTGGTGGTGGAAGTAGCGGGATCTCGGCAGGGCTTCGCCAAGCTTCTGCGAGAGGGAGAGGTGTTGCAGGGGGAGAGGGAGGCGCCAGGGGCTGTGGTGCTGCTGCCCTCCCTCCCCCACTATATATAGGCCCCCTGGAGGGGGGGCGCCGGCCCTGGAACCCATCTACAAGGGGGGGCGGCGGCCAGGGGGGAAACTTCCCCCCCAAGTCAAGTGGGGCGCCCCCCACCCCTAGGGTTTCCAACCCTAGGCGCAGGGGGAGGCCCATGGGGGGCGCCCCAGCCCACTAAGGGCTGGTTCCCTTCCCACTTCAGCCCATGGGGCCCTCCGGGATAGGTGGCCCCACCCGGTGGACCCCCGGGACCCTTCCGGTGGTCCCGGTACAATACCGATAACCCCCGAAACTTTCCCGGTGGCCGAAACTGGACTTCCTATATATAATTCTTCACCTCCGGACCATTCCGGAACTCCTCGTGACGTCCGGGATCTCATCCGGGACTCCTAACAACTTTCGGGTTTCCGCATACTAATATCTCTACAACCCTAGCGTCACCGAACCTTAAGTGTGTAGACCCTACGGGTTCGGGAGACATGCAGACATGACCGAGACGCCTCTCCGGTCAATAACCAACAGCGGGATCTGGATACCCATGTTGGCTCCCACATGTTCCACGATGATCTCATCGGATGAACCACGATGTCGAGGATTCAATCAATCCCGTATACAATTCCCTTTGTCAATCGGTACGTTACTTGCCCGAGATTCGATCGTCGGTATCCCAATACCTTGTTCAATCTCGTTACCGGCAAGTCACTTTACTCGTACCGTAATGCATGATCCCGTGGCTAACTCCTTAGTCACATTGAGCTCATTATGATGATGCATTACCGAGTGGGCCCAGAGATACCTCTCCGTCATACGGAGTGACAAATCCCAGTCTCGATCCGTGTCAACCCAACAGACACTTTCAGAGATACCCGTAGTGTACCTTTATAGTCACCCAGTTACGTTGTGACGTTTGGTACACCCAAAGCACTCCTACGGCATCCGGGAGTTACACGATCTCATGGTCTAAGGAAAAGATACTTGACATTGGAAAAGCTCTAGCAAACGAACTACACGATCTTTTATGCTATGCTTAGGATTGGGTCTTGTCCATCACATCATTCTCCTAATGATGTGATCCCGTTATCAATGACATCCAATGTCCATAGTCAGGAAACCATGACTATCTGTTGATCAACGAGCTAGTCAACTAGAGGCTTACTAGGGACACGTTGTGGTCTATGTATTCACACATGTATTACGATTTCCGGATAACACAATTATAGCATGAACAATAGACAATTATCATGAACAAAGAAATATAATAATAACCATTTATTATTGCCTCTAGGGCATATTTCCAACAGTCTCCCACTTGCACTAGAGTCAATAATCTAGTTACATTGTGATGAATCGAACACCCATAGCGTTCTGGTGTTGATCATGTTTTGCTCTAGGGAGAGGTTTAGTCAACGGATCTGCTACATTCAGGTCCGTATGTACTTTACAAATATCTATGTCTCCATTTTGAACACTTTCACGAATGGAGTTGAAGCGACGCTTGATATGCCTGGTCTTCCTGTGAAACCTGGGCTCCTTGGCAAGGGCAATAGCTCCAGTGTTGTCACAGAAGAGAGTCATCGGGCCCGACGCATTGGGAATCACCCCTAGGTCGGTAATGAACTCCTTCATCCAGATTGCTTCTTGCGCTGCCTCTGAGGCTGCCATGTACTCCGCTTCACATGTAGATCCCGCCACGACGCTTTGCTTGCAACTGCACCAGCTTACTGCCCCTCCATTCAAAATATACACGTATCCGGTTTGTGACTTCGAGTCATCCAGATCTGTGTCGAAGCTAGCGTCGACGTAACCCTTTACGACGAGCTCTTCGTCACCTCCATAAACGAGAAACATATCCTTAGTCCTCTTCAGGTACTTCAGGATATTCTTGACCGCTGTCCAGTGTTCCATGCCGGGATTACTTTGGTACCTTCCTACCAAACTTACGGCAAGGTTTACATCAGGTCTGGTACACAGCATGGCATACATAATAGACCCTATGGCCGAGGCATAGGGGATGACACTCATCTTTTCTCTATCTTCTGCCGTGGTCGGGCATTGAGCCGTGCTCAATTGCACACCTTGCAATACAGGCAAGAACCCCTTCTTGGACTGATCCATATTGAACTTCTTCAATATCTTGTCAAGGTACGTACTCTGTGAAAGACCAATGAGGCGTCTTGATCTATCTCTATAGATCTTGATGCCTAATATATAAGCAGCTTCTCCAAGGTCCTTCATTGAAAAACACTTATTCAAATAGGCCTTTATACTTTCCAAGAATTCTATATCATTTCCCATCAATAGTATGTCATCCACATATAATAAGAGAAATGCTACAGAGCTCCCACTCACTTTCTTGTAAACACAGGCTTCTCCATAAGTCTGTGTAAACCCAAACGCTTTGATCATCTCATCAAAACGAATGTTCCAACTCCGAGATGCTTGCACCAGTCCATAGATGGAGCGCTGGAGCTTGCATACCTTGTTAGCATTCTTAGGATCGACAAAACCTTCCGGCTGCATCATATACAATTCTTCCTTAAGAAAGCCGTTAAGGAATGCCGTTTTGACGTCCATTTGCCATATCTCATAATCATAGAATGCGGCAATTGCTAACATGATTCGGACGGACTTCAGCTTCGCTACGGGTGAGAAAGTCTCATCGTAGTCAACCCCTTGAACTTGTCGATAACCCTTAGCGACAAGTCGAGCCTTATAGATGGTCACATTACCATCCGCGTCTGTCTTCTTCTTAAAGATCCATTTATTTTCTATGGCTCGCCGATCATCGGGCAAGTCAGTCAAAGTCCATACTTCGTTTTCATACATGGATCCTATCTCGGATTTCATGGCTTCTAGCCATTTGTCGGAATCCGGGCCCGCCATCGCTTCTTCATAGTTCGAAGGTTCACCGTTGTCTAACAACATGATTTCCAGGACAGGGTTGCCGTACCACTCTGGTGCGGAACGTGTCCTTGTGGACCTACGAAGTTCAGCAGTAACTTGATCCGAAGCTTCATGATCATCATCATTAACTTCCTCCCCAGTCGGTGTAGGCACCACAGGAACATCTTCCCGCGCTGCGCTACTTTCCGGTTCGGAAGGGGTGACTATCACCTCATCAAGTTCCACTTTCCTCCCACTTAATTCTTTCGAGAGAAACTCTTTCTCCAGAAAGGACCCATTCTTGGCAACAAAGATCTTGCCTTCGGATCTGAGGTAGAAGGTATACCCAATGGTTTCCTTAGGGTATCCTATGAAGACGCATTTTTCCGACTTGGGTTCGAGCTTTTCAGGTTGAAGTTTCTTGACATAAGCATCGCATCCCCAAACTTTTAGAAACGACAGCTTAGGTTTCTTCCCAAACCATAATTCATACGGTGTCGTCTCAACGGATTTCGACGGAGCCCTATTTAAAGTGAATGCGGCAGTCTCTAAAGCATAGCCCCAAAATGAGAGCGGTAGATCGGTAAGAGACATCATAGATCGCACCATATCCAATAGAGTGCGATTACGACGTTCGGACACACCATTTCGCTGAGGTGTTCCAGGCGGCGTGAGTTGTGAAACGATTCCACATTTCCTTAAGTGCGTACCAAATTCGTGACTTAAATATTCTCCACCACGATCTGATCGTAAGAACTTTATTTTCCTGTCACGTTGATTCTCAACCTCACTCTGAAATTCCTTGAACTTTTCAAAGGTTTCAGACTTGTGTTTCATTAGGTAGACATACCCATATCTACTTAAGTCATCAGTGAGAGTGAGAACATAACGATATCCTCCGCGAGCCTCAACACTCATTGGACCGCACACATCGGTATGTATGATTTCCAATAAGTTGGTTGCTCGCTCCATTGTTCCGGAGAACGGAGTCTTGGTCATCTTACCCATGAGGCATGGTTCGCACGTGTCAAATGATTCGTAATCAAGAGACTCCAAAAGTCCATCTGCATGGAGCTTCTTCATGCGCTTGACACCAATGTGACCAAGGCGGCAGTGCCACAAGTATGTGGGACTATCGTTATCAACTTTACATCTTTTGGTATTCACACTATGAATATGTGTAACATCACGTTCGAGATTCATCAAGAATAAACCATTGACCAGCGGGGCATGACCATAAAACATATCTCTCATATAAATAGAACAACCATTATTCTCGGATTTAAATGAGTAGCCATCTCGAATTAAACGAGATCCAGATACAATGTTCATGCTCAAAGCTGGCACTAAATAACAATTATTGAGGTTTAAAACTAATCCCGTAGGTAAATGCAGAGGTAGCGTGCCGACGGCGATCACATCGACCTTGGAACCATTCCCGACGCGCATCGTCACCTCGTCCTTTGCCAGTCTCCGCTTATTCCGCAGTTCCTGTTTTGAGTTACAAATATGAGCAACCGCACCGGTATCAAATACCCAGGAGCTACTACGAGTACTGGTAAGGTACACATCAATTACATGTATATCACATATACCTTTGGTGTTGCCGGCCTTCTTGTCCGCTAAGTATTTGGGGCAGTTCCGCTTCCAGTGACCACTTCCCTTGCAATAAAAGCACTCAGTCTCAGGCTTGGGTCCATTCTTTGACTTCTTCCCGGCAACTGGCTTACCGGGCGCGGCAACTCCCTTGCCGTCCTTCTTGAAGTTCTTCTTACCCTTGCCTTTCTTGAACTTAGTGGTTTTATTCACCATCAACACTTGATGTTCCTTTCTGATCTCCACCTCCGCTGATTTCAGCATTGAATATACCTCAGGAATGGTCTTTTCCATCCCCTGCATATTGAAGTTCATCACAAAGCTCTTGTAGCTCGGTGGAAGCGACTGAAGGATTCTGTCAATGACCGCGTCATCCGGGAGATTAACTCCCAGCTGAGACAAGCGGTTGTGTAACCCAGACATTCTGAGTATGTGCTCACTAACAGAACTATTTTCCTCCATTTTACAGCTGAAGAACTTGTCGGAGACTTCATATCTCTCGACCCGGGCATGAGCTTGGAAAACCATTTTCAGCTCTTCGAACATCTCATATGCTCCATGTTTCTCAAAACGCTTTTGGAGACCCGGTTCTAAGCTGTAAAGCATGCCGCACTGAACGAGGGAGTAATCATCAGCACGTGATTGCCAAGCGTTCATAACGTCTTGGTTCTCTGGGATTGGTGCTTCACCTAGCGGTGCTTCTAGGACATAATCTTTCTTGGCAGCTATGAGGATGATCCTCAGGTTCCGGACCCAGTCCGTATAGTTGCTGCCATCATCTTTCAGCTTGGTTTTCTCTAGGAACGCGTTGAAGTTGAGGACAACGTGGGCCATTTGATCTACAAGACATATTGTAAAGATTTTAGACTAAGTTCATGATAATTAAGTTCATCTAATCAAATTATTCAATGAACTCCCACTCAGATAGACATCCCTCTAGTCATCTAAGTGAAACATGATCCGAGTTAACTAGGCCGTGTCCGATCATCACGTGAGACGGACTAGTCAAGATCGGTGAACATCTCCATGTTGATCGTATCTTCTATACGACTCATGCTCGACCTTTCGGTCCTCCGTGTTCCGAGGCCATGTCTGTACATGCTAGGCTCGTCAAGTCAACCTAAGTGTATTGCGTGTGTTCCGAGGCCATGTCTGTACATGCTAGGCTCGTCAACACCCGTTGTATGCGAACGTTAGAATCTATCACACCCGATCATCACGTGGTGCTTCGAAACAACGAACCTTCGCAACGGTGCACAGTTAGGGGGAACACTTTCTTGAAATTATTATAAGGGATCATCTTACTTACTACCGTCGTTCTAAGCAAATAAGATGCAAAACATGATAAACATCACATGCAATCAAATAGTGACATGATATGGCCAATATCATTTTGCTCCTTTGATCTCCATCTTCGGGGCGCCATGATCATCTTCGTCACCGGCATGACACCATGATCTCCATCATCATGATCTCCATCATTGTGTCTTCATGAAGTTGTCACGCCAACGATTACTTCTACTTCTATGGCTAACGCGTTTAGCAATAAAGTAAAGTAATTTACATGGCGTTATTCAATGACACGCAGGTCATACAAAAAATAAAGACAACTCCTATGGCTCCTGCCGGTTGTCATACTCATCGACATGCAAGTCGTGATTCCTATTACAAGAATATGATCAATCTCATACATCACATATATCATTCATCACATCTTCTGGCCATATCACATCACAAGGCACATGCTGCAAAAACAAGTTAGACGTCCTCTAATTGTTGTTGCAAGTTTTTACGTGGCTTGTATAGGTTTCTAGCAAGAACGTTTCTTACCTACGTAAAACCACAACGTGATATGCCAATTTCTATTTACCCTTCATAAGGACCCTTTTCATCGAATCCGTTCCGACTAAAGTGGGAGAGACAGACACCCGCTAGCCACCTTATGCAACTAGTGCATGTCAGTCGGTGGAACCTGTCTCACGTAAGCGTACGTGTAAGGTCGGTCCGGGCCGCTTCATCCCACAATACCGCCGAAACAAGATAAGACTAGTAGCGGCAAGAAGAATTGGCAACATCTACGCCCACAACTGCTTTGTGTTCTACTCGTGCATAGTAACTACGCATAGGCCTGGCTCATGATGCCACTGTTGGGGATCGTAGCAGAATTTTAAAATTTCCTACGCATCACCAAGATCCATCTATGGAGTATACTAGCAACGAGGGGAAAGGAGTGCATCTACATACCCTTGTAGATCGCGAGCGGAAGCGTTCCAATGAACGGGGTTGATGGAGTCGTACTCGCCGTGATCCAAATCACCGATGACCGAGTGCCGAACGGACGGCACCTCCGCGTTCAACACACGTACGGAGCAGCGACGTCTCCTCCTTCTTGATCCAGCAAGGGGGAAGGATAGGTTGATGGAGATCCAGCAGCACGACGACGTGGTGGTGGAAGTAGCGGGGATCTCGGCAGGGCTTCGCCAAGCTTCTGCGAGAGGGAGAGGTGTTGCAGGGGGAGAGGGAGGCGCCAGGGGCTGTGGTGCTGCTGCCCTCCCTCCCCCCACTATATATAGGCCCCCTGGAGGGGGGCGCCGGCCCTGGAACCCATCTACAAGGGGGGCGGCGGCCAGGGGGGGAAACTCCCCCCCCCCAAGTCAAGTGGGGCGCCCCCCACCCCTAGGGTTTCCAACCCTAGGCGCAGGGGGAGGCCCATGGGGGGCGCCCGAGCCCACTAAGGGCTGGTTCCCTTCCCACTTCAGCCCATGGGGCCCTCCGGGATAGGTGGCCCCACCCGGTGGACCCCCGGGACCCTTCCGGTGGTCCCGGTACAATACCGATAACCCCCGAAACTTTCCCGGTGGCCGAAACTGGACTTCCTATATATAATTCTTCACCTCCGGACCATTCCGGAACTCCTCGTGACGTCCGGGATCTCATCCGGGACTTCGAACAACTTTCGGGTTTCCGCATAATAATATCTCTACAACCCTAGCGTCACCGAACCTTAAGTGTGTAGACCCTACGGGTTCGGGAGACATGCAGACATGACCGAGACGCCTCTCCGGTCAATAACCAACAGCGGGATCTGGATACCCATGTTGGCTCCCACATGTTCCACGATGATCTCATCGGATGAACCACGATGTCGAGGATTCAATCAATCCCGTATACAATTCCCTTTGTCAATCGGTACGTTACTTGCCCGAGATTCGATCGCCGGTATCCCAATACCTTGTTCAATCTCGTTACCGGCAAGTCACTTTACTCGTACCGTAATGCATGATCCCGTGGCTAACTCCTTAGTCACATTGAGCTCATTATGATGATGCATTACCGAGTGGGCCCAGAGATACCTCTCCGTCATACGGAGTGACAATCCAGTCTCGATCCGTCAACCCAACAGACACTTTCAGAGATACCCGTAGTGTACCTTTATAGTCACCCAGTTACGTTGTGACGTTTGGTACACCCAAAGCACTCCTACGGCATCCGGGAGTTACACAATCTCATGGTCCAAGGAAAAGATACTTGACATTGGAAAAGCTCTAGCAAACGAACTACACGATCTTTTATGCTATGCTTAGGATTGGGTCTTGTCCATCACATCATTCTCCTAATGATGTGATCCCGTTATCAATGACATCCAATGTCCATAGTCAGGAAACCATGACTATCTGTTGATCAACGAGCTAGTCAACTAGAGGCTTACTAGGGACACGTTGTGGTCTATATATTCACACATGTATTACGATTTCCGGATAACACAATTATAGCATGAACAATAGACAATTATCATGAACAAAGAAATATAATAATAACCATTTATTATTGCCTCTAGGGCATATTTCCAACAGAAAGAACCTGAAGTTCGGGCGTCATTTGAGACATAAGACAACAAGTCAACAATCTCATGCAGGACGTGGTCGAGCATAGTATCTTCCGCCCGACCGGAGTCGTCGGCAACAACTTGTATACCTGCTGGAAGAGAAAAGTGCTAGACAAATCAGCCCCTCACCCTCTCTCGGTATAGACATTTATGATCCTTGTAAGTTACTGCACACACAATGTTCATAAAAGTTCCAGTATTTACAAAGTTACCCCAAATTGCATCAAATACACACATGTTTCGGAGGAATGCACCGTACTTCTCTAGATCCTGCCGTAGGGGATGGGGAGGATAACAGCAGGAAGAGGGCCCCTCCTCTTCAGCCTCGACCACCGATCCTTGGCGACGACCACTGCGTCGGTCCATGCCATCTAGGCTCCGCTCCATGGTCGATGTCGTCCTCCTGCGTCGGGCTCACGCAGGCAAGCCATGATGGAGGGGAGGCGACAGTGATGGCTTGAGGAGGAGGAGGAGGTGGTCGTCGTCGATGG
The DNA here is from genome assembly GCF_018294505.1 of Triticum aestivum. NCBI lineage: Eukaryota > Viridiplantae > Streptophyta > Magnoliopsida > Poales > Poaceae > Triticum > Triticum aestivum. The sequence goes on along the minus strand of NC_057811.1, from coordinate 193,474,684 downwards.
CACCGCGTCGGCATGAGGTGGCCCGGAAGTCCACAACCCACACCGGTGGCGGCCATCAGCGCCCCTTGGTGTGGAGGCATCGCGTGGAGGCGTGGAGTGCAGGCGGCGTGCATGGGTCGGAAGGACGTGGACGGACTAGGTAGGAGCGGCGGTAGCGCAGGAGGTACGGAGGGAGAGAAGGAAAGGGCTCGGGATTGCGGCGGCGGCGGCGGGTCAAGAAGAGGAGACGAGCGATGGCTAGCTAGGGATTGAGGGAGCGGGGCACGTGCACTGTTTTTCTGGATTTTTTCTCCACCGGTTCGGTGTGTGGGAGGGAGCTAAGGTTATGTACGAGGGGTGGTGGGAGGTGGACAAAAAAAAGCCGGACGAAAATAAAACCAGAGTACCAGGCTACCAACTGCTCCATTAAGAGTAGAGATTAGAGACTCCCAAAAAATTACCACGTTAATTAGAATTTATGAGCCGTTAATCTGATAGGAGTTATAATGGTGGAGATCAACTCATATAATCCTTGGCCAAGATTCCCGCTTCATTGGAGCTTCCCACATTAGTCATCCTCTGATATGCGTGTTATGTATTAGCAACCGTTGGATCAAATCCCTCGGAGAGTCCCGGACAACTATTCAACATGCACACAGACACACATCTTTTTTTTAGGGGACTGCTAGGCGTCAGCCGACTTATCTTAGGAAAAGATCAGCCGGCTTGACAACCGTTGATTTGGGCAGCGTTGATCCCCTGGTGCGTGCAATTCACAATACGCCTATGTGCTCTTATACCCTGGACCACGTCATCACAATAAGCCATCACTCCAGCCACCGGTACGTCCAATGCATATTCTCGCTTCCAGCATGGCATGCATAGCTTCGATGAGAATCGCAGCTTGCGAAGTTGCAGCACCAAATTCAGGTTGCACATGTCGCCGACCATCTCATGGAAAGCTCAGCGTGCTGGCCGCGCACCGGCCATGACTACAGTACCAGCAATCTCCGGGATTGCAGCACCAGCCTTGAAGCATCGGCGATGGCAACGCGGCAATGTCCCATTGCAACACTGGTGATACTCTGTTGCAGCACCGGCGATGTGCCGGCGGCCCGACAACTCTCCATTGCAGCACCCGCACATTGGTGATACTCCATTGTAGATCCAACGATGTTCGGGCGGCATGACAACGCCCCATTGCAGCACTTGCGAGATTCCGACAGCTCGACGATGCTCCGTTGCAGCACCGGCGATGCTTCGGCGGCCTGACGATGCTCCGTTGCAGTACCAACGATGCTCAAGCGGCTCGAAGATGCTCTGTTGCAGCACCGACGATGCTCTGGCGGCCCGGCAATGCTCCGTCACAACATCGATGATGCTCCATTGTAATACCGACGATACTCAGGCGGCACAAAGATGCTCCGTTGCAGCACCGACGAGGCTTCGGCGGCTCGGCAATGCTCCGTCGCAGCACCGACGATGCTCAGGTGGCTCAAAGATGCTCCGTTGCGGTACCGACGATGCTCATGTGGCGGTACCGACGATGCTCAGGTGGCTCAAAGACGCTCCGTTGCAGCACCGACGAGGCTTTGGCGGTCGGCAATGCTCCGGCGCAGCACCGATGATGCTCCGTTGCGGTACCGACGATGCTTAGGTGGCTCAAAGATGCTCTGTTGGAGCACCGATGAGGCTTCGGCGGCCCGGCAATGCTCCGTCGCAGCACCGATGATGCTCCGCCAGCCCAGCGATGCTCTGTTGCAGCACCGGTGATGCTCCTTTGCGGTACCGACGATGCTCAGGCGGCTCGAAGATACTCCGGCGGCCCGGCAATGCCCCGTTGCGGCACCGATGATGCTCAGACGACTCGAAGATGCCACGTTGCAGCGCTGACAAGGTTCCGGTGGCCCTAGAATGCCCCATTGCAACACAGACGATGCTCCGTTGTAGTACCGATGATGCTCAGGTGGCTCGAACTCGATATGCTCCGTTGCAGCACTGACAAGGCTCAGGTGGCCCAGCGATGCTCCGATGCCCAGGTGGCTCGAAGATGCTTCGTTGCAACACCGACGATGCTTCGGCGGCCCGGCGATGCTCCGTTGCAGCACGGACGACGCTCCGTTGCAGTACCGAAGATGCTCCTTTGCAGCCCGACAAGGCTTAGGTGGCCCGGCAATGCTCTGATGTTCAGGTGGCTCGATGATGCTCCGTCGCAGCATCGACGATTCTCCATTGCAGCACCGACGATGCTTCGGTGGCTCGAAGATGTTCCGTTGCAACGCTGAGGATGTTCCGGCGGCCCGAAGATGATCCGTTGTAACACCGAAGATGCTCCGACGGTGCACCATTGTAGCACCCACAAGGTTCCGACGGTCCGGCGATGATCCATTGCAGCAGCCATCGACACATGCAGTAGAGGCCATGAATGGCAGCCCACCGACGCTCCGTTGTCCTAGTATCGCCGACCACTAACGCGGCATAGCACAGAGACGACCTTGTAGCACCATCATTGGCAGGCCAACTCGCAGCAATGCTGTTGAAGTGCAGCCCTCCGCACTTATGTGAGCAGTAGTTAAAGTGCACCAAGCTTGCAAATACGCTAGCACATCGTGTGGAAAGGAAAAGAAAGTCAAAAGAATCACGATAGCCTCCGGGGACCAGCCACATGCAACGCACGACTAATGAGCTGATCTACTAATCGGACGGCGGGCGGTTTACGAATTGTCAGAAATCAGTGATGAATATAAACGTTTTCCTTTTTTTTATCAGAATCTTCGTCGTGCTTCTCCCTCTCGCCCCCTCCCCGCCAAACCTCCTCCGCCTCCAACGCCCTCACTCCGCCTCCGCCACCTATGATGTTCCTGCTCCACCGCCTCTCCGTCTCCTATTTTAATGCAGCCCTAGGCCTCAAAGTTCAACCCGTGCTGCAATCCAATCTGTCCTCAATCTCCTCCCCCAATCTCCAGATCTCTTATTTCAAGTTTTTCCAATCATGTATGGTTGATGCAGAGGTGTATGTGCTGCAATCCAATCTTTCCTCAATCTCCTCCCCCAATCTTTTAAATCTCTTATTTAAAATTTTACAGTCCTGTATGGTTGATGCAGATGCGGAGGTGTATCCATGATAGTTTGAAGAAAGGAGGCCACAATTGCAGCTTCAGGCTCCCGAGTTGAGGATTTATGTTGGACCGGCAACACGACAACTCACACTCCATGCCTATTTGAGTTCGTCTCCCGTTAATCCTGCCCCACCCCGCATCGTTAAATCCCTCCTTTCTATCCGTTGAATTCATCACGGAGCCCCTAATAATTCAGCTTGATCCATAACGTCTCATCAGGTAAAACTAGCTCTTCCTGTTTCTAATTTCAGCACCTCTCTTCCCTGTATCAGGTTATAGGTCTTGGGGAGTGGAGGTAAACCAGCTAGGTGGTCTGCATGCATCGTCTAAAGTGGGACCTTGCTGTAAGCTTGTGTTACATTTACACTACATCTACATCAAGCACCCATGCAAGGGCCAGTTCACATTGATTATTTATAGGAAGCTTTACACAAGTGCCATACCATGCGACCCTTTGTTAGAAAACAGATTAGTAGATGATTCCTACAGAGAGAATTTTATTGTATGTTGTTTCTTCCAAGTAAATGCTAATTGTTAAATTATCTGTGTGGTAGCTTGGTACATACATTTAATATTTTTCTCTTCCTAGGATTTAAAAACGTATGCTGACAGATGTTGATCCGTCCATTGTCACCTCTTTCATGTGATGTTACCGGTCGGCACAATCAGTGCAGTGTTGCTATTCTCTTGGCCGAGGTCTCTGTTGCCTCTTCCATGTGCTGCCACCTCTCTCCACAGCCAGCCTAGGCCAAGGATGGACAACGGCGTTGAAAGAGCACCTCACAGGTGTTTGTGTTAGACAAGAATTTAAGTGCAGGCTAACCTCTCTCAATGGAACATTTTGATCATCCGTTCTGTAGTAACTGTATTTTTTTTCGGAAAACAGTAAGTGTAATTAGGTATGTGAGAATTAATAGATTTTGACATTACAAATCAGGTGCTTCAACCAATTCGCTCGTGCGGCAATTACTGCTGAGAGATAACCTATCTTTGCATTGAAGCAGACAGATGCTTTTTTCTTTTGCGGACAGAAGCAGACAGAGGCTCAGGTGGGCTCTTAGCTATTTTCATGTTATATAATCTCCTACTGAATATTTGTTGTTTGCGTACATATCTTTTTTTAATCATGGCGTTTTAAGCGCTTATATAAGTACTCTGCATTAGAGATGGCCTAATCATAGTTGTACTATTAGAAGGAAATAGATGATACAGTAGTCAGTGTTGAGCAACACACCTGCAGTCATCTGTAGCACCCTGCACCACCAACCATAGGACTTTCATCTCTATGGTATTCCAGTGGTGAAATTTTGAGCATATACTCTTTAGTTAATAAACTCATCTCTGCATATGACAGATTAACTATAGAAATAGAACTTAGTCTGGCATGATTTTGGTTCGGGTACAGATAGAGCAACCATACATTGGTAAATGCATCTGAAATTCTGAACCAAAGTTATGCTTAATTTGAAAGGAAATCAAGTCGTGTTTGTTCTTCTTTAGTAAAAATTATTATTTCCGAACTTTGATTTCTATTTTTGTTGAAGCTCTCCCCTAATAACCTTTTTCTAGAAGCCTCAGTTATGATTTGTTTAACAAACCTGCATCTTTCTGCGGCCAAATTGTACTGCAGAAATTATGTTGTAAACATGATTTCTAATAGCGTATAAGCTTTTCTTGCTAGATCTGTATTAAGATTTTCAAACTGTTGCCCATCCAAAAAATAAGCTAAACCTATGGCATACTTAGTTATATATATAGGTTCCTGTTTACAGTTCATACATTTATTGTATTGAAAAGGGATCCAGATGTACGTTATATATGTAGGTTCCTATTTACAATACTCATATTAAATTTTCCTGTAAATATAACCATGGAATCCATACTTCCTAGGTTCATTTCTGACAATATTCATGATCTTTCCTTTGGAGTTCTACTATCTAGATTTTAGAGATGCTACAAATAAAAACTATGGTAATGTATTTTTGGCTATGATATTGAGTGCCCTTTTAATGATTTCCTCATTTAAAGTGGGGAGCTATGTACATTAATAATTATCCAAATATTGTCAGCTAAATATGTTTTTACGAAATTAGCAAATGTACGTGTTTCATTGTGCGCAACAGCATATTTAGAGAGTACATGCATGGCACTATATGTACGTCAAACAGTATTGTAGAGTAGGAACTTTAAAAGAAACTTATGTAAGCAAGTTTAAGAACTACCATGCTCCTGTTAAGTATATTGCAAATATGATGTATAATCCGTATCTAGAATTTTCATATGATTTTAACTGCCTTCAGTTTCAGTATGGCCACGTTATGAGTCACATTGTAACTGCAGCCACTATTGCAAGTTTGACTTGAATTTGGCTTCTGTAGGTATGGAATCGATTCACCTCTCCATAGGTTTCTACCTCTCTGAATTCCTCTTCATGTTGCCACATAGTTACATTCTTTTTTGTTTTGGGAAAATTAATTATAGATCCATTGTTTCTTGTACAATGCACATGCTCTTCTATTTGTTTTTAAACTGATCCTTCCATTGTTTCTTGCTAATTTTGAATTATCCAGTCTTTTATATATTCACTTGCATAGATGGTTTAAAGCAGAACCTAAACTGATGAATATAATATAGCGCATGTATTGGGTCGTTTCTGTGAAGAAGATTAAGCAAACCAAACTTTTACTTGAGCTCCAAAGAAGTTGCTGAATGATCTAGCTTTTTGGGGGTTTTACTAAGCTGAAACAATGTAGCACAGTAACAACAATATTCTGATTTCATAACTTAAATTTTATATTTTCGTACCACATTTTCATAACCGTGATTTTGGATGATGGTGAAATTATTTCTTATCTGAATTCTGCACGCATGTTTCCAGTCGAAACAATAACTGAATTGATAAGTATCCAACAATTTCTGTCGTGCGGCATTAGTAAAATGTTGTAAGTTACTATTTCAGATAAGTAACCACTATATTATTTTCTGTGTCATTGACATGTACACATGTTGTTGCTCCGCCTGAACCATCAATCTCCGTGTTATCAGCCCCAGGCTTCCATCGCAACAATCTAAAGGTTTGCTGCACACAAGCTCCTCTCACAAATTGACTCCACTAATTGTGACTGAGCGTGTGTGTGTGGCCGTAATGCTGACCTTATCCTGGCCCGAGTATCAATTCACTTATGTGATACGATTGGAAGCTCTTTTCTTCTCGATGTATTGGTTTCTGCAGGTTCCATTGGATGCTTCCTTTGAGTGATAACGATGGCATGCTGACCAGTTGCTCTATCAACATGGAGAACTGGCTCGACTATATTTCTTATGTGTGTTAATAAGTACTGCTGTGATTATTTTCTTTCTAGCAATGGAAATTTTCTATGCATTAGACTTTTTGAGACGCTGAGGTCTTTGACGATTAATTATGCTTTGTGAGATTTATGCACTCGGTTCAGACAAACTAGGTAATTCTCTGTTGATCTCCTTAATTTCTAACTGAATATATGTATATAGTGATAGTAAGTCCATGCATTAAATAGTTTATTAATACTTATGTTCAAATCAGTGTTTGAGGCTCCCTGATAGATTATTTTTTCATATATGTACTAATAAAATAATAAATATATTGGTTCTGTAGTGTTTCCAGGTAGAAGATGATTTAAAGGTAGACACCCGAGCTGGTTACTGCAATAACTGCCAATTGCCAGACATGATTACATTTACCAGACCAAGCATTGTTTGGGTAGTAAAATTAGCATCGAGTGGTCAGGAGAAGAGGTCATGGTCAACAATGGTGCTCAAGGAAATGGATATATATATGGTTATAAGGTTGTAGGAAACTATATATGACCTCAGCAAGTTGTAATTTCTATTCCACAATTATCTATGTTAAGAGTTTCATTTAGCTCGACACTCGTGCTTTATTCCTGGGACAACATGCCCTTAATGTACATATCATGGTTTTAATATCTACTCCCTCCGTTCCTAAATACTTGTCTTATGTGATATTCATTTGAAATGCCTAGAAAGACAAGTATTTAGGAACGGAGGGAGTAATACATTGGTGACCCTCTATATCTTGCATGGGCACTTTCAAGACATGTTCATTATAACTAGATACAAGGAGACATAGCATGGCCTCTTGCCGAAAATAGTACCAACATGAGCACTCACCTCAGGCAACCACTCACACTCAAGAGAGTTATAAATTATGTATGTAATTATTTATGGACGACTTTCAGATTCCAGACAGGTAGTGCAGACCTCTTCACTATTTAGAATATTTATTTAAATGCTGGGAGTGTGTCCACTATTTTCTTAGATACGGTATCATTGTCTATTGGATCTTTCCCTTTGTCTCCATGATACTCGATGCGGTCAATTACTTGATAGAGAATTTAAATACATTAATTGACTAAAAGTGGAAGAAGTATTGTGGTCTGAGTGATATTTTAGTTCAATGTTTTGTAGCTGGCCATGTGCTACCTTGCGCTTATACATACTAAATTCTATAGCATGTTCATCCTATGAAAGGGGATACAAAAGAAAATTGATATAATGATAAAATCTACATACATTGTTAACAATTCCCAAATTTAGATTTTGGCTCATGGTAACTTCAGTAGTGGATGATATATGGTTGTTTTGTACGCATGTCAGTAAAATATTAGGGAAATTTACTCACATTAAAAAAATACACGCTTATGATTGAAATTTAATTATGAGACTACATTTCCATAAACTTTCAAGATTCTAATTTTGCCATGTCCCACTATCCTTCATTCCCATCTCAATGTGCAGCACGAACGTGTCAACTTGAGTACCACATCAAAATAAGCCGAGTATTAATATTAATATTTTTGATCTTAAAAAAGCCATTTAAAAGGATATGCAACTTTAAACCTGGTCATTAGTGTTGTTTGATCTATCTATTGTATTAGACCGGATCCCTTTGGACACTTTTGAAGATGCTTAATTGCTTATTTTGGCCATTACTCTTCTTAGTGGCGATCATGTTTTTTCAAAGGAAAGCGGTGGGGGAAACCCCTCATAGCGAGTTTTTTTAAATAATAAGAACCCAAATTCACGCCCGCGAGGACTTGAACCTGGGTGGCTGGGTTGTACATCCACTGCACTAGCCAAGTGAGCTAGGCGATCATGTTAAGAGGTTCTAACTAATTTGCTTATATTTCCATACATGTGCTTCCATGCAATGGTCTAATATGATGTCCTATTTTCATAAGTATATTAATCACCAAGGTGTTCTTATCCAATAGTGCTAGCGCGTGCAAGTGCACGGGTTGACGACTAGTTTTATTTTAATCTCTGATAAAGTACACAGTTATTCGGGAGAAGTGCGAAAAACGGCAGCCCAATAGTACAACTAAAAAACATCGAACATGTAATGATGATATCGATCAACCATGCTTGAATATATCTTGGCCTTCGTGCGAGCCCGTCTGTGTGTTCTCGCTCCTTGTCTCCCTCAAGGAGAGGCGGGGTTGGCCATTTTGCTGTCCTCGTCAATTGAGATTGGTTTGCTCACACTGCGGTCTCACATGTCAGTGAATATGCCAAGAGGAAGTGCGTTGACTGACATGCCATATGCGGACTTGGTTTTGCACCTTCATACTAGTATGAGCGGATTCAAAGAAGAGCATATTGATGGTTTCTTCTTCCGAGCAACTTACAGTGGGAAAGGTGGGGCTTATGATTTGACTGCTCATTACTCATTATTAGTGCGGCGCAACGACCGGGCTGAGTCCCCCATGCGGTTTGCACTATAATTTGGTGCATGGCACATGGACCCGGATGCTGAATGGCTTCTGGCAATGCTTGAAGGAAATATGCCCTAGAGGCAATAATAAAGTTATTATTTATTTCCTTATATCATGATAAATGTTTATTGTTCATGCTAGAATTGTATTAACTGGAAACATGATACATGTGTGAATACATAAACAAACAGAGTGTCACTAGTATGCCTCTACTTGACTAGCTCGTTGATCAAAGATGGTTATGTTTCCTAGCCATAGACATGAGTTGTCATTTGATTAACGGGATCACATCACTAGGAGAATGATGTGATTGACTTGACCCATTCCGTTAGCTTAGCACTCGATCGTTTAGTATGTTGCTATTGCTTTCTTCATGACTTATACATGTTCCTATGACTATGAGATTATGCAATTCCCTTTTACCGGAGGAACACTTTGTGTGCTACCAAACGTCACAACGTAACTGGGTGATTATAAAGGTGCTCTACAGGTGTCTCCAAAGGTACTTGTTGGGTTGGCGTATTTCGAGATTAGGATTTGTCACTCCGATTGTCGGAGAGGTATCTCTGGGCCCACTCAGTAATACACATCACTATAAGCCTTGCAAGCATTGTGACTAATGAGTTAGTTGCGGGATGATGTATTACGGAACGAGTAAAGAGACTTGCCGGTAACGAGATTGAACTAGGTATAGAGATACCGACGATCGAATCTCGGGCAAGTAACATACCGATGACAAAGGGAACAACGTATGTTGTTATGCGGTCTGACCGATAAAGATCTTCGTAGAATATGTGGGAACCAATATGAGCATCCAGGTTCCGCTATTGGTTATTGACCGGAGAGGTGTCTCGGTCATGTCTACATAGTTCTCGAACCCGTAGGGTCCGCACGCTTAACGTTACGATGACAGTTATATTATGAGTTTATATGTTTTGATGTACCGAAGGTTGTTCGGAGTCCCGGATGTGATCACGGACATGACGAGGAGTCTCGAAATGGTCGAGACATAAAGATTGATATATTGGAAGCCTATGTTTGGACATCGGAAGTGTTCCGGGTGAAATCGGGATTTTTCCGGAGTACCGGGAGGTTACCGGAACCCCCCGGTAACTTAATGGGACTTATTGGGCCTAGGTGGAAGAGAGGAGAGGAGGCCAGGGCAGGGCCGCGCGCCCCTTCCCCCCCAGTCCGAATAGGACAAGGAGAGGGGGGCGACGCCCCCCTTCCTTCCTCCCCTCCACCTCTTCCCCCTCTCTCCTAGTCCAACATGGAAAAGGGGGGGGAGTCCTACTCCCGGTAGGAGTAGGACTCCTCCCAGGCGCGCCTCTCCTCCTTGGCCGGCGGCCTCCCCCTTGCACCTTTATATACGGGGGCAGGGGGGCACCTCTAGACACACAATTGATCAACGATCCTTTAGCCGTGTGCGGTGCCCCCCTCCACCATATTACACCTCGATAATATCGTAGCGGAGCTTAGGCGAAGCCCTGCGTCGGTAGAACATCATCATCGTCACCACGCCGTCGTGCTGACGAAACTCTCCCTCAACACTCGGCTGGATTGGAGTTCGAGGGACGTCATCGAGCTGAACGTGTGCTGAACTCGGAGGTGCCGTGCGTTCGGTACTTGATCGGTCGGATCGTGAAGACGTACGACTACATCAACCGCGTTGTGTTAACGCTTCCGCTATCGGTCTACGAGGGTACGTAGACAACACTCTCCCCTCTCGTTGCTATGCATCACCATGATCTTGTGTGTTCGTAGGAATTTTTTTGAAATTACTACGTTCCCCAACAGTGGCATCCGAGCCTGGTTTTATGCGTTGATGTTATGCACGAGTAGAACACAAGTGAGTTGTGGGCGATATAAGTCATACTGCTTACCAGCATGTCATACTTTGGTTCAGCGGTATTGTGAGATGAAGCGGCCCGGACCGACATTACGCGTACGCTTACGCGAGACTGGTTTCACCGTTGCGAGCACTCGTTGCTTAAAGGTGACTGGCGGGTGTCTGTCTCTCTCACTTTAGTTGAACCGAGTGTGGCTACGCCCGGTCCTTGCGAAGGTTAAAACAGCACCAACTTGACAAACTATCGTTGTGGTTTTGATGCGTAGGTAAGAACGGTTCTTGCTAAGCCCGTAGCAGCCACGTAAAACTTGCAACAACAAAGTAGAGGACGTCTAACTTGTTTTTGCAGGGCATGTTGTGATGTGATATGGTCAAGACATGATGCTATATTTTATTGTATGAGATGATCATGTTTTGTAACCGAGTTATCGGCAACTGGCAGGAGCCATATGGTTGTCGCTTTATTGTATGCAATGCAATCGCCATGTAATTGTTTTACTTTATCACTAAGCGGTAGCAATAGTCGTAAAAGCAATAGTTGGAGAGACGACCACGATGCTACGATGGAGCAAGGTGTCGAGCCGGTGACGATGGTGATCATGACGGTTCTTCGGAGATGGAGATCACAAGCACAAGATGATGATGGCCATATCATATCACTATATTGATTGCATGTGATGTTTATCTTTTATGCATCTTATCTTGCTTTGATTGACGGTAGCATTATAAGATGATCTCTCACTAAAATTTCAAGATAAAAGTGTTCTCCCTGAGTATGCACCGTTGCCAAAGTTCGTCGTGCCCAGACACCACGTGATGATCGGGTGTGATAAGCTCTACGTCCATCTACAACGGGTGCAAGCCAGTTTTGCACACGCAGAATACTCAGGTTAAACTTGACGAGCCTAGCATATGCAGATATGGCCTCGGAACACGGAGACCGAAAGGTCGAGCGTGAATCATATAGTAGATATGATCAACATAGTGATGTTCACCATTGAAAACTACTCCATTTCACGTGATGATCGGTTATGGTTTAGTTGATTTGGATCACGTAATCACTTAGATGATTAGAGGGATGTCTATCTAAGTGGGAGTTCTTAAGTAATATGATTAATAGAACTTAAATTTATCATGAACTTAGTACCTGATAGTATCTTGCTTGTCTATGTTAATTGTAGATAGATGGCCCGTGCTGTTGTTCCGTTGAATTTTAATGCGTTCCTTGAGAAAGCAAAGTTGAAAGATGATGGTAGCAATTACACGGACTGGGTCCGTAACTTGAGGATTATCCTCATTGCTGCACAGAAGAATTACGTCCTGGAAGCACCGCTGGGTGCCAGGCCTCCTGCAAGAGCAACACCAGAAGTTATGAACGTCTGGCAGAGCAAAGCTGATGACTACTCGATAGTTCAGTGTGCCATGCTTTACGGCTTAGAACCGGGTCTTCAACGACGTTTTGAACGTCATGGAGCATATGAGATGTTCCAGGAGTTGAAGTTAATATTTCAAGCAAATGCCCGGATTGAGAGATATGAAGTCTCCAATAAGTTCTACAGCTGCAAGATGGAAGAGAATAGTTCTGTCAGTGAGCATATACTCAAAATGTCTGGGTATAATAATCACTTGATTCAACTGGGAGTTAATCTTCCGGATGATAGCGTCATTGACAGAATTCTTCAATCACTGCCACCAAGCTACAAGAGCTTCGTGATGAACTATAACATGCAAGGGATGAATAAGACAATTCCCGAGCTCTTCGCAATGCTAAAGGCAGCGGAGGTAGAAATAAAAAAGGAGCATCAAGTGTTGATGGTCAGTAAGACCACTAGTTTCAAGAAAAAGGGCAAAGGGAAGAAGAAGGGGAACTTCAACAAGAACAGCAAGCAAGTTGCTGTTCAGGAGAAGAAACCCAAATCTGGACCTAAGCCTGAAACTGAGTGCTTTTATTGCAAGCAAACTGGTCACTGGAAGCGGAACTGCCCCAAGTATTTGGCGGATAAGAAGGATGGCAAGGTGAACAAAGGTATATGTGATATACATGTTATTGATGTGTACCTTACCAGAGCTCGCAGTAGCACCTGGGTATTTGATACTGGTTCTGTTGCTAATATTTGCAACTCGAAACAGGGACTACGGATTAAGCGAACACTGGCCAAGGACGAGGTGACGATGCGCGTGGGAAACGGTTCCAAAGTCGATGTGATCGCCGTCGGCACGCTACCTCTACATCTACCTTCGGGATTAGTATTAGACCTAAATAATTGTTATTTGGTGCCAGCGTTGAGCATGAACATTATATCTGGATCTTGTTTGATGCGAGACGGTTATTCATTTAAATCAGAGAATAATGGTTGTTCTATTTATATGAATAATATCTTTTATGGTCATGCACCCTTGAAGAGTGGTCTATTTTTAATGAATCTCGGTAGTAGTGACACACATATTCATAATGTCGAAGCCAAAAGATGCAGAGTTGATAATGATAGTGCAACTTATTTGTGGCACTGCCGTTTAGGTCATATCGGTGTAAAGCGCATGAAGAAACTCCATAATGATGGACTTTTGGAATCACTTGATTATGAATCACTTGGTACTTGCGAACCGTGTCTCATGGGCAAGATGACTAAAACACCGTTCTCCGGAACTATGGAGAGAGCAACTGATTTGTTGGAAATCATACATACAGATGTATGTGGTCCGATGAATATTGAGGCTCGTGGCGGATATCGTTATTTTCTCACCTTCACAGATGATTTGAGCAGATATGGGTATATCTACTTAATGAAACATAAGTCTGAAACATTTGAAAAGTTCAAAGAATTTCAGAGCAAAGTTGAAAATCATCGTAACAAGAAAATAAAGTTTCTACGATCAGATCGTGGAGGAGAATATTTGAGTTACGAGTTTGGCCTACATTTGAAACAATGCGGAATAGTTTCGCAACTCACGCCACCCGGAACACCACAGCGTAATGGTGTGTCCGAACGTCGTAATCGTACTTTACTAGATATGGTGCGATCTATGATGTCTCTTACTGATTTACCGCTATCGTTTTGGAGTTATGCTTTAGAGACGGCTGCATTCACTCTAAATAGAGCACCATCGAAATCCGTTGAGATGACGCCTTATGAACTATGGTTTGGCAAGAAACGAAAGTTGTCATTTCTTAAAATTTGGGGTTGCAATGCTTATGTGAAGAAACTTCAACCTGATAAGCTCGAACCCAAATCGGAGAAATGTGTCTTCATAGGATACCCAAAGGAGACTGTTGGGTACACCTTCTATCACAGATCCGAAGGCAAGACATTCGTTGCTAAGAATGGATCCTTTCTAGAGAAGGAGTTTCTCTCGAAAGAAGTGAGTGGGAGGAAAGTAGAACTTGATGAGGTAAATGTACCTGCTCCCTTATTGGAAAGTAGATCATCACAGAAACCAGTTTCTGCGACACCTACACCAATTAGTGGGGAAGTTAATGATCATGAAACTTCAGATCAAGTTATTACTGAACCTCGTAGGTCAACCAGATTAAGATCCGCACCAGAGTGGTACGGTAATCCTGTTCTGGAGGTTATGTTACTAGACCATGACGAACCTACGAACTATGAAGAAGCGATGGTGAGCCCAGATTCCGCAAAATGGCTTGAGGCCATGAAATCCGAGATGGGATCCATGTATGAGAACAAAGTATGGACTTTGGTTGACTTGCCCGATGATCGGCAAGCCATTGAAAATAAATGGATCTTCAAGAAGAAGACTGACGCTGACGGTAATGTTACTGTCTATAAAGCTCGACTTGTTGCGAAAGGTTTTCGACAAGTTCAAGGGATTGACTACGATGAGACCTTCTCACCCGTAGCGATGCTTAAGTCTGTCCGAATCATGTTAGCAATTGCTGCATTTTATGATTATGAAATTTGGCAAATGGATGTAAAAACTGCATTCCTGAATGGATTTCTGGAAGAAGAGTTGTATATGATGCAACCGGAAGGTTTTATCGATCCAAAGGGAGCTAACAAAGTGTGCAAGCTCCAGCGATCCATTTATGGACTGGTGCAAGCCTCTCGGAGTTGGAATAAACGCTTTGATAGTGTGATCAAAGCATTTGGTTTTATACAGACTTTTGGAGAAGCCTGTATTTACAAGAAAGTGAGTGGGAGCTCAGTAGCATTTCTGATATTATATGTGGATGACATATTACTGATTGGAAATGATATAGAATTTCTGGATAGCATAAAGGGATACTTGAATAAGAGTTTTTCAATGAAAGACCTCGGTGAAGCTGCATATATATTAGGCATCAAGATCTATAGAGATAGATCAAGACGCTTAATTGGACTTTCACAAAGCACATACCTTGACAAAGTTTTGAAGAAGTTCAAAATGGATCAAGCAAAGAAAGGGTTCTTGCCTGTATTACAAGGTGTGAGATTGAGTAAGACTCAATGCCCGACCACTGCAGAAGATAGAGAGAAGATGAAAGATGTTCCCTATGCTTCAGCCATAGGCTCTATCATGTATGCAATGCTGTGTACCAGACCTGATGTGTGCCTTGCTATAAGTTTAGCAGGGAGGTACCAAAGTAATCCAGGAGTGGATCACTGGACAATGGTCAAGAACATCCTGAAATACCTGAAAAGGACTAAGGATATGTTTCTCGTTTATGGAGGTGACAAAGAGCTCATCGTAAATGGTTACGTTGATGCAAGCTTTGACACTGATCCGGACGATTCTAAATCGCAAACCGGATACGTATTTACATTGAACGGTGGAGCTGTCAGTTGGTGCAGTTCTAAGCAAAGTGTCGTGGCGGGATCTACGTGTGAAGCGGAGTACATAGCTGCTTCGGAAGCAGCAAATGAAGGAGTCTGGATGAAGGAGTTCATATCCGATCTAGGTGTCATACCTAGTGCATCGGGACCAATGAAAATCTTTTGTGACAATACTGGTGCAATTGCCTTGGCAAAGGAATCCAGATTTCACAAGAGAACCAAGCACATCAAAAGATGCTTCAATTCCATCCGGGATTTAGTCCAGGTGGGAGACATAGAAATTTTCAAGATACATACGGATCTGAATGTTGCAGACCCGTTGACTAAGCCTCTTCAACGAGCAAAACATGATCAGCACCAAGACTCCATGGGTGTTAGAATCATTACTGTGTAATCTAGATTATTGACTCTAGTGCAAGTGGGAGACTGAAGGAAATATGCCCTAGAGGCAATAATAAAGTTATTATTTATTTCCTTATATCATGATAAATGTTTATTGTTCATGCTAGAATTGTATTAACCGGAAACATGATACATGTGTGAATACATAAACAAACAGAGTGTCACTAGTATGCCTCTACTTGACTAGCTCATTGATCAAAGATGGTTATGTTTCCTAGCCATAGACATGAGTTGTCATTTGATTAACGGGATCACATCATTAGGAGAATGATGTGATTGACTTGACCCATTCCGTTAGCTTAGCACTCGATCGTTTAGTATGTTGCTATTGCTTTCTTCATGACTTATACATGTTCCTATGACTATGAGATTATGCAACTCCCGTTTACCGGAGGAACACTTTGTGTGCTACCAAACGTCACAACGTAACTGGGTGATTATAAAGGTGCTCTACAGGTGTCTCCAAAGGTACTTGTTGGGTTGGCGTATTTCGAGATTAGGATTTGTCACTCCGATTGTCGGAGAGGTATCTCTGGGCCCACTCAGTAATACACATCACTATAAGCCTTGCAAGCATTGTGACTAATGAGTTAGTTGCGGGATGATGTATTACGGAACGAGTAAAGAGACTTGCCGGTAACGAGATTGAACTAGGTATAGAGATACCGACGATCGAATCTCGGGCAAGTAACATACCGATGACAAAGGGAACAACGTATGTTGTTATGCGGTCTGACCGATAAAGATCTTCGTAGAATATGTGGGAACCAATATGAGCATCCAGGTTCCGCTATTGGTTATTGACCGGAGAGGTGTCTCGGTCATGTCTACATAGTTCTCGAACCCGTAGGGTCCGCACGCTTAACGTTACGATGACAGTTATATTATGAGTTTATATGTTTTGATGTACCGAAGGTTGTTCGGAGTCCCGGATGTGATCACGGACATGACGAGGAGTCTCGAAATGGTCGAGACATAAAGATTGATATATTGGAAGCCTATGTTTGGACATCGGAAGTGTTCCGGGTGAAATCGGGATTTTTCCGGAGTACCGGGAGGTTACCGGAACCCCCCGGTAACTTAATGGGCCTTATTGGGCCTAGGTGGAAGAGAGAGAGGAGGCCAGGGAAGGGCCGCGCGCCCCTTCCCCCCCAGTCTGAATAGGACAAGGAGAGGGGGGCGGCGCCCCCTTCCTTCCTCCCCTCCACCTCTTCCCCCTCTCTCCTAGTCCAACATGGAAAGGGGGGGGGGAGTCCTACTCCCGGTAGGAGTAGGACTCCTCCCAGGCGCGCCTCTCCTCCTTGGCCGGCGGCCTCCCCCTTGCACCTTTATATACGGGGGCAGGGGGGCACCTCTAGACACACAATTGATCAACGATCTTTTAGCCGTGTGCGGTGCCCCCTCCACCATATTACACCTCGATAATATCGTAGCGGAGCTTAGGCGAAGCCCTGTGTCGGTAGAACATCATCATCGTCACCACGCCATCGTGCTGACGAAACTCTCCCTCAACACTCGGCTGGATCGGAGTTCGAGGGACGTCATCGAGCTGAACGTGTGCTGAACTCGGAGGTGCCGTGCGTTCGGTACTTGATTGGTCGGATCGTGAAGACGTACGACTACATCAACCGTGTTGTGTTAACGCTTCCGCTATCGGTCTACGAGGGTACGTAGACAACACTCTCCCCTCTCGTTGGTATGCATCACCATGATCTTGTGTGTTCGTAGGAATTTTTTTGAAATTACTACGTTCCCCAACAATGCTATCAAGCTTCCAGCATTAGTTTATATAATTAACGTATATAAATAATTTTCCAGCGACATGAAATTGTACAATGCTCTGAAGCTTTCAGCTTTTGTTTCATGTGTCTTGCTAGCTGGAAGGTTGTCTCATTACAACATCAATCAAAATACTAGAAAGGAAACTAACTTCCTTGCTAATGCATCTCAATGATTAGCAGATTAGAGCTAATATTTACATCACAACTGAAGACAAAGTTGTGAGAATGTGTTAAATTAAAATTGATCCATACTTTCATTGGCATCAACTTTCCCCCAACTCTGTCTAAATCAAAAAGGCATGTTGAAAAAAAAGTAGCTGACAGGAGCATGCAATATTCCGATCATTTTGTGCAGTTCCACTAAAATTGAGCTGAGCGTCCCTGTTCCAAAGATATTAAGTGTGATTACAATAATGGAGGACTGTTGATGAAACAATAAACACACAAATAGAAGACGCTCACCTTTGCAGTCTCTCTTAAGACTAACTAGCTGGAGAAGATTAAGCAAATAGTTGGAGAAGATTAGGCTCGGAGTTGGATGAGGAGGATAGAGGAAAACCAATCTCCCTTTGTGCAGTCGCACTGAAATGTAGAGACGTTGCCCGTGTGACATTTTAGTAGAACTGCACAAAACACTCTTAAGAAAAAAGTTATTTGTGCAGTTCTCCAAAAGGTCGCAATAGCAACGAGGTGAAATGGATAACCCTGTTTGCAAAAAAGAGATAGAAAGGAAACAATTACTGGCCAATAACAGTTGATGACACAAACAACGACAAAAAAGAAGCATATTCCTTATCCTAAGGGAAGATAACAGCACGGTCGTTTATCTAAAATGGTGTGAGGATGAGATTGGAATATGGAAAGTACGCCGGACGAGATATGTTTTGGGCAAAGAACCAGGGAAGATCCACATGCAAGATTTTCCACATGCAGCGACATGGGAAGATGGGCAGTGGAGCAAGGCCAGAGGGGAGGAAGCTATACCTGGGGGTTGTCGGGATGTAACTAGGAGGGCGGTGGTGGGTGGGATCTGCCCATACTACGGCAGCGAGCAAGTTTCCAAGGCCCTACCACGCCTGAGCTTGGTCAGAGAGAATGGCGGGTACCGCAGATCGGGACATGCTGCCTCGACGACGTCGAATGGAGAAACGATGCACATCCTTCCTTTCCGCCGGCGGACGGGATGCGGCCGGATCAGTGACTAATGGTGAGAGAGAGAGGCCACCGCCGCCTTGTGTGAGATAGTGTGACGAGAGACAAACCCCGACAGGTAGGCTCCATTGTATATAGTGGAGCAGATTTCTTTTTTCTCAATGACAATCGTTTTATATTCTATACGTACCATTGAGGAATATAACTTTATTTAATATGTAAAGCAGTGGCGATCTATTTTCTTGCTGCGATAAATAAGTTGAGCAGATACGAAAGAGTACCGCCTTTGGTGCGGCACCGTGTATGCACCTGCTGAGAATTTGACGGTGCTGCGGTAGCGATGGCTGTCGGCGGCGTGGAAGCAGATCTAGGAGGGTAGACGGTGGCGGCGGGGCGTGGTGGACGAGACGGTCGTAGGAGCGGCGCCGGCAAGGTGGACGACGGCGGGGATGAAGCGAGAGGACGGGATGCAAGGATCCCGGTCCGAAGCCATGGATGAGAGAGGTCGATCTCTTGTAATGGACGGCGGCGTCGGGGTATCAGCTCCGACATGGTGGAGGAGGACATTGGTGGATGGGGTGGCGGACGGAGGAGGCTGGGGTGGAGAGGGTGTTTTGGCACCCACGGAGTACGAATGGGGAAATGGGGGTGGAGAGGAAGGGGGGAACCATGTCTTCAGGGCGCGCTTGTCTCAAATGCGAGGAAATTTACAAACTTACCCCCCGTTTCAAATTTCCTACATCACAACAATATTATTCGGTTGGGGATAGGACGGTAATCTCGCATACACCGAATAATTGCCGACGAGAGTTTGTTTTTGGCGCCCACCGTGTATGAATCGGGGAGGGAGTCGATTTCGGCCGAGGACACACTGTGTTTTGGCGCCCACCGTGTATGAATCCGGGTGAGAGGCGGTTATGTCACGTTTGAGTGAAATTACAAACCTACCCCTATCGAAACCTATAGAAATCGAGAAGATAGGCTTTGCGTGGCAGGGATAGGCAGTAGTAATTTCCATCTCACAGATTTTGGTTTTGGGCGGTGTAACGCCCTGAGACCGACGCTCCAGATGCGTTCCATGTTTTGCGTGTCAGCTCTGTTATTTATTTTGTTGTTGCATTCTTCATCGCATCATTCGCATTGCATCGGCACTCGGTTGCCGTCATTGTTTTTCAAACTTGCATCCGCTCATAGTTGCCGCGTCCCCCCCTTGCGTTCGTTGACCATTCCGAGTCTAACCGGATTTTCGGTTCCCTCTTGTCAAACCAACTAACCTCTCTCGTCAGCCCGCGATCCCCTCCCGCGCGTCCGAAAGATGTCCCGTATCCGACCCGGTTTGTTGTTACCGTTGGGTCCAGATCATCCCCTAACATCTACAAAACATCTCCGTTTTCTTATTTGGACTCCCTACCTTTTATTTTCTCGATCGTCCGATTTTAATCACAGGGACCAAATGCCTCTATCAAAATTCACTTGTTATATATATAGACCTCCGTGTCCATTTTTAGACCAAACCCTAATTTCTAGGGATCCTACCCTAACGCCACCGCCACTCTTCCTCGGGATCTGTCTGATCCTTCCACCCACCTTCTCCTCGATCTCCCCACCGGCCCAACCGGAGCACTCGAACAAGTCTCCTCCTTCCTCGGGATCGATCCAGATCCTACCTGCCATCCCCTCGATCCCTCCTCACCTGCAAGACCAGCACCGCCTCGCCATTCCCCTGCCTCGGCCTCGCTACCCCGCGCCTCTCTCCTGCAGCCCGTGCAAGCCACCAGGAGGCAGGCTTCCCATGCTGCACAGGAGCTCCTCGCCGCCCGAATCCGTTCCCCAGGTCGCCGGACCTCCCTGCAAGCGTTGCCGCCGCCGGCCACAGGTCCAGCACCATGCCCCGCCTCCTTCCCTTGTTCTCCTATTCCCTCTTCCCTGCAGCTCTCTCTCCCTAATCTCCTCATCTCTCTGTACCTCAACAGGAGCTCCAGCGCCATGGCCATCCCGAGCTCGGCCTGTGCAGCTCGGAGACTCCAAGCACCCTCGTTCCAGCAGTCCAGGAGGATGCGGCCGTGCCCGAGCTGCATCCCGCGAACCCACCGGCGACCTCGACCTTCAGGCCACCCCGACGCGCCCCTGCCTCCTCGACCTCCTGACCCCCTCACGCCCAAGCCACACGGGAGATGAGCACCCCGCAGCAGCGCCCGACCCCGCGCTCGTCCCTTCGCCCGGACGGCCGCCTCGTCCGCATCTACCTCGCCGTCGCCGGAGTTCCAAGCTGCGTCGCTGCGTCCTCTGCTTCGTCCTGCTGCTGCCCATTCCCCTGCGTCACGAACAAGGACGCCGCTTGTCCCTGCCGCGTTGACCGTAGCCAGCGCCCCTGGCCCAGCTTCAGCGGCCGCGTGGGCCACCAGCAAGCAGGCCCAGCGCCCCCTTCTAGCCTCCCTCTCCAAGCCGAACGGGCCAAGGCCCACTGGGTGAGGCCACACCCCAGCACCCCTCCTCTTGTTTTTTTCCTCTGTTGGGCTTCCTGTTCAGATTCGGCCCATGTGATGTTTTCTTCAGGATCTGCGAATTTAGCTATTACCCAAGGATTTACAGTTTTACAGAAAACCCCCTATTCTTCATGCATTTAATAACTAATAAACCGTGCATCGGATTAAATTGATTTAAACATGTAAAATGCTTAGAATTTTGTGTAGTTTAATAATATGCCATTTTCACCCATGTTAAAATTGCTTAAAATGCTGTGTGTTTAAATTTGCTCAAATGCCATGTTAAAATGATTTATTTCATAACTAAATAACCGTAGCTCGGATTTTAATAAACTTTATATGTAAATGGGGTAGAAAAATGCATAGTTTAACTTGGTGCACTTTATTTTGCTGGTTAACAACATTAAAATTGTGTTTATGGCAGAACAGTACCAAATCTAAATTATGGACATGAGGATTTTCCGGAAATTGTTGTTTGTTGTTCCGGCCTCATTTAAATTGCCTAAAATAGGTAGTTTCCTTATGCTTCACCTCTTGCCATGGTTAACAACATTTAACATTGTTGGGTACATAAACGAGAGAGAACTAAATAATTGATGTGGTGTTTCGTCAATATGCAACTCGTTGCATATTGAGCTCCACTTAATTTGTAGTGGGGTTTGTTGCATTTTCCCATGCCATACCTCTTAAACCGGACATGCATCATACTTGATTGTGCATCATGCCATGTGTATGTGGTGGTTGTTCACTATGTTGTTTGTTTCTTTCCGGGTTGCTTCTCCCGTTAGCTTCGGTTTCGTTCCGGAGTTGTGAGGATTTGTTCGACTACATCCGTTTCTCTTCTTCATGGACTCGCTCTTCTTCCTAGCGGGATCTCAGGCAAGATGACCACCCCTCGAAATCACTTCCATCTTTGCTTTGCTAGTTGTTCGTTCTATTGCCATGTTGCGCTACCTACCACTTGCTATATCATGCCTCCCATATTGCCATGTCAGCCTCTAACCATCCTTTTCCTAGCAAACCGTTGTTTGGCTAAGTTACCGCTTTTGCTCAGCCCTTCTTATAGCGTTGCTTGTTGCAGGTGAAGATGAAGTTGGTTCCATGTTGGAACATGGATATGTTGGGATATCACAATATCTCTTATTTAATTAATGCATCTATATATTTGGTAAAGGGTGGAAGGCTCGGCCTTATGCCTGGTGTTTTGTTCCACTCTTGCCGCCCTAGTTTCCGTCATACCGGTATTATATTCCTTGAGTTTGCGTTCCTTACACGGTTGGGTGATTTATGGGACCCCCTTGACAGTTCGCCTTGAATAAAACTCCTCCAGCAAGGCCCAACTTTGGTTTTACCATTTGCCACCTAAGCCTTTTCCCCCGGGTTTTCGCGAGCCCGAGGGTCATCTTTATTTAAACCCCCGGGCCAGTGCTCCTCTGAGTATTGGTCCAACCTGTCAGTCGCCGGTGGCCACCAGGGGCAACTCTGGGCTCGCCTATCGGAAGCTTGGACAATTCGGTGTGCCCTGAGAACGAGATATGTGCAGCTCCTATCGGGATTTGTCGGCACATTCAGGCGGCTTTGCTGGTCTTGTTTTACCATTGTCGAAATGTCTTGTAACCAGGATTTCGAGACTGATCGGGTCTTCCTGGGAGAAGGAATATCCTTCGTTGACCGTGAGAGCTTATAATGGGCTAAGTTGGGACACCCCTGCAGGGTATTATCTTTCGAAAGCCGTGCCCGCGGTTATGTGGCAGATGAGAATTTGTTAATATCCGGTTGTAGAGAACTTGACACTTGACCTTAATTAAAACGCATCAACCGCGTGTGTAGCCGTGATGGTCTCTTCTCGGCGGAGTCCGGGAAGTGAACACGGTTTCTGGGTTATGTTTGACGTAAGTAGAGGTTCAGGATCACTTCTTGATCATTGCTAGTTCACGACCGTTCCGTTGCTTCTCTTCTCGCTCTTATTTGCGTATGTTAGCCACCATATATGCTTAGTGCCTGCTGCAGCTCCACCTTATTACACCATCCTTTCCTATAAGCTTAAATAGTCTTGATCTCGCGGGTGTGAGATTGCTGAGTCCTCGTGACTCACAGATACTTCCAAACAGTTGCAGGTGCCGAGGATACCAGTGCAGGTGACGCAACTGAGCTCAAGTGGGAGCTCGATGAAGATCTTGTTCGTTGTGTTGTTTCTTTCATGTGATCAGTAGTGGAGCCCAGTTGGGACGATCAGGGATCTAGCAGTTGGGTTGTCTTCTTTTCTTTTGGTTCCGTAGTCGGACCTATGTGTGTATCTTGAATGATGTATGATTTTATTTATGTATTGTGTGAAGTGGCGATTGTAAGCCAACTCTTTATCCCATTCTTGTTCATTACATGGGATTGTGTGAAGATGACCCTTCTTGCGACAAAACCACAATGCGGTTATGCCTCTAAGTCGTGCCTCGACACGTGGGAGATATAGCCGCATCGTGGGCGTTACAAGTTGGTAATCAGAGCCATCCCCGACTTAGGAGCCCCCTGCTTGATCGAATCGCTGGCGTTGTTGAGTCTAGAAAAAAATGTTTTGAGTCTTAGGATTATATATATCGGAGAGTAGGATTCTTTTTACTCCTCAGTCCCTTCGTCGCTCTGGTGAGGTCTCCTGACGTAGAAGTTTTGACTCTTCTCTCCTCAAATTTCACTAAATTTTTTTAGGATCACGCGGGTATCTTGGAATCGTTCCGATGGTTTTGTGACGAGAACATTGTTCTTGGTGCCTCCTGACATTTAGGGGTTGTGGCAGTGTCCCGGGGAGTTGAGCTCCGAGGTGTTGTCGTCACAATTTTATCGTTGCAGTTCTGGAATACCTGAGTTTCGCCGACATCGAAATCTCTTTTATGCAGTTGTTGGTGAGATCACCTCGACGCCACCCAGTACTGGGGCGGGAGTTCGGGAGTATTGCCATAACTCGTATAACGGATGCTTTTCGAAGGTTGAGGTAAACGATTTCCGAAGGTTTCTTGGTTATGTGTTGACGGATGGATACATCTGGATCTAGGTATTGTTAGTTTGGGTGATATATTTTGTGTCCCCTGTATCCCCAACACCAGATTGCATAACCAGAAAGATTCGGGAGTTTATAAGTGGGAATTCAAGTAGCTCTTAGGATATCTTTCCGACAGACGCATGATATGAGATTGGGGTTCGACGTCTAGTGGTCCGCCTTTCCACGGTTGGTTTTACAGTGGTCTCGTAGTGTCTTAAAGAGTCCTTGGCTATGCTGACTCGGGGACGCTTCGTATGTCATGTGCACTGCCTTGTACATGATGGTGCTGTACGATCGAGCCCGTGTGGGCCCCACCACGAAAACTTCGGACGAAATCTCTATCATATGTTTGTTCCGGGTTATTCTGCAAGCCAGTCCTTTGTTTTGTTTTAATTTGTGGTATTCGAGTTGCTTCAATGCCAAGTGTTGATTCCATACCTTCCCTAAGCGGTGTTCCCCTATTTCTATGTGGATAGTAAGCCTTCTTGATCATCGAGATTGTCATGCCAATTCTTTTCCAACCGACGTGCTTCTCTTCAAGTGGATCTGATCATTTCAACATTCGCGAGATGAATTCTCAGTTCTTTGGAATGGTGTTTATTCCATCTGCCCCAAGTTGCCTTTGTTTTCCCGCCCTCCCAGCCTTTTTCTTCAAGGAATCAGATGTCTTAACCAAGTATCCATTTTATTCATGTGAAGTCTCCTCATTCTTTTCCGTCAATGTTCTTATCCGGTGACTTCCCATGAAGATACTAACGGAGCTTCAAGTTTATTATTCTTCGTTCTTTTTCTTCTCCGGTGGACTCAAGTCAAGCTTTCAGTGTTGATCCTATTCTTTTCCTCGTTTCAAATGCTTTCGCATGTCGGTGCAACTCTTAATCATTCTTCGCGTGCTATTCAATTGTTTCGGAGTGCTGAAGATGCCTCAGGAGATTCATGTTTTCATTCCTAATCCGTTCAAGCTATTTCGAGGTTGTTATCTCATTCAACTCATTTAATTCAACTAGCGCAATCTCTCTTTTAAATCATTCCAACGGTGTTTCTCTTGAGTGGGCCCTAACCCACAGGTTTTCCCCCCAGGATCTTACCTAACTCTTCTAATTCTTTCCGGAGTTATTCTCAAATTCTTTGCAAAGTTTGACGTAAGAATGATTTATCATCAGTCATATTTCTTTCTCCAAGATCTTTCAAATTCTTTTCGTCGTTGGTTCAACCTTTCCAATTTTCATTCCGGAGTGCCTCAACAATTCATGGTGGTGTTTCTTATCATCACTCTCAATATTTGAAGACCGAAGAAGATTTTTCTCTTAAACCTTGCTCCGTTCTCTTGAGGATGTGTGGTTCTAGCTTGATGCCATCCTCTCATAATTGTTTTTGATTGTGAGAATTCTTTTCACCCGTCCGGAGCATTTCAGGAGTCTTTTCAGTTTGATTCCCCGAAGGCCATCATTTCAGAAGAGTTCTTCGTTCTAAGTTTTCAGCCTCGTTCTCCAATTATTCTAAATTGATGTCTCTTCGTTCATCTCCATATTCTTCCGGTGCATCGTTCATGTATTCTCTAATCAGCTCGTGATCTCTTCGTTCTCGTGTATCAAATTCCCTCAAGTATCTTCATTCGTTCTCTAATTCTTACCGGTGATTCACCCCTTTACTTCGTTCCTTTTCAATTCTCGCGGTGGTTCATTCAAGATTTCACTTCCTTCGTTATCATATCAATTTATTCGTTCTTTCCAATCCTACCGGTGGTTCGATGAAGACCTTCCCAAGTTTGCCCAATATCTATCTTAATCCTTTCTACGAGAATAAGTAGTATGCAAAAATCCATTGCTTGTCATCAATCTAAATTGGTGAAGGCTAAGCATAATGTAATTCTTATTATTGTTTCATCCAAGTGATTAATTCCTTATTCCGGAGATTCATCAAAATTCTTGATCTCATTTGCTCATTTTTTCTTTCCGGAGCTTCAAGTTATTTCAATTATATCATTTCAAAGCTTCATCTAATCATTGCAAGGCTTCTCCCGGGGTTCTTTTCAACTTTCCATTTCGTTTGATCATTCTTTTATTATCGGAGTTCTTCATGGAGGCTCTACATGGTGATTCGTCAAGGATTCCTTTCATTCTTCAATTGTTCTTCAAGATTTCTCTCGGAGTTAAGATCCGCCAAGCTATACTCTAAAATAAACATGGTGCTCAACACATGTCTGTTTTGAGAAGTTCAAGCATTCTTCATCTTGCATTCCGAAGTGCAATTCTTTCTCTCTTATCTTTTGAGGTGGTGTTATGTCATTTTTGATAATTTTCTTCATGTTTCATGATTCACAAGTTGTCATGAATGAGATATTTAAACCCATCATATTTTCTTTGTCCATGAGTTGTTTCAACCCATAATAATCTCTTTGTTGGAGTTATCTTGTGTCATATGTCATCTAAAGCCTTCCCTAAGGAATGTTGCTATTATGGTGCTTATCAATGATCCAAGTTTTCTCCTATCCTCTCGGCGAGAGAAGTTTTCATTTCTTCGTTGATCTCAAGCAAGCAATTGTTTTCGTTAGTGGCAAAATTTCACCTCATAATTTTGAGATGTGTCTCATAAGCCCACAATAAGCTTGTTCTTTTCGTTGTTGATTTTTTCCAACAACTCCGTTCTAACCTTCTTGGAAGGAAGCTTCCCAAATTCAATTGTGGTGGAAGTTATCATTTCCTTCTCCGTTCTCTTATTCCGATGATCTATCTCCTATTCATTCGTCCCGGAGGCGTTGTGATGTTTCTCTCTTCGACCAATCATCTTGTTTTGTCAAGATCATGTAATTTTTCCTTTCTTATCCGTTTAGCCGGAGTGTCGTGTTTTCATTCGAGTTCTCTCATCTTATCAAGTTTTGTCTCCTTCCTCAATCGGAGTGCTGTCTGAAATATTTCTTACCCCTTGTGCCATTCTTTCATTAGTTCTGGAGAAAATGTGTTGTTAATTTCATCGAGTATCCTCTCATCTTGTCAAGATCACGTTCAATTCCTTCCATTTACAGTCGGAGTGCTGCCCAAATTATATCATTCTTATTCCTTCTTTATCTTGTTTTAACCGGAGTGTTGTGATATCTTTCAAGTTCTTTCGATCTTATCAAGTTTTCCTTCTCTTTTCTACCGGAGTGCTGTCTGTTTTCTTTTCGCTCTCATTCTTTCTCTATTTCGTTTAAACCGGAGTGGTTTCAAAGAATTTTTCTCGTTCATTGATTTTTCCATTCATGTTTTTCAACCTACAAGGTTCTCGTGATGGTCCTTGTTCCTCTTTCCTAACGGATTGTTTTCAACTTTGTTCCTCTTCGTTGTATTATTTTCTCGAAATTGTTCAACTTCCAAGGTTCTTTGGTTTCACTCGTTTGTCAAGAAGCAATTTGTTTTACCTCTTCCCCTTCCATTTCTCTCCGGTGCCATCCTAGATCTCGGGACGAGATCCTCTTGTAGTGGTGGAGTGTTGTAATGCCCCGAGACCGACGCTCCAGATGCGTTCCATGTTTTGCGTGTCAGCTCTGTTATTTATTTTGTTGTTGCATTCTTCATCGCATCATTCGCATTGCATCGGCACTCTGTTGCCGTCATTGTTTTTCAAACTTGCATCCGCTCGTAGTTGCCGCGTCCCCCCTTGCGTTCATTGACCATTCTGAGTCTAACCGGATTTCTGGTTCCCTCTTGTCAAACCAACTAACCTCTCTCGTCAGCCCGCGATCCCCTCCCGCGCGTCCGAAAAATGTCCCGTATCCAACCTGGTTTGTTGTTACCGTTGGGTCCGGATCATCCCCTAACATCTACAAAACATCTCCGCTTTCTTATTTGGACTCCCTACCTTTTATTTTCTCGATCGTCCGATTTTAATCAGAGGGACCAAATGCCCCTATCAAAATTCACTTGTTATATATATAGACCTCCATGTCCATTTTTAGACCAAACCCTAATTTCTAGGGATCCTACCCTACGCCGCCACTCTTCCTCGGGATCTGTCTGATCCTTCCACCCACCTTCTCCTCGATCTCCCCACCAGCCCAACCGGAGCGCTCGAACAAGTCTCCTCCTTCCTCGGGATCGATCCAGATCCTACCTACCATCCCCTCGATCCCTACTCACCTGCAAGACCAGCACCGCCTCGCCATTCCCCTGCCTCGGCCTCGCTACCCCGCGCCTCTCTCCTGCAGCCCGTGCAAGCCACCAGGAGGCGGGCTCCCCATGCTGCACAGGAGCTCCTCGCCGCCCGAATCTGTTCCCCAGGTCGCCGGACCTCCCTGCAAGCGTCGCCGCCGCCGGCCACAGGTCCAGCACCATGCCCCGCCTCCTTCCCTTGTTCTCCCGTTCCCTCTTCCCTGCAGCTCTCTCTCCCTAATCTCGTCATCTCTCTGTACCTCAACAGGAGCTCCAGCGCCATGGCCCTCCCAAGCTTGGCCTGCGCAACTCGGAGACTCCAAGCGCCCTCGTTCCAGCAGTCCAGGAGGATGCGGCCGTGCCCGAGCTGCATCCCGCGAACCCGCCGGCGACCTCGACCTTCAGGCCACCCAGACGCGCCCCTGCCTCCTCGACCTCCTGACCCCCCTCACGCCCAAGCCGCACGGGAGACGAGCACCCCGCAGCAGCGCCTGACCCCGCGCTCGTCTCTTCGCCCGGACGGCCGCCTCGTCCGCATCTACCTCGCCGTTGCCGGAGTTCCAAGCTGCATCGCTGCGTCCTCTGCTTCGTCCTGCTGCTGCCCGTTCCCCTGCGTCACGAACAAGGACGCCGCTCGTCCCTGCCCTGTTGACCATAGCCAGCGCCCCTGGCCCAGCTTCAGCGGCCGCGTGGGCCACCAGCAAGCAGGCCCAGCGCCCCCTTCCAGCCTCCCTCTCCAAGCCGAACGGGCCAAGGCCCACTGGGTGAGGCCACACCCCAGCGCCCCTCCTCTTGTTTTTTTCCTCTGTTGGGCTTCCTGTTCAGATTCGGCCCATGTGATGTTTTTTTCAGGATCTGCGAATTTAGCTATTACCCAAGGATTTACAGTTTTACAGAAAACCCCCTGTTCTTCATGCATTTAATAACTAATAAACCGTGCATCGGATTAAATTGATTTAAACATGTAAAATGCTTAGAATTTTGTGTAGTTTAATAATATGCCATTTTCACCCATGTTAAATTGCTGAAAATGCTGTGTGTTTAAATTTGCTCAAATGCCATGTTAAAATGATTTATTTCATAACTAAATAACCGTAGCTCGGATTTTAATAAACTTTATATGTAAATGGGGTAGAAAAATGCATAGTTTAACTTTGTGCACTTTATTTTGCTGTTTAACAACATTAAAATTGTGTTTATGGCAGAATAGTACCAAATCTAAATTATGGACATGAGGATTTTCCGGAAATTGTTGTTTGTTGTTCCGGCCTCATTTAAATTGCCTAAAATAGGTAGTTTCCTTATGCTTCACCTCTTGCCATGGTTAACAACATTTAACATTGTTGGGTACATAAACGAGAGAGAACTAAATAATTGATGTGGTGTTTCGTCAATATGCAACTCATTGCATATTGAGCTCCACTTAATTTGTAGTGGGGTTTGTTGCATTTTCCCATGCCATACCTCATTTAAACCGGACATGCATCATACTTGATTGTGCATCATGCCATGTGTATGTGGTGGTTGTTCACTATGTTGTTTGTTTCTTTCCGGGTTGCTTCTCTCGTTAGCTTCGGTTTCGTTCCGGAGTTGTGAGGATTTGTTCGACTACATCCGTTTCTCTTCTTCATGGACTCGCTCTTCTTCCTAGCGGGATCTCAGGCAAGATGGCCACCCCTCGAAATCACTTCGATCTTTGCTTTGCTAGTTGTTCGTTCTATTGCCATGCCGCGCTACCTACCACTTGCTATATCATGCCTCCCATATTGCCATGTCAGCCTCTAACCATCCTTTTCCTAGCAAACCGTTGTTTGGCTAAGTTACCGCTTTTGCTCAGCCCTTCTTATAGCGTTGCTAGTTGCAGGTGAAGATGAAGTTGGTTCCATGTTGGAACATGGATATGTTGGGATATCACAATATCCCTTATTTTATTAATGCATCTATATATTTGGTAAAGGGTGGAAGGCTCGGCCTTATGCCTGGTGTTTTGTTCCACTCTTGCCGCCCTAGTTTCCGTCATACCGGTATTATGTTCCTTGAGTTTGCATTCCTTACGCGGTTGGGTGATTTATGGGACCCCCTTGACAGTTCGCCTTGAATAAAACTCCTCCAGCAAGGCCCAACTTTGGTTTTACCATTTGCCACCTAAGCCTTTTCCCCCAGATTTTCGCGAGCCCGAGGGTCATCTTTATTTAAACCCCCGGGCCAGTGCTCCTCTGAGTATTGGTCCAACCTGTCAGTCGCCGGTGGCCACCAGGGGCAACTCTGGGCTCGCCTATCGGAAGCTTGGACAATCCGGTGTGCCCTGAGAACGAGATATGTGCAGCTCCTATCGGGATTTGTCGGCACATTCGGGCGGCTTTGCTGGTCTTGTTTTACCATTGTCGAAATGTCTTGTAACCAAGATTCCGAGACTGATCGGGTCTTCCTGGGAGAAGGAATATCCTTCGTTGACCGTGAGAGCTTATAATGGGCTAAGTTGGGACACCCCTGCAGGGTATTATCTTTCGAAAGCCGTGCCCGCGGTTATGTGGCAGATGGGAATTTGTTAATATCCGGTTGTAGAGAACTTGACACTTGACCTTAATTAAAACGCATCAACCGCGTGTGTAGCCGTGATGGTCTCTTCTCGGCGGAGTCCGGGAAGTGAACACGGTTTCTGGGTTATGTTTGACGTAAGTAGAGGTTCAGGATCACTTCTTGATCATTGCTAGTTCACGACCGTTCCGTTGCTTCTCTTCTCGCTCTTATTTGCGTATGTTAGCCACCATATATGCTTAGTGCCTGCTGCAGCTCCACCTTATTACACCATCCTTTCCTATAAGCTTAAATAGTCTTGATCTCGCGGGTGTGAGATTGCTGAGTCCTCGTGACTCACCAGATACTTCCAAACAGTTGCAGGTGCCGAGGATACCAGTGCAGGTGACACAACCGAGCTCAAGTGGGAGCTCGATGAAGATCTTGTTTGTTGTGTTGTTTCTTATCATGTCGATCAGTAGTGGAGCCCAGTTGGGACGATCATGGATCTAGCAGTTGGGTTATCTTCTTTTCTTTTGGTTCCGTAGTCGGACCTATGTGTGTATCTTGTATGTTGTATGTTTTATTTATGTATTGTGTGAAGTGGCGATTGTAAGCCAACTCTTTATCCCATTCTTGTTCATTACATGGGATTGTGTGAAGATGACCCTTCTTGCGACAAAACCACAATGCGGTTATGCCTCTAAGTCGTGCCTCAACACGTGGGAGATATAGCCGCATCGTGGGCGTTACAGGCGGTTACTACGACTCTCCCCGCTTCGTTCAAATTTTGTAGAGTGCACGTTTACCGTGCCAACTCCATTCGAATCCCGTTTGTATTCTATTTTTTTCGGGCGTGATCCTTTTTCGATTGGAATATGTGACAGCCTAATTTTTGCCCTGCTTTATTTTCCTGATTTTTTCATTTGAATTGATTTTGAAATTTGGAGTTTTTGAATCTTTTCATATGGACTTAAACACTTGGGTACCCTTGGCTTTCACCCAAGTGCATCATTTTCCTCCCTAACCATCATTCCCTCTCTGATTCTACCCAAAATAATATTTGGAATATTTTTCTTTAATGAAAAATATTCATTTTCCTCTCCAAAACCCTAGCTAGTTCAATGTGCTCGAAAGCAACCCAAATTTTTCTTGCCCACAAAAATCTGGCAAAATTCACAAATTCTTTGAACCCTAGGGCACCTTCCTGAGCAAAACTATTGCACCACTTTTTGAAATATTTTTGCTACAGAAATTATTTTCTGTTCTGGACAGAAATGGTGGTTTCTACAGCAACTACCATTTTACTTGCTCCATTGTGCCTGATTTTTCTTGTGCATCATCACCTTAGTAGATGATTGCTGGCCTCCAAAGCACAGCCTCCAACTCCCAGCCATTGGACCTCAGTAACCTCTCAAAGTTACTGATCAGAAACTTACCAAGCGTGTGAAATCTTTTCTACTGTACCTGGAACCAAACCAAAGCGTGGTAACCTCTCAATCTACCACGAACAACAAGCCAAACATGATCTTTGGACGTTGGTCGGCCTGATGTCATAGTCCACGCGGTGATCGCGTTCGTCCAGGGGTGCTGGCATGCGTGTCGACGCGCTCTGAGTGCCGCCGAGCGCTCTGTTTCGCGCGTGCTCGCTTCCCTGACTGCCGTAGCGCGCCAAACTTCGCCACCATCATCGTCTCAACTCCATTAACTCCCCCTGGCACTCGCCGACGCTGGAGCTCGCCGCAGCGAGCACGGGCGCGGTCCGACCAACGTAATAGTGCGGTGCGCACTGTGCTCGTCGCCTTCCTCTCGATCCTGTGCTCGTTTCCGTTCGCCCACAGTCCCCACGTGAGTTGCGTCGCCTTCTCCCCCTCTCACTGACGCCGCTCGTCGCCGGGCGCCGTGTCCAGGTGTCAACGGCGGAGCCCCGAACCCCCCTCTCGGCTCGCCTATAAATGGAGCCACCCCCAGGCTCCTCGAGCACCATCCACCACTCCCACACACTCCACAAACTCGTAGATAGCCGTAGCCCGGCCGGGCAGGCCGCGGGCCGCCGTCCCCGAGCTCGAGCTCGCCGGCGATCCCCTTGGGTCGTCGCGGTAGCCCCAGCCCCTCCCAGGCCTGGGCGACCCTTCCGGAGCCTCCGCCACTCTTCGGTGAAGCCGTTCCAACCTCTTGGAGCCCCTGGAGTTGCCTCTGTTCACCGTCGTCCTCGTCTCCGGCGACCACCGCTCTCTGCCTCCGCTTGCGAGGTCGATTCCGATGCCGTCCGACCACCCCTAGCCATGCTACGGGTACGGGCAGGTGCGCCTCCATCCCCTCTCTCGATCCCTCCCTCTCGTTTTGGCTAAGGAGCCCTCATCGCCAGCGAGAGCTCCGGCGAAGCCGCGACCCCCTCTGTTTCCTCCTCCCTTTCCCCCTCACCTGACTAGCGGGGCCCGCTAGTCAGCCACTCTGTACGCGCGCGAAGCGGTACAAGTGGTGGCGCCCCAAGGCTTTACGCCTTCGACGTCACCCCCTCAGTTTGTTTTATTTAAATTCAAATTCATTTAATTTCCGGAGAGCTTCAAACAACTATAACTCTTCAACCATAAGTCCAAATGAATTGATTCTTTTTGCATTGTGTTCTTTCCAAAGAAATCTAGCAGCTCACTAAAAATGAGATTTTTCTATGTTGTCTAGATTTTCTGGTGATTTTCAGAAGGGTTCTTGATATTTTCTTCTTGTGTTTAAAATTAGTCAGAAGGTGAGGCTTGTCTTGAGGATCACCAGAAGGCTTGCGAACCTCATCTGCACTAAGGCAAGCCACAACAACATTTTCATGGTGCCATTTCAATATTTATGATTTTCTTACTTGAATGAAAGATTTAATCCATGCATTTAAATAACTATTATGTTATTTATATTCTGTTAAGTGCTTGTTTTAGTTAATATGCTTGAGTTATAGAATGTTTGAAACTAACTTAGTTGGTAAAGAAACTAGGATTTATTTGTGGTGATGAAAGAATAATATTATTATGCATATGAGTAATTACTTAAAGTTATTTTCTTGCATGAGTAAAATAATAAAAATTTGCTAGAAAATATTCTGTTTAAAGTAAGGTTTATCCTAACCAGAAAAGTGGCATAAGTTGTTGATGATTATGCTTAGTGTGAATATGGTTGACTCAGTCGTTTCCGTTAATATGTGATGCATATGTTAGTGTTGCATTTCATGGCATACTATGACACCGGTTATTTTTACTTTAAGTTGAACCTGAATATAACTCAACTTGAATATATCGTTGGCCGGGTCATGGTGCCACTGAATCGAGTTTTTCCCAGTGCAACCACATTTGCCTTATGGGAGGCCTTGATTCGGTCCGTTATCATGCGTCTGGTCGGTGCCTCCAACTAGGGAAGGTTATGGGCTTGCTTACCCTGGCCCGGTAAGCAGACATAACCTTGTGTGCTCGTTGTTGAGATTATGGTATCGGGTCCTCTTGTGGGATCGTTTTGGCCACGATGGTGGTCGTTGTGTCTTTGGTAGACACGGGGCCACCCAGGACTAGCCCAGTGGGGATTGTGTCGGAGTGGCCGGGAGAGTGTCATGGCAATGGAGGGGTTTCGTCGGAATGCCGTTGGTCCACCCGAATGGGAGTGCGAGGCCATGGGTTCCGTGGTGTGGGTACAGTGTGCTGCCTCTGCAGAGTGTAATAATCTATCGATAGCCGAGTCCACGGTTACGGACACGCTCGTAGTAGGTCACACCATGGGTCAATGTTTAATAAATTTTGCACACTAAGTTATGAACTTTGCACTGTTGATGATGGTGGAAAGCCATCGAGATGTTCAAGACCAAGTATTGGTCGTGGTTGTGATCGCCGTAATGATCACGAGATACTTCTAGTCAAGACCACGATGGTGGTACATTTGTGATCCGAGAACGATCACGGTTGGTAAGCTAGTCCCTAGGGACTTTTATCGCAAGAGCATGATCACAGCATTATTGCATTATTAATTGGTTAATTATCATGATATTGATTGTCATTATGATTATGCCTGTTGTGAGCTTGCAAGTACATTCCATGTACTGACCTGGCGTGTCATGCCAGATTTCAGGAAAGTCTCGTTGGAAAGGAGTGCTGCTCGAGTCTAGATCGTGTCCACATCGGTGTCCCTGTGCTATGGAGTTTCCGCTACGATGTTGTTCCGCTGCCGCGTAGTTATGATCGAGGCCCCTTTATGTTCACTAAATAATGTACATATTGTTCAGCCGCACCGTGTGTCCCGCTTGGCCTCGACACCTGTCAGGACCCCAATTCCAAGTCACATCGATCTAGCCGGTAACACCTCATATCACTTTGCGGCCTCACGCACGGTATTCCCACGGGCGTCGCCTTACCATGGCCCGGGACCGTTTGCGCCTTTTGGCTCACGTATATGATAGTGTTGCTAGCATCCATATGACAGAGAACCCGGGCCGACATGACTAGTCGTGAAACCAAATTGGCACTAACTTACGGGGACAGGCATACATGAATCAACATCGAGCATGTCGGCCAGTAGCGTGCGAATCCGGGTTGTAGCACTGGGCTAACAGGACTCCGGTGAATCGGGCTGTAGCACGCTAGGCAGGACTCCGAATGTCACCGCGTGACATTTCCCCGAAGGGACAGACACAGGAACGAGGTGAATCACATGCTGGCCAGTCAAGTGTTTCAGAGCAATAGTGCTGGGCTAGCAGGACTCCGGTGAACCGGGCTGTAGCAGACTACTATGGCTCATGGAAGCACAAGACTACATTTCCCCATAAGAGAGGCTACCAAGGATAAACAACTATGTTGTCGAATCCCACACATACCAAGCATTTCAATCATACACACAATATGCTCGATATGTGTAAATACAACATGGCATCACAACAAAACTCTACCACTCAAGTATTTATTCATTAGGCTCCGAGGAGCGAGATATTACAAAAATGGGTCTCATGACCCAACATTCAGAGCATACAAGTCAAAACACATGCAGAAGCTTAACATGTCTGAGTACAGACATCTACAAATGAAAAAGGCTGAGAAGCCTGACTATCTACCAGATCCTGCCGAGGGCACAAGATCGTAGCTGAGGTATCAAGCTAAACATCGAAGTCCACACGGAACTACTAGCGAGACTGACGTCTCTCTGCAAAACATAAAATAGGCAAACATGAGTACAAATGTACCCAGCAAGACTTACATCAGAACTAGCTACATATGCATCAGTATCAACAAAGGGGGTGGTGGAGTTTGACTGCAGCAAGCCAGCTTTGACTCAGTGGCTATCCTAAACTATGACTGCAAGTAACTCTTCTGAGCTGGCGCACACGAGTCCACATATTCACCATATCAATACACCACTATGGATCCGCTCCCGTCTCCCTACGAGAAGGCCATCCATAGCACTCATGCTTATCTTGCGAGTTTTGGAGTATCCACTTTCACTTGTCTATGAACTGTACAAGCAACCCAGAAGTCCTTTACCGCGGAAACGGCTATTCGAATAGATCATTTATAACCCTGCAGGGGTGTACTTCTTCACACACGCTCTCGCCACTTACAGCCATGTACACGTCGTGTATCTTGGCAACCTTCAAGCGGAAGCCTGGCGAGGGAGTTGGCCACGACCTGACTAACCACACAAATCTCTAGTCCAGGTTTATCGCCTATTCGGGTTCCATCCACGAGGAGATCCGGCCGGGGTTTCGCTCACAGCCCCAAATGATGTGTGCAGGGTTCCAGAGACACCAAACGGGCGCCCGGTACACCGGGCCACGGTGTATCTACCGCATCATAGCCCACCCCTAGGGTCAGCACTATGCATGGCCTCCAACACATATCCTACAAACACAAGAATAGTTGCAACTCCTGGACAGAGATCAAGGCAGTTAATAAGTTGAGAGAGTCAATTAAGGATCCCAATGTGTGGTAGTAGTTGTTCATGGATCACAAACACAGAACTCAGTTCCTGAGGACGGTTTCAATGAGACAACCCACCATGTACTCCTACATGGCCTCTCACCGCTACCTTTACCAAA
The DNA here is from genome assembly GCF_018294505.1 of Triticum aestivum. Taxonomy (NCBI): domain Eukaryota; kingdom Viridiplantae; phylum Streptophyta; class Magnoliopsida; order Poales; family Poaceae; genus Triticum; species Triticum aestivum. The sequence goes on along the minus strand of NC_057811.1, from coordinate 193,437,634 downwards.
TCGTGTTCACACACTTAGCTCTCAATAGTAAGACATGTTCACACACCTCCGATTCATCCCCGATGAATCAGACCTGACACAACTCTAAGCAATAGTAGGCACGACAACCAAGCATGAATGAGTAGGCACATCAGGGCTCAAACAACTCCTACTCATGCTAGTGGGTTTCATCTATTTACCGTGGCAATGACAGGTCATGCAGAGGATAAGGGGTTCAACTACCGCAGCAAGTAACAGATGAATCGTTATTGTCCTAATGCAGTAAAAGAGAGCAGGAGCGAGAGAGTGGGATTGTATCGGAATGAACAAGGGGTTTTTGCTTGCCTGGCACTTCTGAAGATGATATAGCTCTTCATCGGTGTCATCGAACTCGTCGTCAAAACATACGTCTACCGAGGGGGAACAACCACTGGCAAACACAGAAAGAACACAATCAATGCAATGCACAATATGATGCATGAGCATGACGTGGTTAAATGAGTGTGTTGGGATAATGCAACTGCAACCAGATGGGTTTGAGTCATTTTGAACCAAAGGTTCAACCCCAAACTCAACTTATGAATTTAAATAGGGCCTTATCATGTTTTGCACTAAACAGCAAGGTTAAGTTGCTTGAACATGCATGAAACCAGTACTGATGGATAGATTGTATTTTTCTGATCATTTTTCATATATAATTTATTTCCTTTGGAGTTATGGTTTAATTTCTATGAATTTTAGAAGTTTTGGGCATTTTCTGGAATTTCTGAATTATTTTAAATCCAGAAAATGATTAACTGCATCAGCATTGCGTCATGCTGGCATCAGCAGGTCAATAGGGCTTCCCCGGGTCAAACCTGACGTGTGGGGTCCACACGTCAGTGTCACAGTGTTAAATAGAGGGGGTTATTTCTAATCTAATTAAGATTAGTGGCGCTGGGGCCCACTGTCAGCGTTAGGGATTAGTTAAATGGTGGTTAGCATTAGGCTAATCACCTGGCAGGTCGGGCCCGCACGTCAGGCCGGCGAGGTCATCGCCGGCGACCTCTGGACGCGGCGGTGTCCGCGATTCAGGCCACGGGGGCGGCGGCTAAGGGCCCGGGGCGTAGCCCGGGCTCTCGCGCATCCAGGGGAGGCGACGGGAGGACGTAAGGTGGCCGGAGCTCGCCGGAGCGGAGCTCGGGGCGGCGGCCGAAACACGGCTCTGGGCGGGATGTGGCTGCAGGGCATGGCAGGGGCTGCGAAGGGCCTCTACGGCCGCCTGGCATCACCAGGAGCACGGTGACGTGCGCGGGAGCGGCTGGCTCGGGCTCTGGTCACGGTGGCGCCATGGATGGCGGCGAGGTGCTCGCGGGTTCGACAGGTAGCAGGCTACGGTGCGCAAGCAAAGGAACGGAGAGGGGGAAATGGACGGTGAGCTCACGTGGATCCCGTAGAAGTGGACGGCGAGCTCGGGGAAGGCCGAACGACGACGAATTTAACGGCGGCGATCCGTGGCACCGACGAGGAAGACGACGTCGAGGGCAGCTCTGCATGAAGGCAATATGCCCTAGAGGCAATAATAAAGTTATTATTTATTTCCTTATATCATGATAAATGTTTATTATTCATGCTAGAATTGTATTAACTGGAAACTTGATACATGTGTGAATACATAGACAAACAGAGTGTCACTAGTATGCCTCTACTTGACTAGCTCGTTGATCAAAGATGGTTATGTTTCCTAGCCATAGACATGAGTTGTCATTTGATTAACGGGATCACATCATTAGGAGAATGATGTGATTGACTTGACCCATTCCGCTAGCTTAGCACTCGATCGTTTAGTATGTTGCTATTGCTTTCTTCATGACTTATACATGTTCCTATGACTATGAGATTATGCAACTCCCGTTTACCGGAGGAACACTTTGTGTGCTACCAAACGTCACAACGTAACTGGGTGATTATAAAGGTGCTCTACAGGTGCTTCCAAAGGTACTTGTTGGGTTGGCGTATTTCAGGATTAGGATTTGTCACTCCGATTGTCGGAGAGGTATCTCTGGGCCCACTCAGTAATACACATCACTATAAGCCTTGCAAGCATTGTAACTAATGAGTTAGTTGCGGGATGATGTATTACGGAACGAGTAAAGAGACTTGCCGGCAACGAGATTGAACTAGGTATCGAGATACCGGCGTTCGAATCTCGGGCAAGTAACATACCGATGACAAAGGAAACAACGTATGTTGTTATGCGGTCTGACCGATAAAGATCTTCGTAGAATATGTGGGAGCCAATATGAGCATCCAGGTTCCCCTATTGGTTATTGACCGGAGAGGTGTCTCGGTCATGTCTACATAGTTCTCGAACCCGTAGGGTCCGCACGCTTAACGTTACGATGACGGTTATATTATGAGTTTATGTGTTTTGATGTACCGAAGGAGTTTGGAGTCCCGGATGAGATCGGGGACATGACGAGGAGTCTCGAAATGGCCGAGACGTAAAGATCGATATATTGGACGACTATATTCGGACTTCGGAAAGGTTACGAGTGATTCGGGTATTTTTCGGAGTACCGGAGAGTTACGGGAATTCGTATTGGGCCTTAATGGACCATACGGGAAAGGAGAGAAAGGCCCCAAAGGGTGGCCGCACCCCTCCCCATGGACTAGTCCGAATTGGACTAGGGAGGGGGGCGCCCCCTTCCTTCTTTCTCCTTCTCCCTTCCCTTCTCCTATTCCAACAAGGAAAGGAGGAGTCCTACTCCCGGTGGGAGTAGGACTCCCCCCTTGGCGCGCCCTCCTCCTTGGCCGGCGGCCTCCCCCTTGCTCCTTTATATACGGGGGCAGGGGGCACCCCATAGACACAACAATTGATCATTGATCTCTTAGCCGTGTGCGGTGCCCCCCCTCCACCATATTACACCTCGATAATATCGTAGCGGTGCTTAGGCGAAGCCCTGCGTCGGTAGAACATCATCATTGTCACCACGCCGTCGTGCCGACGAAACTCTCCCTCAACACTCGGCTGGATCGGAGTTCGAGGGACGTCATCGAGCTGAACGTGTGCTGAACTCGGAGGTGCCGTGCGTTCGGTACTTGATCGGTCGGATCGTGAAGACGTACGACTACATCAACCACGTTGTGTTAACGCTTCCGCTTTCGGTCTACGAGGGTATGTGGACAACACTCTCCCCTCTCGTTGCTATGCATCACCATGATCTTGCGTGTGCGTAGGAATTTTTTTGAAATTACTACGTTCCCCAACACTGCAGGGCGTCCCGGCTTGCGTGAGTCGTCAGAGAGGTCGAGGACGGCAGCGCGGAGCTAATGGGCTTGTCGGAGAGGCGAGGTAGAGGCGGTGGGCGTGGCAATGGCGTGCGGCGGCGAGGGCAGCGCTCGGGCGCGGTGAGAGAGAGCGAGGGAAAGGAGGGGAAAGAGCTCGAGAGGGCAAGAGGGGGATCCAGACGGCTCCAGGGGTCGCGTGGCATCTCCAGGGCGTCGAGGGGGAAGCGGCAGGAAGCAGGAGGTGGCCGGGGCGCGTGGGCGCGCACGGCGGCCACACGCCTCTCGTCCTACTGGCGAGAGGTGGGAGATGACTGGCAGCGGCGCTGGGCTGGGCCGGCCAGGTGGGCTGCCTACTGGGCCATCCAGGTAAGCCAGGTAAGTCTCTTTCTCTCTTTTATTTCCCGTTTTCTATTTTTCTACAACTTTGTGGCTTTTCTAAAAATACTTAGGCATTTCCAAAAATCACCAAACTGCACATGTCCACTGTTTAGAACATATCCAACATGGAACATTTCAGTTTGGGATTATTTGGACATTTAAAATATTTAGTAGCATTTAAATGTCCAAATGCAAATAGCGTATGATTTAATCCAGTGACCTTAAGATGACCTAGAAAATTGTGAACCAATTTTGCCAGAGGTTCTAACCCAGGACAAAAATGATGGACATTTTAGAAGGGCATTTCATGTTTATTGAAAAAGATTTTAGTAAACCCTAGTTGTTTTCAGGGGGGGTGCTGGGGGTTCTGTCATCCCCATTTCAACTTTCTGTGAAAAGTAAACATGATGCAACACCAGATGCTAGCACTAGGCATTACTAGAACTAGGGATGTGACAACTCACCCCCACTAAACAAGAATCTCGTCCCGAGATTCAAGAGGTGAGGTAAGAGGACAAAGGGATACATGCTAACATGATCTTCATGATCCATTGCTTCAGATCGATCTTGGCATCCTTCCTTTCGAGATCTTCATCCAACACGATGACAGCGGATAGGAACTCTACGGGAATCGATCTTCTCGAAGATCGGGCAACTCAAGATCAACTCTTGGGGTGAGATATAAAACATCTCTTGAGCTGAGACACGAAACATACATTCAAGGGGATGGGGTGTAACAGATGACGAAGGTCCACTAGGTAGGCAACAAATCCACGCTCGATCACGACGTAGCGAGGAGTTAACTGCCCTGATTCCACAACGGGGCACCTTGGGGGAGGTGACTCGTAGAGTTATTCCCCTAAATGGCAGAAAGAATTACTTTTGATATCTAGATCATTGAAACTCTTTATACCAGCCTAAGGCAATCACAATCGATCGTTTGGCGGAGTTCAGGAATGGCATATCCGGATTCAAATGGACGATGTGGACTACCTTGTTGAAGACAACGCGATGGATGATTTTGCTTATCATCGGAAATGGATGGGACCCATGGTAGGACCACTTCTGAAGATGATCCTGAACAACAATTGCTGAGAAGGGCAGTCCAAGGGAGATTGGCACAAGGCGGTGCAAGCTGGGAACAAAATGCAAATGTCGGGAATGTTCCAACCATCATATCTGCCTGAGATTCAGATCTGGTTGGTGTCAGGACATTCCAGACTCATCAAGTCTAGAAAGAAAAATGAAAGTTTGCAACACAAATCGACGAGATGATGTTGCGAGATTCTCGGGGGGTGAACTACGATAGCAAGCTCCAAAATATGAGCTGGTTCTGCTACATACATGTGAACATGTTGTCCAAGACAAGAATGACCACAAAGTAGTCTTATAATAAAACACTATCGAGTTCAGGTTAGGATCCATCATCAAGGATTTCGAAGTCTTTACGCGCGCTAGACTTCTTTTCCTTGAACAAGTCAACCAGTGGCTTGGGGTGCTAGGGAACATATGGAATGAAGGTTGCAAGTCTCCAAACCACAGGATACTTCACACATATGCATGAATGACTTGGGATGATTCCAGAGGAAGCAAAAACAAGCTTTCTCGATTCCACGGCCGCAACTTGCATCGATTGCACGTGAACTTAGAGGAAGTCGCTACTTTCATCCAAACATATGCTTCATGAACGGAACATGAAGGCATTGTTTACAAAGTTTCCAACACTAGCTTAATGTTTAACACGAATCATGGGGGGAGACAAGATGCTGCTGATGGGCTCAATAGCAACTCATCGGAATTTCCAAATCACTGGACTTCCACCATTATGTGAAGAATGTGATAGTATTGGTCAGACCAAAAGATGTAATGGTGTATGCTCGAGGAATCAACCACGAGTAAGACAACATTACGAATATCGTTGGTTCTAACTTGATTTTATGATAGCCCATACTCAAATCAAAGATTGGATAAGATGATAGGTCCATTAACTGATCACGAGGGTCAATGGATGGAAATACCATCTTTCTTCAACACACAGAAAAGATAGCCCTTAGAGATGAGCTAAGCTAGGCAAGCTTTTAACTTCCAACTCTCCAAGTTGTTGTTTAGCTTAACCAACTGTAGGAATATCCAACACAGATTCTTGGAGAAAGAGTGGTTTATTGGAAAACCAACTTGATCACGAACTCAACATAACGGCCAGGGGACAACCTGGTGATACTTTCATGAAGATATCCAGAAAATCATGAACCACCGATATGTCTCTAAGCTCGAGAACAATCTTGCTTTTCAGGGCAAGATGATATAGCTAAAAAAGAAAGGGATTGATACAATCCTAACTCTTGATCGAAGAGTGCACCAGAAATAAGGACTAGGTAGCACAATCTATCTTAGAATGATGATTCAATAACCAGCACGCTAAGAATGAAATTATTGTCCTTTAACTACCAAGCAACGGGGTTGCTAGCAGTACTGATTTCACACATCACAATTCGCTTGTCAGTATTCCGGATACAAAAACACGGAAAACCGAGGAATGAATGATAATGGCAAGAAGTATCACTGCGTCAAGAATTCGTAAGAGTTGGTGCAATTCCTATGATATTCTTGACATAAATAGGGTAATACTCCAAGGTAGAACAGAACAAAAGCTGGATTGGCATTTTGATCTGCAAATTACAATTGCTTTGACCCAATCCTAGATATGGATGAGGTACTGGAGTTTGTTTCTCCTAGTCATTCCGGAGTAGAATGGCTTGACAGACCACAAGAATAATAGGCATCGACAGCGAATGCACGCATACTCTTGACTATCAAATGATAGACGGGGGCCAGAATACAACTAAAGAGAACAACTCAAGGAACATATAACTTTCTGAGTTGTGGATTCATGGGTTAGTATGTTAAACGAGTTCAACATATTTCTTCCGGATAACCCATGCAGAAGGATAGAACTGGCAGAGTCACAATATGAATGGAGTACTCCTCAAGAGCACCCTGGTTGTGATCTTTTGGTTCAAAAGAACTTTTGCCATGATGGTTCATGGTATTGGAAGAATGAGATATCATGGACCTTGAGGACTATCGCAAAGGTTACTAGTATCATAAGGGTACTAGCAAATACTAACAACATGAAGTAGGGTGAATCTCGGGTTCAAAAACCCAGGAGTAGAATACCTACTACTAAGTAGCATCACGGGATGCTTTCGGGAATGATGGTCAGAATCATCACACCGGGAACACAAAACATGGCTAGATTACTAGGTGACTCCCTAAAACACCTAGGGTCATAATAATAGCTCCAACATATATGTCGAGGCAACAGAGTACCTCAACAGACCGTTAGTGTGCTTAATCTGGCCCAAAGGGACGCGGAAATAGAGGGAAAGGATTTTGCAAATGCATCAGATTGTTTGGAAACCTGGGATGACTCGGACAGCATAACGGCTGTAAATGCTCAGAAAAGATTTAAGACATTCACAAGGATTTGCATAGTCACTTAACAACATCATATCAAGGTTCTGGTTCTACTGACAACATACTAAAGTAGTAGAAACTGAACTGAGGCCTAGAACCAACAATCCTAAGATTCTACGGATTAGTAACACGTGAACCTGATAGAGAGATGAGATCCTAGTCCTTAACCCACGTAGGAAAGAAGAGGATGACTCAGATCAGAAGGGCATAGGGTAAAGGAGTAAAAAGAGCCTTACGTCCCTTCCCACAATCAATTCCCTTACATATAACTAAAGCATTTCTAGACTCAACTTCGACCAGTTTGGCTTGGTAATCCTACAGGCAGTCAGGCTCTGATACCAAAGCTGTCAGGACCCCGATTCCAAGTCACATCGATCTAGCCGGTAACACCTCATATCACTTTGCGGCCTCACGCACGGTATTCCCATGGGTGTCGCCTTACCATGGCCCGGGACTGTTTGCGCCTTTTGGCTCCGTTATATGATAGTGTCGCTAGCATCCATATGACAGAGAACCTGGGCCGACATGACTAGTCGTGAACCCAAAGTGGCACTAACTTACGGAGACAGGCATACATGAATCAACATCGAGCATGTCGGTCAGGAGTGTGCGAATCCGGGCTATAGCACTGGGCTAACAGGACTCCGGTGAACCAGGCTATAGCAGGCTAGGCAGGACTCCGGATGTCACCGCGTGACATTTCCCCGAAGGGGCAGACACAGGAACGAAGTGAATCACATGCCGGCCTGTCAAGTGTTCCGGAGCAGTAGTGCTGGGCTAGCAGGACTCCGGTGAACCGGGATGTAGCGGACTACTATGGCTCATGGAAGCACAAGACTACATTTCCCCATAAGAGAGGCTTCCAAGGATAAACAACTACGTTGTCGGATCCCACACATACCAAGCATTTCAATCATACACACAATATGCTCGATATGTGTAAATACAACATGGCATCACAACAAAACTCTACGACTCAAGTATTTATTCATTAGGCTCCGAGGAGCGAGATATTACAAACATGGGTCTCATGACCCAACATTCAGAGCATACAAGTCAAAACACATGCGGAAGCTTAACATGTCTGAGTACAGACATCTACAAATGAAAAAGGCTGAGAAGCCTGACTATCTACCAGATCCTGCCGAGGGCACAAGATTGTAGCTGAGGTATCAAGCTAAACGTCGAAGTCCACTCGGAACTACTAGCGAGACTGACGTCTCTCTGCAAAACATAAAATAGGCAAACGTGAGTACAAATGTACCCAACAAGACTTACATCAGAACTAGCTACATATGCATCAGTATCAACAAAGGGGGTGGTGGAGTTTGACTGCAGCAAGCCAGCTTTGACTCAGTGGCTATCCTAAATGTAACACCCACGATGTGGCTATATCTCCCACGTGTCGAGGCAGGACTTAGAGGCATAACCGCAATGTGGTTTTGTCGCAAGAAGGGTCATCTTCACACAATCCCATGTAATGAACAAGAATGGGATAAAGAGTTGGCTTACAATCGCCACTTCACACAATACATAAATAAAACATACATCATTCAGAGTACACACATAGATCGACTACGGTCAAAGCCAAAAGAAAGGAAGATAACCCAACTGCTAGATCCCCGATCGTCCCAACTGGGCTCCACTACTGATCAACAGGAAATGAAACAACACAACGAACAAGAGCTTCAACGAGCTCCCACTTGAGCTCGGTTGCGTCACCTGCACTGGTATCATCAGCACCTGCAACTGTTTTGGAAGTATCTGTGAGTCACGAGGACTCAGCAATCTCACACCCGCGAGATCAAGACTATTTAAGCTTATAGGAAAGGATGGGGTAGTGAGGTGGAGCTGCGGCAAGCACTATCATATATGGTGGCTAACATACGCAAATAAGAGCGAGAAGAGAAGCAACGGAACAGTCGTGAACTAGCAATGATCAAGAAGTGATCTTGAACTCCTACTTACGTCAAACATAACCCAGAAACCGTGTTCACTTCCCGGACTCCGCCGAGAAGAGACCATCACGGCTACCCACGTGGTTGATGTATTTTAAATAAGTCAAGTGACAAGTTCTCTACAACCGGATATTAACAAATTCCCATCTGCCACATAACCGCGGGAACGGCTTTCGAAAGATAATACCCTGCAGGGGTGTCCCAACTTAGCCCATTATAAGCCCTCACGGTCAACGAAGGATATTCCTTCTCCCGGGAAGACCCGATCAGTCTCGGAATCCCGGTTACAAGACATTTCGACGATGGTAAAACAAAACCATCAAAGCCGCCCGAATGTGCCGACAAATCCCAATAGGAGCTGCACATATCTCGTTCTCAGGGCACACCGGATTGTCCAAGCTTCCGGTAGGCCAGACCAGAGTTGCCCCTGGTGGCCACCGACGACTGGCAGGTTGGACCAACACTCGAAGGAGCACTGGCCCGGGGGGGTAAATAAAGATGACCCTCGAGAGCGCGACTCCCAAGGGAAAAAGGCTAGGTGAGGCAAATGTAAAACCAAGGTTGGGCCTTGCTGGAAGAGTTTTATTGAAAGCGAACTGTCAAGGGGGTCCCATAAATCACCCAACCGCGTTTGGAACGCAAAATCAAGGAACATAACACCAGTATGACAGAAACTAGGGCGGCAAGAGTGGAACAAAACACCAGGCATAAGGCCGAGCCTTCCACCCTTTACCAAGTATATATAGATGCATTAATTAAATAAGAGATATTCCAACAGAGTTCATAAAATCCATGTTCCAACAAGGAACAAACTTAATCTTCACCTGCAACTAGCAACGCTATAAGAGGGGGGGGGGGCTGAGCAAAGCGGTAACATAGCCAAGCAACGGTTTGCTAGGAAGGGTGAAAAGGTTAGAGGTTCATGGCAATTTAGGAGGCTTGATAAGCAAGTGGTAGGTAGCGCGGCATAGCAAAAGAGCGAATAACTAGCAAGCAAAGATAGAAGTGATTTCGAGGGTATGGTCATCTTGCCTGAGATCCCGCAAGGAAGAAGAACGAGTCCATGAAGAAGACAAACAGACGTAGTCGAACAAATCCTCACAACTCCGGAACAAAACCGAAGCTAACGAGAGAGCAACCCGGAAAGAAACAAACAACATAGTAAACAACCACCACATACATGGCACGATGCACAAACAAGTATGATGCATGTCCGGTTTAAAGAGGCATGGCATGGCAAAGTGCACAAACGAAACTACAAGTTAAGTGGAGCTCAATATGCAACGAGTTGCATATTGACGAAACACCACATCAATTGTTTAGTTCTCTCGGTTATGTACCCAACAATATTAAATGTTGATTAACATGGCAAGAGGTGAAGCATAAGTAAACTAACTATCTAGGCAATTTAAATGAGGCCAGAACAACAAACAATAATTCCGGAAAATCCTCATGTCATTTAGCAATTTTAATGCAACCATCAATTGTAAACATTTAAATGTTGTTATCATGATGCGAATGACATATGCAAATTTTTAAGCAATTTTATGAAAACGTGGACATGAGCATGTTATGAAGCATTTATCGCCGTGGTGGAAGAAAAATGGTGCCACGGCGGTGAAACGGAAATGGTGCCACGGCAACATATCGGTTCCGATAGCTCACGGAGATACCGGTGCAAAAGAAGTGGGCGTGAGCGTGTCATGCAAGGATGGTGGGGTGCTCCCGGATTCCGGGTTCCCACGGTACGGCGGCATGGCAATCGAGGAACGTGCAAAGACCTCTCTCGGAACGGTGCAAACACGAGCATCTCATACAACACACACGCATTCGTTCACGGGCGTCGTTCTCGGCGGTTATACCTTAGAAGCGTGTAATTCGGGGTGGTTCAAAATCGTCGAGGGAAGTAGTGGTACACACGAAGGTAGTCGAACTTGACGGTTCCGTTACACGGGTCTTCGGCGACGGTAGTGGAAGTAGTGGCACACGTTCGTTTTTGGAGAGGTACTTGACGGGTCCGAGGTCTCCGGCGTAGTGGTACACATCTCGGAAGCGGTTCACGACGATGGTAGTCGAACTTGGTAATCCGAAGGGGTACTTGGTGAATGACGGCCGTCGTGGTACTTGGGGAAAAAATCCCGGAGACGATGCTTGGCGGTCCTGGTATGGTTTTGGCGTCCATGTAGTCGATCTTGCCGATCTTGACGGTCCAACACAAAACATCACAAGGGCCCTCGGGGCGGCAGCAGCAAGGAGACGATGGTGTTGGTCAGCGGCAGGGGCTCGTGGAAGGAGAACAAACAGGGCAATCATGCGGCCCTGCGGTGGAGTTTGAGCATGCCCTCGAGGCATCCACAACGAGGAGCACGGGCGGCCAGCAAGTTAGAGCTCTTTTGAAAGAGCTGAAGCAGAGGAGGGCCGCGGCGGCGCGTCGATGGTCACCGACGTGGCGGGTCCAAGCAGCGGCGCGCCCAGAAGAACTTGGCGGCGGCGGCTTGGGGAGGCGGACGAGCTCTAGGACGGGCGCGTGGAGCAGAGCAGCAGCGATGCGGGTCTCGCGCAGGAGATGGGGTCGTGGTCGCGGCGTAGACGGTAGCCGAGGGCGACGCGAGGCAGGGGGCGCCGGAGTTGGCCTCCAGTGGCGGCGCGGGAGGCCAGGCGCGGCGTTCTGGCGAGGCAACGGCGCGGAGGAGGGCCGACGAGGGGGCGCGACAGAGCTCAGCGGGCGTGCTCCGGCAGAGATGCTTGAGCGGGGGCGGACGCTGAGGAGAGGAAGGAGCGGCCTGCATGGGCGCGCGCACAGGGAGGCGGCCTGCTGGTGGAGCAGCAGCGGGTCAGGAGAGGAGGGCGACGGGGTTTTGGAGGAGGACGAGTGAGGGGAGCTCCTGTCCCTGGCGATGCGTGTGGGTGGCGGCGGTAGTGGGAGGACGAGAGGGAGCGAGCGAGAGGAGGGGTTCGGTCTCCTGGCGGCTAGGGTTAGAGGGGTCGGCTGGGCCTTAGAGGCCGGCTGGGGGTCTCTCTCTTCTCTCTCCCTTATTTCTTTGGCAGAAAAGAATTAGAGAAAGGAAAAGAAAGAGAGGGTTAGAGAAAGAATTTGCGCATGCGGACAATTTTCGCTGGCTCATAAAAATGTGCTTGTTCCGAGAAAATAGAAAAAGCCAGATTGAAAAATATAAATTCAAATTCATTTGATTTAAATTCAAATGATTTGAATAGGAAGTGAGGGTTGGGACGGTCCCAAAAATGTTCGGATTTATTGGTGGAGCTCCGGAATATGATGAAAAAAATATATGGCGAGGTTGGAGACCAAGAATTAAGATAACAAAGGCATTGGGATATTTGCAAGTGTGTTATGGTGAACTCCAATTAATGGAATATTTTTAATATAGCTCCCTAATAATATTGGGAGGATATATGTTATAAAGAGAAATCACCATGTGCATTTCCCTCGATTTAAATGGATCGAAGATCCATGCAATTTACTTAGTTGAGTTTTTACAAATTAAATGACATGATGGCATGATGACATGATCCAATGCAAAAATAAAAGAGCAAGCACAAATGAAACACACAGTGATCACGAAAAATATGGAAGTCTTCTGAAGCGTCGGTCTTGGGGCGTTACCACACTCCACCACTACAAGAGGATCTCGTCCCGAGATCTAGGATGGCACCTGAGAGAAAAGCGGAAGAGGAAGAGGTAAAACAAAGTTGCTTCTTGACAAACGAGTGAAACCATTGAACCTTGAGAGGTCGCAAATCTTGAAGAAATGACACGACGGAGGTGAACAAAATTTAAAACACTCCGTTCAGCAAGAGGAACAAGGAACATTACAAGAACCTTGTAGGTTGAAAGACAAACAAAAATGGTTACGATGGACAAAAAGTACATGTAAGCACTCCGGTTGAAACGAGATGTATAAGGAACGATAAAGATCAATTACGACAACACTCCGGTTAAAACAAGATAGAGAAGGAATAAGAGTGATATAATTTGGACAGCACTCCGACTGTAAATGGAAGGAATTGAACATGAACTTAACAAGATGAGAGGATACTTAATGAAATCAACAGCACACTGCCTCCGGAACTAATGAAAGAATGGCACAAGGGGTAAGAAAGATTTCAGACAGCCCTCCGGTTGAGGAAGGAGAAAAAACTTGATAAGATGAGAGAACTCGAATGAAAACACGACACTCCGGTTAAATGGATAAGTAAGAAAAGAACACGATCCTCACAATTCGAGATGATGAGCGAAGAGAGCAACATCACCATGCCTCCGGAAGAAAAAATAGAAAGTAGATCATTGGAATAAAGAATGGAGAAGAAAATGACAACTTCCGCCACAAATGAACTTGGAAAGCATCCTTGCAAAGAATGATTGAACGGAGTTGTTCAAAATTAAACCACAAAAGAATAAGGTTGTTGTGGGCTTATGAAAAACGTCTCAAAATTATGAGGTGAAATTCTGCCACTAACGAAAACCATTGATATGATTGAGAGCACCAAAGAGATGAAAAAATTCTTCCACCAAGATGATAAGGAGATAGCTTGGATCATTGGTAAGCACCACAATAGCAACATTCCTTAGGGAAGGCTTTCGGTGAAACATGACACAAGATAACTACAACGAAGAGATTGGTGGATTTGAAATATCTCATTCTTGACAACATGTGAATCATGAAACGCGAACTCAAATTGTCAAGAATGACATAACACCACCTCCAATGATAAGGTAGAATGAATTGCACTTTAGAATGCAAGATGAAGAATGCTTGAACTCCTCAAAACAAACATGTGTTGAGCACCATGTTTATTTTGAAGTATAGCTTGGCGGATCTTAACTCCGAGAGAAATCTTGAAGAACAATTGAAGAATGAAAAGGAAACCTTGACGAACCACCATGTTGAGCCTTCGTGAGAACTCCGGTAATAAAAGGATGATAAAAAGAAAGATAAGTTGACAACACAAGGTGAAGCCTTGCAATGATTTGGGTGGAGCTTTGAAATGATATAACCGAGAAAACTTGGAACTCCGGAAAGAAAAGATGAACAACTTGGAACCGAGAATTTGATATCATGAACGAACTCCGGAAGAAGGAATTAATCACTTGGATGAAACAAGAACAAGAATTACATTACGCGTATCCTTCACCAATTTAGATTGATGACAAAGAATGGATTTGGCATACTACTTATTCTCGTAGAAAGGATTAAGATAGATATAGCGCAAACTTGGGAAGGTCTTCATCGAACCACCAGTAGGATTGAAACAATGAATACATTAATATGAGGACATAGGAAAAGGAATCTTGAACGAAACCACCGTAAGAATTAAAGAGCGCGCGAAAATACTCGAGGGAATTTGATACACGAGAACGAAGATATCATGAGCTGATTAGAGAATACTTGAACGATGCACCGGTAAGATTTGGAGAATGAGAAAAGCTGAGAATGAATAATACTTGAGATGATGGCTCTGGAGAATCAACCTGAAAAGACTCCTAAACTGCTCCGGATGGGTGAAAATAATTATCACAATCGAAAACAATTATGAGAGGATGGCATAAGCTAGAACTATGAATCTTCAAGAGAACGGACCAAGATTTAGGAGAAATTATTCTTCGGTCTTCAAATGTTGAGAATGACGATGAGAAACACCACCATGAATTGTTGAGATACTCCGGGATGAAAAAAATTAGAAAGGTTGAACCAACGATGAAAATAATTTGAAATATCTTGGAGAAAGACATATGACTGATGATAACTCATTCTCACGTCAAACTTTGAAATGAATTTGAGAATGACTCCAGAAAAATTAGAAGAGTCAGGTAAGAATCTGGGAAAATACCTGTGGGTTAGGGCCCACTCAAGAGAAACACCGTTGAACAATTTAAAAGAGAGATTGCGCCGGTTGAATTAAATGGCTTGAATGAGATAACAACCTCGAAATAGCTTGAACGGATCTTGAATGAAAACACGAATCTCCTGAGATATCTTCAACACTCCGGAACACATGGAAAGCGAGAGGTGAATGATTAAGAGATACACCGGCATGAGAAAAACATTTGAAACGAGGAAAAGAATACGATCAACACTGAAAGCTTGACTTAAGTCCACCGGAGAAGAAAAAGAACGAAGAATAATAAAGTTGAAGCTCCGTTAGTATCTTCATGGGAAAATCACCGGATAAGAACATTGAAAGAAAAGAATGAAGAGACTTCATATCAATAAAAGGATACTTGATTAAGAAATCTGAGTCCTTGAAGAAAGAGGGTGGGAGGGCGGGAAAACAAAGGCAACTTGGGGCAGATGGAATGGATACCGTTGAGAAAACTTAGAATTGATCTCGCGAATGTTGAAATGATCGGATCCGCTTGAAGAGAAGCACACCGGTTGAAAAGAATTGAAAAGACAACCTTGAAGATGAAGAAGGATTAGCATCCACATAGAAATATGAGAACACCGCTTAGGATAAGGTATGGAATCAACACTTGTCATTGAAGCAACTCGAAAACCACAAAACAAAACAAAAAACAAAGGATTTGGCTTGCAGAATAAGCCGGAATAAACATATGATAGTGATTTCGTCCGAAGTTTTCATGGTGGGGCCCACACGGGCTCGATCGTACATCACCATCATGTACAAGGCAGTGCACATGACATACGAAGCGTCCCCGAGTCGGCATAGCCAAGGACTCTTTAATACACTACGAGACCACTGTAAAACCAACCGTGGAAAGGCGGACCACTAGACGTCGAACCCCAATCTCATATCATGCATCTGTCGGAAAGATATCCTAGGAGCTACTTGAATTCCCACTTATAAACTCCCGAAACTTTCTGGTTATGCAATCTGGTGTTGGGGATACAGGGGACACAAAATATATCACCCAAACTAGCAATCCCTAGATCCAGCTGTATCCATCCGTCAACACATAACCAAGAAACCTTTGGAAATCGTTTACCTCAACCTTCGAAAAGCATCTGTTATACGAGTTATGGCAATACTCCCGAACTCCCGCCCCAGTACTGGGTGGCGTCGAGGTGATCTCACCAACAACTGCATAAAAGAGATTTTCGATGTCGGCGAAACTCAGGTATTCCAGAACTGCAACGATAAAATTGTGACGACAACACCTCGGAGCTCAACTCCCCGGGACACTGCCACAACCCCTAAATGTTAGGAGGCACCAAGAACAATGTTCTCGTCACAAAACCATCGGAACGATTCCAAGATACCCGCGTGATCCTAATTTTTTAAGTGAAATTTGAGGAGAGGAAAGTCAAAACTTCTACGTCAGGAGACCTCACCAGAGCGACGAAGGGACTGAGGAGTAAATAGAATCCTACTCTCCGATATATATAATCCTAAGACTCAAAACATTTTTGTTCTAGACTCAACAACGCCAGCGATTCGATCAAGCAGGGGGCTCCTAAGTCGGGGATGGCTCTGATTACCAACTTGTAACACCCACGATGCGGCTATATCTCCCACGTGTCGAGGCACGACTTAGAGGCATAACCGCATTGTGGTTTTGTCGCAAGAAGGGTCATCTTCACACAATCCCATGTAATGAACAATAATGGGATAAAGAATTGGCTTACAATCGCCACTTCACACAATACATAAATAAATTCATACGTCATTCAGAGTACACACATAGGTCCGACTACGGAACCAAAACAAAAGAAGACAACCCCAAATGCTAGATCCCCGATTGTCCCAACTGGGCTCCACTACTGATTAACAGGAAACAAAACATAGTAACGACCAAGGTCCTCGTCGAACTCCCACTTGAGCTCGGTTGCGTCACCTGCACTGGTATCGTCGGCACCTGCAACTGTTTGGAAGAATCTGTGAGTCATGAGGACTCAGCAATCTCACAGCCGCGAGATCAAGACTATTTAAGCTTATGGGAAGGATGGGGTGATGAGGTGGAGCTGCAGCAAGCACTAAGTATATATGGTGGCTAACATATGCAAATAAGAGCGAGAAGAGAAGCAACAGAACGGTCGTGAAGCTAGAAGTGATCAAGAAGTGATCCTGAAACTACTTACGCACAACCATAACACAAGAATCGTGTTCACTTCCTGGACTCCGCCGAGAAGAGACCATCACGGCTACACACGCAGTTGATGTATTTTAATTAAGTCAAGTGTCAAGTTCTCTACAACCGGACATTAACAAATTCCCATCTGCCACATAACCGCGGGCACGGCTTTCGAAAGATAATACCCTGCAGGGGTGTCCCAACTCAGCCCATTTTAAGCTCTCACGGTCAACGAAGGATATTCCTTCTCCCGGGAAGACCCGATCAGTCTCAGAATCCTGGTTTAGAAGACATTTCGACAATGGTAAAACAAGACCAGCAAAGCCGCCCGATGTGCTGACAAATCCCGATAGGAGCTGCACATATCTCGTTCTCAGGGCACACCGGATGAGCAAGACGTCGGGTTGGCATAGACCCTGGTTGCCCAGGGGGCGCCGGACATCGCTCGGTTTGGACCAGCACTCGAAGGAGCACTGCCCCCCGGGGGGGGGGGGGTAAATAAAGATGACCCTTGAGTCTGCAGAACCCAAGGGAAAAAGGCTTAGGTAGGCAAATGGTAAAACCAAGGTTGGGCCTTGCTGGAGGAGTTTTATTCAAAGCGAACTGTCAAGGGGGTCCCATAAATCACCCAACCGCGTAAGGAACGCGGAATCAAGGAACATAACACCGGTATGACGGAAACTAGGGCGGCAAGAGTGGAACAAAACACCAGGCATAAGGCCGAGCCTTCCACCCTTTACCAAGTATATAGATGCATTAATTAAATAAGAGATATTGTGATATACCAACATATCCATGTTCCAACATGGAACAAACTTCATCTTCACCTGCAACTAACAACGCTATAAGAGGGGCTGAGCAAAAGCAGTAACATAGCCAAACAACGGTTTGCTAGGAAAGGATGGTTAGAGGCTTGACATGGCAATATGGGAGGCATGATATAGCAAGTGCTAGGTAGCGCGGCATAGCAATAGAGCGAACCACTAGCAAGCAAAGATAGAAGTGATTTCGAGGGTATGGTCATCTTGCCTGAAATCCTGCTAGGAAGAAGATCAAGTCCATGAAGAAGACAAACAGACGGAGTCGAACGAATCCTCACAACTCCGGAACGAAACCGAAGCTAACAAGAGAAGCAAATCGGAAGGAAGCAAACAACATAGTAAACAACCATCACATAAACGTGGCATGATGCACAATCAAGTATGATGCATGTCCGGTTTAATGATTCATGGCATGGCAAGGTGCAACAAACAATACTACAAATTAAGTGGAGCTTAATATGAAAAGAGTTGCATATAGACGAAACACCACATTCGAGTTATTTAGTTCGCTCTCGTTAAGGTACCCAAGAATATTGAATGTTTTAAAACATGGCAAAAGGTGAAGCATATGAAAACTACCTATCTAGGCAAGTTTAAATGAGGCCGGAACAACAAACAATAATTCCGGAAAATCCTCATGTGCATATTTTAGATTAGGTACTGTTCTGCCCTGAACACAATTTTAATGTTGTTAAACAGGAAAATAAAGTGCAACATGTTAATCTATGCATTTTTCTACCCCATTTACATATCAAGTTTATTTAAAATGGAGCTACGGTTATTTAGTTATGAAATAAATCATTTCAACATGGCATTCGAGCAAATTTAAACAAACAGCATTTTAAACATTTTAAACATGGATGAGAGTGGCATATTATGAAACTAGATGAAATTCTAAGCACTTTTCATATTTAAGTCATTTTAATCCGATGCAGCATTTGTGAGTTATTAAATGCATGATCTAGAGGGACTTTTCTGTAAAACAGCAGTCTCCAGATAATTAGGAAAATCGTCCAGAACTGGGAAAAAAATGTGTCGGGCCGGATCTGTTCTCACCATGGGCCTTGCCCAGCACTGTGGAGAGGCAGCAGGCTGAGGGGCGGCGCGAGCGAGCTGGGCCTTGGCCCGGTTGCTCATATTGGGCCGGCTGTAGAGGCGCTGGGTCTTGGCATGCTGGTCGCGACCCAGGCGCGGGTCAACGCGTGGCGGCAGCGTGCGCTTGTTGTCCTGCTCGTGCAGGAGCGAAGCAGGGAGGTGGCGCGGTGAGGGACTTGGCGAGGAGGCGACCTCCGGCGACAAGTGGGTGGCGGGGACGACGGGATCCGGCGGAAGGAGGTCGAGGAGGGCCGAGGCGAGGCGCTGGCGTTCTCCTCTGCTCGATACAGAGCAAGCAGTGGCTGGTGGGACAAGCTTCAGGCGCAGGGGAGGAGCAGGGGACGGGCCTGGCCGGAGAGGAGACCGGCTGCGCGACGCGAGGGGACGCGAGCTCCATGGCAGAGGGAGCGATGACGTGCCTGCTCCCGTGCTCGAGATCGAGCGAGGACGAGGGAAGCAGAGGAGGCCGCAGCCTGGACTTGCGGAGCAGGAGGGTCCTGCGGGAGGTGGTTGAGGGGGAAGATGGCGCGCGGTCGAGGTGACTGCAGGCTCCAGAGGGACTTGGCGGGGCGGCGGCTGCTGCGGTGATGTTCATGGCGGCTCCTGCGGACAACACACATCGAGAAAGAGAGAGAGGGATCAGAGAACAGAAGGAGAAGTGGGCCACGGAGGAAGGGAAAGAAAATGGAGCGCGACAGGGCTGGCCTGGCGATGGTTCTGCAGCAGCTGCTCGCCGGTGGCTCGGTGCTGGAGACGGCAGAGGCAAGGGCAAGGGAGGAGCACGGCGCAGGGGCTCCTCGGGCTGAGACGCGAGGAAGGAGGAGGCAGCTGCTGGTTGGATCGAGGGGAGATGGTGGCTGGCTCGGTGGGAAAGACGAGGAGGAGACCAGGTGGGCTGGCGGCTGGATCGGGAGGGATCCCGAGGAAGGGAGTGGCGGCGCAGGTGAGGGAATGGATGGAACAAGGCTCCTAGAATCTAGGGTTAGGCAGTATATATAGCAAGGATTTCTGGTCAGGGGCTAATCGGACCCTCCGATTAAAATCAAACGGTCGAGATAAATAGGTTGGGGAGTCCAACAAAGAAAACGAAGATATTTTATAGATGTTTGGGGATGATCCGGACCCAACGGTGATGACTGAGCGGGTCGGGTTCGGGACAGGTTTCGGACGCGCGCGAGAAGGGGTTTTGACGAAAGGCCAATGAAGACAAAGCAGTCAGTGAGAGGGTGACGAAGGCAAAGGAAGAAACGACAACGACGAACGAATGCAAGTTTTAAAACATGACGGCAATGGAGTGCCGATGCAATGCAAATGATGACATGATGAATGCAACAAGCAAATAAATAACACAGCCGACACGCAAAACATGGAAGGCATCTAGAGCGTCGGTCTCGGGGCGTTACACATCAGCTCAAGATTAAAAATGAAGATATTCCTAAGACCGCATGGACTACTCGGTACGGTCTTTATGAATATACAGTTATGTCCTTTGGTCTCACCAATGCTCCTGCCTTCTTCATGCATATGATGAACAAAGTGTTCATGGACTTCCTCGATAAGTTCATGGTAGTCTTCATCGATGACATACTCATTTACTCCAAGGGTGAAGAAGATCACAAGGATCACCTCCGAGCAGTGCTACAACGACTCCGCGGCCATCAGCTTTACACCAAATTCAGTAAATGCGAGTTTTGGCCCAAGCAAGTTGGGTTTCTCGGACATGTACTATCCACCGAAGGTATAGCCGTGGACCCGAGCAAGTAAAGGATGTGCTCGATTGGTTGCCACCCACGACCGTGACACATACCCGAAGTTTCCTTGGATTAGCCGGATATTATCGTCATTTCATTGAAGGATTTTCCATGATTGCTAAACCCATGACAGAGCTGCTAAAAAAGGATAAGAAGTTTGGATGGACTGAGGACTGTGAGAAAAGTTTCAACGAGCTAAAGATACGGCTGACGACTGCACCTGTATTAACTCTTCCGGATATCTACCGCAGTTTTGATGTGTACTGTGACGCCTCCAGACAAGGACTTGGATGCATACTCATGCAAGACGGCAAGGTAGTAGCATATGCATCGCGACAGCTACAACCCCACAAAGGAAATTATCCTACTCATGATTTGGAATTGGCCGCGGTGGTTCATGCTCTAAAAATTTGGAGACACTACCTCATTGGGAAGAGGTGCCAAATTTTTACCGATCACAAAAGTCTCAAGTATATATTTACTCAGCCGGATATAAATCTCCGTCAATGAAGATGGCTTGAGTTGGTCAAGGATTATGATCTTGGAATAAATTACCACCCGGGTAAGGCCAACGTGGTTGCCAATGCACTCAGTCGAAAGCCTGTCAGCCTAAATGTCATATTGAAATCCTTGCCTCCTGAACTTCAAGAGGAGATCGCTCAGCTCAACCTGGTTATAGTCGATGCTGGTCTCGCTAATATTTTGGAAGTTACCCCCACACATGAGGAAGAAATCCGCAAGGCCCAGCCAGCTGACATCGATCTACAGAAACGTGTCAAGAGCACGATGGCAGGACAGACTCCCGATTTCTCAAAGGATAAATTCGGTACCCTCCGGTTCTGTGGAAGAATTTGTGTGCCAAATCAAGCAGATTTAAAGCAGAAAATCATGTCTGAAGCACACGAATCTTCGTATTCCATTCACCCGGGAGGTACAAAAATGTATGAAGACCTCCGACAAATATTTTGGTGGGATGGAATGAAGAAAGACATTGCCTATTTTGTGGCATGTTGCGACATATGCAACAAGGTAAAGGAAGAGCATCAGAAGCCAGCCGGACTTCTCCAACCACTGCCAGTCTCACAATGGAAATGGGATGATGTCTGCATGGATTTTATCACAGGACTGCCTAGGACTCTGCGAGGCAATGATGCAATATGGGTCATAGTGGACACCTTAACCAAGGTTGCTCACTTTATCCCGATCAGAACCACATATTGAGCAGACCAACTCGCACAACTGTATGTATCCAGGATAGTCAGTCTGCATGGAGTACCTCGAAACATCACTTCCGACCGAGGTTCCCTGTTTACCTCCACTTTTTGGTCACGTCTCCATCAAGCCTTGGGGACAACACTGAAATACAGGACCGCTTATCATCCTCAGACCGATGGGCAGACAGAGCGGGTAAACCAAATACTCAAAGATATGTTGTGAGCCTGTGTTTTGGCCCAAGGATCTAAATGGGAAGACTGCTTGCCGTATGCCGAGTTTTCTTATAATAACAGCTTCCAGACCAGTCTAAAAATGTCACCGTATGAAGCTTTGTATGGCCGTAAGTGCCGCACTCCTTTAAATTGGTCTCAAACTGGAGATAACCGTATCTTCAGAACAGACCTCATGATGGAAGCCGAGAAACAAGTTAAGGAGATCAGAGACAGATTGCAATTGGCCAAATCTCGATAGAAGAGTTATTATGATGCAAAGCACCGACAAATTAGTTTTGAACCCGAAGAACACGTATACCTCCGTGTCACTCCTATGAAAGGAGTTAAGAGATTTCAGACTTGTGGAAAGTTGGCACCTAGATTTATTGGTCCATTTCCAGTCATGTCCCGAGTGGGCTCTGTTGCATATCAGTTGGAACTACCCCCTGAATTGTCGGACGTACACAACGTGTTTCATGTTTCCCAGTTAAGGCGATGCATATCACGGCCTGAGAAAAAGACTTCTATGACTGAGATAGAGTTGGCAAGGGATGTAACATATGAAGAGAGACCAATTAGAATTTTGGATCAGATGGAAGGAGTCACTCGCAGTAAACTGAGGAAGTTTTACAAAGTTCAGTGGGAGCATCACACGGAGTCAGAATCAACGTGGGAACGGGAAGAATTTCTAAGGGCAGATTATCCAGAATGGTTTTCCCAAGCAACCGAATCTCGAGGACGAGATTCATTCTAAGTGGGGGAGGTTTGTGACATCTTGGTTTTTGCCCTCCTTTATTTGCTATTTTTGCATTTGAATTGATTTTGAAATTTGGAGTTTTTGAATCTTTTCATATGGACTTAAACACTTGGGTACCCTTGGCTTTCACCCAAGTGCATCATTTCCCTCCCTAACCATCATTCCCTCTCTGATTCTACCCAAAATAATATTTGGAATATTTTTATTTAATGAAAAATATTCATTTTCCTCTCCAAAACCCTAGCTAGTTCAATGTGCTCCAAAGCAACCCCAATTTTTCTTGCCCACAAAAATCTGGCAAAATTCACAAATATTCTTTGAACCCTAGGGCACCTTCCTGAGCAAAAATATTGCACCACTTTTTGAAATATTTTTGCTACAGAAATTATTTTCTGTTCTGGACAGAAATGGTGGTTTCTGCAGCAACTACCATTTTAGTTGCTCCATTGTGCCTGATTTTTCTTGTGCATCATCACCTTAGTAGATGATTGCTAGCCTCCAAAGCACAGCCTCCAACTCCTAGCCATTTGACCTCAGTAACCTCTCAAAGTCACTAATCAGAAACTTACCAAGCGTGTGAAATCTTTTCTACTGCACCTGGAACCAAACCAAAGCGTGGTAACCTCTCAATCTACCACGAACAACAAGCCAGACATGTTCTTTGGACGTTGGTTGGCCTGATGTCATAGTCCACGCGGTGACCGCGCTCGTCCAGGGGTGCCGGCATGCGCGTCGACGCGCTCTGAGTGCCGCCGAGCGCTCTGTTTCACGCGTGCTCGCTTCCCCGACTGCCGTAGTGCGCCAAACTTCGCCACCATCTTCGTCTCAACTCCATTAACTCCCCCTGGCACTCGTCGACGCCGGAGCTCGCCGCAGCGAGCACGGGCGCGGTCCGGCCAACGTAACAGTGCGGTGCGCACTGTGCTCGTTGCCTTCCTCTCAATCCTGTGCTCGTCTCCGTTCGCCCACAGTCCCTATGTGAGTTGCGTCACCTTCTCCCCCTCTCACTGACGCTGATCATCGCCGGGCGCCATGTCCAGGTGTCAACGGCGGAGCCCCAAACCCTGCTCTTGGCTCGCCTATAAATGGAGCCACCCCCAGCCTACTCGAGCACCATCCACCACTCCCACACACTCTAGAAACTCGTAGATAGCCGTAGCCCGGCCGGGCAGGCCGCAGGCCGCCGTCCCCGAGCTCGAGCTCGCCGGCGATCCCCTCGGGTCGTCGCGGTAGCCCCAGCCCCTCCCAGGCCTGGGCGACTCTTCCGGAGCCTCCGCCACTCTTCGGTGAAGCCGTTCCAACCTCTTGGAGCCCCTGGAGTTGCCTCTGTTCGCCGTCGTCCTCGTCTCCGGCGACCACCGCTCTCTGCCTCCGCTTGCGAGGTCGATTCCGACGCCGTCCGACCACCCCTAGCCATGCTACGGGTACGGGCATGTCCGCCTCCATCCCTTCTCTCGATCCCTCCCTCTCGTTTTGGCTAAGGAACCCTCGTCACCGGTGAGAGATCCGGCGAAGCCGCGACCCCCTCTGTTTCCTCCCCCCTCTCCCCTCACCTGACTAGCGGGGCCCGCTAGTCAACCACTCTGTACGTGCGTGAAGCGGTACGAGTGGTAGCGCCCCGAGGCTTTACGCCTTCGACGTCACCCCCCCTCAGTTTGTTTTATTTAAATTCAAATTCATTTAATTTCCAGAGAGCTTCAAACAGCTATCACTCTTCAACCATAAGTCCAAATGAATTGATTCTATTTGCATTGTGTTCTTTGCAAAGAAATCTAGCACCTCACCAAAAATGAGATTTTTCTGTGCTGTCTAGATTTTCTGGTGATTTTCAGAAGGGTTCTTGATATTTTCTACTTGTGTTTAAAATTATTTTCAGAAGGTGAGGCTTGTCTTGAGGATCACCAGAAGGCTTGTGAACCTCATCTGCACTAAGGCAAGCCACAACAACATTTTCATGGTGCCATTTCAATATTTATGATTTTCTTACTTGAATGAAAGATTTAATCCATGCATTTAAATAACTATTATGTTATTTATATTCTATTAAGTGCTTGTTTTAGTTAATATGCTTGAGTTACAGAATGTTTGAAACTAACTTAGTTGGTAAAGAAACTAGGATTTATTTGAGGTGATGAAAGAATAATATTGTTATGCATATGAGTAATTACTTAAAGTTATTTTCTTGCATGAGTAAAATAATAAAATTTGCTAGAAAATATTCTGTTTAAAGTAAGGTTTATCCTAACCAGAAAAGTGGCATAAGTTGTTGATGATTATGCTTAGTGTGAATATGGTTGACTCAGTCATTTCCGTTAATATGTGATGCATATGTTAGTGTCGCATTTCATGGCATACTATGACACCGGTTATTTTTACTTTAAGTTGAACCTGAATATAACTCAACTTGAATATATCGTTGGCCGGGTCATGGTGCCACTGAATCGAGTTTTTCCCAGTGCAACCACATTTGCCTTATGGGAGGCCTTGATTCGGTCCGTTGTCATGCCTCTGGTCGGTGCCTCCAACTAGGAGGTTATGGGCTTGCTTACCCTGGCCCGGTAAGTAGACATAACCTTGTGTGCCGTTGTTGAGATTATGGTACCGGGTCCCCTTGTGGGATCGTTTTGGCCACGACGGTGGTCGTTGTGTCTTTGGTAGACACGGGGCCACCCAGGACTAGCCCAGTGGGGATTGCGTCGGAGTGGCCGGGTGAGTGTCATGGCAATGGAGGGGTTTCATCGGAATGTCGTTGGTCCACCTGAATGGGAGTGCGAGGCCATGGGTTCCGTGGTATGGGTAAAGTGTGCTACCTCTGCAGAGTGTAATAATCTATCGATAGCCGAGTTCACGGTTACGGACACGCTCGTAGTAGGTCACACCATGGGTCAATGTTTAATAAATTTTGCACACTAAGTTATGAACTTTGCACTGTTGATGATGGTGGAAAGCCATCGAGATGTTCAAGACCAAGTATTGGTCGTGGTTGTGATCGCCGTAATGATCACGAGATACTTGTAGTCAAGACCATGATGGTGGTACGTTTGTGATCCGAGAACGATCACGGTTGGTAAGCTAGTCCCGAGGGACTTTTATCGCAAGAGCATGATCACAACATTATTGCATTATTAATTGGTTAATTATCATGATATTGATTGTCATTATGATTATGCCTGTTGTGAGCTTGCAAGTACATTCCATGTATTGACCTGGCGTGTCATGCCAGATTTCAGGAAAGTCTCGTTGGAAAGGATTGGTGCTCGAGTCTAGATCGTGTCCACATCGGTGTCCCTGTGCTATGGAGTTTCCGCTACGACGTTGTTCCGCTGCCGCGTAGTTATGATCGAGGCCCCTTTATGTCCACTAAATAATGTACATATTGTTCAGCCACACCGTGTGTGCCGCTTGGCCTCGACACCTATTGTAATGTAAACTATGATCCGCTAGCATCAATGAAGCGGTTGTTTTCTGTACCAAGATGTTGTGTGTTGCCAAAAAACATGGTCTCTGGGCTGGCAATACATGGTAAACTGGTCGCTCTGAGCCGGGGTGCCACAGAATAAAATTCTATATACATCATATTTTTTATATATACTTTCAAAAGCCCAACAAAGAATTCTGCTCCTTTATATGTATAATATGATTTACAAATACAATGATCTCAAAATCATAAGGTTGAATTCAAAAAATTAAACCAAATTATGCTCTACTAAAATGTATGGATCAGTAATATCTACATATTAAATAACATAGATGCGCGTGAATTCATATGAGTATGCATGTTTGATAGATCAATTTTTGTTCGAGTATGGATTACATGTATCATCATCTCGAATTCAAATATTTGAATCCCATTTATGTTCACTCCTTTCATGCCCATCTCTCTCACATGCATGCTCCTTCATGTAGCTATAACTCTCTTTTCTCCAGCTCACTCGCACGCTCACTTCATGTTTCTCCTATCCTCGCAAACATGGTCTCTCGACGTCTCCCTTGAGAAGTGTCACACTCTCCCTATCATTATACATTACACGGTTTTCATTATCTCTCACGTCTCTACCGTTCTCTCGTATCACTAGGTACCTAAGCTTTCTTTTTCACCGCCACACACACAGTCTCCACTCATCTTTCACTTTGTCTTTCTCTCTATGGGATTCTATCACACACCCTATATGTCTCTCGATATGAATCATACCACTAAAATTACTCTCTCTCTCCTGTAGGCACAACATTTGTTGCGGTCTCCTTTTCGTCTCCGTCCCAGACTGACGTTATTCATTTGTTTACCGATCATACATACTCCCCCCCTCCCTCTCTCTCTCACACACAACTCCTGCTTCCACCCCCTTCCCGACTACCGTCTCTCTCTCACACATACAAAACTCTCGCTTTTGCACCCCCGACTCGTATTTCTCTCACAAACATTTATCGACTAGCCTCTAGATAGGTTTATACACCTGCACACTCGTGCTTCCACTATCGCATACATGTCTCTCTCCCGCTCCTTGTATCTATGTAGATTTTTCTTCCCTTCTTGAGACACGCCCTCTCGATTGTGCACACACACACTATCGCCTCATTTTAAGCTGATACCTCTTGCACACACACTCTTTGTGTCTTTGTCACACATGCACTCCGTCCTCCTCCTCTCTCCCTCTCTCTCTCTCACACATGGGCTTTTTGCAACAACTAGCAAGATGCCCATGCGTTGCACGGAACATGAAGATGCATTTGTATGAGCAGTTTATCTTGTGGGAGAAAAGGATGAACAAGGGAAGGCCTTATTTGCAAGAGTGGAGAGGGGTGTGGGTATCTTTTTGCAAAATTGCCATAATTTCCTTCCTATCCGTCAGATATAGATCGGACGGCCTATATTGTAGGATGGCAGGCACACGATCATCACCGACTATGCTTTTTATAAGAGTAGGGATAAAAAACAGAGTTGGTGATGATGGTGGGCCTGCCATCCTGCAATATAGGCCGTCCGATTTATATCTGACGGATAGGAACGGAAACTATGGCAATTTACCCGCACTCCTCTCCACATTTGCAGATAAGGCCTTCCCTCGTTCATCCTTTTCTCCCACAAGATCTTGATGTTCCGTGCAACGCACGGGCATCTTGCTAGTAAGAGTAGAAATTAGACATATACCACTTCTCGAATCTTGAAACCAACAACATTCCTCCCTTATCTCATCAAAACCGCCAAAGGAATATATTTTGAGTGAAACATAACATTTTTTAGTGATATACGTATTTCAAAACTAGACTTTTTTTCTATCAAATCGGTGAATATGTATTAATCTACTCTGATCGTGTGGCAACGCATTGGCACATTGCTAGTAGTTATTATAATTTTTTGGACACCAGACAAACGGTGGAGTACATATACGAAGAGAAGAGGCGCACGCACGCAGTCGGTCTCTCGCTGTCTCGCACACATGAGTGTTACGTAAAGGCAACGTTAACAAATAAACCCTAAAACCCTAGGTGCACGATTGCTGCATTCGCGGGTACCGGGTACGTGGTGGAGCGCACCTTTGTAGGAATAGTCAGCTCGCGTGATAATTTGATCCGTAGGAGTTGATGGTCGGGACCACAGGTGAACGACTTGGAGGCGGTGGCTCGCCAGTTGCCACAGATCGAGTAGCCACGTTTAAAATATCATTTTTTAGCGGGGTTAAGAGTTCCGATTTTCAATGGCGCGTTATAAGTACTAAGTAGTTTTTAGAACGATTGGTATGGAGCGAAAATGGAATTCATAGTACTACGTACCTCCTTGGCGTATGGTTGTATGGGTTTATGTTGCGAGATGTTGAACCTGGTAGTTCTAGGGCAAATACTATGTTTAGATTTAGATGTTGGTTTTCAGTAATGAAAATCGGAAGGGGGAAACCCTTCTTTGATTAAAAAAACTACTACCTCCGTTCTGGTTTACTAGTCCCCATAGTTTTTTGGGTCAAAGTTTGTCCACGAATTTTACTTGTAAAATGTGAATGGAAAACGAGATTTTGTTATACGCAAATAAAAAAGGACTGGAGGGAGTGATTGCTCTGACACGGACACGACCTCTCATAGCGCAGGCATTGAACCGGCGCGCCGGCCAAGAGGGCCCCACTCGCTGCAGGCCCGGCTGAACACGCCTCCTCGCCGCATGCAACCGGCTTCAGACTGTCCCGCCTGCCTTCATTGAATCTGCGCGCGTGCCGGCAATACATCCTTCCGCGAGCCGGCCAGCATTTTAGAACACAAAACGTGACCAAAATATAATTAATTACGCATGGTCTTGACTTGTTGTGCTCGCACTGGTAGCAGGAACTAGAGGTTTTTCTTTATTCATAACTCTCCTCAATTTTTTTGGCTTTGAAGTGAATCATGGTTGTGGACATTATGTATGAATGTGGAGATATCTGTGAACATGAGTTTGATGTGGAAGTTGAACTTGGAATGTCGGGCTTGCGCGTGAACTATACCATGTCCAATGCTTCGTCTGTTATTGTTTGGAAAGTAATTGCTGTTATTACATGACCCGAAAAAAAATATTTTGTGCCACATCAGTAGATGCACGGACATCACAACAGGCATGCTGACTGGATAAACATTTGAACCTAGCTACTATGAAAGAAATTTTGTATTGACAACAGTTTTAGATAGCAGGAGACGCCTAGCCTGCTCTGCCTCTGCTAGCTTATTTCTGGCTTCTTCCATCTCTTCTTTGGCATGGGTGAAGAGAGCATCTGATTGCTCTTTTCGCTTCTTCAGGAACTCAGCTACATTCTCAAGGGCTGCTGCACGCTTTCTTTCAGCCTTTACTAGAGCCACGAGGACACGAACAGCTGACGACTCCACCTGGCTTGTGTGTAATCCAGCATCATCTGGGAATTTGCACCTTGTGTCTAATCCAGCATCATTAGGGAACTGGCACCTTGTGTGTAATCCAGCCTCATTCTGGAAACATGATCTCGAGGTTGACCATACTTCCCTCCTCGCAGGAACTGCATCCTGACATGAAGTTACTTCTTTTTTAGATAATTACTCAGAGCAACCCAGATCCATTTAGTAGAAGCCAGATAAACAGAACTGGGAGAAGTGAATTCAAAAGGAAAAATTATAAAAACAGACTACAAGGTGAGAACACCCACTTCCTACATCAAGCTAAAAACGAAAGCATTAGGACGATTAAGACTCTTCTTATGACACATCGAAGAACACGAGGCTTAAGAGAAACAGAAACTACAACATATACACATCGAAGAACACGAGGCTAAACGAAAGTAATTGAAAGGGTGTTACTTACCAAAGCTCGTTTTACAGGTTCGGTGCAGCTCCTCTTTAACTTGCCACGCTCCTTGAAGATGTCCCCAATATCCCGTGTTTGGTCTTCATTGCTCCTCTGCATGTTCGCACTCGTGGTTTTAAAATCTCAACATGGCAAGAAAAATATACTACTAGTAATACTCGCGCATCTTGTGGGCAACATTAAAGCACTCGCCTGCCATGTTAGAGCATCTCCAACAGAATTGCAACGCGCGGCACTTTAAAAAAGCGTTTACAGTGCTGAGATCGAGAAGTAGAGATAGAGAGTAGAGGATAGTTCTCAGCATAGATAGATAAAAAATAGATTATTCAACTACTCCTTGTCGTCCGACTCCTCCTCGGTGATGTCCTCCTCCGACGTCTGACTGTAGGCGTGAAGATACCGATCATCGTCGGATTCCCAGGGAGACGCTGCTCCTAGCCTCATGTTGAATTGAGCGTCCACTTTTCGCCTACGCTTGTCCTCGCGATAGGCGGATCGCTTCGCCCTCCTCTTATTCCTCTCTGCCCTCCTTTCCTCGTAGAACTCGCGCTCGTCGATGATGTCCTGTGGGAAGCGTTGGCGCCACAGTGCCATGGCTTCCTCGTCCATCTCGGCGATGCCGAGAAGGTGCTCCCACCTCTGGTTGTCGCGACGATCCTCGTCGGTGATAAGCCGCGTCAGAGGCGCGAGCTCCTGTGCCTGCTCCCGCGTCGGCACGTTGGGGAAGTTCAATGTTCTATGAGGCCACCGGAGGCGCCACACCGACGCGTTGTACGCGCGGGCGGCCTCGTTGGCGGTGTCGAAATTGCTGAGGCCAAGGCGCATGCCGTGGAACCAGATCTCGGCGGAGAAGCCGCCGGAGGGGCGCGCGCGGACGCCGCGGTAACCCCAAGTTTCCCGGCGACGTGGCGGCATGGTGGTGCCGCGGCGGCGAGGCGAGAAAGAGCGGGGAGAGAGCGGTGGCGAGGCGCAGAGCGGGGAGAGAGCGGTGGCAAGGCACAGAGCAGTGGGAGGGCGTCGGATTTTATAAAGCGCGCCAGACGCCGCACGCCAAAACTAGCGATGCCCGGCCGCTTTTTCCTGCGCGCGCGCAATCCTTTCCTGACGTCTCTGCTATCTCTACTCTCTTCTCTACTGTTATATTTATTTTATATTTAATATTTATCTGTACTTCTCTACTCTCTATTTTTTTCTATACTTTTTCCCTAATCTTATAAAAAACAGAGTTGGTGATGATGGTGTTCCTGCCATCCTGCAATATAGGCCATCCGATTTATATCCTACGGATAGGAAGGAAACTATGGCAATTTTGCAAAAAGATACCCACACCCCTCTCCGCATTTGCAAATAAGGCATTCCCTGTTCATCCTTTTCTCCCACAAGATAAACTACTCATACAAATGCATCTTGATGCGTGCAACACATGGGCATCTTGCTAGTTCGAAAAAACTATCCATCATTTGCCACACTACTGGTTGCAGATGAAATACCTACCCAAGCACAACGCGATACAGGAGCGACGCACAATTACAAGCTGATATTCTGTTGGACAATGGAGGCTATAACCAATTACTTTTACGGGAACAATAGCACCCAGGAAATTTGAAGGGTAGGTATGAACAAAATTGGAACTGCACATGTACTGCTAAGTGATTCAATACACACATTACCAATCGAGGAGGAGAACGATGGTCGCGGCGGCCTCTGTGAGTCATGGTCGGCAACGGGAGTCAGTTCATTGTCCACGACGGTGGTGCTTCTGCGCTTGGCGTCGGCTTCCGGGAAGCAGATCCGAGACCGTGGAAGACGGTGCCGGGGAAGAGGCTCCGTGTACGACGACGACGGTGGACCGGCTCCAGTGCGGCGTACGAGGTCGTCGATGAGGCAGATGCGCTGCGGTGGACGAGTGCGCCGATGTAGAAGGGGAGGAGCACGAAGGCTGCGGTGCCGTGGAGAAGTCTATTTTGCGGTGGGGATAGAAAATGGGGAGTATTCAGGTGTACTACTCTGGGTGCCGGGGTGGGGTTGGCTGGGTAGGGTGAACCTGAAGTTACGAAAACAGCCCCCTACCAACCGTCATCCGTAGGCCTGTTCCGAAGGCTATGATGGTAACTTCCCACTGCTCGAATCAGGGTCGCGGGAGATTTTCCCGCCGACCTCAAAATTTTGTGACACTGAACTCCCCGTGTGGCGTGTTGGGTGATTCGGCTAAGCAACTAGCGAGTAGTACTAGTAAACTCTGCATATTAGGTTTGACCGAAGTCAAACTTCCTAAAGTTTGACCAAGTTTATAGAAAAATATAAACATTTACCATAACAGATATGTATGATGTGAAAGTACATTCAATAATGAATCTAATGGTATTTATTTGTTATTGTATATGTTAATATTTTTTGTTATAAACTTTCTGAGAGTTTACAAAACTTGACTTTGACCAATGCTAATACGCAGACTTAAATAAAAACGGAGGGTGTACACATTTGTTTTCTTAGTATGTAGTGAATTAATCATTTGTTGAAATTGTGAAATAAATATATTAGGCTACTGACTTCGAATGTAATGGTCTATACAATTCAATAGTTACAATCATTGTCGAATTCCAAGATGTATACGAGGTCTATAGTACTTCACAACATGCTCAAACTCGCATAATCCCAGTCAAATGACAATCAAAATGCATTTCATAGTTATTACTTTGTAGGATGCAACAAAACCAACAATAACTCTACATCAGCCATTATAAAAGCAACATTTTGAACATATCCCAATGTGTGAATGAAATGTGCAGAGAGAGCTTGTGAAGATGGAGCAGATAGGGCGGGAAAGATTGTA
Source organism: Triticum aestivum (assembly GCF_018294505.1). Taxonomy (NCBI): domain Eukaryota; kingdom Viridiplantae; phylum Streptophyta; class Magnoliopsida; order Poales; family Poaceae; genus Triticum; species Triticum aestivum. The sequence continues at coordinate 193,404,538 of NC_057811.1, read as the reverse complement.
TGTATGTGGATGAGAGAGTAGGAGACAAACCTAATGAAACAGAGAGAGGGAGATAGAGAGAGAAAGAGAGAGGAAGAAGTTCGGTCTGTGAAAAAGATGGAGACATGTAATATACGTGAGATGCGTGTGCATCCGGATTCTGTACACGTGGAAGGAGAAGAGACAACATGTTTGATGAGAGAGATGTAAAAACATGGACGAGAGGGGAAGGATCTCGTGGGTTGAGGGATTGATAGATTTGTGTGGGGGAGAGAGGGATTGGTAATTTTGTGCGAGAGAGAGAGGGTGGGGGGAGGAGTCAGTCAGCCGTCGTCACATCATCCTGCTTCCAAATGGCCCCACATTCTCTAGCGCAGTGTGGTCGCCGTCTTCGATCTCCTCGATGCCCTCTTTGAAGATTGAGGTGTTTTGCATGCTGGGGTGCAGAGAAGCACAAGCGAGAGTGGTCGCCATATAACCTTGGATGGGGATGAATTGTGTGCTCGGGGGAGGGTGTGTGTGTGTGCTGTGTGCTGTCTGTGTGTGTGTGTCAGATATTGAGAGAAAACAAACCTAAGGAGAGAAATGTGTGTGTATGTGATGGAAAGCTACTTGCTAAACAGGGTATTCACGAAGAGATTGTGCGTGCGAGATAGAGAGCGATGTGCGGGCCTTGAGGTGGGCAGGGGCTGGGTGAGGGTGTCAAAATGTGCGCGTTGATGCATGTGTTACATGCGATCGTGCGAGGGACGGACGAATCGAGAGAGATGGTTGTTGTGTTACGGATGCTCCTCTCTCTCTCTCACACACACACAAGTAAAATAGAAGACCGTTCTCTCATGTATACACAACGTATCAGCATCTGTCTATGTCTCACTCATGCATGATCATTTGCACATTCACACCTCTCTATGTCTCTATCACACGCACACCATCTCCACATTGCCCTTCTGCCACAACACACATATGGACACATACACACGTTCTCTCTTAGTCACACACACTTTGGACACCAAACTTTGGCAAAAGTTGGCAAAAAATTGTCTCTATGACAAGTGGGCCATAGGGGCAATAAAGTGTGGCAAGCTAAAGTGTGGCAAAAACCAAACACATGCCAACTAAACTATGGCTGCCAAATTTTGGCTTGGCAAACGTGGCTGGGAACCAAACAGCCCCAAAATCAGTATTAAAAAACTAGGTGCACCTAAAACGTCCAAATCCAAATAAACACGAACTGGAGCTAAATCAAATATATGGAAATATTGTAGCGTCAAGAACTTTTCCCGGAAAAAAAGTTGAGTAATATTCGGGGATTGTTTTCACACACACAAAGAGGTTCGGTGGATGTCCTTCGAGCGCGACACGGTGACGCACCGTTCGATCGACCGCACGGTCGCGGTTCACGTGCTTGCACAGGATTCCGTATCGTGGCTGTGGTAACTAATAAAAGCGCTGCCTAAGTCTAATGTTTACGTGTACTAGTACTGTTTTCTTTTAAGTTTGACCAACCCTATATAAAACTAAACTAAGCTCCCATACACGCACTCATCAATATGCCGCCGCCGCGTTGCGCATGCCGGCGCCCGCCTGCTCCGGCCAACAATTTCTCGCCCATCACCGCCGTGTCGCCGCCAAGCCGAAGGCTCGCCCGGTCACGTCGTCTACAGTCCCTCCTCGCGATGCCGCCGCACTGCCAAGCACGCGAGTAGCTGGTGGAGCCGCGTCTATGCACGAGCGTACGAAGAGGAGGACGAGCGCGTGCTCCAGCACACCGACGAGGAGGAACTAGCGTGTCATTGTCGTCTCCGCCCACGCGGAGGAGGCACGCATGGTGGCTGTCGTGGCGGAAGCCGGTCGCGCGCGCGTCGAGCCCGCAAACCGGGTGCGGACGCGGAATCTACCTTCGAGACCTTGAATGCCACATGGATCCTGCAATCTGAAGGAGCAATTTGGGTCAGTCGACTCTTGTGAGCCGTTTGATGCAACATGGATGGCTAGAAGGGCTTCTTCAACCTCCGAAATAGATGCACGGTTCATCTTCTCAGCCCGCCACACGCCTAACCGCCTGCCGCCGCCGCCGCGCCCTCCCCTGAACCGCCTGCCACCGCCATGCTCCCCCACCCCCGCCATCCGTTTCCCCGGGCACGATCCATTTTTTTCGGCGAACTGCATTCCACACCCAACACTCATAAGATAGATCATGGGCACCCTGCCGTCTTCTTCCTTCACTCCGTCGAACTTCTTTCACAAATCGACTGACCCAAATTATACTACTAGTACGAACGTATTAACTACAGTAGGAACACGAAGATACGAGCAGTAGTACCAACTGCAAGAAGAACAGTAGTAAGACATAGTACTAGTACTACTGTACGTACTAAAGAGTTCAAATAACGAGAAAGAACATAAACATAGTTCTGCTGGGGCCTCAGCACAACACACCCTTGAAAATAAACTAAGCAACAAGTCCGCTTGACACTACAGTAGAACCAGCATGAGCGACGGCACTGCCACCTACTTGGAGTCCAAGTCCACGTCCTCGACTTCGTCCTCGTCCCTCTTCCTCTTCGCCGACGCTTCTTTGCTTGAACCGGACACTGGGCTCTGCTTCTTCATCCAACCCTTGTAGATATTTAAACAAAGGTAGGCATCCATTGCTGCGTACAGGATGTGATCTTCATCTAATGTCTTCGACTCCCATGCATGATGAAACTCGTGGTGAGGTTTCTTCAGTTTAGCGTACGAACGATCAATCATGGCTGCTGCCAGGGTCAGCATTGAAGGCTGAGAGGAGGACACCATCCCTTCCTTCTGGAGGTCGAAGGGCTGGCCTACAACGAGGCCTATCCGACCCAGGATTTCCTTGTCGTTCCTAACGTCTACAGTAACGAATTTGACTCGGCCGCCCTTGAGGAACTTCTTAAATTCCTCGCACTCAACGTCGGCATGGCATATGTGGTAGACCAAGCAGAAGTCATGCATGCAAACCTGGATCACGGCGGGCTTCTTCTTCTCTGCCTCCTTTAGTTTCTTCTCGCTTCCCAGGACAGTGGTGTACTCAACATCTAGCCCAGCGACCCACTCATCATTTGAGTTTTCGAACATGCGTTTGAAGCGAGCAAGGCATTCTTTCAGCGTTGCGGAAGAACGGGTGTAGATGACGTCGAACTCATTACCGGTGATGGTTCTAATGTTGTAATCACCGCCGATCATGGAGATTTGGGATGCCATGGATTTGGGAGGAGGGTTAGGATTAGTGGAACTGCCGTAATGTGAAAGGACGGGACGACTGGGAGCGAACTGTTTTAAGGTACTGTACTAGTAGAAGACGGGGACGAGTAGGGCGTGCGAACGGCGTGGGGTTGCTGGCTTGCCCGATGGATAAACGGCTGCAAGCCCACAAATAGTTCTCTAGAACTATGCGGGACCCACTAGATGTCATGTCTACTAGACCCATATCGTAGGCCTGATGGTATAGCTTCTGCCTGTCCGCACGCCATGCCGGTGCGTGGGTAACTTCACTTAATTCCGTCAACCGTCGTGCCTCCCACGACCTTCGCCTCCCTCGCGCGGTCGTGCCCTTTGAGACTTCGACCGGCTATAAATGAGCAATTTTTTTGCCTACTCCGCATGCATGATACTCCCTCTGGTCCTTTTTACTTCCGTCAACCGTTTGCAAAGTGTTTGACCAAATTTATACTAAAAATATCAATACATACAATACTGATTATAATGAGTATAAGAACTACTATTAGATAAGTTAGATGAGTTAAAGATTCTAATCTTGAACTAACCCTGAAGTAACTCTAGCGAAAGAGGTGTTTGGATGAGGGTTAGATGGAGCGCGGATACGGCGAGGTGCCTTCATGGGCGGTGCGAGAGGGAGGGAGGGAGGGAGAGGATGAGAAGCTTCGAGGAAGTGGGGAGGGATCTGCTGCGGGGAGAGCGAGAGAAAAATGTGTTTTTTAGTGTCACGAGAAGAACTAACTCAAATAAGCACCTCTTGGGTGGGTTAGATTTCTTTTGGGTTAGTTGAGTTCAAACTAACCCAAACTAACTCTAACACGTGGATCCAAACAGGGCCAAGGTTAGCTATTAGAGTACTACTACCTCCCTTCTAGTTTAAAGGGCTCGATTCAAAAATTTCACCAACTCTTAGCAAGATAGAGGCGGTGGAATAGTTTTTGTAGTTCTTCACAAAAAAATGTGTTTACCAATGCATGCATGAACACTAGTTACTCTAACCCCCCTTTCTTTTTTAGTTCTTTGCCACATCAGCATGTTTGCTATTCCCGTGTGCATGATACCAGCTAAGATACCACCATTTTGGCCAACCTTAATCATCGCATGCAATAATTTAGTGCACCTTGAAATATGAACATGTGTGGGGCGTGTATGTTTTTAATGACTTGAGACTATACCTAGCCCGGCATGCAAGATGAGACTTATTATGCATCATTCCCCATACCTGCAGGAAGCCCATTCGTCTCCAAATCTTTTCCTCTCCATGTGTGGAAACAATATGCCTGCCAGACTCTCCTTCTCCCTCCGGCGGTCCCACCACTCCACCCCGTGTGGAAAAAATCTGCATGCATGACTCTCCTCCCCCCGCGCTCGTCCAATCCGTTGTGACGAGCAATATTTCCACCCCTTCCCTCCCCCGTAATTTACTCCAACAAATATGCCCACGTAGCTGTTACTTAATTGCAGGTGCATTGGGTCACTGACATATGGGCCCAACAGGGGTCTGGCCCACATGTCAGTGACACAACTGGACCTGCAGTTAAGTCAGTGCAGCTCAGTCCATATCTTACGTAGGTGTGCCATTTCTCGCTATAAACACTGCGCCTCCCACGACATCGCTATCTCCTCCCCCTCATGTGCACGTTCATCGCTATCTCCTCCCCTCCCTCTCACATCGACCACCATGGCATCGCCCCTCCCAAGCCCTAGGCGCCCTTCGCTGCACCGCGCGGATGGTCACGCGTCGCCGTTTCGTTCCTCGCCGCCACTAGTCGAGGAGGACACGTCGGCGTTCCGCTCCTCACCGCGACGCGACGCGTCGCCGTTCCATTCCTCGCCGCCAGTAGTCGAGGAGGACGCGTCAGCGTTCTGCTCCTCGCCGCGACGCGTCGCCGTTCCGTTGCTCGCCGCCACTAGTCGAGGAGGACGCGTCGGTGTTCCGCTCCTCGCCGCGACGCGTCCAGGTGGATGCATCGGCGTTCCCAATCTCGCCAGCACGCGTGTTGGAGGACGCGTCGGCTCCCCGCTACGAGGAGAACGCCGCACCGCCCGCCGAGCCCCCCAGCCTTGAGGAGCTTTGGAAAGAAATGGATGTCGCCTTATGGGACGCTTTGCCTCCAGCAGAGCGCACCAAAATAGAGGCGGAGAAGAAGGCCGAGGAAGAGAAGCACACCGCGGAACAAGCTGCCTGGCAGGCCTATGTCGCGTCCGAGAGAGTCAGGCAATTGGCTCTTTGGCAGAAGGCTCGTGCGAGGGCCGTGAGGGTGGCGGAGGACGCCCGTGCCGAAGCCCTGAGTGCAGTCGGGCCCAAGCGCCTCATCTACGCTTGGCGGTACGTGGACCGGGTGCACGCTTCCAGCAAGGAGGAGTACCTATTGGCGCCGGATCACCACACCGGTGAGATTGCGCTCGCCCGCCGGCAAGCCGCCAATCAACACCTCGCGAGTTGCGAGGCTGAGGAAGAGGCGTTGTGTCGGCGCGCTGGGAAACGGCCGCGCACCAGGGCACTCGTGGCGCGCCGCAAGCGCTCCTGCGAGCGCCGTGGCTTTTAGGAGGAGTATAATTTTTTGTTTCGTAAGGCGATCTCATTAGTTTTGGGACGCAAATGATAAATCCCGAACGTTCAGGAATTATTAGCGTCCTTAATTAAGTATGTAAAAGGGAAAGTTTGGAAACCTTGTGTATTCGTACGCATTTTGCAAGTACGTGCATATAGCACAAACTTTACTATATACTATCGCACTACACGTCTCTCTCTATATATGCTTGCAGACTGTGCTACTCCCTCCGTCCAGGTCAATAAGTCATCTTTGGTTGTGCACCGTGACCAAGAAGGAGGGAAGACTTATACACCTAGACGGAGGGAGTACTACTATTACTTATGTACGTGCAAATGCACGTTTTAACATTACGATGCGGTTTTTGTAAAAGTAGAAAAACAGCACTAGTCAAGCTTGTGAAACGATTCAATGCAAAACAAATGCAAAAATGCTCGTTTGATTGTTTACTTTTAGCTTCCTTCTCTGTGGTTATTTCTCTGTCGTACTTTGTACGGAGTATCTCACTGGTCGGAAAGGCATGCAAATTCCCAAACCGCTTCCTACACCCTGTATCGAATTTTTTGCCTAACAAGTTGTGCCGTGCAATTGGAATTCCAACTTGAGTACTACTACTAGTAGGAGTACCAGGGGCCAGTTCTTTTAGGCTTCTAGATTAGTAATCCCATAACTACTACCTCCGTCCTGGTTTATTGGTCCCCATTGTAATCTGTGTCAAATTTTGATCATAAATTTAACTAATGAAATGTTAGTGCATGTCACATGCACTAACATTTTATCAGTTAAATCTTTGGTCAAAATTTAGCACAAATTACAATGGTGAGGAATAAACCAGGACGGAGGTACTACTAGTAGTAGTTTAGAAGCCCAAATAAATGAGTGAGGCGCCTTAATGTTACTCTCCACTGTGACTAGTCTTATGGGAAAAGCTGGGGAAGCCGCCAAAAGAACTGGCCCTAGGAGTAGTAGCTAGGGATACTAGGAGTAGTAGCTAGGGATCGAGTGTGCGAGATGAACCGGAGAAAGTAAATGCAGAGAGATGAAATGCAAAAAAGACGGAGGGATGTGATGGTTGCTTGTCCGTTTATTTTACCAGGCCACTTATTACTGGGAGTGGTTGGGTTTTGTGATATGACGGCTTTACTGCCGCGCCACGAGCGGGGTGAGACTCCCGTGCAGCGCCGCCCTCTACACTAGTACTACTACATCGGTCGTGGTTTATCCCCCATTGAATTTGACTGAAGATTTAACTGACAAAATGTTAGTGCATGTCAACAAAAACAATATCGTTGGATTCGTATTTGAACATAGTTTTCAATGATACCTATAATTTTAGGTGACATGCATCATCATTTATCGTACTATATATAATGTTAGTTCAATTTTTGGTCGTACTAATCTATAGTAAGGTGCCCGTGCGTTGCACGGAAGAGTGAAATGCATTGATCGGGGAGTTGTTTATTTTGACAAAGGATGTGGGGGTCATCTCATGTGTAACGGGTATCGATAGGTTTGTTCGGATATTATTTCATCTCTAGAGCTCACAAACATCCGGGTGAAATAGATAAAAAAGTATCTTTTGCAAACAAAAGCGTTCAACTGTTCAACCTGCATCCAAAACTTGTGAAGAAATAACTCTTATTGTGCTTTGCAGGAAATGATCTTCAAGAATTAGTTTTTGAGTATCCATTGTTATACATGTTGGCTACAGATGACATGGCACTTTCTTATAGTCAACAGTTGGCTATACTATTTAAGTATTAACCATGCCCTTATACACCTAGACAGAGGGATTAAATCAGGATGACTTGGAAGGGGGCAGAGGATATGTACGAAATGGTTCATCATAAGTCTTTCACCAGTACTGTAGTAAAAATTCATACATGGAAGATTCCAGACTAAACCATAAATGGATACACTTTTATTCATGCGCGATACTCCAATAGAGCAAGATCATGCATGGAAGTCTCCACATGCTTAGGCAGCGGATTACATTGAGTGAAGACTAATGATCAACATTTAACTTAGTAATGCAGATTTCCAGGTGAACCTCCTTGGAGTCCCCATGCACATTGTTGGGGGTCATATAATACCATGCGTCTTCCATGTCCACATTGGCGGGAAGATCCCAGCTGGGCAGAGTCCAAGTTAGCTTGACGTAGCGAGTGTCGCCGCCCACATACCTCCGAGGGGTAGTAATAGTGAGCACACACCCGTACATCGGCCTCGTGTCAGTGTCAGTGTCAGCGGCGTTGCCCCTGACGCACACTACAGAGATGTGGCGGCGGCCTGCGCGGGCCTCGCCGGTGGCCACGATCAAGAGGAAGATGCTGCCGTCCTCCTCCAAGACTAGCAGGCGGCGCTGATCCTCCAGCGACTCCGGCACAGTGAATGGGTAGCACGTCTCGTACTTGATGTTCTTCGCCAAGGGCCAGTAGTGATCGCCGCACGCCTGCGTCGGGTGATGCACGATGTCCACCGGCGAGCCCCAAAACGGCACCGGGCACTCATAGCAGTAGACGAAGGGCTCCTTGGAGGCATCGACCAGGCCGTCCATGAAACGGGAGTGGCTGTAGGGGACGTTCCACCAGTTGAATATATGAGCAAGTTACTACGAGATTTACTACAAAATAAATCATGACGGCTATATAAGAGATTAAACTAATCATGCGGACTAGCATAGTAGATGAACAGATCGAATCTAGGACACAAACTAGAAACATGAATTCTACCACAATTTCGAACAGGAAGGACAGAAACACATACGGTGCAACGGGGGCAGCACCATTGGCGTTGAGGTTGTTGCCCATGTCATTGAGGAAGAGGTTGCCGAGGTCGGGGAAGAAGTCGTCGTCGGTGAAGTCGTCGCTGCTAGCAGTCGCGAGAGTGCGCTCCCCAAATTTCAACAGCGGCCGCTGAATGGAGCGCAGGAGGGAGTTGCTGTAGGGGACGTTGCGGCCGCCGAATGGAGCGCAGGAGTAGCCCACGAAGCAGTAGATGGTGCTCCTCCCTAGTCTCTATTCTTATCTCTATCTCTACTACCCTTCTTTATTTTTTATAATATACTAGTTGTAGTTGTCAAATCGAATAGTACTGCGCCGTCCACTGCACGCCCGGCTGAACACGCCTCCTCGCCTCCATCAAACCCCTCCGTTAAACCCGCATGCAAACCGAGAAACCTACTCCGGCCCGCGGGAGGAAATTTGCCGGTTGCCGTTGGAGAATAATAGAGTCACGTCCAATCCATTTGAGTTAATTGCGTGTATGATTCTCCCTCTATAAAAAGTTAATTGCATCCTTAATCTTGTATTCTAAGTACTCTGTGGGTTCCACTGTCAGTACAGTGTACATGACTTGCAGGCTGGCTACAGATTCGTACAGAAAGTTAAAAAGAAACAAATCCATGACTTGCAGGATTGGAGTTAGCACCGATGGCGGTTCGTAGTCGTTCCACGCTCGGGCATTGAAGTTTGTAACTATTTTAGATTAGAACATACTACTCCTCCGGTGCTAGTAGTAGAGCAGAGTCCTACTCCACTACTACTCTACTCAAGCAAGTTAGGGCATAGTAGCAGGTACTGTAGGGAGTACCAGTACTGTGATCACTCAAGCAAGTTGTCTGACTTCGATATGACCCTACGCTGCTGGTATGTGTCTCGTAAGTCAAGCGGCGTGCTGTAGTCATCATCACTTGTCCACTTCCCGCAGCAGATATTCGCTTCTCCATTAGTGCCCGCTCTTCCATCCCCGCTAAGGTGCCTCCCCCCTCGTACAATCTTCCATCACCGCTAAGGCGCCCCCCTCGTCCGAAACCCAAGCACTAACAATGGCAGAACCGAGCAGCGTCCACCGAAAGAGTGGCTGGAATTCGCTCCCCACAGAGGTAATCAAGCTCATTGTTTCGCGTGTGGACAATCTCAGTACCATGCCGCTCGCCGTGTGCTCATCGTGGCTGTACCGTTTACTCAAAGCCCCCAGGCTAGAGCTTTTTAAGCCAGCTCCTTGCTTGCTGATGCCGCCTGAACTTCAGAAACGGCGTGTCACGCAGCATAACGATCGTAGGGTGGCGAGCATCAACCCCCTTGACTGCGATCCGATCCCCGTCACCCTCAACTACATTAACGGTATGTACTGGGTCGGCATGAACACGTCTTGGATGGTGCTCGTCGACGGTCGCGGCAGCTGGATGCTCGTGGAGGTCTACACCCGGCGATTGATCCCCCTTCCTTTGATTAACACTGCACTGCTTTGGCACCGCGGCCCAGAATACTCGGAATCTTACAGTAGCCAACATGATACCAAGTTTGATTTGCTCAAGGTTGTAATCTGCCAAGTGCCCACAAGATCTGCGAATTATAAAGACTTCAGGCTAATTGTGTTCTTCAACCGCGGTCTCGCCTATCTGACAGGTCACTGCGGTAAGTGGATAAATCTGCACGTCCATCGCAGGATCATACATCCTCCATGGTTCTCTGATGCCATTGAACACAAGGGCTTCATTTACGCTGTCGACTCCTTCTATGGCTGGACGTATTGCTGGCCTACTCCAGTCATCGCTACAAACGGCTGTTACAGCAGTATGTTACTTTCCTATGATATCATGATGGCTTGCTTATATTACTGTCAACATTTACTGAAAAAATATTCATGCTCATAACATGCTGTTCTTAAGATTGACTACATCAAGAGCCCTTTTTTATTTGACTCCAACTTTTTTTGAGGGTTATTTGACTCCAACTTGATATGATGTTGTAGGCCGCCTGGTGTCCCTACCCTTCCTAATCCCAGAACCTTTCAAAGAAAAGCGGCATGGCAGTTGCAGGTGGTTCCTGGCTCGATCAGACGACGGCGAACGATTGATGATCGTTCGCACGTACCGGACGTGTTGTTTCGCGGAATACAATCACAGTCACTGCAAGGTCTTTGAGCAGGATCCCAGCTTCTCTGGGCCTTCAGGAATTTTTGACTGGAGGTTGGTAAGTAGCCTTGGTACACGCTCTCTGTTTGTCGGACTAAATTATCCGATTAACCAGGAGATAACCGACGGCAAGGATCATGATGGCAGCGCGGTTTCGTTCATCAGGCAAAACTGTGTGTACACAGCGTACCATGCGTCTCTGCATGCACCATACCCTGATATGTGCCGCCACGCTCTGCAGCCCAAAGTAGGAGAGAGGGTCGCAAGTATCAGACTTCGACCTGCTGGCTGGAGTTTCCCCCGTCAGGCACCCATCTGGTTCAAGCCGTCAGCCAATCTCCACAGCTTAATAAATAGTAACGTCTAACTGAGCCAGTTAGTTAGATGCGTACACTTGGTGTAGTAGGATCTTTATTTAGTTTGATGCATACACTTGTTCTTTTTTGGTAGCCCTTTTGTAATGATGGCTGATGTTTGGTTTGGAAGAGAGAGCTGCGTCTTCACTCTTCTGGCCTGCTTACTGCTTCTGTTGCACCCCCAGCCCTGGTTGCTGCTGCTGCTGTTTTCAATGTACAATCAGTAGTATATTTTGTCTGTTGGTTGAATAAATGTGTTGTTAGAACGACAAACACAATGTTTTGGAAGTCGTTGCACGGTTCGATCCTTTAGTGCCCCGTACCGTACGTAGCGCATACTATTTTTCGTACGGAACACATTTTCCACTTGTTGATAACATGCAGCCCACTGATGAAGGCCCAATAGAGAAGCCCATAATTAACTGGAAGGGAGGCTCTCACATGAATCCGGCCCAGGTACATGCTCATGGTCCCCTAAACATAAATAAGTAAATAAATAAATAAAGCTAAATGCTCATGCACCAGTTCTTTAAATTCACGATTTAACAGGAGGATATTATTTCCTATGATAGTGTCGTTACATTCAGTCGATATTATTCTTCGGCAAAGATAGCAACCAGTCTTCTTTCTCCCAGCATTTTCTTCTTGCAACCAGCGGACCCATGCAAATCATAGTCAACATCGTAAATAGATCCGGTCCATTTTTATTTTTCAATTAGAATGTCCAACCCAGCCCAGCACATTGGTGACAGCACTTTATCCTCCGCCTTGGTGCGCTCGCCGTGGCGCCGCCGTCCGGCCCTATCAACATAGTTTTTTTGAGACGGTCCCTGTCAACATAGTGAATAGGGAGAGGACTATAGTTGTGAGTATGATAGTACGGACCCACCTGGTCCACTCCCGAACACAAGCAAGCGCCTCTTTTACTACTCAGATGAACCCCTCGTTTTTTACTCTAATCCACCCTGCTGATATCTGGGACCCACATCATTTTCAACGTATAGTCAATTAACGACAGAATTGCACAACTTTTTTTTAGTAGTAATTCGGAGGAGCATGCTATAATAAACTGGGTTGTGCGGTCTCTGTGGCCCGTCTAACAACATGACCAGCCCAGCAGTTTTTTCTTTGGGAAAATAGGTAGCCTAGTATTTGTTTTTGAAGAATACCCAAGCTAGGCCTATTTGTTTTCTCCGACTTACTGGGCTGCAAATCTTTCAAGACGAGGAGGGATGCATTCCGGCCTGGCCAAAGAGTATGGCAGTGTCTATTAAAAGTGATATCAAAAGGGGTTGAAAATTCCAAAAAAATTATAGCAAATGGGATATTAGTTTCTTTTTTTGTTTTTGTTCTTCACTGATATCTTATACGTACTTCGTTGGATTTAACATGACATAGTACTAATTTATTTTTAAATTTGTTTTAGTATGGCTACTAATTTTTGGATTAAGAATATTTTGTTCCCCAGCAAAAATTTGCGAATTTTCAAAATTTCCCACATATTTAGTTAATTTTTTTAACCCTGGTACTGACCAGAAAATGGGCAGCAATTCTAAAAATGGAAAACGGGCTGCAATAAATTCCATATGAATTAGAAAATGAGTAAAAATTATAAAAATAATAGCAAATGGGCTGTACACGCCACAGATTTCGAGGCTGACTTGTTTACGCAAGGCTTTGTCAGTCAACACACGATTCTAGCAGCAGTGACTGTTGGATGTCCATCCAACGGCCGACGTGCTTCTTCAATCTCTGATCTTCCTGCTCCAGCCGCCTAAACTAGCGCCGGTGGGACTGCCTGCTCCCTCCTCTTGTGGCCCGCTGTGATGCCGCGCAGGCTTCCCCGGCCCACCCTACTCCCTCCGCTGGCCTGGCCGCACGCAATCAACTGCCTCCTTATTACGCGAAAAAAATGATTCCTCCCACTGACATCTGGGGCGCACCGGTTGGGAGGCTGACCTGTGGGCCTACTAAGTTGACGCGTACGCAGGGCTTGTCAACTTAGTCAACAAACGATTCTAGCAGCAGTAACCGTTGGATTTGAATCGAACGGTCCTGCTGCTTCTTCAATCGCTGCTCTTCTTGCACCAGCCGCCCAAACCAGTGCCGGCAAGACCGCCTGCTCCTGCCTCCAGTGGCCGGCTGTGCTGCCATTGAGGCCTCATCGCCCCCTACTACTCCCACCGCTAGCCAGGCCCTGCGGCGACGGCAGCCTCACACCGCAGCCGAACCAGTGAACCCTCGTACTCCTCTCCGCGTGGGCATCCACTGCCGCGTCTTCCCCGGCTCCGCGTCTTCCCTTTCCTAGGCCTCGCCGTCGTCCACCGCCTTGGTGCTCTCGGCACGGCGTGGTCAATGTGGTCAACGACCGACTTCCATCGGAAGAGTACTGTACGTGGAGGGGCTGACAGCTGGGTCCACGGCCACAACCCAGTTTTTTTGTGATTTGCCATGTAAGTCACTTTTCAGGCCTGTTGGGCGGCAAATCTTTCAAGACGAGGAGAGCTTTCATTCGGCTGGCCGAGAAAATGGCCTATCAGTAATGAGAAATGGGCTGTACATTTTTAAAACACATCAAACCAGCAATTAGTTTCAAATTTCTTTTTTTCATTTCGAGATTTTAAATTGCATTGATTTTTATGCGTGGACAATTTGTTGGATTTTATATTGATATATATTTATTTTTAAAATCAGTTTGAATGTGACTCGAAATTTCGGGATTAAAAACAGTTCGGACCGCACCGAAATATGCAAAATTTCGTATAATTTTTAACCGTGGCCACAATATGGGCTGTAATGCTAACAAAAAGAATATGGGCTCCAAAAAAACCTTAAGAATTAGCAAATGGGCTGTAAATTATTAGAAATAATGGCAGATGGGTTGTATGATGTTTTCCATAGATTTGAGGCTTTCCTAAAAAAAGGTTGACACACAAGCAGTGACTGTTGGATGTCCATCCAACGGCCGTCGTGCTTCTTCAATCTCTGCTCTTCCTGCTCCAGCCGCTCAAACAAGCGCCGGCGGGACTGCCTGATCTCTCCTCCCCGCGGCCGGCTGTGCTGCCGTGCAGGCCTCACCGCCCCACCGTACTCCCATCGCTGGCCTAGCCATCCCTCTACTCACCCACACCTGCTGTTATTCTCCGGCGACGGCAGACGAACCAGTAAACCCTCGTACAATCATACTCCCCTCCACGTGGGAAACAACTGCCGAGTCTTCCCTGGCTCTGTGTCGTTCCCTTCCTAGGCCTCGCCGTCATCCACCGCCCTGGTGCTCTCGGTGCGGCCTGGTCAACGTGGTCAACGACCGACATGCATCTGAAATGGACTGTACATGGAGAGGCTGACAGCTGGGTCCACGACCGCACGCAAGGAAATGCCTCTTTATTACGCGCAAAATAATGATTCCTCCACCTGACATCTGGGACCCACCGAAAGGGCCTCTGTATTTCATGAAAAAACGTTACCGCCGCTGTCAGTTCGGACCCACCAGCTATATCATCGAACGCAAGTAAGTGTCTCCTTATTACGCACAAAAAAACTAATACCCCCTGCTAGCTGGGACCCAGTATAGTGGGAGGCTGACTTGTGGGCCTACTAAGTTGATGGGGATGGAGGGCTTTGTCAACTTAGTCAATATGCACGATTATAGCTCCAGTGGCCGTACGATGTCCATCCAACGGCCGTAGTGCTTCTACAACCTCTGGTCTTTTTGCTCCACCCGACCAAACCAGTGCCGGTCGTGCCTCGTGCTCCTGCTTCCCGTGGCCGGCTGCGATGCCGCGGAGACCTCACCGCCCCCTACTACTCCCACCGCTGGCTAGGCCATCCCTCCACCCCTCCACACCTCCTGTTCTTTTCCGCCGACTGCCGAACCACACCGCACCAGAACCAGTTAACCCTCGTACACCTCTCCGTCCGCGACTCTACTCCCGCGTCTTCCCATCTCCGGCTCGTTGCTGTCTGGGGCCTCGCCGTCGTCCACCACCTTGGATGCGCTCGGCGTGGAGTGGTCAACGTGGTCAACAAACGACACCATCAGAAGTAGACTGTGCGTGGAGAGGCTGACAGCTGGGTCCACGGCCGCACGCAAGGAAATGCCTCCTTATTACGCGCAAAATAATGATTCCTCCACCTGACTGCTGGGACCCACCGGAAGGGCCTCTGTATTTCGCAAAAAAACGTTCTCACCGCTGACAGGTCGGACCCACCAGCTATATCTTCGCACGCAAGGAAGGGCCTCCTTATTACACAAAAAAATGAATACTCCCCCTGCTAGTTGGGACCCACCTTGGTGGGAGGCTGACTTGTGGGCCTACTAAGTTGACGGGGACGGAGTGCTTTGTCGACTTAGTCAATATGAACGATTCTAGCTCCAGTGACCGTACGATGTCCATCCAACGGCCGTAGTGCTTCTTCAACCTCTGGTCTTGTTGCTCCAGCCGCCCAAAGCAGCGTCGGTCGTGCCGCATGCTCCTGCCTCCCGTGGCCGGCTATGCTGCCATGGAGGCCTCACCGCCCCCTACTATTCCCACTGCTGTCCGGGCCATCCCTCTACTCACCCACACCCCTTGTTATTCTGTGGCGACAACAGCCTCACACCGCAGCGAACCAGTGAACCCTCGTACTCCTCTATGCGTGGGCATCCACTGCCGTGTCTTCCCCGGCTCCGCGTCGTCCCCTTCCTAGGCCTCGCCAGCGTCCACCGCCCTGGTGCTCTCGGCGCGGCGTGGTCAACGTGGTCAAGGAACGGCTTCCATCGGACGTGGACTATACATGGAGAGGCTGACAGCTGGGTCCACGGCCGCAGCAAGGAAGTGCCTCCTTATTACGCGCAAAATAATTCCTCCACCTGACAGCGGGGACCCACCGGACGGGCCACCGTATTTCGCAAAAAAAATGTTTCCCCCTGACTACTGGGACCCACCAGCTACATCTTCGCACACAAGGAAGTGCATTCGGGCAAAAAAAAACGATTCGCCCCCCTAACTGCTGGGACCCACCAGCTACATCTTCGTAGGCAAGGAAGTGCCTGACAGTCGGGACCCACCTGGTCGAAGCGTACGTAGCGTTGTCATTCTGGTCGCGAACGTGTACATACATACTGGTCGATGTAGAGGCGCGCACGTGTCGTAGTAGAGGCGCGCACATGTCGTAGTAGAGGCGCGCACGTAGCATGTACAGGTACGTACATCGGCCAGTGTGCAAGAAAGAAAATACGGCCAGGTACGTACATACGGGCAGGGTCTCGGACGCCTACTCGCGCATACGTACGGCCAGGGCTCGTGTACATGGCTGGGTGGGACGGAGAAACTGCGTCATCGTCGTGTTCATGGGGAGCCAACTGGTTGGGTCGGTACGAAATGCGTCATCGTGTTCATCGTGAGGGCTTGGACGGAACAGCCGATGGAAACGAGGCCTGGCATACCGCAGAATAGAGGAAACGGCCTTGTGTTCGACCGGCCACGTTCGAAACGGGATCCTGTTCATCGGGAGGGGTCTGGCGTACCACAAAACGGAGGAAACAGACCTCCTACGGTCGAAACGGGGGTCCTGTTGATCGGGAGGGGTGTGGCGTACCGCAAAACGGAGGAAACAGACTTGTGTTGGAGCGCTACGGTCAAAACGGTGGTCCTGTTCATCGGTAGGGGTGTGACGTACGGCAAAACGGGACTCCACGGGATACTGTTCATCTCCACCGTCGACACCCTCCAGCCTCCACGGGCTACTGTTCATCCACCGTCGACCTCCTCCAGCCTCCACCCGCGACTGTTCATCCACGGGCTCCTGTTCATCCAGCCTCCACCCCGTGCTACTCCACCGGCTACTGTTCAACCAGCCCTCTCCACGGGTTCCTGTTCAACCACCCCTCCACGGGCTACTGTTCATCCAGCCCTCCACCGTCTACTGTTCATCCTGCCCTCCATGGGGTGGTCCTGTTCATCCAGCCCTCCACGGGGTCCTGTTCATCCAGCCCCAACCGGCTCGATCGATCAGGGTCCTGTTCATCCAGAGGCAACACGACGGGGTCCTGTTCATCCACCCCCACCGGGAACTATTCATCCAACCCCCCAGCAATGCTCACTATTCATCCAGAGGCAACACCATGGGGTCCTGTTCATCCACCCCCACCGGGAACTGTTCATCCAACCCCCCAGCAATGCTCACTATTCATCCAGAGGCAACACCACGGGGTCCTGTTCATCCACCCCCACCGGGAACTGTTCATCCAAACCCCCCAGCAACGCTCACTTTTCATCCAGAGGCAGCATCGATCGGCTTCAGTTAGCAGCAGTAGCGAAGGAATCGCTCGATCGGGTTCAGTTAACAGCCATCGATCGATCGCTCGGGTTCAGTAACGCGTAGCCTGCAGTGCAATCGCTCGGGTTCAGTTAGAGCCCAATGCCTCGCACCCACGCGCGTGCGTGCACGAG
This sequence comes from Triticum aestivum, assembly GCF_018294505.1. Classification (NCBI taxonomy): domain Eukaryota; kingdom Viridiplantae; phylum Streptophyta; class Magnoliopsida; order Poales; family Poaceae; genus Triticum; species Triticum aestivum. Next base: position 193,387,050 of record NC_057811.1, on the reverse strand, counting down.
AGAAACGCGCATCGCTCGGCCCCGACCACCCACCGTAACCGGGAACACCCCGATATTTTCCTCGCTCTCGCTTCTACCACGGCTTTTTTTCGTCATGGACGACCCAAAGAATGTCATGAAGCTGCGTCTCCGGCCCGCCCAGGACGAAAAGCCCATTTTTTGTCATGATTTTTTGTCATAGAAGTAGGACCCCACCACATCTATGATGATACCGGGTTTTGTCACAATTATCGTCATAGAAGTGTCATAAGTATGACATAATTTTTTTGTTCGACCCAAAATGTCACGGATGTGTCTTTTTTTTGTAGTGTATGTTTTGGTACTCAACTTGCGGATTCCCGAGGTGCCATTGGGGTAATCTATGCATAGGGGTTGATGCACATTTTCGTCCTTGTTTCTCTGGTAGGAATCTTGGGGCAATCTTTGACGTTCTATATGTTGGATTGAATATTATGAATCTGAAGTTGTTTGATGCATATCGTATAATTGACCCACGGATACTTGTGGTGACATTGGAGTATCTAGGTGACATTAGGGTTGATTGATGTGTGTCATATGGTGTTATTTTACTACGAACTCTAAGGCAGTTTGCGACACTTATAGGAATAGCTCTATGGTTTGATCGGAAAGAATAACTTTGAGGTGGTTTCGTACCCTACAAGCAATTTCATCTTATTTTCTACGCGATAGGAACTTTGGAGTGACTCTTTGTCGCACGTTGAGGGATTTCCATATGATCTAATTATGTTATCGTTGTTGACAGAACTTGCACTAGTGAAAGTATGAACCCTAGGCCTTGTTTTCAAGCTTTGCAGTACCGTTTTCGCTCACTTTTACCACTTGCTACCTTGCTGTTTTTATATTTTCATATTACAAAAACCAATATCTACCATCCATATTACACTTGTATCACCATCTCTTTGCTGAACTAGTGCACCTATACAATATACCATTGTATTGGGTGTGTTGGGGACACAAGAGACTCTTTGTTATTTGGTTGCAGGGTTGTTTGAGAGAGACCATCTTCATCCTATGCCTCCCACGGATTGATAAACCTTAGGTCATCCACTTGAGGTAAATTTGCTACTGTCCTACAAAACTCTGCACTTCGATGCCCAACAACGTGTACCAGGATAAAGTTGCATAGTAGACATCATAGTGCTCCCACCTTATTCGTTCTCTGCCGCGTCAAGGAGATGCTCGATCCAGCCCCGTTCACCGTGAGCGTTGGCTGGGTCACAGCCACGCAGGCCCAGCTCCCTTCGCCTGCGAGGCCCAGCTCTGCGCGCCTGTGCAGGCCCAATGTGAGCAGCCCAGATCTATCAGTTTCAGCCTGATTTTTTTCTATGTCCTGCGAATTTTTCCAATTATGCAGAGAGAACAGATTTGCACAAAACCCCTTGCACTTCATGCATTTAATACCTGATGAACCGTGCATCAGAATTAAACAAACTTTATATGTAAAATGATTAGACTTTTATGTTGTTTCATAATATCCAGTTGTCATGCATGTTTAAAATGTTTAACCTGTTTTTTGCATTGTTTTGCATAATTGACATGCTAAATGGTTTATTTCGTAACTTAATAACCATAGCTCCAAATTAAATAAACTTTATATTTAAATGGGGTGGAAAAAAATGCATATATTAACTTGGTTCACTTTATTTTGCTGTTTAATAACAATAAAATATGGTTAGGGCAGAATAGTAGCAAATCCAAAATATGCACATGGGGATTTTCCGGAATTGTTGGTTGTTGTTCCGGCCTCATTTAAACTGCCTAGATAGGTAGTTTTATCATGCTTCACCTCTTGCCATATTAACCAACATTTAATTATGATGAGTAGCATAAACGGGAGCGAACTAAATATTGTTTGTTGCACTTTGCCATGCCATGACTCATTAAACCAGACATGCATCATACTTGGTTGGCATCATGCCATGTTTATGCTTGTTGGTTTACCATGTTGTTCGATTCTTTCTGGTTGTGCTTCTTCTCAATAGTTCCAGTTATGTTGGGATTGTGAGGATCCGTTCGACTACGCTAGTTCATCTACAACATGGATTCGGTCTTCTTCCTAGCGGGATTTCAGGAAACATGACCATTACCTTGGATATCACTACTATATTTGCTTGGTTAGTTGTCTCGATTCTATCGCTATGTCGTGCTACCTATTACTTGTTTGTCAAGCCTCCCAAATTGCCATGAAATAGCCTCGAACCTTTTCCACCATCCCAGCAAATCGTTGTTGTTATCACTTTGCTCAGCCCCTCTTATAGCGTTGCTAGTTCCAGGTGTAGTGAAGGTTGTCCATGTTGGCACATGGATACCATGTGATATCACAATATCTCTTATTTAATTAATGCATCTATATACTTGGTAAAGGGTGGAAGTCTCGGCCTTTTGCCTAGTGTTTTGTTCCACTCTTTTCTCCCTAGTTTTCGTCATACCGGTGTTATGTTCCTTGATTTGCATTCCTAACACTGTCGGGGTTTATGGGCCCCCCTTGACAGTTCGCTTTGAATAAAACTCTTCCAATAAGGCCCAACCTTGGTTTTACCATTTGCCTAATAACAACTAAAACTTGCATAGGAACTTTCTGGACCCCGAGGATAATTAATTAACAACTCGGGCTAGTGCTCCTCATGAGTGTTGGTCCAAAACAGAGCGCCTTGTGGCGCCCCCTTGGCAACTTGGGTCTCAGCGACCATAAGCTTAGCTCATCCGTCATGGCCTGAGACGGGATACGACGACTACTATTAAGGTGTCGGCACGTCGGGTGGTCTTGCTGGTTTTGTTTCAATATTGTCGAAATGTCTTGTGCACCGGGATTCTGAGCTTGATCGGGTTGTCTCGAGATTGAGGATTTTCCTCAACGGATCATGAGAGTTTGTGATGGACTAAGTTGGGACACCCATGCAGGGTTTAATATTTTCGAGAGTCGTGCTCGCGGTTATGTGGCAAATTGGAAATTTATTATATCTGATTATAGAGAACTTGACACCAGATCCGAATTAAAATACACCAACCGCGTGCATGACCGTGACTATCTATTTTCGAGTGAGGTTCGAGAAGAGAACATGGTGGAGTTATGTTTGACTCATAAGTAGTTCAGGATCACTTCTTGATCATTACTAGTTTGCGACCGTTATGCGTAGTTTCTCTTCTCATTCTTGTACTCGTAAGTTAGCCACCATACAAATGCTTAGTGCTTGCTGCAACCTCACCATTTAACCATTCCATACCCATTAAGCTTTGCTAGTTGAAAGTGCTAGTTATCGACTAGAGGGGGGTGAATAGGCGATTTTTATGAAAGTCTTCAAAACATGGGAGTTTCGAAGACAGACAATAGAAATGAACCTATTGATATGCAGCGGAAGGTAGACTACACTAGACAAGCCATAGTCAAGTAAGCAATGAAGTGAAGGCACGAAGACTATTAGCAGCTAGGTAGTATGGATCAGGATGGAAGATAGTATGAAGCCAAACAACAACAGTCTTCACACAGTGAAGTCAATCAGATCATGCAAGCAGGCAATGACTTCATGAAGACAAACTGTAAGTAAAGAGAGGGAAGAGATATAACCAGTTTCTTGGAGAGGACAAGGATTTGTTGGACCAGTTCCAGTTGCTGTGACAAATGTACGTCTGGTTAGGGAGGCTGAGATTCAACCTAGAAGACCGCGTCTTCACCTTATTCCCCTTGAGCTAAGAACACATAGTCCTCGCCCAATCACTCAGGTAAGTCTTCAAGGTAGACTTCCAAACCTTCACAGACTTCGTTCACCGGCAATCCACAATGACTCTTGGATGCTCAGAGCGCGACGCCTAACCGGCTGGAGGATTCACAGTCCTCAAGTGTAATAAGTCTTCAGATCATGCGGACAGAAATACTTCAGTGATGCCTAACACTCTTTGGCTCTGGGTGTTTTAGGCTTTGTCCTCGCAAGGATCTCCCTCTCAAATACTTCGGAGGTGGGTTGCTCTCAAACGACAAAAGCCATGCAGTAACTCTGAGCAGCCACCAATTTATGGTGTAGGGGGTGGGCTATTTATAGCCAGGAGGCAACACGACCTGATTTGTTCGAAATGACCCTGGGTCACTATGGAACTGACACGTGTCCGATGGTCAGATTTCAAACACACGCGGCAGCTTGACTTGGGCTACAAGTAAAGCTGATTCATCCAGCTCTGGATAAGATTTGCTCTCATTTTCTTCGCTCAAAGACATAGGATTTAGTGGAGCATCACATCAGTCACTCTGACTTTGTTCACTTGGACCCCACTTAATAGTACGGTGGTTCCTATGACTCAACAAAGAAGAAAAGGAAACTACGAAACAACTATGTCTTCGCACTCCATAGTCTTCATGCGATGTCTTCTCATGTCATAGTCTTCAATGTGAATCTCTTCAAAGACCACCATTGTCTTCAATGTCTTCACACATTTTTAGGGGTCATCTCTGGTAGGTAAACCAAATCAATGTGGGACTACTACCTGTGTTATCCTGCAATTCTCACAAACACATTAGTCCCTCAACCAAGTTTGTCGTCAATACTCCAAAACCAACTAGGGGTGGCACTAGATGCACTTACACTAGTCTTGATACCCATGGTAATGGGATTGGTGAGTCCTCGTGGCTCACAGATTACTACAACAATAGTTGCAGGTACAGGTAATGCGATGATCTGATGTGAGAGCGAAGCTTGCTTGTTTGGAGTTCTTCTTCTGCTTCTTCTTCTTCGATCAAGGGATAGGTTCCGGGTTGGGAGCCTAGGATTAGCAGGGTGGATGTCGTTCTTCTTTTCCGTTTGCTTTCATCCATAGTCAGATCCTATTCTTCTGTATGATGATTGATATGTATTGATGTACCATTGTAATCATGTTGTAGCTTGTGGCGAGTGTCAGCCTTTATCTTGCTGTGCCCCATTCATGAATTCATCATGTGATTGGGATAGAATCGCATCTTGGGTGCTACACTCTCCCTGTCATGCTTCTCATATTCAGCCTTTTGCTTCTTAACAAGCTGCTCAACTTGATGACACTCTTGGCGTTCATTACCCTTGTTGCGGTGGATCTTGCAGTGCGGCCTGTCAGACTGTCCGATTTTCTCTACTGCTGCGGCCTCCCGGCAAACACCACATGTGGTAGCTCCCTTGTCGGTGGCCTTGGTCTTGGTCTTCTTGCCGGCACCAGGGTCGCCAAAGCTCTCAACGACCAACACTGCCTCCTCCTTGCACTTCCTATTGCGCCTCCGATTCCTCCCCTTCGGGTTAGCAACATCGTCATCGTCATCTAAATCAATTTTGACACCAGCCTCCTCTCCGGGGAGCCACCTCCCTTCCTTAGCTTGAGTGCACTTATTCACCAAGGTGTACAGCTCCTTGACGGCCTTGGGCAACCGGACATTCATCTTGGCCCACATCCTTCTATTGCGCATGTTCGAGTGGAACGCGGAAATCACGGCTGCACGGTGTATCTCCGGAATGTTATGGTGCACTCGACTGAATCTCTGTATATACTTACGCAGATCCTCCCATTCCTTCTGTGGAAGGACCTGCAAATCACTGGGTTGTTCAGTCTCTTGGTGGCCACCTGTGAAGGCGCCAACAAACTCATTGCACAAGTATACCCATGATGAAATGGAGGTTTCTAGTAGATACATCAGCCACGATCTCACATTTGGCTTAAGTGCCAAAGGGAAATAGTTCGCGAACACCTTTTCATCTCTGCCAGCACTGGGTGCGGGCTCATCATCGTCTGGGCCATTGCGCCTGTCAGATTGACGGTGTGCCTCTAGGTGTCGCTCTATAGTGAAGCGTGCATCTTCCTTCCGCGGTCTTCCACAACTCACCACCTGATCACGACGAGTTTGCGGGTCAGATGAAGCCATTGATGTTTCGTCAGGCTCGTCGACTCGTAGATCTTGCTGAGGTTGCCGTTGGGCCTGTTGTCGCGGAGAGAATTGCACCGTTGGTGTAACCCCCTCAACACGGCCAACGTCTCGGGCCACCGTCGCCGTTCGCCGGGGTTGCGACGGCTCCGCATGCTGTGATTTAACGGCCTCAGCAAAACCAATCAAACTCCGGATGGTGCCCCTCCACTAATCCATCTTGTCAGCCATTGGTGGAAAGTTCATCAGGAGCTGAGCCCGCGTCATCGCTTCCGCGGCCGTGCTTGGCATGGCCAGTGAGGTAGACCGCGACGTCACTCGACTCCTGGTAGAACCAACAGGAGCGTCGCAGCGTTCTTGCCGTCATGTGCCAGTCGCCAAGCCAGTATGGTGGTGAGTTGGTCATGCTTGGGGGTCGACGGCCCCGTTCAACGCCCCGCCTTGCCCGTCTTCACTACAAAAAAAAGACACATCCGTGATATTTTGGGCCGAACGAATTTTTTCTGTCATACTTATGACACTTCTATGAGGATAATTGTGACAAAACCCGGTATCATCGTAGATGTGGTGGGCTCCTACTTCTATGGGCAGGCCGGAGACGCAGCTGCATGACATTCTTTGGGCCGCCCATGACGGAGAAAACCGTGGTAGAAGCGAGGGCGAGGAAAATATAGGGGAGTTCCCGGTTACGGTGGGTGACCGGGGGCCGAGCGATGTACGTTTCTCTCATACGTACGCGCATGGGTGCGAGGCGTTGCGCTCTAACTGAACCCGAGTGAGGCGTTGGGCTCTAGCTGAACCCGAGCGATTGCACTGCAGGCTACGCGTTACTGAAGCCGAGCGATCGATCGATGGCTGTTAACTGAACCCGGTCGAGCGATTCCTTTGCTACTGCTGCTAACTGAAGTCGATCGATGCTGCCTCTGATGAACAGTGTGCGTTGTTGGGGGGTTTAGATGAACAGTTCCTGGTGGGGGTTGGATGAACATGATCCCGTGGTAGTAGAGGCCTTTGCCGCTAGATGAACAGTACCCCGATCGATCGAGCCGATAGATGAACAGGACCCCGTGGAGGGCTGGATGAACAGGACCCCGTGGAGGGCTGGTTGAACAGTAGCCGGTGGAGGGCTGGTTGAATAGTAGCCGGTGGAGGGCTGGTTGAACAGTAGCAGGTGGAGGGCTGGTTGAACAGTAGCAGGTGGAGGGGTGGTTGAACAGGACCCCCGTGGTGAGGGCTGGTTGAACAGTAGCGTGTGGAGGAGCGCGCGGTGGAGGCTGGATGAAAAGGAGCCCGTGGATAAACAATCGCAGGTGGAGGCTGGAGGAGCTCGACGGTGGATGAACAGTAGCCCGTGGAGGCTGGAGGAGGTTGATGGTGGAGATGAACAGTATCCCGTGGAGTCCCGTTTTGCGGTATGCCACACCCGTCCCGATGAACAGGACCCCCGTTTCGACCGTAACGCTCGAACACAATTCTGTTTCCTCCGTTTTGCGGTATGCCACACCCCTCCCGATCAACAGGACCCCGCTTCGACCGTAGGAGGTCTGTTTCCTCCGTTTTGCGGTACGCCAGACCCCTCTAAATGAACAGGATCCCATTTGCACCGTGGCCGGTCGAACACAAGGCCGTTTCCTCCGTTCTGCGGTACGCCATGCCTCGTTTCCATCCCCTGTTTCATCCAAGCCGTTTGGCTCCGATGAACACGACAACGCATTCTGTTCCGACCCAGCCGGTTGGCTCCCCATGAACTCGACGACGACGCAGTTTCTCCATTCCGACCCAGCCATGTACACGAGCCCTGGCCGTACGTATGCGCGAGTAGGCGTTCGAGACCCCGCCCGTATGTACGTGCGTGGCCGTATTTACTTTCTTGCACCCTGGCCACTATACGTACATGTACATGCTACGTTCGCGCCTCTACTACCACCCGTGCGCGCCTCTACTACCACACGTGCGCGCCTCTACATCGACCAGTATGTATGTACACGTTCGCGACCAGAATGACAACGCTACATACGCTTCGACCGGGTGGGTCCCGACTGTCAGGCACTTCCTTGCGTGCAAAGATGTAGCTGGTGGGTCCCAGCAGTCAGGGGGGCGAATCATTTTTTTGCCCGTAATATGGACGCACTTCCTTGAGTGCGAAGATGTAGCTGGTGGGTCCCAGCAGTCAGGGGGAGAAAACATTATTTTTCGTGAAACACAGTGGCCCGTCTGGTGGGTCCCTGCTGTCAGGTGGAGGAATCATTATTTCCCGCGAAATAAGGAGGCACTTCCTTGCTGCGGCCGTGGACCCAGCTGTCAGCCTCTCCATGTACAGTACTATTCCGATGGAAGTCGTTCCTTGACCATGTTAACCACGCCACGGCGAGAGCACCAGGGCGGTGGATGACGGCGAGGCATAGGAAGGGGACGACGCGGAGCCAGGGAAGACGCGGCAGTGGATGCCCACGCGAAGAGGAGTACGAGGGTTCACTGGTTTGGCTGCGGTGTGACGCTTCCATCACTGCAGGGCCTAGCCAGCGGTGGGAGTAGTAGGGTGTGGTGAGGCCTCCGCGGCATCACAGCCGGCCACGGGAAGCAGGAGCACGCGGCACGACCGGCGCTGGTTTGGGTGGCTGGAGCAACAAGACCAGAGGTTGAAGAAGCACTAGCACCGTTGGATGGACATTGTACGGTCACTGGAGCTAGAATCGTTCATATTGACTAAGTTGACAAAGCCCTCCGTCCTCGTCAACTTAGTAGGCCCACAAGTCAGCCCCCACTATGCTGGGTCCCAGCTAGTAGGGGGTATTCATTTTTTTGTGCGTAATAAGGAGGCACTTCCTTGCGTGCGAAGATATAGCTTGTGGGTCCGGCCTATCAGCGGGGGGAACATTTTTTCGCGAAATATAGGGGCCTGTCCCGTGGGTCCCAGCTGTCAGGTGGAGGAATCATTATTTTGTGCGTAATAAGGAGGCATTTCCTTGTGTGCGGCCGTGGACCCAGCTGTCAGCCTCTCCACGCACAGTCTACTTTTGATGGATGTCGTTCGTTGACCACGTTGACTATTGCGCGCCAAGCGCATCCAAGGTGGTGGACGACGGCGAGGCCCCGGACAGCAACGAGCCGGCGATGGGAAGACGCGGGAGTAGAGTCGTAGACAGAGAGGTGTACGAGGGTTAACTGGTTCTGGTGTGGTGTGGTTCGGCAGTCGGTGGAGAAGAACAGGAGGTGTGGAGGGATGGAGGGATGTCCTGGCCAATGGTGGGGTAGCGCTTCATAGCGCAGCGTGCTAAGCAGTGCTGCTAGCAGCAGGAGGCGGGAGCAGGTGGTCCCGGCAGCGCTGGAGGATGAAGACGAGAGATTGAAGATGGATGCCGATCGTTGGATGTAAATCCCACGGCTAACGATGTCAGAGTCATTTGTTGACTAAGTTGACAACGACTTGCGTTGGCTTCGACCTATTGGCCCACATTTCAGCCTCCAAAAATGTGGCACGTATTCAACCCATTTTTTCAGAATTTACAGTCAATTTGATCTCTTTTTTTAGAATTACAGTCCATTTGCTGGGCTGGGTGAACAAATAATTTAGCGTCCATGCGGCCCATTTATTTTTCTCCTAAAAAATTACAGGCCATTTGCACTTTCTCGAAATACACGATTTTGCTGGGCTGATTCTAATTATAATGTTGGGTTGGGCACAGCAATGTTATCAAAAAATAAACAGGGGCTGAGCATTTTGTTATAAATATGTTTAAATAATAAGTGATTTATTATTACATTGGTCCTTAAATCTCACCAAGCTTTTGTAAACAATCACGAGGATTTTTGTTGCCAAAAAAATCCAGTATTTTATTGTTAGGAAATTATTTTTATAAGTTAATAAGATGTGGGATATTGTTTTCTTACATATGTAAGTATCTGTTAAATATATGACGACAATAACAATAATATATAATAACATATAAAATAATTTAAATATATATAATATAGTTAGAAGGGAAACAAAAGTTGGACCAGGCGTTCCTATTCTTATATAGAAAAATAGAACATACCTCTGCGCATTCTTCAAAAAAATTTACATAAATTGGGCTGTCGATGTTTCAGGAAAAATAAAACCTCGGATGGGAGGTCCATAGGCCGGTCGATACATGACAGCCCTCAAAAAAATACAAACCGGCATGTCGTGGGCTACGCATGTTAAAAAAGAAAGCCTAGACGGGGCAGCCCAAAACCCAGCGGATACTTGCCACCCCAGTGATAATAAATGATACTACCCACCGGCTCCAGAGCTTCGTTGTGAATTTATCTCCTATATTGAAACACCGAAAAATGTAACTATGTTGACAAACTCGTGGGCCCCAACGTCATTATAGCATTAGGAGGAAGTTTTTTTTCGATGAGGCACTTGCTTGCGTACGGCCATAGACCTAGTGGGTCCCGACTGTTCGCCTCTCCACATACAGTCCTCTCCAGATTCCTCTCGTTTGTTTAGCATGTTCACAACGGCAGACAATGGCGCCGCGGCGAGCGCACAAAGGCGCAGGAGGTGATCGGACCACCCAAGGCAGTGCCTTATTTGTAACGAAAGTACTGAACTGGCCCAGTGGCCAAGTGACACTACCCGACAGCTGTTCCGCCCGGGTTCGATTCCACCTGATGCAGGGAAAATATCTCCAAATTTTTTGCCTCTGCCATTATTGACATGTGGGCCCCCATTGTCATCTACGCACACCACGTCCAACACTTGCCAAAACTTCGTCCCTCGTTTTCTCTATTTTTCGCACACTCGACATTGTGTGGGCATTTTGAAAATAGCATATCTTTTTGACTGTGCATCATATGAAGATGTGCTATGCATGAATGCTGATCAGCATGATGTTAACTGGCTGGTAGTTCCATTTTCGACCATAAATAATGTCGGCGTTCTGGGAACGGGGGTCCCCAGACTTGCCTGCCTGCGGCCCACGGCGTGGCTCTGCGAGTGGGACCGTATGGCCCATCTTCACCCACAAGCACTCAAGACCCTCGCGAGGGGCCAAGCCTCGCGAGGCGGACTGCGCAAGACCCCTTCGGGAGCGGCCTCACCAGGTTGGCTCGCGAGGGGTGGAGAGATCAAGGCAAGGCGAACCTCGCGAGGTTCTTGTGACGTGAGCCATGACGATCGAGACCAGGCGGGTGCCAAGCGGGCGCCAGCGCGCATAGTGTCCTTGTTTCCTCTTTGGTGCTAAGGAGGCAAGCACAGGCGCGGAGTACCGAGGCATCAAGCAAAGGTTTCCATATCGGTGCAACGAGACCAAGACCAGCAGGACGGCAAGACGGAGGTCACCATGGAGCCCGAGGCGGCGTCACCACCAGATCCTTTTGCAGGCGGAGACTGCTTTTGTCCGGATAAGTTGTACTAGCTGTCCCCTTTCAAATTGGCCGTTATTGGCTCCCTTCCCACTCGATATTTGGCGAGAGGACCAGGGCCTATATAAATAGGACTAGCCACCACCGTAGGAGATAACTCATTCGGAGGCATCTCATCCCATCTTGAGTAATCCTCACCCACACAAGTTCACCAAGCACAAGAACACCTCGCCTCAGCAGGCTGTTCTTCCCCTTGTACTGTTCATCCTCAGCCCAAGAGGCAATCCACCACCACCACACTGGAGTAGGGTATTACACCACAACGGTGGCCCGAACCAGTATAAATCTTATGTCCTTTGTATTGCTGGTTCGTCGAGTTAGTCTTTGAGATCTTAGGAAAGCTAGGGCGTGGATCAGAAGGGGGAGATCTTCATGCGCACCCCAGTGTTCGAACCTTGAGGGTTTTGCCGGAACCTATAATGCGACATTTGGCGCACTAGGTAGGGGTGCGCCGAAGATTCCCTTTCATCGCTCCGCGTCCCGTTGCTTCATCGTCTCCATGGCGGACACTTGCCGAGCTCGTGCTGAGCGCCGGGCTGCCCTCGCCTCCCGCGTTGCTCAGACGGCTCCCCTCGGCGGGCCACCCCGTCGTTCTCAGTCTCCTGCCACCAATGCTGCCACCGGCCTGGCGGGGAATGAGCAGAAAGCATCCTCGCTGCACCCCTCGGTGCGGCAGGACGGCCGCACCACCAATCCATCGCTGACCCCGGCCGGTTCGTCATCCCACGCTCGTCGCGCTCCCGTGGACGCGCAGGCCGCGCTGTGCATGGCACGTGAGCTCCTACGCTACCGCCCCGTCGACGACCTCTACGAGGACGGGCTCGACCGCATCGCCGAGCTTGTCAGCGTCGCAGGGGGCTCCCCTGCGCCGACCCTCTTGCTGCCTCGCCCTCCGCCAGCCATGGGCGGCGTAGCCCATGGAGCACCTCCACCACCTCTGCCCCAAGACGGAGTCTTGGCGCCAAGGCGCGCGGCCCCACGACATGACCTGCCGTGTCCGGCGCCCGCGCAAGAAGAAAGAAGCTGCCAAGAAGTCCCTCGGCCACGGGAAAAAGCCCTCGCACTCCCTGCGCCATCACGGCAAGACCGTGTGCCGCCTGCGGTGGCGATGCGCAGACTCCATCAAGGACAAGTCCACCATCAGCACAGAGTCCCGGTGACCACGGCAGGCTGCCGTGCCTTCACCCCTGAGCTGCGTAGCGTCGCCTGGTCGGGCAAGTTCAAGCCGGATCTGCCTCCTCGCTACGACGGCACCCCCGACCCCGCGGAGTTCCTGCAGCACTACGAGCTGAGCATCGAGGCGGCCAACGACGACGAGAAAGTCATGGCGAACTGGTTCCCCATGGCTCTCAAGGACGGTGCCCGCTCCTGGCTCCAGAACCTATCTCCAGGCTCGATCTCCTCCTGGAACAAGATGCGCGACCGCTTAGTCGCCAACTTCCAGGGCACTCGCGACCGCCCACCGGCCGCGGGTGACCTACGCTGCGTCAAGCAACAACCAGGAGAGACCCTCCAGAAGTACATGCAGCACTTCAACAACGTTCGCCTCAAAATCCCCAAAGTGACGGACGAGGCCATCATCTCCGTGTTCTCTGATGGCGTCCACAACGTTAAGATGAAGGAGGAGCTCGCCATCCACGAGGAGCTGTGCACGTCTCTGGAGCTGTTTAACCCGGCGACCAAGTGCGCAAGAGCTGAGGAGGGGCGCCTCTCCCTCCTCGAGCTCCCGGCTGCAGACCTGGAGGAGAAGAAAGCCAAGGCCAAGGACGTGAAGCGCAAGGGAGTAGCCGTGCCCGCGGCGGAGCCGGACACCAAGCGTGGCAGAGACCAGCCTGAGTCATCCAAGTGCAGCCGACCGTTCTGCGCCTTCCATAACCTGCATAGCCACAACACCAGCGACTGTCAAGAGCTCAGAGCCATTCGAGAAGGACGCTTAGGTCGACGCCCCGAGCGCAACGACAGGAGCTACGGCCGAGGAGGAGGACATGGTGGCGGACGCTGGGATGACCATGGCCCATGCCAGGAGTGGCGCGACTGGCCTCGTGAGGACCGCTGGCAGGATCAGCCTCGCGAGGGCGCCTGGAGGGATCAGCCTCGTGAGGATCGTCCTCAGGGCAACGCCGGTCTTCCCCCACTACTGCCACCACCAAGAAGGAATGACGACCACCATCAAGACGAGGGGGCTGGGGGCTTCCAGGAGCCGCGTGCTATCGCCTGCATCTTGGGCGGAGCTCAAGCCCCAGCCTCATAGCGTATCTTCAAACAGTTTGCTCCTGAAGTGAATGCAGTCCTCCCCAAGCTTGAGGCCACGCGCCCGCTCAGATGGTCCAAGTGTGCCATCACGTTCAGCTCGGCAGATCAGCTCAAGTGCGCGGCTACCGCTGGCGCCCTCCCGATGCTTTGTTCACCAGTCATCAGCAACGTGCAAGTCACCAAGACCCTTATTGACGGCAGCGCAGGGCTCAACGTCCTTTCCGTCGACACGTTCGACAACCTCGAAGTGCCGTATGATCAGCTTCATCCCACCAAGCCTTTCTCAGGAGTGACGGCTCCACTACCCCAATCAGGCACGTCTGCCTCCCCGTCGCCTTCGGACTGCCCGCCAACTACCGCACCGAGCTCATCGACTTCGACGTCGCCCACATCCGTCTGCTGTACAATGCAATCCTCGGGTATCCAGCCCTGGCCAAGTTCATGGCGGTAACCCATCACGGCTACAATGTCGTCAAGATGCCAGGAAGTAGCGAAATCATCACGGTCCCGTGCGAAGAAAGAGATGCGGTGTACTCCCTCGAGCGTGCCTTCCAAGCTGCAGCAATCGACGACCCTGACAGCAAGGGCGCATGCCCTCGTGAGGCCACCCCAAGAAGAAGAAGCAGCTGCTCCGTGCAGGGCCTCAGGCAAGCGGCGCCACGACTGGATCGGCTCCCGCACCTGGGGCGCCTCCCTCCATCGCATAGGAAAGCGCGCCCGGCGCCCTTCTCGGGCAGGGCTCGGGGGCTCTCTTCTGGAGGGCCTCAGACCTTGCCAACATCACGAGGGAGGCACTCGGGAACCATCTGGAGGCGTGCTTTGTGGCACGTCACCCTTAGGAGGACACAAGACGAGGAGCGCCCAGCGCTCAGGAGTTCATTAGCAAGACCACCCAGGAGCTGCAAGATGCGAGGGCCATGCGCGACAATCGCCGTTCACCTGGCACAGCCTCCCATCCAGGTGAGGATGCTGGGCTGCGCGTCTGCATCGACATCCCAGGGCTCACCAGGGCCGCGTCTCAGGAGCCCTTCTGGCCTTCGCACGCGGGACGCTGTGAGGGCCCACCGCACAGCTACGTTCGCATGCCTTTTGGCCTACCGAGCGTGGTGTCCGCCTATCAGCGCAACCTGCGGCGCGCCCTAGCGACTCAGGAGGCCAGGCACCACGCCATCCTGACAGAGATGGAGACGGTCCTCAAGGAACCGCCTGGACCCCCAGAGCCTCGCGAGGCTCACGGCCCCGGTGGCTTGTAAGGTGCAACCCCTTCGCCGCGTACCTTCAGCTGCCACAACATCCCTTCATCAATAGAACCAGGTGACATTTTCCAAGTTTATTTAGCTGGGAGCGCCCCCCGGGCTGCATCATTCCCAGGCCACGTGGGTCCGTCCCTGTGGCATGTATCCCTTTTTACGTCTTTAGCTTACCTTGCTGGGGGCGCCCCTCAGGCTGCATCATCCCCAAGCCGCTCGGGCCTGACCCAGTGGCGTGTAACTTCCCCGCATTTACTTAAGCCAGTTTGCTTTCCATGCTTAATCTACCTATGACTATCACCTGCTCGATCGTGACCCACCATATGAGCCGTGCGCCGGCCGTCTTTCTTCAAGATCCTTCGCGTGAGAGGGTTAGGCACGGCGTCTGTGCTCGGGCCCGTCCCTGCAGCGTCGATAAATCCAACGACTGAGCTCTGTCTGGCGGGCCGGCCCCGTTCACGTCACCTCCTGGGGCCGTTGGTGCTTGGCCTTCTCACGCGATAACCTCAGGAGATTCATTTGGCGCAGGTTGTCTGACCACCTCGCAGGACCAGCACAGCGAACAAAAACCAAGACCAGGCGCAACCCGCCTTGAGGTAGGGCCTCGTGAGTCCCGCGCTGACTCACAAGTGCCCAGACACACCTCGTCTAGCCCTGCCGTGCAAGCCACGTGTCAGGGCGGGGCTGTACATGCTCTGGGGGCTCTCCGCAGTAGGGAGTCCCCTCCCACGTACCAGTGGAAGGACCATGCTCTGCGCTGGCCGTC
The DNA here is from genome assembly GCF_018294505.1 of Triticum aestivum. Lineage (NCBI taxonomy): Eukaryota > Viridiplantae > Streptophyta > Magnoliopsida > Poales > Poaceae > Triticum > Triticum aestivum. Next base: position 193,371,494 of record NC_057811.1, on the reverse strand, counting down.
GACACTGCCAAGGAGCGGCTATGCCCGCGCAAGTGTGGAAGCGCTGTGCTCCGCACTGGTGATAAACAACTAAGTGCGGCCCCACGGCCGCATCAACCTCAGAGAGCCCCTGAGCTCAGTGTCCGGCCTCACCGCAACACCTCCCCTCTGAAGAGTCGCGCGAGGGGGCTGGGCACGGGGGCTGCGCTCGGGTCACGCCCAAGCGTACGCCACCCAACCAGGTCCCCCAAGCCCGGTCGTCGCGCGCCCCTCCCGAGCCTCGGGGAGGGCAAAGGTATGAAGGGTGTTTGCATGTCAAGGGGGACTCCTGAGCATCGCGACTCAGGAGCCTAACTGGTCACGTAGCCCCTCACTCCTTGGGTCCATCCTGGTCTCGGGTCGGCCGAATGGCGGTTGAGGTATGCGCGGGGCTGGGCTCCGCCGACATAGAACACTAATCCTATCCCCACGTCCCCTTCCTATAAGCTGTTTGCATGTCAAGGGGGACTCCTGAGCATCGCCACTCAGGAGCCTAACTGGTCACGTAGCCCCTCACTCCTTGGTTCCGTCCTAGTCTCTGGTCGGCCCAACGGCGGTTGAGGTATGCGCGGGGCCGGGCTCTGCCGACATAGAACATAAAGAAAATAGGAAGAAAATCGCAAAATCTCAAAGCAAATATTACAAGACATATTGTTCTCTCAAACTTCAAGCACAAGTTTTAACGCCTCCACGAGGCATGATGCATGTTGCAGGAGTAAAATAGGAAAGCTGCCACGAGCAGGTCACCCCTGGACACCGCCGACGCCCACAGGAGGTGCTCCTCCCTTGCCGGCGTCGCCTTCTCCTGCACCGCCAGCCGGAGCCGCAGGATCGGTGGCACCGCCGGTCGAAGGCGCGAGAGCAAAGCCACGGAACTTCTTCAGCATGGCCTCCACCTGGCCCTTCATGGCTGCGGCAGCAGCCGCACAACGCTTCTCGTCCACAGGCTCCAGCAGCTCGTCCAGGCGGGCAGTTGGATCGCGAAGATGGAAGTGACTGAAGACACACGGCAGTGCAGCTGAGGAAAGAACGCGGGCTTGCGCCTCGGCCATAGGACCGATGTCGCTCACAACCTCCTCAAGCGCGGCAACCAAGTAGGGAAGCAGCTGGGCAGGGCCGTCCTCGTCGGTGGTCAGCGGCTTTTCCACGCCCTTCTCGTAAAGTGCTTTCAGCGCCACATGGGACCTCTTCTCGGGAAGCGCGAAGGTCGCGCGGTCCTCAGCCATGACCTTCGCCTTGGCGTCAAGATCGACCTCCTTCGCCTCCACCTTCCGCTCCAGCTCCTCCAGCCGGCTGCGTTCAGTGGCCTACGCCTTCGCCAACTCCCCAGCTCGGCGTCGCGGATCTTGATGGCATCCTCCCGGGCCCTCATCTCCTCCTCCTTCGCCTGGCGGCCACGAGCTTCTTCTGCGTGCTCATCGCGCAGACCCTTTAGCTCGTCCTCCAGCGCCCGACAGCGGTCATGGGCGGCTTCAGCGTCCTTCAGCGCCCCCTCGCGATCGGCCGCAGCTTGAGCGGTGGCCCGCTTCTCCTTCTCAGAGGTCGTCGCGGCCTGGCTCAGCGTCGCTCGGACTGCCGCGTCAGACTGAAGCCAGCCGGAGGCCAGCTCCAGGCGCCCGGCTACTAGGCGCGGATCCGTGCCCAGGAGATCTCCCCGTAGCTGGGTGATCTCTGAAAGGGCACGCTCCAAGATAGTAGAGGAGGCAGAAGAACCTGGGAGTAATGGCACAGCAGGAGGAGGAGGCGACGTCATCACCAGGGCTTGGGAGACCAAGGGCTCCTGAGCCTCCCGGACCCCAGCAGCCGAACCGGACATCGGCACTTCCGGAGCCAGCGGGGCCTCAGGGGCTGACTCCTCCGGACAACGCCCCTCCAGGCTTCGCGGGGGCGACAAGGATGGAGAGGTACCAGAGCTGACGTTTCCTTTCTCCACAGAGGGGGGCGCGGCCGTTGCAGATGGTTCAGTCCCAGGCATGGGCGCTGCACCCTCCTTCCTCTTCTTCGCCGCAGGCGGCGGCCTGGTTAACCAAGGACGAACGTCAGGAGGCAGCAGTATAAGCAAGAACAAGACGAAGCTCAAGCACTTACTGGTCCACCGCAGCATAGTCCACCCTCCGCTTGGTGAGCTTGAAGACTGAGAGCTTCGAGGCCTGAGGAGTGGGCGCGCAGACTCCGGGAGCAGAAAACGGCATAGCAGAGGGGACGGAAGCAGCTTCAGACGGCGCCAAGAAGGGAGTAACATCTCGAGAGACCAACAACGATCTGCCCCTCGTCGGGATAACGGGAAGCTCCCCCTCCTCCTGGCGGGCGTCGGCCTCGTCGTCGCCAGGAAATGCGCAGAGGATGTCAGCTTTGCTCAAGGGGGAGGTCTCCCCCATCCCTTCGGGAGTCACCTCCGTGTCTTCCTCCTCCCCCTCTTCCTCCCCGTGGGACTCATCAGAAGACAGCTCCATCGGCTTCGGCACCGTAGGGGCCCCGGTAGGCGCCGGCGGCACCAGCCCACGCCCGTCAAAAGTCAGCCTGGAAGCCACGACCTGCGCCCCGTCCTCATGGCGAAACAAGGGGGTGAAGATGCTCGGCCAGTACTCCTGGTCGTCCCCAACCAGGAGGCGGAGAACCGCGGCCAGCTCACCGTCGGACAAGGCTTTCGGGCTCAGGCAAACCTTGTCCTCTTCATCCCCAAGCTCCCACAAGGGGCAAGCGGGGCTACGCGCAGCTTCAGGAATTCCCTCAGGAGCATGGCCCCTGTCACCTTCGCCGCCTTCGCGTTGCCCGGCTTCAGGTCGGTCTTCATCTGCTCCAGCACCAACATCACCCACTCGTCGGTGAGCTTCGCGGAAGACCACCCCTTGTCAGACTGGGGCATCTCCGTCGGCAGCATCAAGCGTGGGTGGACGCATTTAGCATCCATCATGGCCCACTTGCTCTGGAAGCCTTCGGCTTTCTTCCCCGTCTTCGAGATCGAGTTGGCCTTGCCGGTCGCGATAAAGTTGGCACACCCAGACGTGTGACCCTCCTTCACGCGGAGGAAGAAGTGGCACAGAAGAGCCATGGACGGCATCACGCCGAGGTACGCCTCGCAGTAGTAGGCGAAGATGGATAAGAGAAGGATGGAGTTGGGATGAAGATGCAGCGCTTGCAGCCCGTAGTGGCCGAGGACCTCGTAGAAGAAGTCAGAGAAGGGGGGACCAACCCTGCGGCGATGCTGCTCGTGAAGAAGGGGAAGAAGGTGCTTCCCTCAGGCTCCGGCAGGTCGGAGGCGACTCGGAGCCTCGTCTTCCCCCTCTCGTTGCTTTCCCCCGCCGTCAGCAGGCGAGTGGTGGCGGGGCTCTTCTCCGAAACGTTTGGGGCGTCGAGAGCCAGCACGTACCAGGCCGGCGACGAGGCAGGCTTGACCTTGCGAGGCGCCATTGGTCGTTGATGCGATAGAGGAAGGAAGCAGATCTGGGGATTTCAGAAGCAGGGCGCAAGAAAGGGGATCTGAGCAAGGCAGAAGGAGGCAGTGAAGGCAAGTGTTGTCTACACCAGCCTTTTGACAGTCGGGCAGTTGCCGAGGCAGCGTGGGGAAGCGGAGACGCCCATGTCCAATCAAACCGCCACGCGTCGACCAAGGCCACATGCTATTGGGGCCCGCGGCGCTCCGCACTTGACCTTTGGCTTCGCATCGAAGCCAAGCCTGAGCGCGCCTTGGGCCCGTGGGCTATTGTCGGCGTTCTGGGAACGGGGGTCCCCAGACTTGCCTGCCTGCGGCCCATGGCGTGGCTCTGCGAGCGGGCCCATACGGACCATCTTCACCAACAAGCACTCAGGACCCTCGCGAGGGGTCAAGCCCCGCGAGGCGGACAGCGCAAGACCCCTTCGGGAGCAGCCTCACCAGGTTGGCTCGCGAGAGATCAAGGCAAGGCGAACCTCGCGAGGTTCTTGTGATGTGAGCCATGACGATCGAGACCAGGCGGGTGCCAGGAGGGCGCCAGCGCGCACAGTGTCCTTGTTTCCTCTTTGGTGCTAAGGAGGCAAGCGTAGGCGCGGAGTACCGAGGAGGCAAGCGTAGGCGCGGAGTACCGAGGCGTCAAGCAAAGGTTTCCATATCGGTGCAACGAGACCAAGACCAGCAGGACGGCAAGATGGAGGTCACCATGGAGCCCAAGGCGGAGTCACCACCAGAGCCTTTTGCAGGCGGAGACTGCTTTTGTCAGGATAAGCTGTACTAGCTATCCCCTTTCAAATTGGCCATTGTTGGCTCCCTTCCCGCTCGATATTTGGGGAGAGGACCAGGGCCTATATAAATAGGACTAGCCACCACCGTAGGAGATAACTCATTCGGGGGCATCTCATCTCATCTTGAGTAATCCTCACCCACACAAGTTCACCAAGCACAAGAACACCTCGCCTCAGGAGGCTGTTCTTCCCCTTGTACTGTTCATCGTCAGCCCAAGAGGCAATCCACCACCACCACACTGGAGTAGGGTATTACACCACAACGGTGGCCCGAACCAGTATGAATCTTGTGTCCTTTGTGTTGCGAGTTCGTCGAGTTAGTCTTTGAGATCTTAGCAAAGCTAGGGCGTGGATCGGTAGGGGGAGATCTTCATGCGCACCCCAGTGTTCGAACCTGGATGGTTTTGCCGGAACCCGTAATCCGACAAATAAAACTTCCAACATGATGTTAACCCTGTTAGAAAAGGCCGTGTTAATATAAATGCTCTGCCTCTGAAAGTTGCAGTTTCTTATCCGAAACTGAACTTGCAGTTTCTTATCTGAAACTGAACTTGCAGTTTCTTCTCTGAGAATCACATTGTCTGCACTTTTATACTCCTATGAAACTACATTTTTTAAGTGCTAAAATAGATCTCTAGAATTCATAAAATACTTCATATTCTCAATATTGCAAATTTGAAATTCAAAAGACATTCATATCTGAAAGTACTCTCAAAATACACAACACAAAACAGAATTCACAACCTGCAAATACTGACAACCCTAAGCTCCTCCTGACAATTCACAACCTGCCCGACTATTGGGCTGGGGGGCAGTCTCCTCCTATTCCTCGGCAGCAGAGAGTCGCCCCGTGAGATGATGTGAACGGCGAGGGGGAGGATGTGGGGAAGCGTCGTCGGGCCAACTGCTTTTCTCCTCTTGCGGCTGGGTTCGGTCGACGTAGACTCCACCGGCTCGCTCTAGCATGACACCCTCACAAATCGCACCCTATAGATGCTCGATCCTTTAATCTCTGGTGGATGCTCCATCTGGGATCGATACTCCCAGCATCGCTCCCTCACGATCGGATTCGGTGAATCTGTTTGCTCCATGGCCCAGAGGAGGAGCTCTATGTACTCCCGCGTGACTCCCTTCGGGAGTATCGCCGCCTTTTCGCTCTGTTGCAGATATTTGGCCATGGATGTCACCGTCGCCGCTAGTTGGTCCTTGTTGTCAAACCAAGACTGTATCTCCAACATCCTAGCTAGCTTCACAGGGTTGCCGTCTGTGATCCTCATGTATCGGTTGTACTCCTCCATCGGTCTACTTCTCCGCAGCACCTTCACTCGCCGGCGGTGGTTTTTGCATGGAAGAGGAGAGGAGCAGCACTGGTTTTGGATTAGAACGGGAGAGGAGCAACGCTGGTTTTGGATTGGAACAAGAGAGGAGGGGCAGTGGTTTTGAAATGGAAGAGGAGAGGAGCGGCGCTGGATTTAGATTGGAACAGCAGAGGAGTGGCGTTGGTTTAAGAGGAGAGGAGCGGTGCTAGTCTTGGAAGTATTTTTTGTTTTGCGTATTTTGGGTCATAGTTTGACCACGTACTGTATTTGACAAGCAAAATGTGAATGCATGTCACCAAAAATTGCATCGTTTGGTTCGTATCTGAATGTACTTTCAATTTATATTATTTTTGCAACATATAACATATATTTTATTTGTGAAAATCATGGTCAATTATGACCCAAAATAAAAGGGAGACTAGTTAATGTACGGTCGCTTTCTTAATTGAAGGGTAAATTGATTTTGATTTTGATCCAGTCACAGCGCGCCGACCCTCTCGTCCAATCCTAAATCGCTGTCGCACGCTCCTCTCCCTCTTCTCCATTGCAAAACCACCACCTCTCCTCTCCATCATGTCCATTCCAAAGCCACCGTCTCGCCTCTCCCTCTTCTCCATTGCAAAACCACCTCCTCTCTCCTCGGACGATCCCCTGACGTAGCCCATCCTGCAATTGAGACACTGACACATGGGTCCCACCAAGCATGGGGCCCACCTATCAGCGACCAAAAGGCGGGGAAACCTCTCCTCTCCATCATCTCCATTCCAAAACCACCGTCTCGCCTATCCCTCTTCTCCATTTCAAAACCACCCCCTCTCCTCTCCATCATCTCCATTCCAAAACCACCGTCTCGCCTCTCCCTCTTCTCTATTGCAAGACCACCGTCTCTCCTCCCATCTTCCAAAGCTAGCACCGGACCACTCAGAAGGACATCTATGGAGAGGATGCAACAGCGAATTAGGCAGATCGCCAGCGACGACCAGGCAAAGTTAGCCAGGTTGAAGGAGATCCTTACTTGGTTTGACAATGAGTGGGAGATTTCGAGGACGGTGAGGGCAATGTGGCAATGTATAAGAAAGAGCGAGACATCGGCGATGTACTCATCGGCGGCAGTCACGCCGCAGTCCTTTGAGTTCATCTAGTATCTCCTCTGGGTGATGGAGCAGACAGATTCGCCCAAGGCGAAAGTCAGGCGGAGGTGGTAGGCGTACAGGTCGAAGGTCGAGCACCCAGAGGATAACGAATCAATCGAGTATGCTGTGCCGTTCGTGAGGGTGCAGAGCCAGCCGGAGCCACATGAGTATTCGTTCTCCCACCGCAAGAGGAGGTCGGATGGCGCGACGTCGCTTCCCTGCCATTCTCCACGGTTCCCTCGACGCTCGCCTCTTTTCAACAGCGTCGTTTGGGTTTAAGGTAAGCTTCGCACTAACCTAATCTTCCATCTCCTCATGCTTACAATCAGTGTGACAGATAATAAAAATCATGCTTACAATCAGTCTCCGAGTACTATGCCAATCACCGTAAAATAGCTTTGGACCTTTGGGTCAAAGTTGTGGCAGTGTGTACAAATAAAGAAAAATAGATTGGTGCTTCTTTCAGAAAAGAGTACACCCTAGAAAACTGCCAATATAAGCTACTAGTTTTTTTTGAAGTCTAAGCTACTAGTATTTGGTTAGATGATTTGCTTCCGAGAAAGATCCATCCACAGTGAGCGCCACACATCCCACTGATGGTGGTGGATGCCAATGCTTAGATGGAGCAGGGTTGGTGTTGGTAATTTTTACTTGGCACCTCGCACTCTGCATATATGCCGGTTCCATCTGTACATATGTGCAGTTCCACCAAAATGCAGGTGAATAACCCTGTTTGCACAGATAATGAAAAGGGGTGATTACATTATAGTGGCACTAGTTGATGAAACATACACTAATAAATAGAAGAAAATATTGCGATAGTATCATAGTATGCCATGCTACGAGGGCGAGATGGGCCCTGCGACGCCTCATACGGTACGCCTCATATTGGAAATCGACCCAAGTCTCCCCGATACACCTTTTGCCAGTGATAAACAACAGTGTACAATGGTAGTACAAGGAGGGGCCTTGAGACATTCCAATCTCTATTTTTGTGCAGATCAACTAAAATTAAGCACCCCAGTTTGCAGAAACGCTTAAACATTAACAATGGGACTAGTTGATGAAACATATACTAACAAATAGAAAGCACTTTCTTTATCTACATTGGAAATGAAATGATAGAGAGGACACTCGCTCTATTTTAACTGTATTATTACTTCATTTTATCAGTGGCACTAGGGTCGAGCAGGTGGCAAACGAGGTGTACCGTGCGTCGCAAGGATGGAGGCCGGGGGTGCTTAGACTGGGATGCTGAAGCTGGCTCTTTCAGTCCCTATCTTCCCCTCTGATGTTTCTGTGGTAGCATTTGGGTTGTAATCCAAACTTGGTCGAGCTGGTGCTGCGTCCCCCTACCTGCCTAGCTTATGTGGCGAACTTGTCTCCTGCTAGTACTCAGTCCGTTCTAGTAGTAGTTGCATAACTGCCCGTTTACACTGAGATGTTGTCGGATAATGGTTCTCTATGGTTGGATTTCTTTAATGAAATCGGAGGAAACCCCCTCTTTCGATATATAAAAAAATTAGTGCCACTAGCGGTGCCAAAACATTGCCTCAAATTAATAGTGCCACTAGATTAAGGTGTAAAATAATAACATTACTTCTTTATCATGGCAGTGCCAAAACAATAGCACAAGAGAAGACTCAACATGCAGGATCTTTGGCAAATGGTCAGACCAAAAAGGAACATACCTCGTGATGGGAACCATGTCTGCAGTCAACGCCATCGTAGAAGGGATGACACCAGTCACCAACATGGATGATTCAGTTCATGGGACCTTTTGGTGCAGTTCACCTAAAATGAAGCAATGTCCCATGAGCTAGCAGCTTCTTCTTCATTTTTTTAAGAAAAGGGCTCCAGCCCCAGTTCCATTTCCATCAAAAAATGAAACCCACAGAGCTTCTTCTTCATTAATTGCAATAAAATTGAGCAACCAAGGTTGGTTGTGAAGCTCCTGGAATGTTCAACTATAATTTGGATATCATTTGTCCAGTTCAACTAAGATCAAGCGTGAAATGTATGTCTCTGTTTGCACAAAAAAGGTGGAAAGGAGGGTGACAAACAAGTGATGAAACAAACATCAAATGAAAAGAAGAATGTTCCTTATCTGAATGGCAATCCTACAAAGACAGTTGCAATTTCTAAAGCAGCAGCATTGCTAGATATTAGTGTGGGCATTAGGATTAACTATGACAACCGTTAAATACGACATTACTTTAATGGTGCCATTGCTTCATTTTACCAGCAACATTGGTTTAACGTGTCCTTACTTTTAGCAGTGCGACTGCTACATTTTACCAGTGGCATTACATAAGAGTGGCTCAGGGCAACAAACATCAAAACAGGATATCTAGGTTGGTCCCATTTTTGTTCGGTATAGCCACCTTATACTGTGTGAGGCTAGCAAATCTAGTGCTGGACTTACTCTGTTGACTTGTCCCCCAGTCCCCACTTTCTTTCCTTTTTCAACCAATATATCAGGTTTATATTGAGTTTGTACTGCATTTCCCTTTATTTCCCTATTAGACCTAGAGACTAGTTGGATAGCCAGTCTCTGCTACTTTTTGCCCCCATTATTTCCTCTTTCGACCAAGTCCTAGATTCAGGTAACAAATCTTACCCCACCCCCACCCCACCCCCTTTCTTCCTTGTTTGAACCAAGTAGTACTAGATTCGAGTGCATGAACTAGTTTTACCTCTAAACAGTAAAAATTTAGGTGGCTTTTGAACAGCCGATCGATCCTATCTATGAGGGGGCCTGGGAAATAGTAAAAGATACAAATGTAGCGACGTCAGGAGCTCGGGAAGTAGAGCAAGGCCGGTTTCGAAGGAAGTTATACCTGAGGGTCGCCGGGATGTCGCTAGGTGGGTGGCGGGAGGCCGGATCTGCCCACACTATGGCAGCAAGGAAGAAGGGGTCGGAGGCCCTCCCTAGCTAGCGGTGCTTGGGAGAAAATGGCAAGGCACGCTGATCCGGACGCGCCGATAGTGGGTAAGAGCCGTCGCCGAGGACGACCGCGTGAACGTTGCACCTTCTCACCTTCCCCGGCGGAGAGGATCCGCTGGATCTGTGACCAGCGGTGAGCAGAGAGAGAGAGTGTCCACCGCTGTCGTGTTTAGATCTGGAGAGGACGAGACAGTGTGAAGAGAGCAACACTAGCAAGCAAGCGCGGAGGCTCCGGCCTATATAGTGGAGTACTACTAGTTTTCTTTTGTCAACCGGAGCCGGCTTGACCTCGTTAATGACTGTCTTCATGCACGTGCCCCGGAGGCGCAGTTGTCCTCATTTTGATCTGAAGCACCGGATTATAACATGACAAGAAACAATAACCTCACTGCCCAAAGGAGAAAACATGAATCCCGACGGACAAACTAGACGAGGATCAAAGCGCAAATTAAAGATAAACTCGTAGAAAAGGGGTCCATCGATAGATGCCCTAATTAACATAGCCGGCTTGACATAGATGGCAGCCGAGTAGTCTTCGTGCATGTGGCCCCCATGACTAGCACGTTGGAGGAACTCAATTGTCATTGTTTAACCTTCGCAGTGATCCGAAGCACATGACACCTAATTTTGCGACACGACAAGAAACCTTTTTTAGATTTCTCACTAGAACTACAGCCCTGTACAACACAACCTACACGATATGTAGACGATAGCCAATCCAGGCGTGTCTGCTGGAGTCTGGTCACATGCATGGACGAACTGATCTCCCGTGTCATGCAGGGATCATCCAGGGACCAATGTCGAGGCCTCCACCAACGTCTGTACAACACTTCTCTAGTACTATCGCTTGTCTCTCTCTTCTATTTACTCACCCGACTTGCGGGGCCGGGGAGTGTGCCTATGGTCTGTTCTCAATTGCGGTCCCACATGTGTGTGCAAACGCAATATGACGCGAGTTCCATTCGGAGAGCGGGCCAGACCGACCGACCGTCTGGGGTGCGACGCGAACGCGACGGGCGTGCTGTATACTGTACTCCGTAAATGTGTACCGCCGTTTCATGAGGCTTTGCTCCATGGCGCAATCCATGGATACAAAATTAGTATACTGTACTATTTAAAAGTCGAGGGCGGGGCTTTTTCCCGTGTGGTAGGCGGGGTAGTTCCGCCTAGTCGGTTCGACAGAGACGCGAGAAAATGAGGGAGTAGGCTGCTGCAAACGTAGGGCTATGTGAATTGACAGCGAGTTACTGCTGGACAGGTGGGGCCTGGTGATTTGACTTACCATTATCATTTTAACTGCGGCGCTACGACCGGCGTGAGTCTTCCGATTCCTGACCACCTCCATAGAGGTGCCTCTCCCGATGCTTCACCATGTAGAAGGCTGGCTCTTGCTTGAGAGCCAACTCCTCCACTTTTTCCTTGCCTCTTTCCCCCACATATGCAAAAATGCCATGTAAAGCGGGCTTATAGCCCACTATTGTACTTGATCCTACAGGTGCTAAGCCTGCCACATAGGCATAAAGTCCGATGTAGCAAGTTAATTAACAAGAGAGAGACTAGTTTGGTGACCCCAGGAAGAAACGGTGCTAAGAGCGTGTACCTAGATGAAGCAAACTTAGCAACAAAAAACTAAGCACCTATGCATTGGGGACTTCAGTTTCTAAGCCATTTAATGCCCATAGTCATTGGAAGAGGTCACTCCTTGGCAAATGCAATAAATACTACGAAGAAAGAGATAGAGAGAAGTAAACAAAAAAATACTCTTATAGCCAACCTCATAGCTAACCTTGTTGTAGTATGAGTGACTAATTGTCGGTGTACAAAAGTAGGGGTCCCATTTTGCACCCCCTTTACTTGTACGCGGGCAGTCGTAGCCCCACGCCCCTGGCCACACTTAGTAGGGCAGAGGAGGGAAGCAAAGCCACAAGGCAACCAGAGCAACGCCAAGACAAAGACACAAAGAGCAGAGGGGCGAGGTGAACTCCCCCGGCAAGGCCCTTGCCGGGGCGGCCTCCACAGCCCCGGCAAGAACCTTGCCGGGGCAACTTGCCCAACACCAGCGGAGCCGCCATCCTTGAGCCCAAGAGTTCCAACACCGTCAACCACATTGGAACCAAGGCTCGGGAGGCACCTCCATGGTGGCATGCAGATCTTTGTGAAGACCAGAAGCATACAAGATCAGATGAGAACCAAAAGACGACGATCCTCGGCAAGATCCTTGCCGAGGATACCCATGAGAACCCCGGCAAGACTCTTGTCGAAGACATCCGCGGGGCGCAGCCAGGCCCACATCTGCCAAAGCTCTGCCACCGTTCCCATGCAGCTGCGAGCCCACCAACTAGGCGAACACCTGCATGTCGACGTGCGGCCTCTAGGACAACTCAGCAAGCACATGCGTGGTGGCATGCAGATCTTCATGAAGACCCTACCACCACGCCAACTCAGCTGCCTGCCAGCTTATGTGGCGCTGCATGCCTTGTTGGCCTGGACACGTGCCGGAGCAAGGCGGAGCGGCGACGGACGGGACGGGCCTCGTTACCGCCTCCGATAAAGCAAGTGGACACCTAAGTAGCGCTGTCGGTGTCAAAACCGGCGGATCTCGGGTAGGGGGTCCCGAACTGTGCGTCTAAGGTCGATGGTAACAGGAGACGGGGGACACGATGTTTACCCAGGTTCGGGCCCTCTCTATGGAGGTAATACCCTACTTCCTGCTTGATTGATCTTGATGAATATGGGTTTTACAAGTGTTGATCTACCTCGAGATTCTAATGGCTAAAACCCTAGAAGTCTAGCCTGTATGACTATGATTATGATTCCTCTCCCTATGGACTAAGCCCTCTGGTTTATATAGATACCGGAGGAACTAGGGTTTGTACAAAGTCGGTTACAGAGAAAAGGAATCTTCATATCAGGGCGCCAAGCTTGCCTTCCACGCCAAGGAGAGTCCCATCCGGACACGAGAGAGAGTCTTCGGTCTTGTATCTTCACAGCCCATCAGTCCGGACCACGTACCATAGTCCGGACGCCCGAGGACCCCTTAATCCACGACTCCCTCAGTAGCCCCTGAACCAGGCTTCAATGACGACGTGTCAGGTGCGCAGATTGTCTTCGGCATTGCAAGGCGGGTTCCTTCTCTGAATACTCCAACACAGTCTTCAGACACAACGAACGTGTCCGGCTCTGCAAAAAATACCACACACTATCGCAGAAGATATAATATTTTATGAGTCCAATCTGCTGACAACTTTTTCTGTAACGTGATATCACGTCACCACCCGGTTTTATATCGAACCGTTTTTAGCCCGTCGCTCCATGTTTCGAGACGCGGTTTCATTGACACGTCCTGTTGAAGCAAAGATCGTGCCCTTTTATTGCGGGATCCTCATTAATACGGGCGTGGGTATCCCAACCGTCCTGTTGGCATGATTCCTTAAGAATAGGCAGGTTTTAAGGCTTAGGAGGAGGCGTTCGGTATTCATTGCCTTTATAAAGGGACTAAGACTTGTCTTGCTTCTTCATGCCAACCCTTTCCTCAACCTCTCCAACCTCGAGCTCCAGCACCCAAGGTTCAATCTAATTGTTTCGAGCTTCCCAGTCATGTCCGGACCCAGCTCTCAAGGTTGGTGGATGGCTTCTTCTGTCACAGAGGAGGATATTGCGAAGCTCCGGGCGGCAAGATACCTGACAGCGGAAATCCCCCACAGGCTTCCTGCCCAAGGGCAGGTTATTCCTACTCCCAGATCCAGCGAGAGGGTCGTATTCGTCTCCCGCTTCCTCCGAGGGCTAGGGTTTGCTCTCCACCCCTTTGTTCGAGGGCTCATGTTCTATTACAGGCTAGATTTTCACGATCTAGATCCGGACTCCTTTCTTCATGTCTCGGCGTTCATTATCATATGCAAAGCCTTCCTCCATATTCGCCCACACTTCGGCTTGTGGCTCAAGACCTTTAAGGTGAAGCCGAAGGTAGTCAATGGGAAACAAGCGGAGTGCGGCGGTGCTACAGTGAGCAAACTTATCAACGCTTTTTGGCTAAAAGGATCCTTCACAGAATCTTCCGACTTATGGCAGCGGGAGTGGTTTTACATCACTGAACCCCGCGGCACCAAGTGGGCGGCTACACCCGTATTCCAATCTGACCCTCCAATTCAGCTCGCATCATGGATCAATAAGGGGTTGGACTGGGGATCAATCGACGAAGTGCAGACTCTACAGAGCCGCATCCGGAGCCTTATTGAGAAGGACACCGGCCTTATCAACGTAATCCAAGTAATGCTAGTCCGCCGGGTCCTTCAATGCCAGCCGCGGCCTCTCCGCCTGTGGGAGTTCAATCCGGAAGGACCACGAACCCTTCAGCACTTCTTTGGCACAACGCACAAAGGAATGTGGAAATTATTCTTCGGGACACGAAAACATTGGCCGGATACTACAGAGGACGTCGGCCTTGACTGCAACCATCCGGATACCTCGGTAAGCACTCGACTCCCGAACACACCTTAGTTTAAACATCTCATAATAAGATACCGAGAAAACCATCTTCTTCCAGGGCTGGATAAAGAAGGCGGAGCGAATCAGGTGTTCGGCCCCTCTTCCTGAAGACTCAGCTAGTCCCGTGCTAACAAGGATGCTGGTCTTGGCGCCGTACCAGGTGCCGGTGGAAGAGGACAATGAGGAGAGCGGGGGAGCCAAAGGTGGCTTCCATCCCGAAGGTACACCACACACTGTGTCCGGGGAGATTAAGGCTCCCTCTTCCGAAGACAAAAGAGAAGGAGAAGCTGACATCCTTTCTCCCTATGGTAAGAAAAGGGCCGCCTCCGAAAGTTGGGAGATAAAGGCTCCTAAGCGAGGCAAGACGCCCCTGTCGGGCGGTTCAGGCTCGGAAGGTGACGTTGTCGCACAGTTCCTTCATAAGGACAAGCCTTCAGCCGAATCTTAAGTGAACAAAGGTGTTTTAAACATATCTCGTTCCTTTTCTTGTTACAAGGGTAACATCTAGAATATATGTTTTGTAGTCCGGCACACATGTCGGATCACGGGTTCCGGCAAAACCCTCAAGGTTCGAACACTAGGGTGCGCACGAAGATCTCCCACTACCAATCCATGTCCTAGCTTCGCTAAGATCTCAAGGGCTAACTTGACGAACTCGCAACACAAAGGACACAAGATTTATACTGGTTCGGGCCACCGTTGTGGTGTAATACCCTACTCCAGTGTGGTGGTGGTGGATTGCCTCTTGGGCTGAGGATGAACATTACAAGGGGAAGAACAGCCTCCTGAGGCGAGGTGTTCTTGTGCTTGGTGAACTTGTGTGGGTGATGATTACTCAAGATGAGATGAGATGCCTCCGAATGAGTTATCTCCTACGGTGGTGGCTAGTCCTATTTATATAGGCCCTGGTCCTCTCCCCAAATATGGAGCGGGAAGGGAGCCAACAACGGCCAATTTGAAACGGGACAGCTAGTACATCTTATCCTGACAAAAGCAGTCTTCGCCTGCAAAAGGCTCTGGTGGTGATGCCGCCTTGGGCTCCATGGTGACCTCCGTCCCGCCGTCCTGCTGGTCTTGGTATCATTGCACCCGATATGGAAACTTTTGCTTGACGCCTCGGTACTGCTCGCCTGCACTTGCCTTCTTAGCACCAAAGAGGAAACAAGGACACTGTGCATGCTGGCGCCCGCCTGGTCTCGATCGTCATGGCTCACGTCATGAGAACCTCGCGAGGTTTGCCTTGCCTTGATCTCTCCACCCCTCGCGAGCCAACCTGGTGAGGGCGCTCTCGAGGGGGTCTTGTGTCGTCCGCCTCGTGAGGCTTGGCCCCTCGCGAGGGTCTTGAGTGCTTGTTGGTGAAGATGGTCCATACGGGCCCGCTCGCAGAGCCACGTCGTGGGCCGCAG
This sequence comes from Triticum aestivum, assembly GCF_018294505.1. NCBI lineage: Eukaryota > Viridiplantae > Streptophyta > Magnoliopsida > Poales > Poaceae > Triticum > Triticum aestivum. The sequence continues at coordinate 193,355,968 of NC_057811.1, read as the reverse complement.
GCAGGCAAGTCTCGGGACCCCCGTTCCCAGAACACCGACAGTAGCCCCAGGGCCCAAGGCGCGCTCGGGCTTGGCTTCGAGGCGAAGCAAAAGGTCAAGCGCGGAGCACCGCGGGCCCCAATAGCCTGCGGCCTTGGTCGACACGTGGCCGATGATTGGACGTGGGCGTCTCCACTTCCCCACGCTGCCTCGGCAACTGCCCGACTGTCAAAAGGCTGGCGTAGACAGCCCTTGCCTTCACTACATCCTTTCGCCTTGCTCAGATCCCCTTTCTTGCGCCCTGCCTCCGAAATTCCCAGATCTGCTTCCATCTACTCCCGCATCAGTGACTAATGGCGCCACGCAAGGTCAAGTCTGCCTCGCCGCCGGCGTGGCACAAGCCAGCCCTTGATGTGCCCAACATCTTAGAGAAGATCCTTGCCGCCATGCGCTTGCTGACGGCGGGGGAAAGCAACGAGTGGGGAAGACTGAGAGCTGTGCCGGAGCCCGAAGGAAGCACCTTCTTCCCCTTCTTCATGAGTAGCATTGCCGCAAGACTGGTTCCCCCTTCTCTGACTTCTTCTACGAGGTCCTCGGCCACTACGGGCTGCATGCACTGCATCTTCATCCCAACTCCATCCTTCTCTTGTCCATCTTCGCGTACTACTGTGAGGCGTACCTCGGCGTGATGCCGTCCGTGGCTCTTCTGCGCCACTTCTTCTTCCCCCGCGTCAAGGAGGGTCACACCTCCGGGTGTGCCAACTTCATCGCGGCCGGCAAGGCCAACTCGATCTTGAAGACGGGGAAGAAAGCTGAAGGCTTTCGGAGCAAGTGGGCCATGATGGACGCTAAATGCATCCACCCATGCTTGACGCTACCGATGGAGATGCCCCAGTCTGACAAGGGGTGGTGTTGCGCGAAGCTCACCGCCGAGCGGGCGATGTTGGTGCTGGAGCAGATGAAGACCGACATGAAGCCGGGCAATGCGAAGGCAGCGAAGGTGACAAGGGCCATGCTCCTGAGGGAATTCCTGAAGCCGCGTGTCGCCCCGCTTCAGGCCCGTATGCGCCCCTTGTGAGAGCTTGGGGACGAAGAGGACAAGGTTCGCCTGAGCCCAACAGCCTTGTCCGATGGTGAGCTGGCCGTAGTTCTCCGCCTCTTGGTTGGGGACGACCAGGATACCCGCCGAGCATCTTCACCCCCTTCTTTCGCCATGAGGACGGGGCGCAGGTCGTGGCTTCCAGGCCGACTTTTGACGGGCGCGGGCTGGTGCCGCCGGCGCCTACCGGGGCCCTTGCGGCGCTGAAGCCGGTGGAGCTGTCTTCTGATGAGTCCCACAGGGAGGAAGAGGGGGAGGAGGAAGACTCGGAGGTGACTCCCGAAGGGATGGGGGAGACCTCCCCCTTGAGCAAAGCTCACATCCTCCGCGCCTTTCCTGACGACGACGAGGCCGACGCCCGCCAGGAGGAGGGGGAGCTGCCCGTTATCCCGACGAGGGACAGATCATCGCTGGTCTCTCGAGATGTTATTCCCGTCGGCGCCGTCTGAAGCTGCTTCCGGCCCTTCTGCCGCGCTGTTTTCTGCTCCCAGAGTCTGCGCACCCACTCCTCAGGCCACGAGGCTCTCAGGCTTCAAGCTCACCAAGCGGAGGGTGGACTATGCTGCTGTGGACCAGTAAGTGCTTGGGCTTCATCCTGTTCTTGCTTATACTACTGCCTCCTGACGTTCGTCCTTGTTTGACCAGGCCACCGCCTTCGGCGAAGAAGAGGAAGGAGGATGCAGCGCCCACGCCTGGGACCGAACCATCTGCAGCGGCCACACCCCCCTCCATGGAGAAAGGAAACGACAGCTCTCGTACCTCTCCGGCCCTGTCGCCCTCGCCAAGCCTGGAGGGGCGTCGTTCGGAGGAGTCAGCCCCCGAGGCCCCGCTGGTTCCAGAAGTTCCGATGTTCGGTTCGGCTGCTGAGGTCCCGGAGGCTCAGGAGCCCTTGGTCTCCCAAGCCCAAGTGATGATGTTGCCTCCTCCTCCTGCTGCGCTAGTACTCCCAGGTTCTTCTGCCTCCTCTGCTGTCTTGGAGCGTGCCCTTTCAGGGATGACTCAGCTGCAGGAAGATCTCCTGGGTGCGGATCCGCGCCTGGTAGCCGGGCGCCTGGAGCTGGCCTCCAGCTGGCTTCAGTCTGACGCAGCAGTCCGAGCAATGCTGAGCCAGGCCGTGACGACCTCCGAGAAGGAGAAGCAGGCCGCCGCTCAAGCTGCGGCCGATCGTGAGGCGGTGCTGAAGGACGCCGAAGCCGCCCACGACCGTTGCCGGGCGCTGGAGGACGAGCTGAAGAGTCTACGTGATTAGCACACAGAAGAAGCTCGTGGCCGGCAGGCAAAGGAGGAGGAGACGAGGGCCCGGGAGGACGCCATCAAGAACCGTGACGCCGAGCTGTGGGAGTTGGCGAAGGTGCAGGCCACTGAACACAGCCGGCTGGAGGAGCTGGAGCGGATGGTGGAGGCGAAGGGGGTCGATCTTGATGCCAAGGTGAAGGTCCTGGTTGAGGACCGCGCGGCCTTCGCGCTTCTTGAGAAGAGGTCCCACGTGGCGCTGAAAGCACTTTACGAGAAGGCCCTGGAAAAGCCGCTGACCACCGACGAGGATGGCCCTGCTCAGCTGCTTCCCTACTTGGTTGACGCGCTCGAGGAGGTCGTGCATGGCATCGGTCCCATCGCAGAGGCAGAGGCTCGTGTCCTTTCGTCAGCTGTGCTGACGCGTGTCTTCAACCATCTGCACCTTCGTGACCCCAGCGCTCGTCTTGACGAGCTGCTGGAGCCTGTGGCTGATGAACACTGCACAGCCGCCGCCGCAGCCGTGCAAGGTCAGGTGGAGGCCCTGCTGAAGAAGTTTCGCGGCTCTGCTTCTGCACCTTCGACCGGAGACGCCGCCACTCCTGCAGCTCCGGCCAGTGGCCAAGACGAAGGCGACGTCGTTAAGGGAGGAGTGCCCCTCGCGGGCGTCGGTGGTGTTCAGGGATGACCTGCGGCTCCTTTCCTATTTTATTCCTGCAACATGCATCATGCCTCGTGGAGGCATTAAACTTGCGTTTGATATTGTGAGAACAATATGTCTTGTAACATTTGCTTTGAGATTTTGCGATTTTCTTCCTATTTCCTTTACGTTCTGCGTCGGCAGAACCCGGCCCTGCGCATACCTCAGCCGCCGTTGGGCTGACCGGAGACCAGGACGGAACCAAGGAGTGAGGGGCTACGTGACTAGTTACGCTCCTGAGTCGCGATGCTCAGGAGTCCCCCTTGATGTGTGAACAACTTATAGGAAGGAGGCGCGGGGATAGGTTTGGTGTTCTATGTCGGCAGAGCCCGGCCCCGCGCATAACTCAACTGCCGTTGGGCCGACCGGAGACCAGGACGGACCCAAGGAGTGAGGGGCTACGTGACCAGTTATGCTCCTGAGTCGCGATGCTCAGGAGTCCCCCTTGACATGCAAATACCCTTCATACCTTTGCCCTCGCCGAGGCTCGGGAGGGGCGCGCGACGACCGGGCCCGTGGGACCCGGTTGGGGGGCGTACGCTTGGGCATGACCCGAGGGCAGCCCCCGTGCCCAGCCCCCTCGCGCGACTCTCCCGAGGGGAGGTGTTGCGGTGAGCCCGGACACTAAGCTCAGGAGCTCCCTGAGGTTGATGCGGCCGTGGGGCCGCCCTCGGTTGTTTATCACCAGCGCGGAGCATAGCGCTTCCGCACTTGCACGGGCATAGCCGCTCCTCGGCAGTGTCGACGACCAGCGTGGAGCATGGTGCTTCCACTGGTACGTGGGAGGGAACTCCCTACTGCGGAGAGCCCCCAGGGCGTGTACAGCCCCGCCCTGACATGTGGCTTGCACGGCAGGGCTAGACGAGGTGTGTCTGGGCACTCGTGAGTCAGCGCGGGACTCACAAGGCCCTACCTCCAAGCGGGTTGCGCCTGGTCTTGGTATTTGTTTGCTGTGCTGGTCCTGCGAGGTGGTCAGACAACCTGCGCCGAACGAATCTCCTAAGGTTATCGCGTGAGAAGGCCAAGAACCAACGGCCCGAGGAGGTGACGTGAACGGGGCCGGCCCGCCAGACAGAGCTCAGTCGTTGGATTTATCGACACTGCAGGGACGGGCCCGAGCACAAACGCCGTGCCTAACCTTCGCACGTGAAGGATCCTGAAGAAAGACGGCCGGCGCGCGGCTCCCATGGTGGGTGACGATTGAGTAGGTGATAGTCATAGGTAGATTAAGCATGGAAAGCAAACTGGCTAAAGTAAATGCAGGGAAGATACATGCCACTGGGTCAGGCCCGAGCAGCTTGGGGATGATGCAGCCCGAGGGGCGCCCCCAGCAAGGTAAGCTAAAGACATAAAAAGAGATACATGCCACAGGGACAGACCCACGTGGCCAGGGAATGATGCAGCCCGGGGGGCACTCCCAGCTAAATAAACTTGGAAAATGTCACCTGGTTCTGTTGATGAAGGGATGTTGGGGCAGCTGAAGGTACGCGGTGAAGGGGTTGTACCTCACGAGCCAGTGGGGCCCTGAGCCTCGGGAGGCTCTGGGGGTCCAGGCGGTTCCTTGAGGACCATCTCCATCTCCGTTAGGATGACGTGGTGCCTGGCCTCCTGAGTCGCCAGGGCGCGCCGCAGGTTGCGCTGATAGGCAGACGCCATGCTCGGCAGGCCAAAAGGCATGCGAACGTAGCTGTGCGGTGGGCCCTCGCAGCGTCCCACGCGCGAAGGCCAGAAAGGCTCCTGAGACGCGGCTCTTTTGAGCCCCGCGACATCGATGCAGACGCACAGCCCAGCTTCCTCGCCTGGATGGGAGGCTGCGGCAGGTGAACGGCGATTGCCGCGCATGGCCCTCGCATCTTGTAGCTCCTGGGTGCTCCTAGTAATGAACTCCTGAGCGCTGGGCGCTCCTCGTCTTGTGTCCTCCTGAGGGTGACGTGCTACAAAGCACGCCTCCAGATGGTGCCCGAGCGCCTCCCTCGTGATGTTGGCAAGGTCTGAGGCCCTCCAGAAGAGAGCCCCCGAGCCCCGCCCAAGAAGGGCGTCGGGCACGCTTTCCAATGAGACGGAGGGAGGTGCCCCAGGTGCGGGCGCCGATCCGGTCATGGAGCCGCTTGAGGCGCCGCTTGCCTGAGGCCCTGCGCGGAGGAGCTGCTTCTTCTTCTTGGGGGTGGCCTCAGGAGGGCGCTCGCCCTTGCTGTCGGGCCGTCGATTGCTGCAGCTTGGAAGGCACGCTCGAGGGAGCACACCACATCTCTTTCTTCGCACGGGACCATGATGACTCCGCCGCTTCCTGGCATCTTGAGGACATTGTAGCCGTGATGGGTCACCGCCATGAACTTGGCCAGTGCTGGGTACCCGAGGATCGCATTGTATGGCAGACGGATGTGAGCGACGTCGAAGTCGATGAGCTCAGTGCGGTAGTTGTCGCTCTGTCCGAAGGTGACGGGGAGGCGGACCTGCCCGATCGGGTTAGAGGAGCCGTCGGTCACTCCTGAGAAAGGCTTGGTGGGCTGAAGCTGGTCATACGGCACTTGGAGGTTGTCGAACGTGTCGACGGATAGGACGTTGAGCCCTGCGCCGCCATCGATGAGAGTCTTGGTAACTTGCACGTTGCTAATGACTGGTGAACAGAGCATCGGGAGGGCGCCAGCGGTAGCCGCGCACTTGAGCTGATCTGCCGAGCTGAACGTGATGGCGCACTTGAACCATCTAAGCGGGCGCGTGGCCTCGAGCTTGGGGAGGACTGCATTCACCTCACGAGCAAACTGTTTGAAGATATGCTGTAAGGCTGGGGCTTGAGCTCCGCCCAAGATGCAGGCGATAGCACGCGGCTCATGGAAGCCCCCCCAGCCCCCTCGTCATGATGGTGGTCGTCATTCCTTCTTGGTGGTGGCGGTAGTGGAGGAAGATCGGCGTTGCCCTAAGGACGATCCTCACGAGGCTGATCCCTCCAGGCGCCCTCATGAGGCTGATCCTGCCAGCGGTACTCACGAGGCCGGTCGCGCCACTCCTGGCGCGGGCCACGGTCATCCCAGCGTCCGCCACCACGTCCTCCTCCTCGGTCGTAGCCCCGGTCGTTGCGCTCGGGGCGTCGACCGAAGTGTCCTTCTCGAATGGCTCTGAGCTCTTGATAGTCGTTGGTGTTGTGGCTATGTAGGTTATGGAAGGCGCAGAACGGTCAGCTGCTCTTGGATGACTCGGGCTGGTGTCTGCCGCGCTTGGTGTCCGGCTCCGCCGCGAGCACGGCTGGTCCCTTGCGCTTCACGTCCTTGGCCTTGGCTTTCTTCTCCTCCGGGTCCGCAGCCGTGAGCTCGAGGAGGGAGAGGCGCCCCTCCTCAGCTCTTGCGCAGTTGGTCGCCAGGTTAAACAGCTCTAGAGACGTGCACAACTCCTCATGGATGGCGAGCTCCTCCTTCATCTTGACGTCGCGGACGCCATCAGAGAACGCAGAGATGATGGCCTCGTCCGTCACCTTGGGGATCTTGAGGCGAACGTTGTTGAAGCGCTGGATGTACTTCTGGAGGGTCTCTCCTGGTTGTTGCTTGACGCGGCGTAGTTCACCCACGGCCGGTGGGCGGTCGCGAGTACCCTGGAAGTTGGCGACGAAGCAGTCGCGCATCTCATTCCAGGAGGAGATCGAGCCTGGCGGCAGGTTCAGGAGCCAGGAGCGGGCACCGTCCTTGAGAGCCATGGGGAACCAGTTCGCCATGACCTTCTCGTCGACGTTGGCTGCCTCGATGCTCAGCTCGTAGAGCTGCAGGAACTCCGCGGGGTCGGGCTTGCCGTCGTAGCGAGGAGGCAGATCTGGCTTGAACTTGCCCGGCCAGGCGATGCTACGTAGCTCAGGGGTGAAGGCGCGGTAGCCTGCCGTGGTCACCGGGACTCTGCGCTGGTGGAGAACTTGTGCTTGATGGGGTCCGCGCACCGCCACCGCAGGCAGCACGTGGTCTTGCTGTGGTGGCGCATGGAGTGCGGGGGTGTTTTCTCGTGGTCACCGGGACTCGGGCGCCGGACGAGGCAGGTCACGCCGTGGGGCCGCGCACCTGGGCGACAAGACTCCGTCTTGGGGCAGAGGTGGTGGAGGCGCTCCATGGGCCACACCGCCCACATCTGGCAGAGGGCGAGGCAGCGAGAGGGACGGCGCAGGGGAGCCCCCTGCGGCGCTGACAAGCTCGGTGATGTGGTCGAGCCAGTCCTCGTAGAGGTCGTCGACGGGGCGGCAACACAGGAGCTCGCGTGCCATGCACAGTGCAGCCTGCGCGTCCACGAGAGCTCAACGAGCGTGGGATGACGAACCGGCCAGGGTCAGCGACGGAGTGGCGGTGCGGCCGTCCCGCCGTACCGAGGGGTGCAGTGAGGATGCTTGCTGCTCATTCCCCGCCGGGCCGGTGGCGGTGTTGGCGGCAGGTGATGGAGAACGATGGAGTGGCCCGCCAACGGGAGCCGTTTGAGCAACGCGGGCGGCGAGGGCAGCCCGGCGCTCAGCGCGAGCTCGGCGAGCGTCCGCCATGGAGACGATGAAGCAACGGGGCGCGGGGCGACTAAAGGGAAGCTTTGGTGCACCCCTACCTGGTGCGCCAAATGTCGGATCACGGGTTCCGGCAAAACCCTCAAGGTTCGAACACCGGGGTGCGCATGAAGATCTCCCCCTACCGATCCACGTCCTAGCTTCGCTAAGATCTCAAGGGCTAACTCGACGAACTCGTAACACAAAGGACACAAGATTTATACTGGTTCGGGCCACCGTTGTGGTGTAATACCCTACTCAAGTGTGGTGGTGGTGGATTGCCTCTTGGGCTGAGGATGAACAGTACAAGGGGAAGAACAGCCTCCTGAGGCGAGGTGTTCTTGTGCTTGGTGAACTTGTGTGGGTGAGGATTACTCAAGATGAGATGAGATGCCTCCGAATGAGTTATCTCCTACGGTGGTGGCTAGTCCTATTTATATAGGCCCCGGTCCTCTCCCGAAATATCGAGCGGGAAGGGAGCCAACAACGGCCAATTTGAAAGGGGACAGCTAGTACAGCCTATCCTGACAAAAGCAGTCTTCGCCTGCAAAAGGCTCTGGTGGTGACGCCGCCTTGGGCTCCATGGTGACCTCCGTCCTGCCGTCCTGCTGGTCTTGGTCTCGTGGCTCCGATATGGAAACCTTTGCTTGACGCCTCGGTACTCCTCGCCTGCGCTTGCCTTCTTATCACCAAAGAGGAAACAAGGACACTATGCGCGCTGGCGCCCGCCTGGTCTCGATCGTCATGGCTCATGTCACGAGAACCTCGCGAGGTTTGCCTTGCCTTGATCTCTCCGCCCATGGCGAGCCAACCTGGTGAGGGCGCTCCCGAGGGGGTCTTGTGTCGTCCGCCTCGCGAGGCTTGGCCCCTCACGAGGGTGTTGAGTGCTTGTTGGTGAAGATGGGCCGTACGGGCCCGCTCGCAGAGCCACGCCATGGGCCGCAGGCAGGCAAGTCTGGGGACCCCCGTTCCCAGAACGCCGACAACACTGTCTTCCTCAACAATCCTCCTCTTAGGGGGACCTTCTTCTAGAGATGATGGAAAGCGAGACACCTCCACAAGCTTCCTCGCCCAACAGGGTGGAAGATGTCGAGGTGTCGTCCTAGAGGATCTCTCCCGATCAACAGAGGATAATGGAGACAACGCCCCAAGGTGAAACCTCGGCCGCCCGGGGTCCGGAGTGTGCGGTCCCTACGGGTGTCGGATCTGGGGTTCCGGCAAAACCCTTAAGGTTCGAACACTGGGGTGCACGCGAAGATTTCCTCCCTACCGATCTACGCCCTAGCTCGCTAAGATCTCGCGGGCGAACTCGACGAACTCACAACACAAAGGCACAAGGTTTATACTGGTTCGGGCCACCATTGTGGTGTAATACCCTACTCCAGTGTGGTGGTGGTGGATTGCCTCTTGGGCTGATGATGAACAGTTACAAGGCGAAGAACAGCCTCCTGAGGTTGAGGTGTTCTTGTGCTAGGTGTGTGGCTAAGGATTGGCTCAAGATCAGATGCCTCTACTGTGGTGGCTAGTTCTACTTATATAGGCCCTGGTCCTCTCCCCAAATATTGATCGGGAAGGGAGCCAACAATGGCGGACAATTTGAAAGGGGACAACTAGTACAACTTATCCTGACAAAAGCGGTCTTCGCCTGCGAAAGGCTCTAGTGATGACGCTGTCTTGGGCTCCACGGTGACCTCGGTCCTGCCGTCCTGCTAGTCTTGGTCTCGTTGCACCGATATGGAAACCGTTGCTTGATGCCTCGGTACTCCGCGCCTGCGCCTGCCTCCTTAGCACCAAAGAGGAAACAAGGACGTTGCACGCGCTGGCGCCCGCCTGGCCTTGATCGTCATGGCTCACGTCACGAGAGCCTCGCGAGGTTTGCCCTGCCTTGATTTCTCCGCTCCTCGCGAGGGAGCCTGGTGAGCCCGCTCCTGAGGAGGTGTAGCGTCGTCTGCACCGCAAGGCTTGGCCCCTCACGAGAGTCTTGAATGTCTTGTTGATGAAGATGGGCCATACGGGCCTACTAGCACACCCACGTCGTGGGCCGCAGGTAGGCAAGTCTGGGGACCCCCGTTCCCAGAATGCCGACAGTAGCCCCCGGGCCCAAGGCGCGCTCGGGCTTGGCTTCGAGGCAAAGCCAAGGGTCAAGCACGGAGTGCTGCGGGCCCCAAAAGCCTGCGGCCTTGGTCGACGCCTGGCGGTTGATTGGACGTGGGCGTCTCCGCTTCCCCAAGTTGCCTCGGCAACTGCCTGACTTGACAAGTCCCTACGACATGCAAGGAAAACCATCATTACCTGTGATCGTGGGGGGCGCTGGTTCGCCTTCTCCTGCTATAAATGAGGGAGGGGGCAGAGCCCCCGTCGCCCATCTCTTCCCATTTCGCTCGCTTCTTCCTTCTCTACTCCATCGCCAGCTGCAATGGCGCCGTCGAAGAGGTTCTCCGTCGTAGAGAAAGGAAAGGCTCCTCGTGAAGGGCCCGGCTCACCGGCGCCCAAGCGGGGACGCGGTCGTCCCCGCAAGCACACCATGAATCCCACCACGGCTCCCCGCTCCCGGGGTGACGCCGCTACGCGGGGCGAGGGTCGCTCTGGTCGCGGCAGCCCCATCAATGAGGGGAGGCGTGCCGTGGTGGCGCGGCCTCCCCGTCCGTGCTTCCACTCGACGGAAGTGCTGTCAGAGTTCGTTGTCTGGTCGGAGGATCCGGCCGGCAGCTGGCTTCAGCTTCCGCGCTCCTTTGTCGACGAGCTACCGGCCTCCGGCCCAGGCGGGCTCTGGCTACAGGCGGACGGCTGCTGCAGCAGGGCCTCCTGGGTCGTGGTCGAGGTCTCCGCCGCGGGCAACATAGCCCTGGCCCGTGGTTGGCAGACATTCGCTCGCGTGCGTGGCCTGGGCAGGTGGTGCACCCTCCACTTCAAGTATGATGGTGATGCGACCCTCTTCGTGAGGGTGTTTGGGGAAAACGGTCGCCGCGCCGGGTGCTGCCCCGAGACGAACGACGGTGAGGAGGTGCTCGGTCTCGGCGACGGCCGTGACGAGGGCGAGAGCGAGCCCGCCGGCCGCGCCTCGTCCAGCTACGCGGGCTCTTCTCTCGGCAAAAGCTCCAGCAACGGCGGCTATGACCAGCCACCACACCGCCGCGCTCGCTTCGAAGGTGGTAGCGGGTCGTCTCGTCATCCCGCCTCCGTGAACCGCGAGGAGGGATCTGGCTAGGCTCGGGACGTCGCCAGGGGCCTGCCCCTATGGATTGCTGCAACGCCGCATTTGTTTTGCTTTTCTTTTCTTTCCTGCATAAAAAATGCAACCAGTATGGGCCCGGAGGGGCGTGTATCGAACTATGGTTCCTTGATCATTACGCTATGCTTGTTGTTTCCGTGCTGTGTCATTTGTTTGGTGCAGAGATGACTTAGCCTGGTGTGTTCGGGGCAGCCTCCTCTTCGTGAGGCACTTGTTTCCTTGTCCTCGTCTTGGCTTAGTGGTTGCTCAGGAACTGCAGAAAATTTGTTAGGAAGCTCGCTAGGAGACTTATCATTCACCCGAGCCTTGACCCAGCGCTTCATGCCGAGGTACCCGAGGGGCATGGATTAGGAGAGGTGCGCAAGCTTGTGGGCTCGAACGAGGGTGCCTCATGAGAAAACAGATCGAAGGCAGAGAGAAGGAGCAACTCAGAAGGGAAAAACGCTCGCGAGGGCACCTGCCTAGCCCCCTCGCGAGGTATGCGAGAGAGAGAACACAGGTGAACTAAAGTCGGGAATAGCCGCAAACGGCGACGGAACCAAATCAGCAAGGAACACTGGAAGCAACTTCGATTAAAAGAAAACAAGACAACTACGGAAAGCGAATGAAAAAGCCGCGTCCGGCACCTAGTCTAGTCTTCAAGTCTTCTCACCAGTGCAGAGCTAAGTGCTACCAGTAGGCATGGGAGGGAGCCCCCGATGCCCGAGGGCGGCTCTCCGGAGACTCCGGGGTGTGTACAGCCCCACTCTTTATTACGTGAGAGTGTCACGGGCGGCGATTCTTCACTGGCACCGGGCCTTCTTCACATGCACTGGGCCTTTCTTCACAAGCACTGGGCCTTGCTTCACAGGCACTGGGCCTTGCTTTATGGGTAGAACTTCCGGAGGTGCTGGATGTTCCAGGCGTTCTAGATGGGCACCCCGTCCTGTGTCTCCAGGCGCATGGTGCCAGGCTTGGAGATATGGATGAGTTTAAATGGGCCCTCCCACATGGATGAGAGCTTATGTAGCCCTTCCCTGGAGAGGACCCGCCTCAGGACGAGGTCACCCATCTCGAGAGTCCTGGAGCGAATGTTGTGGCAGTGGTATCACCGCAGCGCCTGCTGGTACCTTGCCCACCCTTAATGCAGCTTCGCGGCGGCGTTCCTCCGCCATTATGAGGTCCATCCCCCGCATGGCGTCCTGCTGTGTTTCATCAAACGCCAGAACCCGTGCGGAGCGATGCTTGACCTCGTGAGGGAGGACCGCTTCAGCTCCGTAGACGAGGAAGAACGGTGTCTCGCCCGTCGGCTTCGTGGCGGTGGTGCGGATGGACCACAATACGGACTGATCGTCGTACCAGCCCCTGCCGCAGGCCTCGAGCTTCTTCTTGAAGGTCCTGGTCTTGAGGCCACTCAGGACCTCTGCGTTGGCATGTTCGGCCTGGCCATTGCTCCTCGGGTGCACCACCGAAGCATAGCAGATCTGCGTTCCAAGGTTAGCACAGTATGTTTTGAAGAGGTTACTTGTGAACTGCGAACCGTTATCGGTGATGATGCGGTTGGGGACTCCGAAACGGCTCACGATGCCCTTGATGAACTTGACCGCAGAACCAGCTGGGATGGTGCGAACGGCTTCCACTTCTGCCCACTTGGTGAACTTGTCGATGGCGACGTAGAGGTAGCGGTAGCCCCCTGGTGCCCGAGGGAAGGGGCCCAACATACCCAGCCCCCAAACCGCGAACGGCCACGTGAGTGGTATGGTCTGGAGGCCCTGAACTACCTGATGTATCTTCTTGGCGTGGAACTGGCAGGCTTCACAAGACTTCACCAGCTCTGCTGCGCCGTTGAGCGCTGTGGGCTAGTAAAATCCACTGCGGAATGCCTTGCCGATGAGGGTCCGTGATGATGAGTGGTGCCCGCAATCCCCACCGTGTATGTCAGACAGCAACTCCTTCCCATGATCTCTGAAAATGTAGCGTAGCAAAACATCATTTGGTTGCTTCCTGTGCAACTCACCGTCCCGAACGCAGTATGCTGTGGCCTGCCGGGCCACGCACTCCACGTCCTCCTCCTTCTCCGGCAGCGTCCCTTGCATCAGGTATTCCTTGAATTCCTTGGTCCAACACTCCTTCTGGGGCTCGAGCGCCAAGAGCAGGCATGCTCTCGAAGTTGGGCCACAGGCTGGGGCTCATGTGGCAGGTAGCTGCGGGAGCTCCTCCCGAGGCTGAGCTGTGCTTGAAAGTGTTGGCGTTGCCGACGGCTTGAAGAGCCGCTCCTCGAAGACGCCGGGCTATTGGGGCTGCCGCTTGGATGCCCTCCTAGTGATGCCGTCGGCTTCCTTGTTGGTGCCCCGGGGCACATGCTGCACCTCCAGGCCTAGGAACTGCTTTTCCATCTTATGTACTTCTGCGAGATACGCCTCCATGTGCTCGTCCTTTGGCTCGTACACTTTGTTGGAGAAGTTGACGAGGAGCTGTGAGTCGCCCCTGACGGTGAGGCGCTTCACCCCTAGAGCTGCCGCGGAATTCAGGCCAGCTATGCGGCCTTCGTATTCTGCGATGTTGTTGGAGACCTTCTCGCCTTGCTGAAAGCAGAGCTGCACAACATAGTAGAGCTTGTCCTGCGTGGGCGAGATGAGTACTGCTCCAGCCCCCGCTCCCTGGTGCGCGATGGCACCATCAAAATACATGACCCAGCCGTCGAGCGCCTCACTTCCTGGTGAGGTGGACCGGTCCTCGCCTATTTCCAGCGCCGGGGCATCCGTCCATTCCACCATGAAATTAGCGAGCGCAGCTCCCTTGATGACCGTGGTGGTGCTAAACTCCAACTGGAATGTCTGTAGCTCAATGTTCCACTCAGCGACCCTTCCAGCAGAGTTTGGGCTCATGAGGACTCTTTCCAATGGGTAGGCTGAGACGACCTTGATGGGGTGGCCCTGGAAGTAGTGCCGCAACTTGGATGAGGCTACCAGGAGCGCGAGGAGGAGCTTTTGAGTCATGGGGTACCGTGCCCTCGCGTCCCGCAGCATCGTGCTGACGAAATACACTGGGTGCTCGACGAGGGCTGGTGCGTCGGTGGGGCTCGTGTCTTGGGGAAGATGGGACGTCCCCTGAGGTGGTGGAACTCCCAGTGCCTGGTCGCTGACGGGGGTTTCCGCGATGTCGTCCTGCCGAGCTTGGACTTCTGTTGACGCCGCCACGGCTCTTGCTACGCCTTCCTAATCTTGCGTCTTCTCAGCTGGCGGCACAGCTTGGCGCGGTGCACCCTTGACTTGATGCTCCTCCCGAACTACCACTAGCGCGGCGCTGGTGGGGTATGGGGTGGCAGCAAGATAGAGCACTAGAGGCTCGAGAGGTCGTGGTGCCACCCTCACCGAAGGGCTAGTTAGGTATCTCTTGAGGTCTTGGAAGGCTTGGTCGGCCTCCGGAGTCCACTCAAATGGGCCTTTCTTCTTCATCAGCTTGAAGAAGGGTAAGTCACGCTCTCCCAGCTTGGAGATGAAGCGTCCCAACGCAGTCACCCGATCGGCCAGCTTCTGCATTTCTCTGAGGGTCTACGGTGGGCTCATGTCCTCAATGGCCTTGATCTTCTCCAGGTTCGCCTCGATCCCTCTGTGCGACACGAGGAATCCCAGCAACTTGCCGGAAGGGACACCGAACACACACTTCTCCGGGTTAAGCCACAAGTTCACCTGGCGCAGGCTCTCGAAGGTCTCCTCCAGGTCTTGGATCAAGGTCTTCGCCTCCCGAGACTTCACCATGATGTCGTCGACGTAGGCCTCTGTGTTTCTCCGGAGCTGCCGCCCTAAGGCGATGTGCATCAGCCGCTGGAAGGTCGCGCCCACGTTGCGCAGTCCTAAGGGCATGCAGGTGTAGCAATACACCCCACACGGGGTCAGGAAGGCCGTCTTCTCTACATCTTCCACCGCCATCTTGATCTGGTGATACCCTGAGAATGCGTCCAGGAAGCACAGCAAGTCACACTCGGCGGTGGAGCCGACGATCTGGTCGATGCACGGGAGAGGGAATGGGTCTTGCGGGCACGCCTTGTTGAGGTTGGTGAAGTCGACGCACATTCGCTCCTTCCCGCGTTTCTTATGTACTACGATGGTGTTCGCCAGCCATTCGGGGTATCGAACCTCGCGAATGGCACCCGCAGCCTCCAACTTGCGGGTCTCCTGGACGATGAAGGCTTGCTTCTCCATAGACTGTCGTCTCGCCCGTTGCTTGACAGGGCGCACATTGGGGCATACCCCCAAGTAATGCTGGATCACCTCTCTCGGAACCCCCACCAGTTGATTGGCTCCCATGCAAATATATCCTTGTTTGCGCGCAAGAACCTCACCAATGCCTCTTCTTGGCTGGGGTTGAGGCTGGCACCTATGGTGAAGGTGGATCCTGAGGACCCGTCCTCGTCGACCGGCACCTGCTTGGTTTCTACCTTGTCTTGGGTGAACAGCTGCTTCTTCTTGGTAGGCGCGGCCTCCTTGGCCTCAGGGGTACTGGCGCCGACGGGCCGCGCCGCCATTGCGGTCTTGAAGGCAAGTTTGAGTGCCGTCACGGCCTCCTTGGTGTCCCCCCTTGATGGCGAGGACACCTTTGCTTCCAGGCATCTTCATGAGGTTATAGGCCGGATGAGGCACCGCCATGAACTAGGCAA
The DNA here is from genome assembly GCF_018294505.1 of Triticum aestivum. Lineage (NCBI taxonomy): Eukaryota > Viridiplantae > Streptophyta > Magnoliopsida > Poales > Poaceae > Triticum > Triticum aestivum. The sequence goes on along the minus strand of NC_057811.1, from coordinate 193,340,582 downwards.
GAGCTGGGTACCCGAGGATGGCGTTGTACGGGAGGCTGATGCGGGCGATGTCGAAGTCGACAAGCTCGGTGCGGTAGTTGTCGCGCGTGCCGAAGGTGACGGGGAGGCGGATCTGCCCCATGGAGTGGGCAGTGCCGCCACCAACTCCTGAGAAAGGCTTGCTGAGGCTAAGCCGCTCGAGTGGCACGTGAAGGAGGCCGAAGGCTTCCACGGAGAGCAAGTTGAGGCCAGCGCCGCCGTTGATGAGGGTCTTGGTGATGGCCACGTGGCAGATGGTGGGCGTGCAGAGCATCGGAAGCATGCCCGAGCCAGCGGTGGTGATGGGGTGGTCTTCTGAGCTGATGGTGAGGTCGGCCTCAGGCGCAGCCCAGCCGGGCGGAGCCCCCGAGCTCTTGGAAGTGGCGCCAATCTGGCGGAGGAACGGCTTGATGTGGTGATCTGAAGGCGGCGCCTGCGAGCCACCTAGCAGGGCCGCGACCGCGTGGTGCGCCGGTACCGCGTAGCACGCGATGAAGAGGTCACGCAGCTCCTCCCAGGACGCCTCCGTGGATCAGGGAAGTTTGAGCAGCCAGGCGCGCGGCTCGCCGGCAAGGGCCATGGGAAGCCAGTTGGCCATGACCTTGTCATCACCCCCGGCCTCGAGGACGGCCTCCTCGTATGCTAGCAGGAAAGCCGTTGGGTCCGCCGCGCCGTCGTAGCGCGGCGGCATCTTCGGCTTGAACTTGGGTGGCCACCGTACTTGCCGCAGGGCGGGGGCCAGGGCTTGGAGCCCCCTGGCCCCGTCGTCGACGCTAGCCGTCGGAGTCGGTGGCGGGGCGCCTGCCATGCGGGCAGTGCGCAGATCGATGGAAGAGAAGCTACGGCGCACCCCTACCTGGCGCGCCAAATGTCGGATCTCGGTTCCCGGCAAAACCCGTAAGGTTCAAACACTGGGCAGGGCCGCAACGTCTGGCCGCCGCCGTCGCTGATCTGGATGTGGTTAGCACCGGCCTCCCGTGGCCCACTGTTGATGATGGCGTCTGCCACGGCAGGGTGTAGATAGGATTCCTCTTAGTTCTTCTTTTTGTTCCCTGCGAAGAATCATGAAGTACCCCGTGGGGGTGTGTAAAGGGTCTGTAATGTCTTTTGCGTATATATTCCATGTTATGAAAATTTGCGAACGCATGTCCTGTTAAGGCTCAGTCTCCCCTTTCCATCCTCGCGATAGCTTGTTGCTCTATGCTGTTAGGTCCCGGTCCCCAGGCAGGCTGCAGCCGTTGCTGGTATGCCAGGTCGCGTGCCGTGGTCAAGGCTAGGAGGTGAGTGGCCCGAGGTCCAGTAAGAGCCCCTGAGGCGCGATGCTCAGGAGGTCCCCTTTAGCGCTCAAGCGGCCATGGTAAGGAAAGAAAGGGATGCGACGTGGCCACAACAGGAATGCGGCGAGCGTAACGCCTAGGTTCCAACAACTTAGTTGTTCCGAGCTCGTGACTTATCTTGGCAGGTCGGGGTCGATTCTCCGTGCTGCGCAGACCTGTGCGCAATCATCCGTAGCGTAGCTAGGTTAGGCCCGTACGGGTCCTCCCCCTTCCAATGCTTTCCTTCGTGCCCTACGTCCTCAGGTCCTGGCCCTCGAGCGAGCTCAGCCGCCACTAGTATGCCAGGTCGCGATGCCGTGGACAAGGCCAGGGGGTGAGGGATGGAGAGCCTGTAAGAGCTCCTGAGTCGCGATGCTCAGGAGCCCCCCTTTTAACGTGCAAGCGGATTACTTGGAAGAGGTGGGAGCTCGCGGTGCCGCCTGGTGCTGTCCTCGTGATATTCCTGCGAGCCGGCACAAGGAGAAACACAGTTTTGCCGTTATGGTTGCCAGTCGGCCACTGGTTGCTCCGTGAGGAGATGAAGGCACCGAGGGCCTGATGAGGTGACGTCTGCGGGGCGCGCCGCGAGCCAGAGCTCGACCGCTCAGGTTTGTCGACGTGGCAGGGACGGACACATGCACCAACGCCGTGCCAGTGAGGAGGCAACGTGGGAGGCGACGATCGAGTAGGTGACAATCATAGGCAGATTAAGCATGGAAGGCAAATCAGCTTGGCTAAATGCAGAAGATACATGCCACTGGGTCAGGCACGAGTGGCTTGGGGATGATGCAGCCCGAGGGGCGCCCCCAACAGGGTAAACTAAAGACATAAGCAAAACGGATACATGCCACAGGGACGACCCACGCGGCCTCGGAATAATGCAGCCCGAGGGGCGCTCCCAGCTAAATGAACTTGGAAAGTGTCACCTGGTCATGTTGACGAAGGAGAGTTGGGGCAGCTGAAGGTACGTGGTGAAGGAATGGCTCCTCACGAGCCACCGGGGCCCTGAGCCTCGGGAGGCTCTGGGGGCTCAAGTGGATCCCTAAGGACCGTCTCCATCTCTGCCAGGACGGCGTGGTGCCTGGCCTCCTGAGCCGCCAGGACACGTCGCATGTTGCGCTGATAGGCTGACGACACGCTCGGCAAGCCGAAGGGCATGCGAACCTAGCTGTGTGGTGGACCCTCACAACGGCCCACGCGCGGAGGCCAGAAAGGCTCCTGAGATGCGGCCCTGTTGAGCCCTGGAACGTCGATGCAGATGCGCAGCCCGACATCCTCGCTTGGGTGGGGAGCTGCGCTTGGTGAGTGGCGGTCGCCGCGCATGGCCCTTACGTCTTGCAGTTCCTGAGTGGTCTTGGTGACGAACTCCTGAGCGGTGGGCACTCCTTGCCCCTGTTCTCCTGAGGGAAGCATGCCGCAAAGCACGCCTCCAAGTGGTGCCCAAGCGCCTCCCTCGTGATGTGGGCAAGGTCTGAGGCCTTCTAGAAGAAAGCCCCCGAGCCCTGCCCAAGGAGGGCACTGGGCGCGCCTTCCTATGCGATGGAGGGAGGCGCCCCTGGAGCGGGCGCTGATCCTGACGAGGCTTCAGCCGCGACGCCACCCTCCTGAGGTCCGGCACGGCGCAACTGCTTCTTCTTGGGGATGGCCTCTGGAGGGCCCTCACTTCTGCTGTCGGGGTCGTCGATTGCTGTAGCTTGGAAGGCGCGCTCGAGGGAGCACACCGCATCTCTCTCTTCACATGGGACCATGATGATTCCGCCACTTCCAGGCATGTTGAGGACATTGTAGCCGTGGTGGGTGATGGCCATGAACTTGGCCAGGGCTGGATACCCGAGGATGGCATTGCACGGCAGACGGATGTGTGCGACGTCGAAGTCGATGAGCTCCGTGCGGTAATTCTTGCATTCTCCGAAGGTGACAGGGAGTGGACCTGCCCTATCGGCGTGGTGGAACCGTCGGTTACTCCTGAGAAAGGCTTGGTAGGCTGAAGCTGGTCATATGGGACTTGGAGGTTGTCGAACGTGTCGACGGACAGGACGTTGAGCCCTGCGCCGCCGTTGATGAGGGTCTTGGTGACTTGTACGTTGCTGATGACTAGTGAGCAAAGCATTGGGAGGGCGCCAGCGGTGGCTGCGCACTTGAGCTGGTCTGCCGAGTTGATGGTGATGGCGCACTGGGACCACCTGAGCGGGTGTGTCACCTCGAGCTTGGGGAGGACTGCATTCACTTCACGAGCAAACTGTTGAAGATGCGCTGCGAGGCTGGGGCCTGGGCTCCGCCCAAGATGCAGGCGATAGCGCGTGGCTCCTGGAAGCCCCCAGCCCCCTCGTCCTGATGGTGGCCGTCGTTCCTTCTTGGCGGTGGCTGCAGCGGGGGAAGACCGGTGTTGCCCTGAGGACGGTCCTCGCGAGGCTGGTCTCTCCAGGCACCCTCGCGAGGATGATCTTGCCGGCGGTCCTCACGAGGCCTGTCGCGCCACTCCTGGCACGGGCCACAGTCGTCCCAGCATCCGCCTCCACGTCCTCCTCCTCGGCCGTAGCCCCAGTCGTTGCGCTTGGGGCATCGACCAAAGCGTCCTTCACGAATGGCTCTGAGTTCATGACAGTCGCTGGTGTTGTGGGTGTTCAGGTTGTGGAAGGTGTAGAACGGTCGACTGCTCTTGGATGACTCGGGCTAGTCTCTGCCTCGCTTGGTATCCAGCTCCGCTGCGATCACAGCTGATTCCTTGCGCTTCATGTCCTTGTCCTTGGCCTTCTTCTCCTCTACACCCGCAGCTAGCAGCTCGAGGAGGGAGAGGCGCCCCTCCTCAGCTCTTGCGCACTTGGTCGCCAGGTTGAACAGCTCATGAGATGTGCACAACTCCTCGTGGATAGCGAGCGAGCCAATTGTCTTCTCCCGCGCAAAAGCGGGTCATTAGAGCGGCAAGGGCTGCCATGGATTTTGGTTTTTCTTGACCGAGGTGGCGGGCGAGCCACTCATCCCGGACGCTGTGTTTGAAGGCCGCGAGGACTTCGGCATCCGAACAATCAACAATTTGGTTCTTTTTACTTAAGAACCTAGTCCAGAGCTTTTTGGCTGACTCTCCGGGCTACTGGATGATGTGACTTAAGTCATCGGCATCTGGTGGCCAGACATATGTACCTTGGAAGTTATCGTGAAAGGCGTCTTCCAGGTCTTCCCAGCTGCCAACTGAGTTCTCTGGAAGGCTGTTTAGCTAGTGTCGCGCTGGTCCCTTTAGTCTTAGTGGGAGGTATTTGATGGAGTGGAGATCATCACCGCGAGCCATGTGGATATGGAGAAGAAAGTCCTCAATCCATACCGCAGGATATGTTGTTCCATCGTATGATTAGATATTCATGGGTTTAAACCCTTCTCGGAATCCGTGCTCCATTACTTTGTCAGTGAAGCAAAGTGGGTGTGCGACGCCTTTATATCGGGCGACGTCACGACATAGCTCGGATGGAGTCTGTGTGCGGTTCTCGGCCCGGGCGTGAGTATGATTGTTGCGTCCGGCTAGGTAGCCGTTGTCGCATGTCGGGGCACGTCCCCGTGATCCATAGATCGATCTGTTTTGACCTGCTCTACTGTCCAAGTCCTGCCGCAGGTCATATGTATGTCCCCGAGCTGTTTTATCTCTGACTTTTCTGTGAGGTGGGGCGGGCTGGTGTTCGGCTTGAGTTGCCGCTTTGTCCCGGCCACATGGTGGTCGGTCAGCCGCATTGCGCGAAAATGGTACGGGCTCCAGCGCCTCGTCATCGAACTTAGGTAGCAATTTGCGCCTCGGGTAACTTTTGGCTGGGTGCTTAAGGCCGTATTCCTCGGCTGCCAGGACATTAGTCCATCTATCGTTGAGCAGATCTTAATCAGCTTGAAGCTGCTGCTATTTCTTTTTCAGGCTCCTTGCAGTGGCTATTAGCCGGTGCTTAAAGCGCTCCTCTCGAGAGGTTCCTCAGGCACGATAAAATCCTCATTGCGAAGGCTCACCTCATCCTCGGAGAGCGAAAGATAATTACTGTCCTCCGAGTCTTCGTGTATGGCATGTTCATCAGGGCTAACTTGCCCATCTTCCCGTTCGTCCTGTTCGGAAGTTGCCTCAACGGGGTCTTCATTGTCTTCGGCATCGTCCGGCGTATTGTTTTCTCCTGTGCCAGTGTTGTTGTCTTTTGCACGGCATGACTTCGAGCGGCGCCGCTGACGTCGGCACTTTGGTTGTATCTCAGGAGGTTTATCCTCGACTGGGTCTTCCTTGTCGTCGCCGTTATTCTCTTTGGGTGTGTCCACCATGTATACGTCATACGAGGAAGTGGCCATCCAACGTCCGGTAAACGGTGGGTTTTGGGCCTCCTCTTCTCTGACATCGTGGTCCATACCGTCGATGTCTTCGGAGCCATAATCGAGCATGTCGGTTAAGTCCTCGACAGTGGCTATGAAGTGGGCGGTGGGTCAGAAGAGAAATTCTCCGTAATCAGCCTCCAGTTCGAACCGGATATAATTCAGCTGTGAGTCCCTCGCTAAGGAGAGTGTTTTTAATGAGTTTAGCATGTCGCCTAAAGGCGAGTGTCGGAAGATGTCCATCGAGCTGAATTCAACGATCGATGCCTGATCAAGCTCGACGTGCGCGGGTGCGCGTGGTTCGGAACCTGTAGCCGGAAACAAGTCTGAGGTTCCGATGATACATATCCCACTCAAGGATGGGTCTATGTGCGGCTCCAACGCCGCTGAGTCTGCGGCTTCCGCGGCGGGGTTGAGCCTCCCGTCCTCGGATGGCGCGATCTGCTCCGGATCTAGGGCCGGAGCTGCTACAGGCGCTATCTCCTGGGTATGGTCCGATGACAGATTTAAGTCATGTTCATCGTGGTGGCAGGGAGCGGCTGTCGTGGTCTCGAATCCATCGAAGGTCAAGTCTTCGCGGATATCTGTGACGTAGTTCAAGCTTCCAAAGCTGACCCGATGGCCTAGGGCGTAGCTGTCGATCTGCTCTAGATGGCCAAGGGAGTTGGCCCGCAGTGCGAAGCCGCCGAATGTGAAGATCTGTCCGGGGAGGAAGACTTCTCCCTGGATAACATTGTTGTAGATGATTGACGGGGCCATCAAACCTCTTGACGACGACACAGCGGAACTCTCAATGAAAGCATCAATGTCGGTGTCAAAATCGGCGGATCTCGGGTAGGGGGTCCCGAACTGTGCGTCTAAGGTCGATGGTAACAGGAGACGGGGGACACGATGTTTACCCAGGTTCGGGCCCTCTCTATGGAGGTAATACCCTACTTCCTACTTGATTGATCTTGATGAATATGAGTATTACAAGAGTTGATCTACCTCGAGATCGTAATGGCTAAAACCCTAGAAGTCTAGCCTGTATGACTATGATTATGATTCCTCTCCCTATGGACTAAGCCCTCCAGTTTATATAGACACCGGAGGGAACTAGGGTTTGTACAAAGTCGGTTACAGAGAAAAGCAATCTTCATATCAGGGCGCCAAGCTTGCCTTCCACGCCAAGGAGAGTCCCATCCAGACACGGGAGAGAGTCTTCGGTCTTGTATCTTCACAGCCCATCAGTCCGGACCACGTACCATAGTCCGGACGCCCGAGGACCCCTCAATCCAGGACTCCCTCAAGTGCATTTAATGCACTTTGTCCTGTAATGATAAGCGATAAGCTTGTACACTTTATAGCTTTCCACCTCCTGTGTGCCACTGTGGCATCCCCTTTGTCTATAAAAGGAGGCCCTTGTCGTACTGGGAGAGGATTCGGATCTTTTGGACGATGCATGCACCGTAGCTAGTTCAAAAGCTCAAGAACACTCAAATATACACCAAAGGAGGACTAGGGTATTACACATCCTCGCGGCCTGAACCTGGGTAGACGATCTTTGTGCTGGCTTCTAGACCCGCTCTTTGCACAACTCCGCGCCCGCCAAACGCAGAAGGGATTCCAGTGATCCCATAGGTGTCCTTCTCCCCAACATCTTTGGCACGCCAGGTAGGGGGGTGCAGTTGTGAAAATCCGGTCTAGCAGTTAGTCTAACAATTCTTCATCACCATGGCTCCCAAGAAGAACGGGATCACAGCGATCGGCTCGTCCGGGGCCGGCTCGTCCACGCTAGCGCGAGAAGGCGGCCGGGTGCCCACGAATGGGGCCGGAGACGTGGCCCGCGAGCATCCACGACATTCTGGCGATCGGAGCCGGGCGAGCAGCGTCGTCCAAATCCGAGACAACGAGCCATGCGTCACTGGGTCCGGGGGCGGGGCCGTGCTGCCCACGGGCGGCGCAGCAGCCTCTACGGCCCCCCTAGCTAGCGCCCACGCCGCGCCCTTCCCAGGCCGCGTGCGATGAGCTACACCGCGATGTCGGAGCCCCCGGGCACCGCCACGGAAAGAGCCCTGTGCGCCGCTCACAGGACGAACCAGGCCGGCGTGCGCACTCAGACGCCGGTGCGGGCGGCGTGCGACCGCGAGACTGCGACAGAGCCCCTTCTAACCCGGTTAGAAGTCGGAGCGCGTCGTGGTCTACGCAGATCTCGCCCCGCCTATGCCAGCAAAAGCGCTGGTGCACGTGCATGTGCTCCTCGACTTCCCCCCTGTTGCGGAGAAGCTCGACGAGTGGAGAGCTACCATCCGAAGCCTTGTCGGCTTCGCCAACAAAGACGAGCCGCTCCCGGCGGGGCCCTCGCACCGGCATCCTGACGAGCCGGTGCATGCCGACGGTGGGGAGACCAGAGACGCTGCGACCACAGTGCACTCCCCCCGGCAGCTGCGACAACAGCCTCCGGCCCGTCGACCCGACGTCAGTGACAACGTTTCCACAGCGTCGTCCGACCCGCGAACCCGCCGCGACCAATGTCAAGTTCTTCGGGAACGGGCCCAGGAAGACGCCCGAACTAACATCGAGCGATGACAGGAGACGCACCATCAGTCAGATCGGCGTGCGGGGCCTACTATGGACCACCCGGTGCCGGGGGGCCCCGGCGACCTGCCTTACGTGGTGGGTTGTCCAGCCTTTACCCGAGAGCTGCGGCAGTTCTAGTGGCCCACCCACCGCATGTTCAAGACCGATGTTGGCGAGAAGTACAACGACAAGACACACCCGTCGGAGTTCCTCAGCATCTACACCATCGCAATGCAAGTTGCTGGAGCTCACGACGACAAGGTGCTTGCCAATTACTTCCCGTTGGCACTCAAACCCAACGTCATGTCATGGTTGATGCACTTGCCAGTGGATTCCATTTCTTCTTGGTCAGATTTGCGTCATGAGTTTGTTGGCACCTTCACTGGAGGCCACCAAGCTCATGGCTAGGAAAGCGATTTGCATATTATCCCCCAAAAAGAAGGTGAAAACCTGCGCAAGCACATACGGAGGTTCAGCCGGGTGCAGTACAACATCCCAGATGTTCATCCCGTCGCCGTTATCAGCGCATTCCATCAGAATGTGCGCAACCGCAAGATGCGTGAAGAGTTGGTGATGAACAAGGTCAAAGATGTGGCCGAACTTTATGTTCTAGCCGATAGATGTGCTCGAGCTGAAGAGGGGAGGAAGTACCCCGGTGAGGATGCCGGTGCGGAAACCGACTCCACAGACGAAGCCACCGCCGCCCCGACAAAGAAAGGTCGGCGCCGCAACAGGAAGCTCAAGGGCAAGACTGTGCTTGCCGTTGAAGGATCCTGCGAGCTCGGCGCCGCCAAAAAGGCCAAGGCTGACGACGCCGGCAAGGAGGTTGCTGGGTGTGCCGCCTGCTTGGCCCTGGCGGCCACCGGCAAGCCAGGGGGCTCCAACAAGCAGTACTGCAAGATCCACCGCACCAAGGGCCATGACCTCCAGAACTGCCGAAAAGTTGAGCTGCTTGCAGAAAAGCAGAAGGTTGAATATGAAAGGCAAGACAAGGAGAAGGGTCAGGATGGTGCTGAGGGATCTGGCAAGAAGCGTGGCGGCCAAGGGGGTCGCCGCGGCAAAGATAACCAACAAGAGAGGCCCGCTTAGGGCCACAACAAGAAAGAGGAGGATGATGATCACGACAAGGACGACGAGTTCGGCGAGCACGAGTTCCAGAAGGCTACAGAGGCTATGTGCGTCGACGGTGGTGCCTCGTTGCAAACCTCACACCGCCAGCTGAAGCAGTGGGCGCGTGAGGTCACTGCGGCGGAGCCATCGTTCAATGCCCAGAAGCCACTGAAGTGGTCCCGCACGCCCATCGTTTTTGACACCGAGGATCACCCTAACCGCACAACTGCGGTTGGGTGTTTGCCGTTGTTGGTTTCACCAACAATATGCAACCTGAAGGTGACCAAGGTGCTGGTTGACGGTGGGCCGGTCTGAATTTGATCTCGCCCGCTGTGATCAAGAGGCTGCAGATTCCTGATGGAGACCTCGAAGAAACGGGCACGTTTCAAGGTGTCAACCCGAGAAGGAGCCAGCCTAAAGTTAAAATCACGCTACCCGTTACGTTTGGGGGCGATCTGAACTATAGGACGGAGAAGATCGTCTTCGATGTCGCCGAGATCCCCTTGCCATACAATGGGATCCCTGGCCGCCCAGTGCTGGCCAAGTTCATGGCGGCGTCCCACTACGCCTACAACACGTTGAAGATGCCGGGGCCGCTGACCATCATCACCGTCCCCTCTGACAAGAAAGACGCACTCATCTGCGCCGACCAACTCTACCAAGAGGCAGTTGCAGCAACTGCCACTAGGGCACTTGCTCCTGCTGCTGAAGCTCCAGGGAGGAAGAAGGCCGGCAAGACTCCTTCCGGCAAGACCTCTTGCACCCACTCCGGCAAGCGCACCTCTTCGGATTGTTGTGCTCCCATTGAGGACGTGCCAGAGAGGTCCACGACAAGAGCAAAAAGTCCAAGGCTGCACTACCAGAAACCAAGAAGGTGTCCGTCAAGGAGGACGACACGGGCGGGGCTTGCACTATAAGCTCCACCCTCGACAGCAAATAGGAAAGCGCGCTCGTCGCCATCCTGTAGGCGAATGTCGATGTATTTGCATGGCAAGCATCTGACATCTGCGACGTTCCCAGGGGTGATTGAGCACCATCTTGTTGTCTGTCCTCACGCGCGGCCCGTCAAGCAGAAGGTCAGGAAGCAAGCTTTGGAGCAGCAAGAGTTCATCATTGAAGAGATCAGGAAGTTGGAGGCGGCAGGCCTGGTAAGAGGAGTACTCCACCCCACATGGTTGGCCAATCCGGTGGTGGTGCGTAAGGCAAACGAGAAGTGGAGGCTGTGTATTGACTACACAGACATCAATAAAGCCTGTCCAAAGGATCCTTTCCCTCTGCCACGCATCGACCAGATTGTAGACTCCACTGCCGGGTGTGACCTGCTGTCATTCCTCGATGCCTATTTAGGGTACCACCAGATCTTCATGATGAAGGAAGATGAAGAGAAGACCGCGTTTATCACCCCATGTGGTACGTACTGTTTTGTATGAATGCCTTTCGGGTTTGAGTGCGCTGGTTCGACATTTGCCCGAGCAGTCCAGATTTGTTTTGAGCCCCAGCTACATAGAAATATGGAAACTTATATGGATGACATAGTGGTCAAAACCAAGGACAGGGTCACGCTCGTGCAAGATCTAGAAGAAACATTCACAAACCTGCGCAAGGTCAACCTCAAGCTCAACCCAGAGAAGTGCGTGTTCGGTGTCCCCTCCGGAAAACTTCTCGGGTTCTTTGTGTCTCAATGCAGAATCGAAGCAAATCCCGAGAAGATCAAAGCGATTGAGCAAATTGAGGCACCGAAGCGGGTCAAAGACGTCCGTAGGCTCGCCGGCTGCGTTGCTAACCTGAGTAGGTTCATCTCCAAATATGCTGACCGTGCCCTCCCCTTTTTCAAAGTTTTGAAAAAGGCGGGTCCAGTAAAATGGACTCCGGAGGCAGAGGCAACACTGCAAGATTTGAAGAGGTACCTCTCCTCCACGCCAATACTAGTCGCGCCTAAACCACGAGAGCCGTTGCTGCTGTACTTAGCAGCAACGAATCAAGTGGTCAGTGCTGCGCTGGTGGCGCAGAGGGAACCTAAGGGAGAAGCAACAGTTGCAGCAGAGCCGACAGATGGCGGGCTGGGGTCTTCCCCGGCAGAGCCAGACACCGGCAAACCAGAACCCCTAGCAAGGCCCTAACCCAGTGAGGCAGAGCCTGAGCGGATGGGCGAAGTGGGACAGAAGAAGAAGATGGTGCAGCACCCAGTATATTTTGTCAGTTCCTTCGTGCAGGGGGCTAGGTCAAGATATTCTGGAATGCAGAAGCTGCTTTTCGGCCTTCTCATGGCCTCGAGAAAGCTGTGCCACTATTTCCAAGCGCACGAGATCACCGTCGTCACCCGCCTCCCTTTGCAAAGGATTTTGCACAACCCAGATGCGACAGGGAGGATTGTGGAGTGGGCATTGGAGCTGTTGAGCTTTGGCCTCAGGTTTGAAAGTACTTCAACGATCAAGAGCCGAGCTTTGGCAGAGTTCATAGCAGAGTGGACCGCAATGCCCGACAAGGAGATCCAAGAGACCACCCTTCCCGGTAGGGAGACGAGTAGTGAGTGGATTATGTACTTTGACAGAGCTTTCTCACTCCAAGGTGCTGGTGCTGGCATGCTACTCGTCGCACCCACGGAGAGCACCTCAAGTACGTAATCTAGATGCACTTCCCCCGGGAAAAATCGACGAACAATACAGCGGAGTACGAGGGGTTGCTTGCCGGTCTCAGGATTGCAGCGGACCTCGGAATCAAGAAGCTCATCATCAGAGGTGATTTGCAGCACGTCGTCAAGCAAGTTAACAAGGAGTACCAGAGCCCGTTGATGGAGGCCTACGTGAATGAAGTGAGGAAGTTGGAAGAATGTTTCGACGGCCTACAGGCAGAACATGTTCCCCGAGCGAAGAACAGCATTGCCGACGACATGTCAAAACGCGCTGCCCTCAAGTTGCGTGTGGAACGAGGTACCTTTGTACTTCAGTTAATACAACCTTCCGTAGAGCCATCAGCGGGGCAGAATAAGCGAAGGAAGACAAGCGCCGGCACGTACCTTCCCGCTGAGCTCCCAGGAGCCGCCGGCAAGGAGGTTGCCGGGTACCCCAAGCTTGCCGAGGGGCAACTGCCTCCGACGGGGCCCCAGGCCCTGATCGTAGGGGCATCTGCCCCTGCGGCCGAAGATCTGCCTTTGGTCCTTGCCATCGAGCCCCAGGCTCCTGCATGGGCATAGCCCACCGTCCGTTTCCTCCAAACAGGAGAGCTCCCCGAGGAGCAGGAAGAAACAGAGAAAATAGCCCGTTGGTCCAACATGTACCAGTTTGTGGATGATACCCTATACAGAAGAAGTCCAAACGAGTCAGGCTGAAGTGCATTCCTCAACAGGACGGACTAGAGTTGTTGGCAGAGATACATGGAGGTATGTGTGGCTCCCACATAGGGTCAAGGGCCCTTGCCGGCAAGGCATTCCGGCAAGGTTTGTTCTAGCCCACAGCCCTCCAGGATGCAGCTGCGATAGTAACCAGGTGTGAAGCGTTTCAGTTCCATTTGAAGAAGCGTCATCAGCCAGCTCAAGCCCTTCAAACAATCCCTCTCTCCTGGCCATTTTCGGTCTGGGGGCTCGACATACTGGGCCCCTTCCCCCGTGCCATTGGGGGCTTTGAGTACTTGTAAGTCGCAATCGACAAGTTCACAAAGTGGCCCGAAGTGGAGGCAGTGAGGAAGGTGACAGCATAGTCAACCGTCAAGTTCTTCAAGGGGCTAGTTTGCCGTTTTGGTGTGCCGAACAGGGTCATCACCGACAACGGCACACAATTCACAAGCCGCACCTTCATGCAATACATCCAGGACCTCGGTAGTAGGGTCTGTTTCGCTTCAGTGGCACACCCACGGAGCAACGGCCAGACAGAGAGGGCAAACACTGAAGTATAGCGAGGCCTGAGGACGAAGACTTTTGACAGGCTGCACAAGTGTGGGATGCACTGGATTGATGAGTTGGCGGCGGTTCTTTGGTCGATCAGAAGGACGCCAAGTCGAGCCACCGGCCAGACATCCTTTTCCCTGGTATACGGGGCAGAAGCAGTTCTCCCCACGGAACACACATACGGGTCACCTCGAGTGCTCGCTTATGATGAGCTTGAGCAAGAGCAGTTGCGGCAAGATGACGCGACGCTCCTTGAGGAAGATCATCTTCGGGCAGCTGTGCGAGCTGCACGCTACCAACAGGCCTAGCGCCGCTACCATAGCCGCAAGGTTCATGCCCGAAGCCTTGAGGAAGGTGACCTTGTTCTTTGGCGCGTTCAGTCAGCCAAGAATTCCAACAAGTTTACGCCAAAGTGGGAAGGCCCTTATCGGGTAATACGAGTCACCAGGCCTGGCGCAGTCCGCCTAGAGACCGAAGATGGTATCCCAGTGAGGAACTTCTGGAACATCGAACATCTTCATAAGTTTTAACCATGAGGCGCGGTTGCCAGGCCTCCCGGCAAACCACCTTTTGTTCAAGCCTTGCCGATGGGCATGTAACCGTTTGTACAAAGCCAGGCGCAGACCCTGAGCATAAATAAATGAAGCGCTGGCGCCCTAAGTTTTAGCATGCATGCTAGGTTAAGTCTCTCTTTGGTAGGGTTGATAGAGCCCGGCGGCAACTAACCCCTAGCATAGAGGTCGGGTGTGTGTCTTTCCATCCTTTCCAGTCTTTTCTTTGGTTCACAGGCTGCACAGGCGTTTCTGCTAAGCCATTTAAGGGCAGGGAGACAGATCGACATCCCCGACCCGGCAAGCCATTGCCGGGGGGCTGTAGATTCAAGCACCCGACCACGGCAAGCCAAGGTTGCCGGGGGCTGCAGATCCAGATAAGTCCTTTATCCCCTGTTATGCATTTCCGTGTGGAATTGGGACGTATGAAGCCTCGTTTATTCCTGGCCCACCGTGCTCCCCCTTTCCTGTGCCCAAAAACTATTCCCTCGGCCGGAACTTGGTTGTAGTTGTGGTGACAAGGAAGCAAACGAAGGGCCTAACCCTACTTCGCCCCTGCCTCCGCTAAGGGGGCGAGTACGGTCATGAATGGAGTAAGGGGACGGCAAGGCCTGTTGCGGGGCGACAATGTTTATCTTAAAAATAACAAGGATTCATTCCTTGGCATGGGCCCCGCTCACGCACAAAAACCCCGGCAAACACCCCTTTTCATTATACGTTCCAAACAGGTACAATTCGTACATAATGCAAACATGAGCAAGGGGGTTACAAGGTTTGAATCTAACAAGTGCCCGCAGGCTTCAAAACATAAGTGCACTGTGATCTACGTTCTTGCCCCTTTCCTTCCAGGTGCGGCAGGTGAAGGCAAAAAGGAGGCGAGGGGGAACGCGCCGATGGAGAGCTTGAGGAGGAAGGCCCTCGGCAGGGCGCGTGGCCGTGGGAGGGGGGGAGAACACCACGCGGTCAGTCATAGTCAAAGCCTGTGTCCTCCCGCTTGACGCCCTCATGGTCGATGTCGCTATCCTCCTCGTCACTCCCGCTTGAGGAGGAGTCTTCATCATCGGAGGATCTCTCCACGCAACACTTTAGGCGAGTTCCCAAGTCCCCAAAGACCTTGACAGAGAGCAGGCCGTTCTCCATTAGTTTGAAGTAGAGAACGAGCCCCTCTGACAAGCTGTGGGCACGAGCGAAGGTCTTCCATCCGCGACGAAGATACATGATGTGAGGGGCGGGGAAGTTGACATCAACCCGCGTGCTACCATTCCCGCAGCCCCTCATATGCAACCTCAAAGCCTGTGGCGGGTCGAGCTCCATCTCCCGAGCGAACGGAGTAGGGAGACGAAGATGGCGGTGCACTGGTCGGTGCAGCCTGATGACGAACTCGCGAGGCTGGTCCCCGACGTGGCCCTCCATTGGGGGAGGGGCCACTAGTGAAGGCGAGGCCGGTGCACCGCCCCATCCTCCTCTTCCCCGAGCGCCATGGCAACCTCGGCCGCGCCCTCTCCCCCTTCCTCTCGCGGTCGGCTCCGCTGCCACGAGCTCTTGGCAAAGGAGGGGCGCGTTGTCGAGCAGAGACACTCGTCGCAGCCATCGAAGTGCCGGCGCGCCCTCTCACCATAGCAAAAGAAAGGAAAGAGCCAAGGTGGAAAGAGGTGAATGATGGAGGATCGAGGGGTGCCATCCCCCTCCCCTTCTTATAAAGGGGAGGGACCGAGGCTCGGCCGCGCCGCTTAACCAATCCAACCACCAGAGGCACAAGGAATCAAAACCGACCCGCTGCTCCAATCAGCGATGACCCGGTTCCCCGCCTCGTCATTTAAGGCCCGTGCCCCCCCCCCCCCGCGTCCACCGCCTACCATCTTTAAGGCATGGGGAACACGTGGCGAGCAAACCAAAATTGAGGAGACGAGTGAGGCGACCGTTTTCCACCCCGTGATCGTGGGGCACGGGCGCCTTGAAAGCCACGACTCGAGTCCACTTAGTAAATGAGCCATGCCCCTGCGTTTTCCTCTTTTTATGGGGAAGGCACGAGCCACCTCTTTACTACGATGTGACGCATGAGGGCAGCAACCGCCCCACGGATGACCCCCACGTCGTGCATCCAACACGGGTCGTGGGGAAGCGCAACGGGCGAGGGAGTTACTGTGGTAAAAACTCCGCTGCACGCGTGCCCGCGCACCGTTCTGGGCCTGGCCCAATAACGCCCCACGCTTATATGTGGCCCAGGCCCGGGGGCTCCTGTCGATGTACAAAAGTAGGGGTCCCTTTTTGCACCCCTTTACTTGTGTGCGGGCAGTCGCAGCCCCATGCCCGTGGCCACACTTAGCAGGGCAGAGGAGGGAAGCAAAGCCACAAGGCAACCAGAGCAACGCCAAGACAGAGACACAAAGAGCAGAGGGGCGAGGTGAACTCCCCCGGCAGGGCCCTTGCCGGGGTAGCCTCCACAGCCCCGGCAAGAACTTTGCCGGGGCAACTTGCCCAACACCAGTGGAGCCGCCACCCTTGAGCCCAAGAGTTCCAACACCATCAACCACATTGGAACCAAGGCTCGGGAGGCACCTCCATGGTGGCATGCAAATCTTTGTGAAGACCAGAAGCATACAAGATCAGATGAGAACAGAAGACGATGATCCTCGGCAAGATCCTTGTCGAGGATACCCACGAGACCCCCGGCAAGATCCTTGCCGGGAACGACCACGACGCCATGGCAAGACCCTTGTCGGGGCCCCGGCAAGCCTCTTGCCGAAGACATCCGCGGGCCGCAGCCAGGCCCACATCTGCCAAAGCTCCGCCGTCATTCCCATGCAGCTGCCAGCCCACCAACTAGGCGAACACCTACGTGGCGACGTGCGGCCTTTAGGACAACTCAGCAAGCACCTGCGTGGTGGCATGTAGATCTTCATGAAGACCCTACCACCATGCCAACTCAGCAGCCAGCCAGCCTACGTGGCGCTGCATGCCTTGTTGGCCTGGACACGTGCTGGAGCAAGGCGGAGCGGCGACGGATGGGATGGGCCTCGTTACTGCCTCCGATAAAGAAAGTGGACACCTAAGTAGCGCATTTAAAGCACTTTATCCTGTAATGACAAGCGATAAGCTTGTACACTATATAGCTTTCCACCTCCTATGTGCCACTGTGGCAGCCCCTTTGTCTATAAAAGGAGGCCCGCGGCATACTGGGAGAGGATTTGGATCTTTTGGACGACGCACGCACCGTAGCTAGTTCAAAAGCTCAAGAACACTCAAATATACACCAAAGCAGGACTAGGGTATTACGCATCCTCGCGGCCCGAACCTGGGTAAATGATCTTTGTGCTAGCTTCTAGACCCGCTCTTTGCACAACCCCGCGCTCGCCAACCGCAGAAGGGATTCCAGTGATCCCATAGGTGTCGTTCTCCCCGACACTAAGTGATGACTATGTATGGCATGCCAACATCAGATAGCCTAACGCATCATGTTAAATCTCCAAGAGCGCGAGCGAGGCGACGGTCTTAGTAGGCGCGACCATGATACGGGCTGCTGGCAGCCCTTGGATCTGAGATCAAACAGTCGCATGCTAAGTTGCTGAAAATTTACAGAATAACCCTGCATGATAGGATATTCACCCATAGGTCTAGAATCACACCATGCAACCGTTCGATCTCAGATCCAAGGGCGCTTGGAAGCTTCGTATCACCTATAATTTTCCCGACGCTTGACATGACATCAAAAGCCATTTAATTGGGTGTCGAGTATACATGACATCTAATTGGGCCCCATAGTACTGTGCATGAATCCATTTATCCACCAGGCAAGCCACTACCCTGCCGTTCGCACGCGCCCCCCCACTCGGCATTTTTACAATCGATAAACCGCTCCTAGTTGTCCCGTCCTTTCACATTACGGCAATTACACTAATCCTAACCCTCCTCCCAAATCCATGGCGTCCCAAATCTTCATGGTCGGCGGTGAGTACAAGATTAGAACCATCACCGGTGATGAGTTCGACCACATGAGGTCGACGGTGAAAGGATGCCTTGATCGCTTCAGACGCATGTTCAAAAACTCAAATGATGAGTGGGTCGCTGGGCTAGATGTTGAGTACACCACAGTCCTGGGAAAAGAGAAGAATCTAAAGGAGGAAGAGAGAAAGAAGCCAGCCGTGATCCAGGTTTGCGTGTATGACTTATGCTTGGTCTACCACATATTCCATGTCGACGTTGAGTGCGAGGAATTTAAGAAGTCCCTCAAGGGCGGCCGAGTCAAATTTGTTACTATAGACTTTACGAATGACATAAGAGTCCTAGAACGGATAGGCCTCGTTGTAGGCAAACCCTTCGACCTCCAGAATAATGGGCTGGTGTCCTCCCATGATAAGACTTCAATGCTGACCCTGGCAGGAGCCATGGTTCATCCTTCGTACGGTACACTGAAGAAACCTCTGCACACGTTTCATCATGCATGGCAGTGGAATGTACTAGATATAGGCCACATCCACTACGCTACAATGGATGGCTACCTTTGTTTCAATATCTACAAGGGTTGGATGAAGAGAAAGAGCCAAGTGTGCGGTTCAAGCAAAGAAGTATCGGCTAAGAGGAAGAGTGACAAGGACAAAGTCGAGGACGAGGACTCCGAGTAAGGTGGCAGTGTCGTTCCTCATGGTGGTTCTAATGCAGTGTCTACCGGATTAGTTGTTTAGTTTAATTTCTGGTGTGCGTAGTTTTATTTGAGGGGTGTGTTGTGCTGAGCCCCCAGCAGAACTATGTTATGTTTCTTCTCTTTACTTTAACTCTTCAGTACGTACATACTAGTATTTCTTACAGTTCATCTTTTAGTTGGTATAGTACTACGACTACCACTCATTTCTTCACATTATATACGTACAATATATATGGCCAACATCATATAGCCAGCAGTTTAGTTGTCAAAGAATTTCAGGGGGCTTAGTTTTGTCAAAGAATTTCAGGGTGCTTAGTTTTATTTGAGGGGTGTGTTGTGCTAGACACCATTATTGTGACTCAAATCTATTTTGCCATGTTATAATGACATAAATACCGATGGACCAGCATGCCAGCTCTCCCTCTATCTCACTACAGTAAAATAAAGTCTGGGGCCTACTTGATCCCAATAGCGTTCTTATTTTCCTGTAAAATTGTTCGCTTGGTTACTCCTGACAAGCGGGGCCACACTTATCGTTGTGAAAATCGGCTTATTTTTGTCATGTAACGTGGTCAACGGTTTTGACGTGAAAATCACAATGTCTAATGGCATTTTTGAGCAAACAACTAACTTAACGATGGCATTTTTGAGATATCTAATTGCATTTTGAGCAGGCATCTCACGGATCAATGGCATTTTTGAGTAGTTGTAACTTCTAATGGCAAAACTAAGTAGTGATACACAAACTAGTGGCATAAATAATAAGAACCCAAGAATTAAATAGGTATGCTAATTTCTTTAATAGAATTTAGCACCCCATTTAAGCACGTACTAGCTTTTTTAATAGTACTATATGCATAATTTGGCGACGAGCGCTCTCTATATGTACCACCTTTTTTCTTTAATTTCATCTTAGTTTTGCTCCATGGCGCAATCCATCGATCCTACAAGTGTACAAAAGTATACATTTTTTAAAAGCCTAGAGGGCAGGGCAGTCTAGCTAGGTCGGTTTCAAGAGAGGCGAGGGCCTTTGTGATTTGACGGCTCATTACTGCTGGAAGGTGGGGCCTTGTGATTTGACTGTTCGTATAAATGTGCCAACGACCCGAGGAGGAGCAAAGAACCGTGAGGATACTCAAGTTTTCCCCTGGAGTACGACGGAGGAGCAGGAAACACGGCAGCCCAGTTCCATATCCTCTACTCTCTACTCTTATTATATATTACTAGCAAGAGGCATTGTTCTATTGGCGATAAAGAATGATCTAATTTGCTAGTCATCTCATTTTTAGCATTGTTCTATTCATGCCTCGCGGAGAAGGTGATACGTGCGGCGAAACACCTGAAGCAAAAGAAGAAAAACAGGAGCAAAAGAAGAAGGAAGATTATCACCCCAAAAAAAGAAGGAAGACGCATACACAAGTCTGGGGCGCTGCTCTCACTACATGAAGGGTTGCTGGCCGCGGAGTCGTAACTGCTTCTTCATTGCCTCCATGACCTCCATCTCCTTGCGCGTCTCCTCCGCCATCTTCTTCATTGTGTCCATGACGCGGGATTTCTCGACGCGAGCCTTCATCATATGTTTCACGGCCGCATTACATACCTTGATAGCAGCCGGGTGCTCGATGCGGAGCTTCGCCAACTCCTCCTTCTGTTCCATGATGAGGGCATGCAGCATCTTCATCGAGGAACTACTATTCTCATGCAGCTTCTTCCAGCCGGCGTTCTCCTCCTTCAGCAGGTCGAGCTCGTGGCAGAGCTTTGCCTTGTCCTCCTGAAGTTGCAGGATATCGCCGGTCGCCTTCTTCTACGAGGCAATGCTCTTCTTCAGCAGCATCACCAAGCCGGCGGTCAACTCCCCCTGCTCATTGAGCTCAGCGGGCATGTCATCGAGGCTCTCCATCAGCAGCTCCACCAAGCCGTGGATGCACTCATTCTGCTTATTGAGGTGCTTATTGAGCTGATCGGGCATGCCGTCGAGGGATAACCACTCCAGCGCCGCCAGCTCGGCATGTTCGCCTCCGCGGCTAGGGCGCTCCTAGGAGCCATCGCCTGCCCGTGAGAGATCTTTCGAGGTCTCTGCGTGGCGGTGAGCCCTCTTTTTTTTTCCGCATCCTTGGTTGCCGCTCCCTTGTTACGAGTAGTTCTCGACCTAGAGCTCTGCACACTGGCCATGGCAAGGACGGACGAAGAGGGAGGACTTATGAGGAGGAAGGTAGAGTAAATTTTGGTTAGGTAGTTCCCCTTTTTATAACCTAAGTACTAGCACTAGTACTAAAACCTGCATAGTGGGAACATGTTCAGGTTTGGTACGTACTGGTAGGTGTGAGCAGGCTTGCACTTAATTGCAGCACTAGTACTTTGGAATGTGATGGGAACAAGGTAAAGATTAATTGATGGTTTTGGTTTCGAGGCCCGAAATGGCTCCCAATGAGTTTAGTGGAACATAAATTTCAAGTACTCCCGATGAGTTTAGTAGAACATAAATTGTTTAACATAAAAAATATATCATTAAAAAATAGAATATTTGAAGATTGTCATGATATAGTTTTCGTAATGTATGCCTCTTATTAAGTTGGTCAAATTAACGACCTAGGTACACGTGCAAGACTTGTAAACTGAGATAGAGGGAGTACTACACTGCTCAAATGCGCCGCACAAGTCAGCGATGTACCTGGTCGTACATGTCAGACCAAGCCGATGCGTGTCCCTTCGGTGAGACGCGGGTCCGACCGACCGTCTGTTGGTGCGACCGATCGTAAAGTACCTACGCGATGGAGACTTCTGGTTGTGGCTTTGGTTGGTTGTCACGACCAAGCATTCTAAAACTAGTGATAAATCAATTACCATATTTTTCCAAATGAGCAAGTATTTTTTACAGGAAAACAATACATATAGATGGAGTGATTGTCAAGGTTGCAAACCGACATAGCGTTGCAAGTTCACTACAGCAGCAACCGACTAGGTCACTGCATCGCTGGCGGGGAAGGAGGGCAGCTCACCTCTCCTACGATGCATGCCCAGCGGCGCCGCCGCAACTGGTCCCGGGATTTGGCTTCTCCTACCGCCCATTTGAACAGTTGCAACGGCTGCTCATGCCATTGCGCAGGCATGCGCGTTCTTTCCTCCGCAGTCGACTCCATGAATATGATCTCTGCCATTAGCCCTAGCTCGAAGTCAACGCGATGCTGCCAGATGCTGACATCCCTCAGCATCTCTCCCCTGAGATCGACTTGCGCCTCCGCCTTGTGCTGCGCCAGGCGCAGCTCCTTGGAACTTCTCTCCAATCGATGCGACGCTTCCTCAATCCGATTTGCCCTTGCTGCCCACCACCTGAAACGCAGCCCTGGCATTCCTCCGGCGCCACCGACCTGTGATTCCAGAGCAATGGATCCCCTCTAAAACATATGTGGGTTTCGCTCAAAGGAGGCAGTGCTGCGGGCCATAGCGAGAGGGCAGCCCGCGGGATCCTGGGATCTAAAGGATTATCCATGGTGGGATCCTCCATGGCGGGATCCGGTGGCCGAGGCAGGGAGGCGAGCGTAGGCGCTGGGAGAGCCCTACGAGGCTAAGATAAAGATAGTACTACTCCACTCCGTCCATAGTTAAATACAAAGGCCACCAACAGTAACCCTGGCAAAAATTGATCATGCTGCCTGCGTCCTGGTTTATTGGCCCCCTTTTTTTGTTCCACTTTTTATGACCTGCATAAATATTATGTTACTTACAAATATGGTCAAAAATTGGCACAAAATACGAAGGGGACCAATGGAAGTACTGGCGCCCCATGATTTAACTACGCATGCGCGCAGTGGAGTAGAAATGTCATTCTTACGCCCTCACGTCCACTCAATTTGCATGTGCTGTATTGATTGACCATCAATGAAATGAAGGACTTTACACGCGTCAAATTATCACATGGGGTGGATCTTCGTACAAAAATGCGACGCCCCGTGTACCCGCGTGTGCGTGCGAGGGAATGAGTGCGTGCGTGGTGTGTATGCACATCTTCGCTTCATGCATGTACCGCCTGTGTGGCTCAGAGAGGACGAGTACATTCTTCTGGAAGCAGCAGCACATCAGTGTGATCAATCCACACAAGGAGGTCGCGAGAACGCCTCCACATGTGCCACAAAGCTTCATGAACTGTAAGAGAGACACTGTGTAGCGTGCCATTGGAATTCTAATTTACGTGTTTCCACTCGAAGTACTAGTAAGGTACACGTGCATTGCATGCATCAAATTTGGCAACCAAATTATGAATAAATACCACACTATAGCATGTAAGCTCTGAGTCATATATGCCTGATGTAGACCTTCGTTTAATTCTTATAGTTCATCTCATTCAAAATAAATTAGTTTTTATAAAAAATCTAGGGCCTCTTTGATTCGTAGGATTTCCCAAACGCGGGAATAGGAAAAACATGGGATTAGAGTGGAATGTCGTCTTGAATCCTACAGGATTGTACGAGTGTTTGATTGTGCATAGAAAA
Organism: Triticum aestivum; assembly: GCF_018294505.1. NCBI lineage: Eukaryota > Viridiplantae > Streptophyta > Magnoliopsida > Poales > Poaceae > Triticum > Triticum aestivum. Next base: position 193,317,681 of record NC_057811.1, on the reverse strand, counting down.
AACGCAGGATTCTTTCAAAGTGGTTTGAGTGGATGGGATGTTTCCTATGAAATCTAGTGCAAATGAATCCTATGGGAAAATTTCTATGGTTTACAATCCTACGAATCAAACAACCAAGTTAGGAAAAATTCCTAAGAATTAGAATCCTCCAAAATTCCTTTGAGAATCCTTTGAATCAAAGAAGCCCTTAATCTATTTTATGATTCATGGAATTGTGCGTTGTAAAGCATAAAGTAAAAACAAATAATGGAAATTCAACTAGAAATTTTTTTGGGCAGTTATGATACGAAAGATTCTAGAACAAAGGAGAAGCACTTGTGTTTGGAGGTTTGTGCATTATGCTTAAGTTCAACCACGGAGTCTGCTAGATTCTACATGTGGCAAAATCCGGTGGGGGGCTAGAAGATGGTGCGAGGGGCCAAGTGGAGGGAGACTATGAAGGAGTGCACAAGTGCGAGATTGATATTTAAAGAGAGGGGGCGAGAACGTGCGCTGTTGCGCGCAGTGGCGGAGCCATGAAAAATAAATGAGCTAGGGGGCCAAGCATTGCTAATCCTTTACGAGGAGGGCCAATTCATCAACTTAAACCATTTTACCAGCAATTGTCTAATGATCACATTCATATTAGCCTCGATATATAGTGATGCTAGGGGGGCAGGGCCCTTGCTGCCCCTGTCTTCGCCATTGTGCGCGCGTCTGAGAGATGAAGCGGAGGCATGGATGATGAGAGGGGGATGTTGGATATATAATTAATGTGGGTGTATTATCTATGTAATCCTATATAGAGAGGTATAGATTAATCAACGTGGACGTGGGATAGAGAGTGAGACCTCACTAGATATATGGATTGATCGGTTTGTGTGGAAAACTGTGAAAGACCTAGCTATATACACACACACATAGAGGAACATCGATCGTTGCGCAAGGACGTGAGAGATAAAGAATGCCCGATATGATGGGGAGGGGGAGGTGTGTGTGTGCATGCATGGGAGACCGACCGGAAGAAAAAGATTGCATGTGTGCGATGGATAATTCCGACTGGTACTGTGTGCATGCATGCACGAGAGAAAGTTAATGGTACAATTATAAAGAGAAGATGACTGTGTGGGTGTAAAAGACTAGGTGATGTCATAATCAATGTAAAGTAGAATTCAAATATTTGAATAAGAGATCATGATGTTTGGAACCCATGCATGCATGAATATAACTAAGATATGCGTGGTGTGGTTTGGAAACGAGCATGTTGTACTATATACACATTGAACAAGGTCAGAATGATTTGTATTTGAGATATCGATGGCAGACATCGTTTGACCACATTGCATCGGTGCATGGACACACTATTCTACTTGGAGATGATGGGTGGCTTTCGCATCACATATCTATATCTATACCCCTACATATATTATATTTTATATTTTTTATATAGTGTATGGATAACTTTAACTTTGAAAGATGGTCGTTGGATGAGGCCAATCCGATGGTGCAGAGATGGAAAATTTGAGCACAACTGGCCGTCGGATATCATCTAGATTCCACCAGATTTTGCCACCTGTACAATCTAGAAGACTCCATGGTTGAACTTAAGCATAATGCACAAACCTCAAAACACAAGCACTTCTTCGTTGTTCTAGACTCTTCCATATCAGAATTGCCCAAATGTTTTTCTTCATGATTTGCCATTGTTTGTTTTTACTTTATGCCTTACAATGCACAATTCCGTGAATCTTAAAATAGATTAGCTTTCTTATAAAAACTAGATGATCTTGAATGAAATGAACTATAAGAATTAAACGAACATCTACATCATGCATATATGACTCAAAGCTTACATGCTATAATGTGGTATTTATTCATAATTTGGTTGCCAAATCTCATGCGTGCAATGCACGTGTACCTTACTAGTCTAAATGGTGTTTGTGTGTGTGTTGTGCTTGTTAAACACATTGTACGTAGTATATCATACATGGTTTAGATTCCGAACATCTAGCTAGAGCATACATGTACTATGATTTGAATTAAACATAAAATCTATACATATATTTGAATTTGAGATCGTATGTACATGTAGTTCGTATTTATATAGGAATTTACTTCTCCTATATTCATGTCTATTTAGATGGTTGTATAACTAACCCGAGTACAATCCCATTCAAACAGGGAAAATGTACTCAAATTTAGTCCATATGCTAGACAACACACATTGTTTTTTTATTGAGGGAAGTGCGAATTGTTTTGGTACTGTACACGTTATGTTTGTTGTCCTGATTTTTTAGCTTTTTTGTTGTATTTGAATGCATTTCTAGTAATATAGTAAAACGGGACATAGCTCTCTCTAGTGATGAGGTGCGAATTGTATTTTCTTGGTACATGTTAAGCTTGTTCTCCCGAAATTTCAAGCCGCGCCTTGTTATGCCGAAATTTCAAGCTAGCGTCTCTGTCTATTGTGCTGCGAAACTCCCGCCTCTTCAACCCGCGCCTTGTTAGCCGAAATATTTAAGATATATCTTTGTCTCGTTGTGCTTCGACAACTCCCTCCATCTCAACCCACGCCTTGCTATTCCAAAATTACAACGCGCGCGAAAACTCCCACCTCGTGTGAAATCCCGACATGCGAAATGCCCGTGATACCGCTGATCCGAAAGAACCTCCTAGGTCAAATCAGTGGGGGTACTTTCATAACTTACCCCACATTTCGGACAAGTGCGTCCCTAAGCCATGGTTCCCCACTCCCATCCCATCCGCCCACCCATTCGTACACCGAGGCCACGAAAACCCGCGAAGCCCCACACCCTCCTCCGTCCGCCACCCAGCCGGAGCCTCTTCCCCGACGACGTCGTCCACAGCAACACCTCGACGTCCCTCATCCACCGTACCGGATGAGGATCCATCGTCGATCTCGTCGTCCCGTCGGTTCAGCCACCCCATCCTCCACCTGTAAGGAGCTGCCCCGACGTTCCCTTCGTCTTTTGCGCCACCTCCATTCCCACACTGCCGTCTTCACCTGCACCACCGGAAGAGCATCATCATCATCGTTTCCTCGGATGAAGCTGAGGCCTAATCGGCGCCACCAAAGAGGTTGAACACTAATCTCCGCATTTTCTTCTTGATTCGATCTCACGGTGCTGCCGGCGCTTGGTCCCGAGCCGACACGGGGCGGCTCCATCCACGGCAGCATCGCCGACCACTTCCTCCACGGCGTTGCTCCCTCGGCGGTGACGTCCACATCAGTAGGAGCTGCTGCTTTAGCTCTCGCTCGCGCTGCTGCTCTGCTCTTGCTCTAGGTCCCCTGCTTGGTCTGCTCTTGCTCTTGCTCTTGCTGCTGCTCTCGCTCTTGCTCTTGCTTACGATGCTGCTCTGATTTAGCTACACTTCAGTCGACTGAATCGACTTTCGGGTCAGTCAGTTTTCAGGGGGTGGGGGGCTCACCGGAGTTAAGGAAAAATCAGCCACAGCGGGGAGGGGAGCTCGCCGAAGAGGTACCCCAGTATCTATCTTAGTGTTCAAGGTTGGGGCGGTGGTCGCCGGCGGTGGTGGGGCGGTGGCGTGGGGATCGCTAGAGAAAAAGCTCGGCACGGGGGGGGGCCTAGAGGGATGGCCGGGGCGGCGGCGGACCGGTGGTGGGGAGTGGTTTCGGGGCGGGCGGGGCGGCGCACCGCCGGCAGCGGGCGGCGGGGGGCGGCAGTTTGGCCGGTGGTGGCTGGCGGCTCAGGGTAGCCTCACCTGATGCTGCTACACGACCAGCTGCCCCGGCTCACGCACGCGATGCTGCTACTGCTGCTGCTTTGTCTGCTACTAGTGTGTTACGTTTCGACAGGAAAATTCAGTTTTGACAGTTAAGTTCAGTTTCGACAGTTAAATTCAGTTTCGACAGTTAAGTTCAGAGATGAGCGGCTGATGTATTTTACATCTAGCACTTTGTGGTTATGTATTTTGCGTCATCTATTGGAGATGCTATTAGAATTCCACTCAGGTTAACGTTGTCTCTCTTGTCCTGCTTCAGCCTCGGCGTCGTACAACTCACCGAAGCTGCTCCAACGATGAAACCCTCCATCACAGCGGAGTAGTACCCCGGGCTCCATCTCCAGACGCCTAAGATCTTCTTCCCCTCCTCCGACAACCAAGTCAGCCGGATCATCCTCACTGACCAACCCAATCACGCTGAGATCGACATGGCTTCGCCAAAGAGGTTGTACACTTGTTGCATATCTTTTTTACTCTACATGTTATATATATTGTCCACTGAGCACACGCAGTAACGTGAAATACGATTAGTTTCTCCCACTATATGACAAGCAGTGAGGTACCAGGCAACTTAGCTATCCATGATGGACTCTCTTGAACGCCATCATTATTAATCTCTGCGCGTTTGAGCTGTGCATTTGTCGATGGGCCTGGGAGGCCTGGGTCCAAAGTAATAGAAGTAGCACAAAAACATTTTTTGAGTGTAGGCTTTTCCTTGCTCTAGCCTGCCTACTAGAATCGCCAGTGCTTGAAAGGAAAAGTGAAGGAAAAACATAGGAATTGGAAAGTTTCTTATGGTACTACTATTCATGAATTTGGTTCCAAGGAATGGAGCAAAGGAAAACTGTAGGATTTGTTCCTTTAGTGTCTCCTTGAAAGAAAAACCGTAGGAATTTTAATTTCCACTTGTCCTCCTTTTCAAATTCCTATTCGTGAAGCACAAGACTAAGAGATAGTAGCATAATAGCATTATAACCATACATTTTCTTGTGGTTTGAATTAATCTCACCTTGCTTCTTTGCATCCTGTGATCTTCCAATTCTTGTGAATCAAGCACCCAGATTGGCATAAATCCTGTGTTTTTAAATTCTCTGTTTTGCGTGCATTCCTATCCTATTCCTGTCTATTTCCTGTCCCTGCATTGTTAGAATCCTCAAATTCAAACAAACCCTTACACAATTACTTCTGTTACAGATATGTGTCAAAGAAAACCTTGTGTGGTTTGTCCTGCTCCTGCCGTGTTGTGTTCCACCCCAGCTCAGCTGCTCCAACGACGGAAGGGTTCGGAGGTGCCAACGTCCGGCTCGGTTGCTGAGGTCCCCAAAGCTCAGGAGCCCCCAGCCTCCTAGGCCATGGTGGCGATGCTGCCTCCTCCTCCTCCTACCGCACTACTGTCACCGGATCCTTCTGCCTCCTCTGACGTCCTGGGGCGCGCTTTTTCTGCGATGACCCTGCTGCGAGAAGATCTTCAGGGCGCCGACCCCCGCCTGGTAGCCGGGCGCCTGGAGCTGGTCTCTGGCTAGCTTCACTCAGACGTGTCCATTCGGGCGGCGCTGAGCCAGGCGGCCGCAACCTCCGAGAAGGACAAGCAGGCCGCCACTCAGGCCGCGGCCGCTCGCGAGGTGGCGCTGAAAGATGTCGGGGCTGCCCAGGATAGCTGCCGGTTGCTGGAGGCTGAACTGAAGACTATGCGGAACGCGCGTCTAGAAGAAGCTCATGGCCGCCAGGCGGAGGAAGAGAAGATGAAGGCCTGAGAGGACACCGTCAAGGGTCGTGACGCTGAGCTGGAGCAGTCAGGAAGGCGCAGGCCACAGAGCGCAGCCGGCTGGAGAAGCTGAAGCGGGAGGTGGAGGCGGAGAAAGCTAACTTGACGCCAAGGCGAAGGTCCTGGCCGAGGACCACGCGGCCTTCAAGCTCCTCGAGGAAAGGTCTCGCAAGGCGTTGCGGTCGCTATACGAGAAGGGCTTGGAGGAGCCGCTGGCTACCGACGACGAGGGCCCCACCCAGCTGCTTCCTTCTCTGGTCGCAACGCTTGAGGAAGTCGTGAGCGGCATCGGCCCTTTGGCAGAGGGAGAAGCCCACATCCTTTCCTCAGCCGCGTTGACGCGCGTCTTCAGCCACCTCCATCTTCGCAATCCTGCCGCCCGCCTTGACGAGCTGCTGGAGCCTGTGGACGCCGAGCACAGCGCAGCTGCTGCTGAAGCCATGAAGGGTCAGGTGGAGGCCCTGCTGAAGAGGTTCCGCGCCTTCGATCCGCGCCCTTGACTGGTGCTGCTGCTAAACCTGCAACTCCGGCGAGTGGTGTAGGTGAGGCCAACGCCGCTAGAGAAGAAGCATCCCTTGCGGGCGACGGCGGCGTCCGGGGATGACGAGATGACTTGCTGGCGGCTCCTTTCCTGTTTAGTTTCTGCAAAATGCACCATGCCTCGTGGAGGCATTTAGACTTGCATTTGGTATCGGGAGAACAATATGTCTTGTAATATTTGCTTGAGATTTTGCGATTTCCTTCCCATTTGCTTTACGTTCTACGTCGGCAGGGCCCGACCCCGCGCATACCTCAGCCGCCGTTGGGTCGTCCGGATCACCAGGACGAGACCAAGGGGTGAGGGGATACGTGGCCAGTTAGGCTCCTGAGTCGCGATGCTTAGGAGTCCCCCTTGACGCGCAAATAGCTTACGGAAAGGAGATGCAGGAATAGGTCTAGTGTTCTACGTTGGCAGGGCCCGACCCCGCGCATACCTCAACCACCGTTGGGTCGTCTGGATCACCAGAACGAGACCAAGGTGTGAGGGGCTACATGGCCAGTTAGGCTCCTGAGTCGCAATGCTCAGGAGTCCCCCTTGACGCTCAAACGGCCTTCATACCTTTGCCCTCGCCGAGGCTCTGCTCGGCAGGGGCACGCGACGACCAGGTCCGGGGGACCTGGCAGGGTGGCGTACGCTTGGGCGTGACCCGAGCGCAACCCCCGTGCCCAGCCCCCTCTCGCGACTCTCCCGATGGGAGGTGTTGCGATGAGGCCAGACACTAAGCTCAAGGGCTCCCTGAGGTTGATACGGCCATGGGGCCGCCCTCAGTTGTTTTTCACCAGCGCGGAGCATAGCACTTCGGCACTTGCACGGGCATAGCCGCTCCCCGGCCGTGTCCACTTCTAGCGTGGAGCATAGTGCTTCCACTGGTGCGTGGGTGAGGGCTCCCTCTGAGTGGAGCCCCTGGGGCATGTACAGCCCCGCCCTGACACGTGGCTTGCACGGCAGGGCTTGACGAGGTGTGTCTGGGCACTCGTGAGCTAGGGCGGGACTCACGAGGCCCTACTCAAGGCGGGTTGCGCCTGGTCTTGGTTCTTGTTGACCGCGGTGGTCCTGCGATATGGTTAGGCAACCTGCGCCAAATGAATCTCCTGAGGCTACACATGAGAACGCCAAGCACCAACGGCCCCAGGAGGTGACGTGAACGGGACCGGCCCGCCAGACAGAGCTCAGTCGTTGGATTTATCGACGTTGCAGGGACGGACCCTAGCACAGACGCCGTGCCTAGCCCTCTTATGCGAAGGATCCTGAAGAAAGACGATCAGCGCGCGGCTCCCATGGTGGGTGACAATCAAGCAGGTGATAACCATAGATAGATTATGCATGGAAAGCGAACTAGCTTAGTTAGATGCAAGAACGATACATGCCACTGGGTCGGACCCGAGCGGCCTGGGGATGGTGCAGCCCGAGGGGCGCCCCCAGCAGAGTAAGCTAAAGACGTAAAAGGATACATGCCGCAGGGACAGGCCCACGCGGCCTGGGAATGATGCAGCCCGGGGGGCGCTCCCAGCTAAATAAACTTGGAAAATGTCACCTGGTTCTGTTGTCGAAGGGATGTTGGGGTAGGTGAGGATGCGTGGCGAAGGGGTTGCTCCTCACGAGCCACCGGGGCCCTGAGCCTCGGGAGGCTCTGGGGGTCCAGGCGGTTCCTCATGGACCGTCTCCATCTCCGCCAAGACTACGTGATGCCTGGCCTCCTGAGCCGCCAGGACGCTCCGCAGGTTGCGCTGGAAGGCGGCCGCCATGCTCGACAGGCCGAACGGCATGCGAACATAGCTGTGCGGTAGGCCCTCGCAACGTCCCACGGGCGAAGGCCAGAAGAGCTCCTGAGATGCGGCCTTGTTGAGCCCTAGGATGTCGATGCAGACGCGCAGCCTGCCATCCTCGCCTAGATGGGGGGCTGCACCAGGTGGGCGGCGGTCGCCGTTCATGGCACTTGCATCCTGTAGCTCCTGAGTGGTCTTGGCGATGAACTCCTGAGCGCCGGGCACTCCTGGCCCGGTGTCCTCCTGAGGGAAACGTGCCGCAAAGCACGCCTCCACGTGGCACCCGAGCGCCTCCCTCGTGACGTGGGCTAGGTCTGAGGCCCTCCAGAAGAGAGCCCCCGAGCCTTGCCCGAGGAGGGCGCCGGGCGTGCCTTCCTATGCGAGGGAGAGAGGCGCCCCAGGCGCAGGCGCTGATCCTGATGTGGCTCCGCTAGAGGCACCGCTCCCCTGAGGCCCTGTGCGGAGTAGTTGCTTCTTCTTATTGGGGATGGCTTCAGGAGGGTACTGCGCACCATTGTCGTCGGGGTCTTCGATTGCTGCGGCTTGGAAGGCGCACTCGAGGGAGCACACCGCATCTCTTTCTTCGCAGGGATTGTGATGATCCCGCCGCTTCCTGGCATCTTGAGGACGTTGTAGCCATGGTGGGTCACTGCCATTAACTTGGCCAGGGCCGGATACCCGAGGATGGCATGTACGACAGATGGATGTGAGCGACGTCGAAGTCAATGAGCTCGGTGCGGTAGTTGTCGCGCTGTTCGAAGGTGACAGGGAGGCGGACCTGCCCTATCGGGGTGGTGGAGCCGTCAGTCACTCCTGAGAAGGGCTTGGTGGGCTGAAGCTGATCGTATGGCACTTGAAGGAAGTCGAATGTCTCGACAGACAGGACGTAAAGCCTTGCACCGCCGTCAATGAGGGTCTTGGTGACTTGTACGTTGCTGATGACGGGTAAGCTTGAGCTGGTCCGCCGAGCTGAAGGTGATGGTGCACTTGAACCACCTGAGCAGGTGTGTGGCCTCAAGCCTGGGAAGGCCTGCGTTCACCTCGCGAGCAAACTGCTTGAAGATACGCTGAGATGCTGGGGCCTGAGCTCCGCCCAAGATGCAAGCGATAGCACGCGGTTCCTGGAAGCCCCCATCCCCCTCATCCTGATGGTGGTCGTTGTTCCTTCTTGGTGGTGGCAGCTGCGGAGGAAGAGCAGCATTGCCCTGAGGGCGGTCCTCGCGAGGTGGATCCCTCCAGGCGCCCTCACGAGGCTAGTCCTGCCAGCGGTCCTCGCGAGGCCGGTCGCGCCACTCCTAACGGGGGCCGCGATCGTCCCAACGTCCTCCGCCTCGTCCTCCTCCTCGGTCGTAGCCCCGGTCATTGCGCTCGGGGCATCGACCGAAGCGTCCATCTCGAATGGCCCTGAGCTCTTGACAGTTGGTGGTGTTGTGGCTATGTACATTGTGGAAGGCGCAGAACGGTCGGCTGCTTTTGGACGACTCGGGATGGTCCCGGCCGCGCTTCGTATCCGGCTCCGCCGCGAGCACGGCTACTGCCTTGCGCTTCACGTCCTTGGCCTTGGCTTTCTTCTCCTCCGGGTCGGTAGCTGGGATCTCGAGGAGGGAAAGGCGCCCCTCCTCAGCTCTTGCGCACTTGGTCGCCAGGTTGAACAGCTTCAAAGCCGTGCATAGCTCCTCGTGGATGGCGAGCTCCTCCTTCATCTTGACATCGCGGACTCCATCAGAAAATGCCGAAATGATGGCCTCGTCCGTCACCTTGGGGATCTTGAGGCGAACGTTGTTGAAGCACTGGATGTACTTCTGCAGGGTCTCTCCCGGCTGCTGCTTGATGCGGCGTAGGTCACCCGCGGCCGGAGGGCGGTCGCGAGTGCCCTGGAAGTTGGCGACGAAGCGGTCGCGCATCTCATCCCAGGAGGAGATCGAGCCCGGGGGCAGGTTCAGGAGCCATGAGCGAGCACCATCCTTGAGAGCCATGGGGAACCAGTTCGCCATGACTTTCTAGTCGCCGTTGGCCGCCTCGATGCTCAGCTCGTAGAGCTGCAGGAACTCTGCAGGGTCGGGGGTGCCGTCGTAGTGAGGACGCAGGTCCGGCTTGAACTTGCCCGACCAGGCGATGCTACGCAGCTCAGGAGTGAAGGCGCAGCAGCCCGCTGTGGCCACCAGGGCCCTTTGTTGATGCGGAGCCTGCCCTTGATGCCCGCGCACCGCCACTGCAGGCGGCACGCGGTCTTGTCGTGGTGGTGCTGGGAGCGTGGGAGCATTCTCTTGCGGCCGGGGAACTTCTTGGCAGCTTCCTTCTTCTCGCGCGGGCGCCCGACGCGGTGGGACGCGTTGGGGGGCCGCGCGCCTTGGCGCTAGAGCGCCGTCTTGATGCGGAGGCGGTGGAGGCACTCCGTGAGCCACGTCGCCCGCAGCTGGTGGAGGGCGAGGCAGCGAGAGGGATGGCGCCGGGGAGCCCCCTGCGGTGCTGACAAGCTTGGCAATGCGGTTCAGTGAGTCCTCGTAGAGGTCGTCGACTTGGCGGTAGCGCAGGAGCTGGCGTGCCATGAGCAGCGCGGCCTACGCGTCCGTAGGTGCGCGATGTGCGTAGGACGACGAGCCGGCCAGAGTCCGCGACGGGGTGGCGGTGCGGCCGTCCCGCGCACCGAGGGATGCAGCGAGAACGCTTGGTGCTCGTTTCCCGCCGTGCCGGTGGCGGCGTTGGCGGCGGGTGATGGGGAACAACGGGGAGGCCCGCCGACAGGAGCTGTCTGAGCAACGCGGGCAGGGAGGGCAGCCTGGCGCTCAGCGCGGGCTCGACGAGCGTCCGCCATGGATGCGATGAAGCAATGGGGCGTGGACTGGCGGAAGGAAAGCTTCAGCGCACCCCTACCTGGCGCGCCAAATGTCGGATTACGGGTCCGGCAAACCCTTGAGGTTCGAACACTGGGGTGCGCACGAAGATCTCTCTCTCCCTTGCTCGCTCTCGCAATGATCGCAAGGCCTAGATCGACGAACCCAAAGTACGAGAGACACGAGAGTTTATACTGGTTCGGGCCACCGATGTGGTGTAATACCCTACTCCAGTGTGGTGTGGTGGATTGCCTCCTGGGTTGAGGATGAACAGTTACATGGGAAGAACGGCCTCTTGAGGAGAGGTGCTCTTGTGCTTGGTGAGCTTGTGTGGTTGAGGGTGATCTGAATGATCCGTCCTCTGTCCCCTTTGCTAGGATGGTGGCTAGCCCTATTTATAGAGGCCCTGGTCCTCTCCCCAAATATTGAGCGGGAAGGGATCCAACAACGGCCAAATTTGAAGGGAGACAACTAGTACAAGTTATCCTGACTAAAGGTGGTCTTCGCCTGCCAAAGGCTCTGGTGGTGACGCCGTCTTGGGCTCCACGGTGACCTCCGTCCTGCCGTCCTGCTGGTCTTGGTCTCATTGCACCGATATGTAAACCTTTGCCTGATGCCTCGGGACTCCTCGCCTGCGCTTGCCTCTTTAGCACCAAAGAGGAAACGAGGACACTGCGCGCGTTGCGCCCGCCTGGCCACGGTCGTCAGAGCTTGCGTCACAGGAACCTCGCGAGGTGTCCCTTGCCTTGATCTCTCCGCCCCTCGCGAGCCAGCCTGGTGAGGCTGCCCCCGAGGAGGTCTTGTGTCGTCCGCCTCGCGAGGCTCGGCCCCTCGCGAGGGTCTTGAGTGTTTGCTGGTGAAGATGGGCCATACGGGGCCGCTGGTGGAGCCACGCCGTGGGCCGTAGGCAGGCATATCTGGCGACCCCCATTCCCAGGACGCCGACAACACAGGCAGTCTTTACCCAAGTTCGGGCTGCCGTGAGGCGTAAAACCCTGCTCCTACTTTGATGGATTCATGGTGGAAAAAGTGGTGGTGGGCAGAACACGCTTGCCCGGCAGGGTTGGCCTGAGTGAAACGTCTACGCGCGTATGAATGAGTGAGGGGGTGGATCCGCTAACCCTTTCTACGGTTGCCTTGGGCCTCCTTTTATAGATAAAGGGGTCACCATAGTGGCAAATTAGTCATTATGCACTGATTAGGTAGCAAACATTGCTATCATACCTAACTCTGCAGGCTGACAGGGCGCATTAAATGCGCCGCTCAACGTCACATCATAGCTTGCCCGGCAGACCCTGCCGGGCAATTCTGCCAGCTTCGCGCCTGCTCGCTCGACACGTCGTAGGACGGGTGTCGTCTGGTGGTATTTCTTTTAGGAAGTGGCTGCCATGTGGCAAATGGCATCCACTTAGTCACCTTGGATCTCGACACTGCACCGATTGATGACGTGTGTTGCGATGAGGTGGTGCGGTAAGGTGGTTCTACCTCCGTAAGCCCCGGCAGGACTGCCGGGACGACCCGAAGGTTTGCTTCCGGGGGTAACCCCATCCTCGCTAGGCTCGCCTGCCCAGCAAAAGAAGTTTCTTCCTTAGCAGTATCTTGCTTCTATCGCTAGTCTTGGTCTTCTTGTGCTGCATGTTGGTCCTTCGAAGAACCGATCCTTTCTGCCCCAATCTGAGCTTGGTGTTGTGGCCTTGCTCCCATGCCTGCGGGCTTCATCGTCCATGCACAAGTCAGGGGAAATATACACCCTAGTTTATTTTCCCCGACAATCGGCGTAAGATATCGATAGAGTCGAAAACATGGATGAAGTGTGTGGGTGCGCGATCGATAAAGATTGCCATTGAATTTGTGTTTTCCCACGTCAAATACATAGGGCGGCTGGCCTACTGGAATGTGAGAGGCCAGAGGTGCAGTTTGTCTTAGTGGCATGGATACCTACCTACAGCGTTCGACCACGGTGTGTGTGTGTGGGTGGGGGGGGCAGCGACCTAACTATAGAGGTAGAATGGCTGGTATATGTTTGGAGGAGGAGAGATACCTACCTTATGTATTGAGGGAGATCGATCAGCATCCATGCATATGTTTAGGAGAGGAATAAGGTCGGGAGAGAGACACAGCTAGAGTGTCGGAGGGGTTGGTGGTGGAGTTGCTTCTCACAAATGGTGGGAGAGGCCTACTAGACAAACGGAGGGCACACCTGCAATATCAATAAGAGAGGGGATTCCTGCCTGTCTGTGCACGTGCATGTGAGAGACGGGTCAGGAGGCATGCACGAATGATGAGGGGGACGATATGGCTGTAGTAAGCAGATATAACTACATAGGAAGATTAATCGTCCTTTGTCGGAGAAAGGGATAGACATAACTTGTGAGGTATGTCGATCGATGCGTGGGGAAAAAGAGTTATAGTCAACCTAGGTATATATGTAGAGAGATCGATCGGTATACATGCATGCATGTGTTAGAAGCAAATAAGGCCCGGAGATAAAGATAGAGAGAGAGGGATGCAACTACGAGGTGGCGCGAGAGGCCTACTATATCGAGGGGGAAGGAGTGTGCGAGTATGAGATTGATGAAAAGAGGGGCGGGAGTGTGCACGTGCGTGGAACCGTATTAGAGAGAGGGGGCATGGACGGTGAGAAGACAAGAGGGAAAGCTTGTGTTTGTGGTAGGCACACCTGGCTAGAGAGGTATATCGATCGGTGTGTGCCGGAAAGAAGGAGCCGGTGGGCCTACACACACCGTGGGTGAACGACCTAAAGAGAAATGACGAATGTGTGCGATGGAGCTAGAGAATGTTGAGGGAGGGTGAGAGGGAGGCGGGCGTGTGCATGTACGAGAGAAAGTTAGCGCTAGCTACAAAGATAAGAGGATTGTGTGGGTGTAAAAGACGAATAGAGATCATAATTCATTATAAAAGTGGATTCCGATATTTGAAGAAGATATCATAGTGTTTTAAACCGATGCATGCATGAATGAATATATATAATGGTGATATGCATGGTGTGGTTATGAACATGTTATACTACATATAATATATAGAACATTTATTATAATTTGTGATAATGTGTGGCTTTTGCAGCTCAGGGCTAAATACTTGTCATAATGTAGGGGGCGGGGTAATATACTTTGTGTGGTAAACACAGTGTACGTATGGAACATGGTTTAGATTATGAATATCTAGTTAGTACATCAAATGTACTATTATTTGGAATCAACATCAAGTGTATTCAAAATTTTGAATTTGAGTTTGTATAGTCCACATAGTCCATATATATCTCTATAGTAATCATGTGGTGTGTTGTTAAGATAATATATGAATGATGGTTTAACTTGGCAACAATCATGATTGTAGGTTCTTATTCAAATAGAGAAACAAATTCAAATTTAGTTCGAATTGCAGCGGTTGTATAGACATTTGGAATGCACTAAAATGTTGGTATGAGTAGGTTGCATGCATTATACAGCCAGCAAAAAATTTAATAGGACATAACATGGATTCATAGCTTTGAATAACATGTGTACAGTAAAACGGGACAAGTCTCTCTCTTTGTGTGGTGCAAATAATTTTTTTTCGTTGAGGGAAGTGCGAATGGATTTGGTACGTACATAATTACACGTTAGAGTTGTCCCTAAAATTCAACCCGCGCCATGTTATCTCGAAAATTCAGATATCGTGCTCCCAGAACTCGCGCCTTCACAACCCGCGCCTTGATATCCCGAAATTACAACGCGCGCGAAAACTCCCTCCAGCTGCCAAATCCTAACACGCGAAATCCCTTCTAACCCTGAGCCGAAAGGGCCGCTAGTTCAAATCGGTGGGGGTACTTTTGTAACACACCCTACATTTTGGACAAGCGCGTCCCTAAGTCATGGTCCCCCCCTCCCATCACCTCCTTTTCACCGTTCAAAATCCCAGGCCGCCATAACCTCTCTGCTCCAATCGTGAAACCCCACGCTCCTCCGTCCGCCACCCCACTGCTGCCTAGCTGGAGTCTCTTCCCCAACGACGTCGTCCACCACAACAGCTCAACGTCCCTCATCCACCTCCCCGGATGAGGATCTATCGTCGATCTCGTCATCCCGCTAGTTTAGCCGCCCCATCCTCCACCTCCAAGGAGCTGCTCCGACGATTGCCTCGTCTATCGCAGCTGATCCATCCCCACAACACTGCCTTAACCTGGTCGACCAGAACCGCAGCATCCTCACCGACTCCTCGGACGAAGCCGAGGCCTACTCGGGGCCACCAAAGAGGTTGTACACTCATCGCATCGCACCTTCTCCTTAACTCAACCTCCCGGCTTCGACAATGCTCAATCTCACACCCCATGGCTCGGCTGTCTCGAAGCCAGTGCCGCGGACGACATCTCCACAGCGGCCCTCCTCCAGTGCGAGGCCCCTTCGGCGGCGGCATCCATACCAGCCGGATCTGCTGCTGCTGCTCCGGCTCTCGCTCGATCGCGCTGTTGTTGCTCCGGCTCTCACTCGCTTGTGCTGCGGCTGCTCCGTCTCTCGCTCGATCGCGCTGCTGCTCTGCTCTCTCCCCCGCTCGTGCTACTGCTCTGCTCTTGCTCTCACTTGCGCTACTGATGCTGGTACATGGGCTGCTGCAGCTACACGAGTTGCTGGTCTGGCTCTAGTTCGCGCTGATCCTCCAGGCGCTGCTACTCCGGCTGCTATCTACTACTGTGTTCCCCGTTGATCACCTACTGATTTAGATCACTGTTTCTCTACTACTAGTGCTTGAGCGGCCTAAACTACATGTGAAGTGCCTCTCTGCTACTAGTGAGTTCAGTTTCGACAGTAACATTCAGATTCCATAGTAAATTTCAGTTTCGACGGTTAGGTTCAGAGTCAACAGTTTTTACCTCATCTGTTGTAGTCAGGTGTTTTTTGGTGATGTAAATTTTACATAATTTTGGTAATGTATTTTACATCATCTATTGGAGATGCTATTAGAATCCCACTTGAGATTAATGATGTCTGTCTTGTACTGCTTCAGCCTCGACGTCTTACGGCTCACCGGAGCTGCTCCAACGACGGAACCATCCATCACAACAGAGCAGTTGTCACAGAAAAACACGGACACCTTGTGGGGACCCCGACTCATAAGTCGTGATCACCGAATGCCCGTGTATACTGATCCCAGAGATCAATGCTCACTGAACACACAGAACCTGAATAACAAGAGTCTTACACCCAGTACATACCGTTTTACTCAAATATGACCTTTATGGCCAAGTCTTCATAAAATCGCAGCGGAAATCTTCAATGATAGCGTGAACCCAGCCATCTGCCCTAACCCTACAGGCATTCTAATTGGGAAGCATCCTAGCTCGCATGTTCGTCACCAAAGTATTCTTCATCATACACTATAGGAATCAGGCACTTTGCCGTTAGCCATGGCTGACGGCAAAGGCATGCCTAGTGGATGGCAAAGGTCTTTGCCGTCCACCAGCAGACGGCAACAGGTCCGGCTGAACGAGCTACGACAAAGGGTTCTTTGCCCTCTGCTAGTGGACGGCAAAGATGAAATGGTCTTTGCCATCCGCCAGCAGACGGCAAAGAGCCTGGACAGCACACGTGGCACGTTAGGTCCGTTAGGGAGTTAACGGCGTGCTTTGTCGTCGGCTGGCGGATGGCAAAGATCTTTGCATCTTTGTCGTCTGCTAGTAGACGGCAAAGCGCCCATGTAGGCCAACTGAGGTAGCTGACACATGGCATGCTATGTCGTCCGCTGGCGGACAGCAAAGATGCAAAGGTCTTTGCCGTCCGCCAGGGGACGGCAAAACAACCATATAGGCCAGCACAGTGCCCCTAGGTTGCACAGGTAGCTAACATGTGGCAGCTTTGCCGTCTGCTGGCTGATGGGAAAGCTCTTTGCCGTCTACCAGCGGACGACAAAGAGCTTGTACAGCCCCTGTTTTTTCTTAAATTCATTCAATTTGACAGAATTTCAGAGATATATATATATATATATATATATACACATTTGAAGATACTTTCAACAAGCAGAACAACACATATACATACCAAATCATATCCCTGCCATATGGATATTATCATCCAACACATATACATACCAATGAAAAGTCCATATGCAACATATCCAACAACAAGCATACAATGGTTTCATCCATACATACATATATAGGTAGCAAGTTTCAGATTGTTCATCCTACAAAATCAATACAAAAAGGAAGCACGAGGAGAAGAGTAGACTCCATCAACGCAAGCAAATCTGCAAATTGGGAAAGAAGAAAGTTAGAAGAAGAATTAGAACAAGAAGAAGAAGAAGAAGAAATTTTCTTCTCTTTCTTTTTCTCATGTCCTCTTCTTTATCTTCTTCTTCTTCTTCTTCTTCTAACTAATGTCATTTTTAGCTAACTTAGGTAATTATGCCATTAGGAGGAAAATAAGCTAAGTATGCAATTGTTAAGCAAAACACTAGAGAAAACTTACCCTCATCACAACAAATGCGATGAAGATTGCAATAAAGGTAACAATGGATCCAATGACATAATGATACCAATCCTCATTATCAATGGCATATTTTCTAATCTTCTTAAGCTTCAGGCGCATTACATCCATCTTCAAGCGCATTGCATTCATCTTCATCTTGTGATCATCGACGACATCTGCAACATACAACTCCAATGTCATCTTCTCTTCTTCAATTCTTTTTATTTTTTCTTTCAAATACTCATTTTCTTTTTCAACTAAATTTAACTTCTCGACAAGAGGGTCGGTTTCAAATTCCGGTTCACATATGTCCTAGATTAGAATATGTCAACTTGATGGCCATAATTGTCATAAATGTGAAATGCAACAAATAGTTATAAAATAGTATTTACCACATCCGAATCATAAAGCGGGCAAGGGCCGACGGGGACGGAAATCAAGACCATGGCACTATGTATAAGAAATAATCATACAAAGTAAGAAAATTATACAATTAACTATATAAATTATACAATCATACAAGTAACTATATAAATCAAGTACAACATAAAAAATTGAATACCTAATAATAATCTGGATTATCGGGTTTAATAAATGCTCCGGGATCAATAAATGCATCATCATCATCACTATCAGTAATGACGTGCTCATCATCATCATCATTAATAAATGCATCATCATGTGGAAGGCCACCTTTACGTAATCGGTCAAGCATTGACAGGTCATCCGCAACTATAACCTCTTCTAGTCCAGGCTCTTCTTGTTCCGGCTCAGGGGTGAAGTCGGGTTCACTGTCGCTGTCTACTTCAATGTTCTGGGGTGAAGTACAGCGGTTCTTGAAACATTTTTTGGAAACACGTGTTTCTTGGAAGAATTTGTCCTTCATATGTGTCTGGGTTAATGTGAGGTTCATAATCCTCTTCATTGGGGGGAGGTGGTCTAACACGTGGTGGCACTTCATAAGCGACATCCCAACCATTGAGATTTGGATCAATTTAATAGGCCCACGGTAGATAGAAAACTTGGGTTGCCTGTTGAGCCATAATATAGACATCAGGAACATCCAAATGGGTGCTTTGTTTGATTTCCACTAGCCCTAAGTGTTCATGAGTCCTTCTAGTCTCCTTCGGCTGGAACCAATAACATTTGAAGACTACGACGTTTGGTGGGTTTGCACCATAGAATTGAAGTTCCTAAATTGCGTCAACTCTTCCATAATACTCGGTATCTCCTTCGCTGATAGCAGAGACACAACAATTTGTAGACTTTCGGTCGGCCATAGATAGCTCTTTGCCATAGGTACGAAAGCGACACCCGTTGATGTAGTATTTGTCAAATGAACGAACCTTAAAGTTAAAACCATTAGCGACTTGTCTCAATTCGGCGTCCATTAACTCTGAATTAGCCTACAAGTTTTACACGAAAGGGATTGCTGCATTAGCCACAAATTAGACGAAGAAATGCAATGGTCTAATGGAAATTACCGTTTGTTTGAACCAAGAGATGAAACCAGGATAGCCGCCTCCATGCTTTGCCAGAAGCTCATACTCTTCGACGGAATCCTTTTGGATCACCGCTCCATATGAAAATTTGGCGACGTATCGACTGTATCAAAAAAAATTTTGACTGGGAACTGTAGGGAAACCCCAACAGCATATCAAAACTTTATTGATAAAAAGAGAGTCAGTACATGTACAATGGGGGATTACAAGAGGTAATCAAAGTAAGCTAGGGGAAGAAGGAGAATTAACAAGTTAAGAGATACAAACTATTGGCCTCAAGGTGGCAGAAATGAAATCCAGCGGAGGAGATCATCTTTGTAGGCAGCTTTCACTCTATATTGCATTAAGCTGATGTCATGGATGAATGCACTTCTCCATTTATTGAATCTAGCTCTCTCATGCCTGAAGACCTTAGCGTTCCTGATGATCCAGATATTCCAGCAAGCAATGAACACCACTTTGGTGAAGAAGGGCTTCCTAAAACTCCTGCTAGCATTAATAACCAAATCAGCCATGGAGTCACCAGATGACCAATCAATTTGCAGATAGTTCCAAACTCTGACACTAAAGTTGCAATTAAAGAACAGATGATCCCTTGTTTCCCTAGTCTGCAAAGGACAAAGGACACAGTTTACTCCATCCTCCAAATGCCAATGCCTCCTATCCACCATGTCCTTGGTGTTCAACCTGTCCATAATAAGCATCCAAGCAAAAACTTTAATTTTCATTGTACAAGAGGACTTCCAGATCCAAGCTGTCAAAGGGTTGAAGGATTCTGATGCAAAAGTATGTGAGTAAAACAACTTTGGTGAGTATCCCTTGGCAGTGCCCTTCCAAAACCAAATATCCTTGGACCCAGGTGTTCTATTGAGGCCACCCAACATGGACTGGAGAATAGTCAGATCATCAAAAGCCCGGCTGGACAAAGGAAGGCGACTGTATCAAATTTATCCGGGAATAAGAGCAGTTCAAAGGAATTAGAAGTTGCGAAATAATGTACCGAGAACTTACTCGATGTACGGCCGCACTTCTGTTAGGTTGGTGAAGATATACAACGAAATGATCTACCATTCTTTGAAATCCAACGTTAAGGAATTAGAAGCACCGGCTGGTGCGAGATCCTCTTTAAGTAGGCTGAGGTTGGATCCACCCTTTTTAGGGTCGTCAGCATTGTACCGATGCTTCGGATTATGCAAATGACGATTTTTAGCTTCGTAGTGTGATGTCACGAAGTTTGCCACCTCCTTAGTAATGAATGCCTCAGCCATCGATGCTTCAATTCTACATTTATTTTTACATTTTTCTCGTAGCTTCTTCTGCATCCTCTCAGTTGCGTAGCACCAATGATTTTGCACGCTCCCCCCAATCTTGCCTCGGTTGGGAGAGGCAAAATCAAGTGTTGCATTGGATTAAAGAAGCCCGGCAGAAAGATCTTCTCTAACTTGCAGATCAACTCTGATGCCAACTCTTCCATTTCTTCTAGCAGGCCAGGCGATAGTTGTTTCGCACAAAGAACACGGAAGAAATAGCTCAGCTCTGCCAGTACTAGCCATTCATCCTCAGGGATGAAGCCACGTAACATCACCGGCATTACCCGCTCAATCCATATGTGCCAATCATGACTCTTGAGACTAAATATCTTCAATTTATCAAGACTCGCTCCCCTCTTTAGATTCGCTGCATACCCATCGGGGAACATCAACTGTTGTTGCACCCACAAGATAATTTCCCTCATAGCTGGCCTTCCAAGATTGAACCATGCCTTTGGCTTCGTCTAGTTCTGCATTCCTTTCGGTTCTTCATGTTTTATAACGGCCTATCACATAGCGCCTCCAGATCGACTCTAGCCTTAGTATTATCCTTTGACTTCCCATCTATGCCGAACAATGTACCAAAAAGTGCCTCGGCGATATTCTTCTCAGTGTGCATCACGTCGATGTTCTGTAGGCAAAGGAGGTCTTTGAAGTAAGGCAGATCCCACAAGCATGTCTTGTGAGTCCAGGCGTATTTCAAATTATACCCCTTGAAATACCCTGGATGCTCTGGATCTGGCTCGAGAGCTTCTAACTGATCTAGGGTCTCTTGGCCTGTCAACGCAGGTGGTGTAGAGTTTTTGACAACTCTACCTCTAATGAAGTTCTTATTGTCTTTCCTGAACTTATGGCGAGGATCCAGGAACTGTCTATGCATGTCAAAGCAAGAAAACTTGCGACCGGCCTGAAGCCAACAAAACTCAAGAGCTCCCTTGCATGTGGGGAACGGGAACCTTCCATGCACACACCAGCCAACGAATAGCGCATACGCCGGCAAGTCATGCGTCGAGTACATGTACCATACACGCATTATGAAGTTCCGTTTGCTAAAGGCGTCGTATGTCTTGAACCCATTATCCCAGGCCTCTTGCAATTCGTCCTTCAGCGGCTGCATGTACACATTCATATTCTTCCCCGGATAGTTGGGCCCTGGTATTATCAACGTCGGGAAAATGTTCTTTCTTTGCATAATCTGTCCGGGGGGAGATTGAGTGGAAAGACAAATACGGGCCAACAACTGTATTGGGCTGCTGTCAGACCAAACACACTGAACCCATCCGTGCTGATGCTGACTCGAGGATGCCTGGGATCTGCCGCTTTGTCATCATGTAATGCATCGAAGCTCTTCCATGCTTCACCGTCCGATGTGTGCACCATCATCAGCTTCCCATCTGCATCTAGTTCGGTTCTTTTGCCCGTTTTGTGCCATGTCATTTGTCTGGCTGTTTCTTCGACCATGAAAAGACATTGAAGTCTTGGTACGATTGGCATATATATACCGAAGAACATTAATGGGGATTTTTGTCTGCGTCTTCTCACCCATACCGTTGTCTACCACAACATACCTGGATGACTTGCAAATGGGACAATAGTTCAAGTCCGCATATTGAAGCCTAAATACGGCACATCCTTTCTCATAGGCATGTATCTTCTCATAGGGCATCTTAAGAGCACAGAGGATTTTGTCTGACTGGTACAAGTTTGCAGGTAGTACATGGCCTTTGGGTAGAAAACGTCCAAATACTGTCATCATTGCGTCGTAGCATTCTCTGCCCAAGTTGAATTGAGCCTTCAGAGCAATTATTTGTGAGATGGCATCCAGCTGACAAAGCTCAGTGTTCTCGTGGAGAGGACATTTTGAAGACTCCAACATTTCATTGAAGGCCTTTGCAGATTCCTCCATCTCATCGTCCGAGTCCCGAGCATCATCAAAGTCTTGCACCATGTCTTGCATCCCAGTACCATGCTTGTCGGTGCGATGATGAAGCACCTCAGCTCTGGCACGTTGGGCAGACTCGCCATGAAATGTCCACACCGTATAATCTGGCATAAAACCCCACTTCTGCAGATGTTTGCCCATTTCATCATGTGTCCTCTTGTGCCAATTGTTGCACCTGGCACAGGGGCACCATGTTGTCCTCTGGCCATTTGCAAATGCGGCTCTCAGAAACCCCTTGGTTTTTGTTAACCATTCAATGGTCATGTCTTTTTGACTAGTGTGACCAGTGTACATCCACGCACGATCAGTCATCTTGCCTAGCTACTGGACACATAAGAAAGATATATATAAATCAGCATGTATATATTCATCAGTTAATGGAGTTTGTCACTTTTATTACGTCCATGCAACCTAGACGCTAATAGGTAAAGATAAGTCCTAATCCCACCCAAGTATGTGTAGATTGGGTTCGTTTTCCCATGCTCTGCTCCAGATCCGACGCAAAATTTCGGAAGCACCTCCCCGCTGTTCTCCTGATACATGTCTTGGCAATAAGCAAAGAGGATGTGTACCCGGAGAACAACAGGGAGGCCCTGACGAAATTTTGCATCCGATCCGGAGAAGAGCATATGGGAAAACGAACCCAATCTACACATACTCATGCTATCCATGGATAAAGTTGGACAATTCAAAAGAATCATGGTTATAAATACGCAAATGCATGCATATTTATAGATGTAACCCTTTCAAACGGGAGATGCATAGTGGTCACGCATACTGATGATTGAAGACACCTATAGCTAGCAAGTTTCATCGGCACGAAGACCGGAACAGAGCAAATGAAGGGGGGGTGGAGGAGATGTCATTTGTGCTCACCCACGAACGCAGGGGCGAAGCTCGTCGAACATTAGACCCTCGCAGCGACGAAAAAACTGCACATTTAAATCGAAAGATGAGTAACATAGCAATTTTGTTTTTCCGTCGACCTAACTAAATATTTACAACAGGACGAGCGGGTTAGGGGGTTCCTCGGCGTCGATGGAATCCTAAATAGCAAGTATCATCGGTGCGAGATACATGTGGTGCTTGGCGTTGAACACTAGATCGACATCCCACAAGTGAAGCCAGCGCCCGGCATCCCGCAACAATAGTTCTGGTGGCTGATGACGGTCGAACACCTTGGCGAATTTGTCTGGCAGCCTTTGCAATGAGGATTAAAGCCAAGTTTTGAAAGTTCAAACAACCAAACCGACTTGAGTCAGTTTGGGTGTTTCAAGTTTCAACACTTGGCTTTTAATCATCATCGCAGAGGCTGCAAGACAAATTCACAATGGTGTTCGACTGCCGTCGACGCCGAGAACTATTGTTGTGGTACGCCGGACGCTGGAGTCACTTGTGGGACGTGGATGTAGTGTTTCACACCGACAACCACATGTATCTCGCACCGATGATACTTGCTATTTAGGGTTCCATTGACACCGAGGAACCCCATAACCCGCTTGACCCCGGGCACACCCTCTTCCTACTTCTTTTTTTCATCTTCTACTTCTACTTATTTTTTTATAACCTTCTTTTTATTCAACTTATTGTTCTTTTTTTCTTCTTCTTCCTCTTCTTCTTTTTCTTCCTCTTCTTCTTTTACTACTTTGTAACATCCCAATTTTCCTAAATTAGGATGTTATTAGATCATTCATATGCATATCATATTTTTATTGCATTATTTGCTTTTTCAGAATGTTCAAATCATTATGCAACCAAGGCAATTTATTGGAGTGGAGATAACGTGACTTCTCCCCAGTTTAAAAATGTTCATAATGTGCAGAATATTATTTCCAGTTCATCTAATATGTTCTGGTAATTTTTGCAATCTTCAAAATATTTTATTTGAGTGTTTTGTTGCTGTTATGTGTTGCCTATTGCATAAAAACTATTTTCGAAAATTGCATTAGTGTTGGAACTAGTGTTCCTGTAGTTTATAGCTGTACTGCTATTTTGACTGTGTGTCTAGGTATTTTTATTTAGAATTTATATTGTGTATTTTCTTTTATTTATTTTGTTTTCTACTGCTGTGTTTAAAAAAAGGCAGCGAGCCGGCCAGCCAGCGGCCCAGACAGCCAACCGGCCCACCGCCCGCGGCCCAGTGCGCAACAGGCGCAGCCCGCTAAACCTAGCGAAGCGGTACGCCCACTCGCTCGCACCCGTCCCGCGCCCGATCCACCCTTCGCCTCCAGCCGCTGATAGCGGGTCCCGCGCCCTGCTCGTCCCCTCCACCGAGCCGGACACCACGCGCCGCACGCGTGCACACACGCCGAGGCCGAGCCGGATCGCTCAGCGCCCCTGGTCCACCTCGAGCGCGCCTGACCTGCCGTACACGAGCAAAACCCCTAGGGAGACCCCGCGGCTCCTGTCCCAATCCTCTTCGTTGCCGCACACGCTATAGGGTGAAAACGGATCTCGCCGTCGAGCTCGGAGTTCGCCGTCGTTCGCCAGTTGATTTCGTCGCCGTTAGTAAGCCCTGCTGCCGCAGTTCGTTGTTTTGGATTCCCCACTCGAAGCCGCCTCCGCTCGTCCCCTTACCTTCGCCGGAGACCCGCCGGAGACGCGCCGCCACTGACGCCCGACTTCGCCAGAGCACGCCGGAGTTCAGGAGCTCGCCATCGTCGCTCGAGGGAGCCCCGTCGCCTCTGAACATCACCACCACCTCCGCCACTCGTCGCTGAACCCATCCGCCACTTCACCTTCACCGGAGACCCGCCAGAGACGCGCCGCCGCCGACACCCGACCGCCGCCGCCGTTCTCCTCTGTTTTGGGTGAGCACACGCGCCCGGCCAATCAAGAACCGCCATGTGGCAAGTCGCTACAGGAGCTTCTACAGGAGTTCGCTACAGCACGCAGGCGTTTTCTGTTGCTCTATTTTTTCAGTTTTCCAACTAAAATTCAACTAGCTATATCTTTTATTCTATAACTCCAATTTAGGTAATTCTTTTTCCTATGTACTCACAAAAATCAGCCCTTCATCATAGTACCAACTTTGCACATGTTTGCACTGTTCAAATTTGAATTCGTTTGAATTTGAATTGAACCTTCCGGAGGCCGTAACTTTCAAACCGTTTGTCGGTTTTAGGTGTTTCTTTTTGCATTGTGACTGTAGTGCAATTTAGGTCCTGTTAAGCTTCTTTTGTTGAGTTTTAAAAATGGTTTTCTTGCTGTTGGTTTTATTTTGGTTCTATTTGTGTTCCGATGATTGATTTTCTGAATTATGTGAAACATGTAGATTGTCCGGAGTGCGACGCGAGCTATTGTCAGGAGTCTGCCTTTATGAACCAGAACCAAGGCAAGTTACATGTTGATCATCCTTTACCTATTGTTTTCTATGAATGTAGTTATATCACACTATGAATATATGCATGTATAGGATTAATATATAAATTTTGCTATGCTGTTGAGCTATCTTCCCATGTTTTGCAAATCGTGGTAGTTGTAGCTTGCTATGCTTTGTAGACGGGGGTGGTTCGTGTATTCATTGAGCTTATGTGAGGACTATAAATATAACAAATTGAGTAGTAATTAAGGACTTAATTCACCTCTGGGCGGAATTGGTATTGAAGGGTGATTTCAAGAACATCATGGTTTATACCCTCTGAATGTAAGTGGGCGGCCACCCAGGCTCAAAAAGATCAGACAGACTTAGTGACTAGTAGCTTCCATGAGCAACCACTAGCTAAATGGGCTCTGGCTTAGTTGAGTAGGTTGTGGGATCCTCGCCCAGGTAAGCTAGCAGATGTAGATATGAGTAGGTGTACCGGCTGCCGGGGGTGGAGGTGACTGCTTCTGAAAGACTTCGTCTCAATCTTCGGGTTGACTCTAGTGGGTAAAGTGTGCAAAACTCTGCAGAGTATTAAAACTAATCATGATTAGCCATGCCCCGGTTATGGGTAATTTTGAGCGACTATGCCATTACAGTTGTTGGATGATCTTGACAGATGTGACACTTAATAAATTTGTTGGGCAACTTATTAAAGGGTTGGTTGGAGTTGATTTTGCCAACTCAACCTTGCGTATATAATTGTAGTAATAAAAGAACTAAATAAAAATTTGACTATTAGGTAGTTATGAGGACAAAATCAGCTTTCTGCAAAAATAAACCCTCAAGCCTTCCTTTTGTTATATTATGCATATACATGTAGGTCTGCTATATTATTACTCCTATGTAACTTGCCAATACGTTCCAAGTATTGACCTATATGGCTGCAACGTCTCATGTTGCAGGATATTCAGAAGAAGAGTAAGGTACCGTTAGGGTCGCGAGTCTGCACTCAGCATCGCCAGTGGGCTATGATGGGACTCATCGTTATTTTCTGCTACTTTACACTGTTTGATTGAATAAAGCTAGCCAAGTGCTATGCAGATTGTTTTATTTTATACATTCTGGATCATACGTTGTAATAAACAATGCACTTGCTATTCTAGTATTCATCTATACTGTGTGTGCTAGCGAGTTCGATCCAGGGACTAGCACAGTAAGCACAGAGACTCAAATCCTTCGAGGTTTGGTCGTTACAGATGGTATCAGAGCAGTGTGTTGACTGTAGGATGTGACCCTAGAAAATGGATTAGAAAAGCCATAGGAGTGAAAATTGTTTTATAAACCAGCTATACTTGCTGTTTATTAGCTAACCCCCTCAAGTATCTTGAACAGTTAAGTAGGAACTAGTGCTGAGACCACCATTCATGCTTGCTTTATATTGCAACGTTATCATGTTAGCGTATCTGATTATGCCCACTTTTGTGGTATGAAGATACTAGATTGTTTGCTTGATTGGTAGTTGTTTGTTAAATTTCTTAGTGTCGAAATTATTTGACTATATATATAATATTATCATATTGTTTGTTGTTTGTTGTTTGTTGTTTGTTTGTTTGTTGGTGTTATTCGTTGTTGTGTTTTGTTGGCTTGATCATATTATGCATATGGGCAGAATATATTTATATATACATAGTTTTTGGCCCTATTATATCTATAACTCATCTATTCTTGCCAACCAAAACCCTTAGTATGCCTATTAGAGTGAGTTCCCAAGAAGCTGAGATGATAGCAGGTGTTGGTTGTCATCAGTTGACTTTATCTATTGGGAAGCATGAGTTTCCTACGGATTTGATTATACTGAAGTCACAAGGTCTGGATATTATTTTGGGTATGGACTGGATGATCAAGTATGAGGGTCTTATTGATTGTGCCAGTCGATCTATTACTCTCAGTGCACCAGGAGGGAAGAGGATCAAATATGTATGTAAGTATAAGCATAAGCAGGTACATGTGAACTCTCCTAAGGGGGGTAGCCTGGAAGAGGTGCCAGTCATGAGGGATTATCCAGATGTGTTTCCAGAGGAGTTGCCAGGTATGCCACCAGATAGAGATATTGAGTTTCTTATTGATTTAATACCGGGCACTGGACCTATTGCAAAGAGACCGTATAGAATGCCTCCTCAAGAGTTGGAGGAATTGAAGAAGCAGATAAGAGAATTGCAGGCACGAGGATTTATTCGCCCAAGTTCATCACCTTGGGGAGCTCCAGTTTTGTTTGTGGAGAAGAAGGATGGGACCTTGAGGATGTGTGTTGATTATCGTTCTCTGAATGAGGTAACCATTAAGAATAAGTATCCTTTGCCTATGATAAATGATCTGTTTGACCAGTTGGAGGGAGCTACTGTGTTTTCTAAGATTGATCTCCGTTCTGGTTATCATCAATTGAAGATTCGTGAGCAAGATATTCCAAAGACTGCTTTTACTACGAGGTATGGGTTGTATGCATATACTGTTATGTCATTTGGATTGACTAATGCTCCTGCATACTTCATGAATATGATGAACAATGTGTTTATGGAGTTCTTGGATAAATTTGTGGTTGTTTTCATTGATGATATATTGGTATTCTCCCAGAATAAGCAAGAGCATGAGGTGCATCTGTGTTTGGTATTGGAGAAACTGAGGGAACATCAGTTGTATGCCAAGTTCAGCAAATATGAGTTTTGGCTGGATGAGGTAGCTTTCCTTGGACATGTTGTGTTAGGTAATGGA
The DNA here is from genome assembly GCF_018294505.1 of Triticum aestivum. Classification (NCBI taxonomy): domain Eukaryota; kingdom Viridiplantae; phylum Streptophyta; class Magnoliopsida; order Poales; family Poaceae; genus Triticum; species Triticum aestivum. The sequence goes on along the minus strand of NC_057811.1, from coordinate 193,289,737 downwards.
GTTGCAGTTGATCCATCTAAGTTTGCTGCAGTTACAGAGTGGGAGACACCCACGACAGTTGGAGAGATTCGCAGCTTTTTGGGCCTTGCAGGTTATTATAGGAGGTTTATTGAGAACTTTTACAAGATCGCAAAGCCTATGACTGAATTGCTGAAGAAAGAGAAGAAATTTGTTTGGACTGATGAATGTGAAGCCAGTTTTCAGGAATTGAAGCAATGTTTGGTTACAGCACCAGTCTTAACTCTGCCGGATATACATAAGGACTTCCTGGTATATTGTGATGCTTCTCGTCAAGGACTTGGGAGTGTTTTGATGCAGGAAGGTAAAGTTGTTTCTTATGCTTCACGTCAGCTTAAGAATCATGAGCATAATTATCCTACACATGATTTGGAGTTAGCCTCAGTTGTGCATGCATTGAAAACTTGGAGGCCATATCTTATTGGTAATCATTGTGATATATTTACTGATCATAAGAGCTTGAAGTTTATTTTTACTCAGAAGGATTTGAACCTCAGGCAGAGGAGATGGTTGGAGCTTATTAAAGATTATGATTTGAATGTGCAGTATCATCCTGGTAAGGCTAATGTTGTTGCTGATGCATTGAGTCGTAGGAGCCATGCTAATGCAATTAATATTGATAATATGCCACCCGAGTTATGTGAACAGTTCAGGAATCTTAGATTGGAGATGGTTCCTAAGGGATATTTAGCAACACTGGAGGTAAAGCCTACTTTGCTTGACAGGATCAGAGAAGCTCAAAAGGGTGATAAGGAGATTCCTGAGATAAAAGAGAATATGGTTAAAGGTAAGGCAGAAGGTTTCCATGAGGATGAACATGGAGCCATATGGTTTGAGAAGCGTATTTGTGTACCTCAAGATGCAGATATCAGGAAGTTGATTCTTCAGGAGGCGCATGATTCACCTTATTCTATTCACCCAGGTAATACTAAGATGTATTTGGATTTGAGGGAAAGATTTTGGTGGCCTAGCCTGAAGAGGGAGATTGCTGGGTATATTGCAACATGTGATGTGTGCCAGAGAGTTAAGGAGGAACATCAGAGACCAGCAGGTTTGTTACAGCCATTGCCTATACCTGATTGGAAGTGGGATGAGATTGGTATGGATTTCATTACAGGTCTACCCAGGACTCGATCAGGTTATGATTCTATTTGGGTAGTTGTTGATCGTTTGACTAAATTTGCTCACTTCATCCCAGTAAAGACTACTTATACCAGTGCTCAGCTAGCAAAGATTTATATGTCTAAAATTGTTTGTCTGCATGGAGTTCCAAGGAAGGTAGTGTTTGATAGAGGTAATCAGTTCACATCCAAATTTTGGCGTCAGTTGCATGAATCCTTGGGCACCAGGCCGGAGTTCAGTACGGCTTTCCATCCACAGACAGATGGGCAGACAGAGAGGGTAAATCAGATTTTGGAGGATATGTTGAGAGCTTGTGCTTTGGACTATGGGTCCAGTTGGGAAGATAATTTACCTTATGCAGAGTTCTCATATAATAACAGTTATCAGGCTAGCCTGAAGATGGCACCATTTGAGGTATTACATGGTAGGAAGTGCAAGACACCGCTGATGTGGGATGAGGTTGGAGAGCCTCAATTCTTTGGACCAGACTTGATCAAAGATGCCGAGGAGAATGTCAAGTTGATTCGTGACAGGCTGAAGATAGTACAGTCCAGGCAGAAGAGCTATGCGGATGCAAAACGTAAGGAGGTGACATATGAGGTAGGAGACCGTGCATATCTTAGAGTTTCACCACTTCGTGGAATTAAGAGGTTTGGAATCAAAGGTAAGTTAGCACCACGTTTTGTGGGGCCTTACAAGATCTTGGAGCGTAGAGGAGAGGTAGCTTATCAGCTGGAGTTGCCAGAATCCTTGTCAGGAGTTCATAATGTGTTTCATGTATCTCAGTTGAAGAAGTGCCATGCAGAGATGATGGATGTTCCATTGAGGGACATAGTGCCACTTGAGGCAATTCAGTTGGAGAGTGATTTGACATATGAGGAGAAACCTGTTAAGATTCTGGAGACAGCAGAGAGAGTTACTCGCACCAAGACAATTAAGTTATGCAAGGTTCAGTGGGATCATCACACAGAGGAGGGAGCTACTTGGGAACGGGAGGAAGATCTCAGGCAGGATCACCCACACCTATTTGCTAGCTAGCCCGAATCTCGAGGGCGAGATTCATCTTAAGGGGGGTAGGTTTGTAACATCCCAATTTTCCTAAATTAGGATGTTATTAGATCATTCATATGCATATCATATTTTTATTGCATTATTCGCTTTTTCAGAATATTCAAAGCATTATGCAACAAAGGCAATTTATTAGAGTGGAGATAACGTGACTTCTCCCCTGTTTAAAAATGTTCATAATGTGCAGAATATTATTTCCAGTTCATCTAATATGTTCTGGTAATTTTTGCACTCTTCAAAATATTTTATTTGAGTGTTTTGTTGTTGTTATGTGTTGCCTATTGCATAAAAACTATTTTCAAAAACTGCATTAGTGTTGGAACTAGTGTTCCTGTAGTTTATAGCCGTAGTGCTATTTTGACTGTGTGTCTAGGTATTTTTATTTAGAATTTATATTGTGTATTTTATTTTATTTATTTTGTTTTCTGCTGCTGTGTTCAAAAAAAAGGCAGCGAGCCGGCCAGCCAGCGGCCCAACCAGCCAACCGGCCCACCGCCCGCGGCCCAGTGCGCAACAGGCGCAGCCCGCTAAACCTAGCGAAGCGGTACACCCGCTCGCTCGCACCCGTCCCACGCCCGATCCACCCTTCGCCTCCAGCCGCTGACAGCGGGTCCCGCGCCCTGCTCGTCCCCTCCACCGAGCCGGACACCGCGCGCATGCACGCCGAGGCCGAGCCGGATCGCTCAGTGCCCCTGGTCCACCTCGAGCGCGCCTGACCTGCCGTACGCGTGCAAAACCCCTAGGGGAGACCCCGCAGCTCCTGTCTCGATCCTCTTCGTTGCCGCATGCGCTGTAGGGCGAAAACGGATCTCGCCGTTGAGCTCGGAGTTCGCCGTCGTTCGCCGGTTGATTTCGTCGCCGTTAGTAAGCCCTGCTGCCGCAGTTCGTTCTTTTGGATTCCCCACTCGAAGCCGCCTCCGCCCGTCCCCTTACCTTCGCCGGAGACCCGCCGGAGACGCGCCGCCACCGACGCCTGACTTCGCCAGAGCATGCCGGAGTTCAGGAGCTCGCCATCGCCGCTCGAAGGAGCCCCGTCGCCTCTGAACATCACCACCACCTCCGCCACTCGTCGCTGAACCCATCCGCCACTTCACCTTCGCCGGAGACGCGCCGCCGCCGACGCCCGACTGCCGCCGCCATTGTCCTCTATTTTGGGTGAGCACACGCGCCCGGCCAATCAAGAACCGCCATGTGGCAAGTCGCTACAGGAGCTTCTACAGGAGTTCGCTACAGCACGCAGGCGTTTTCTGTTGCTCTATTTTTTCAGTTTTCCAACTAAAATTCAACTAGCTATATCTTTTATTCTATAACTCCAATTTAGGTAATTCTTTTTCCTATGCACTCACAAAAATCATCCCTTCATCATAGTACCAACTTTGCACATGTCTGCACTGTTCAAATTTGAATTCGTTTGAATTTGAATTGAATCTTCTGGAGGTCGTAACTTTCAAACCGTTTGTCGGTTTTAGGTGTTTCTTTTTGCATTGTGACCGTAGTGCAATTTAGGTCCTGTTAAGCTTCTTTTGTTGAGTTTTAAAAATGGTTTTCTTGCTGTTGGTTTTATTTTGGTTCTATTTGTGTTCCGATGATTGATTTGTTGAATTATGTGAAACGTGTAGATTGTCCGGAGTGCGACGCGAGCTATTGTCAAGAGTGTGACTTTCTGAACCAGAACCAAGGCAAGTTACATGTTGATCATCCTTTACCTATTGTTTTCTATGCATGTAGGTATATCACACTATGCATATATGCATGTATAGGATTAATATATAAATTTTGCTATGCTGTTGAGCTATCTTCCCGTGTTTGGCAAATTGTGATAGTTGTAGCTTGCTATGCTTTGTCGACGGGGGTGGTTCGTGTATTCATTGAGCTTATGTGAGGACTATAAATATAACAAATTGAGTAGTAATTAAGGACTTAATTCACCTCTGGGCGGAATTGGTATTAAAGGGTGGTTTCAAGAACATCGTGGTTTATACCCTCTGAATGTAAGTGGACGGCCGCCCAGGGTCAAAAAGATCAGACAGACTTAGTGACTAGTAGCTTCCATGCACAACCACTATCTAAATGGGCTCTGGCTTAGTTGAGTAGGTTGTGGGATCCTCGCCCAGGTAAGCTAGCAGATGTAGATATGAGTAGGTGTACCGGCTGCGGGGGGGTGGAGGTGACTACTTCTGAAAGACTTCGTCTCAATCTTCGGGTTGAGTCTAGTGGGTAAAGTGTGCAAAACTCTGCAGAGTATTAAAACTAATCATGATTAGCCATGCCCCGGTTATGGGTAATTTTGAGCGACTATGCCATTACAGTTGTTGGATGATCTTGACAGATGTGACACTTAATAAATTTGTTGGGCAACTTATTAAAGGGTTGGTTGGAGTTGATTTTGCCAACTCAACCTTGCGTATATAATTGTAGTAATAAAAGAACTAAATAAAAATTTGACTATTAGGTAGTTATGAGGACAAAATCAGCTTTCTGCAAAAATAAACCCTCAAGCCTTCCTTTTGTTATATTATGCATATACATGTAGGTCTGCTATATTATTACTCCTATGTAACTTGCCAATACGTTCCAAGTATTGACCTATATGGCTGCAACGTCTCATGTTGCAGGATATTCAGAAGAAGAGTAAGGTACCGTTAGGGTCGCGAGTCTGCACTCAGCATCGCCAGTGGGCTATGATGGGACTCATCGTTATTTTCTGCTACTTTACACTGTTTGATTGAATAAAGCTAGCCAAGTGCTATGCAGATTGTTTTATTTTATACATTCTGGATCATACGTTGTAATAAACAATGCACTTGCTATTCTAGTATTCATCTATACTGTGTGTGCTAGCGAGTTCGATCCAGGGACTAGCACAGTAAGCACAGAGACTCAAATCCTTCGAGGTTTGGTCGTTACATACTTTTTTTCATACTTCTTGTTTATTCTTAAAAAACAGAAAAGAAACCTAAAAAAACTATAAACTAAATGTAACCTAAAATAAACTAAATTAACCTAAACAAAACTAACCTAACCTAATCTAAACAAACATGCATAAACTAAATCTAAAAAACAGAAGAAAAAAATCCCACCACGAAGAGGGGCGGGGCAGGGTGGGGCCGGGCGGTGTGGCGTGGCCGGGCAGCGGCGGGGCGGGGCGGTGCGGTGCGGCAGGGCGAAGGTGGCTCGGGACGGGGGCGGGGCGGCCGGCGACTCGGGACGGGTGCGACGGGGCCGGGCGGGCGGGGTGTCGCGGTTGGGCGGTGGCGGCTCGGGGCGGGGGCGGCACGGGGTGGCCGGCGACGGGGGTGGCACGAGGCGGCCGGCGATGAGGGTGGCGTGGGGCGGCGGCGGCTCGGGCACGGGGGCGGGGCGGCCGGCGACGGGGGTGGCGGCGCGGGTTAGGGGCGGCGGCGGGGGTGAGGGGCGGCGTCGGCTTGGGCAGGGGAGAGAGAGCGGATAGAAAGAGGGGTGGGGCGGGGCGCTGGCCGCTTTTTAGGTAGGTCACAGCTCTTTGTCGTCTACTAGCAGACGGCAAGGAGCCTAACTAACGAACGTTAGGTTGGCCACTTTCTTTGCCATTACCTAGCAGACAGCAAAGAAAGTGGCCGTTAGGTGGTTCTCGCTAGTGGACCACACCCTCTTTGCCGTCAGCTAGTGGACGCCAAAGCTTCTATGCCGTCACTAGCTCACGGCAAAGAGCTGGCTGACGGCAAACATGATCTTTGCCGTCAGCTCTTTTTTTGCCGTAAGCTTTCCTTTAGCTGATGACAAAGAGCTTCAAAGAGGTGGTTGACGGCAAAGATCCTGATTCCAGTAGTGATATCCTTTTCTTTCATGCCTGGCCAATAAAATAACCAGTGGCAAGCCAATCAGTACTTTGAATGTACTCGCAAGTAACCCATGAATAGTAACAGAATGACATATGCATGATAATATCACTACATTGGCATGTTGGTGGTAAGATAGTTTTTTCTGATGCAAGTATGATCAACATTTATCAAGGACATGAATGTGTCTGCAACAAGTATCAAGAGGTTACAGACATCAACGTTAAGGAAGAGGTATGAACAACTCATGCTCAAGCTCGTCGTGACTTCCTCACGAATCACATCAACAATACTACCGAACCGTGTTGTTTTTCGGAAACATATGGACATAGTCTAAGCAGCAGCACCCAAATGTCCTTGAACGTGGACACGGCTAAACGAATAGTTTGACACTCTGCAAAGGTTGCACACTTTACCCACAAGATCCGGGGAACTTCCGTGTCATCCATGACCCGTGATACCTCAAGTACCCGGGGTAAGCACCCAATCACTACCTTTCCTTAGCCATGACTAACAAGGAGTCCACTCGATTGGTAGCAGCTCCCGTGCCAAACATTGTCACATAATAAAATGTTTTGTGGAGCCACGCTCCCATATTCATCACATATAAGAAGCACATGGTACCAACGGTGTGTCCGGTGCCCTGTAAAAACAAACATGGCCGCCCTACTTTGCACGACCCCATCCCGAGAGTGACCACGCCACTCCCGTCACTAGTAATGCGGGCATCCATGTTAGCACGAACTAGGTAATCAATAATGCCCTTTCCCATATAAGGGTAGAGTGGTTGCGCATGTTTGCTTGGGACGGTCAACAAGTCTTAAATCTAATCCGTCTCTATAAACAACACATATTCACTTGCTTCGGTGCACCACTTCTTCATCAAGTGGTGACCTAGTTCAACATTACCCGCGGGCATTAGGGGCACCCGATGGGGTTTTCAAAGGATTGTGACCAAGAAATGACCATGGCATAGATGCAACATCATGCGTCAATACCTAGTATTTTTCATTGCATTTACAGCACAAGGTAGAGCTACGAACATGCAAATAACAACGGGCATGCATCAATGCAATGTTATATGAGGCTCATAATCAACAATGTCATCATGCATGCGGAAAATTTATCAATGAACAAGAGAGGTGTATCATGTCAAAGGACTGCTTGTTTGGCTCCGCAAGATCTTCAATCCTTCTGGTCCATCTCCGAGTATTCCATTTACTTCGTCAACTAACGTCAGAAACAATCACAATAAGCAACACAACAAGGCAACATTAAAATTTTTCTAAAAATGTGAGTTGGACTTTTCTAGGATACCTTTGGCCATATGAAAAATGACCAAAGTGGTTTTATGGTATTTGGATCAATGAGGATTTTTTAACATCTCAATATGAAGGATTCAAGGGATTTATGGTTGCAAGAAGTATACAGAAATATTATTTTGAAAAATGAGCAAAGGGACCCATTTAACAAGGAATGATTTTAGAAGCATCTAGGAGTTGGTTTCACTAGATTTTGAGTTCAAATGATTTTCCTATGAATTTGCAAAGTTGGCAATATATGGAGAAATGGACCAATATTTCATTAGGCATAGAAAGTATTGGGAGAAATGTTCCAAAACTAAGTATCTAGGAAGTCGTATCATGTCATTTTGATCATAAATGGGCTCTCTGTCATTTTCTAAAGTTTATCACAGAAATAGGAAAATGGGATTTCATAAATATTTGTGAAGGAAATATTTCTGGAAAAACGTGAAAATAGCACCATGTGATAGATCATGATTTATAGAGTCGCTAGGATTTTGAATCACTAAATTTGGAGTTCAAACGAATTGTTTAGAGATTTTACAATATTCCTAGAAAAAGAAAAAGAATAAGGAGCCACCCTTATTACGTGCTCAGGGCAAAGCCCAGCTAAATAGCGCCTACTGCGCTCAGCCTAGTGGCCCAGCTGTGCAGGGGAAGTGGTGGCGTCAAAGGCGTATGCCCAAAGTACATCCCAAGTTCGTGAAGGCGGTTTTGGTGGGAGCCTGTCTCCACTTAACCTGATAGAGGGGCCAGCCAAGCCGCCGCTGCCGCTTACAGATGGGCCCCCTGCCAATTGGCGGGCTGGTCGTCCTCTACCTCCCGCTCGAAGGAGAGGACGAGAGGTAGAGCGCACCGCCGGTGCTCGTCCGGCGATAGCCGGCGCCTCCTCCCGTCTCCTATGGCGCTCGCCTATGGGCGAGCTCAGCACGGAGCGAAGCATCCGCTGGGGTAGGTCACGTCCGCCGGAGGGGACTTAGGTGACCACGGTTTGACGGTGGCGGGGGAGGCAATCGGCCGTCTGTGGCTCCCGGCGTTCGGCGTCCTGGCGATGGTTTGAGGAGGTGGGGAGGATTTCCGGACTAGGGGGAGCCTGTTGGTGGAGGAATGGGAGCGAGGTGAGCTCGGCGTTGCTCGAATTTGAGCGAGCCGAAGCGGCGGTCGTGTCGTGGTAGGAGGAGAAGGGAGGCACGGGAGGTGGAGTGGGATGGTCCAGGAGAAGTAGGAGAGGGAGAGAGAGTGAAGGGTGTCTAGAGAGGGGCTTGGAGAGGCTCTATATGGCAAAGCCATGGCGCACCGTGGGTGTGATCCACGGCCACGACCAAGGCAATGCCAGAGGCTGAATTGGCACCGGGGGCCATGTCCAGGGCATTCCTCGATGCGGTCTAGGCTAAGGGGAAGAGAACGGGGGAGCGGGGAAGGGTCAGAGGCGTCGCGCATGTGAGGCTGCCTATTGGAGCTTTCGTGCGGCCGGTGCACGTGTGAGGGAGGCAGCAGGAGGGAGAAGGAAGAGGGGGACAGGGGTGTTGCATGCTGCGGACATCAAGGTGGTCCTGCTGGCGCGCGGGGGAGAGCAGAGGTGGTCGGAGGCGTCGGGCAGAGGGCGGCTACAGTGGCTTGGCGCACTATAGCGCGCTCTAGAGCATGCGTTTGGCATGACCTGGCATTGTTTAAGGGGCAGGGGCGTGCCCACTCGTGTCTGGTAGCGCTAGGGAGAAGTAAAGAAGTTGGGAGGGGCATTGGATGCTCTGGAGAGCCACTAGGAGAGGAGAGAGGTTGAGGGAGAGAGAGAAAGAGGCTGTCCAGAGAGAGAGAGGGATAGGTTTTCACCCCCAAGTAATGGAGCTATGAACTTGCCATTGTTACTGGAGCTAGAGTAGGACTAGGAGTAGCCCTCCTAAAAATATGAACTCAAGGAGAATAGTGGAAGGGGTCAAAATGACGATTTACGAAAAAATGGCAGAAGGTGTTTGATAAAGTTTTGAGCAAGCAAATGAACTCCAATTTACATGAAAATTAACAGAATCAAATGGAATATAGATTTGAGATGGATCACCAAGTTTTAGTCTATTTGGAGAAAGTTGCCAATGTAACTTTGGCAAACCCTAGAAATCAACAGAAATGGCTTTTCCAAGATTTAGTCCTGCATATCATTTCTCCTTGATGCACCACTTGGTGTAGTGTCACCATTTCAGTATTTTAGAATGTCCACAAAAATTGAGACCAAAAGGAGACAATTGGCAATGTAGAGTTGCTCAAATTTGGATCTGGACACGGATGGTTTTGGGGCACTTTTGTGAACCAAAACTATTTTGATTGGAATAAAACTTGGCAAGATCATCACATTAGGCATATGTGACTTGCTAGAATTGTATTGGATTTATTTGACAATATTTCATACATAAATATTTCAAATGCTTGAAATATAGAGAAATGGTTTTGGAGGGTTTTGTCCAATATTTTGAACATAAGCATGTGTTGAAACTCATATATATGGAAAATATATGTCCACTGAGTTTCCCTAAATTTTCTCAAATATTTTTGAAACTTAAAAATAATTTTTACCTATTAAAGACCATTTCTGGCCTAAAGAAAAAGCCTTTAAATAAAATAGCAACATAACTTTTAAAATAACATTTTTGTGGTTTCTGGGAGTCCTATATCTAATAGGATTCAAATATAATTTCTGAAAGATTTTTCACATCCTAGATTAAGTACTTGTAGTTCAAGCCTTAACTCAGGGGGGTTTTGGAAAACCTAATTTAGAAAATACTTTTTTGCCAAATTATTTTTCAAAGAAAATACTATGCTGTCATATACACATGTCATGATCATTGGGAAAAGTTTTGGATCAAGGAGAGGGAGTATAAGAATTGGAGGATTTATTTGAATTTCAGAGCACTTGCAAACAACAGACAAAATCCAATCAAAGCAAAGTCCAAAACACTCAAAAGTTATTGTCAAACCACATTTTATCATGATTTATTAGCTTAAGTATTGTGGCATGAAAATAAGGGTGTGATGGACCTACCCCCTTACAAGAATCTGGTCCCTGAGATTCCCAAACTAGGCGCGAAAAGGAATACGAAAACTTAGATCTGGGGTAGTCTTCACGTCCTCATGCTGCTTCTGCTTCCGTGTGGTGCTCCATTGAACCTTGAAGTACTTGGTGTTGTAGCTTCATGTATGACGTTTTGCTTGATCCAGGTTGCAAAAGGGGTATCTCGCGTAGGTCAGATTGGGCTGGTGGTCGATGGCTCGGTGATCGATGTCCTTGGGCTAGTTAGGAAGTTGGAAACACTTTTGGAATTGGGTTGCGTGGAAAACGTTGTGCACATAGGATAACTTCGGTGGCAACTCCAGCCGGTAACCGTCTTCTTTTCGTCCTGTAGTGATCTCGAAGTGGGTCAATAACCTTAATGTGAGCTTCCCTTTGACATGGAAATTCTTGATTCCTTTGAGAGGGCTGGCTTGCAGATACACATGGTCTTCGCCGCGGAAGTTTACTTCTTGGCGATGGTGGTTGGTATAGTTCTTCCTTCTTGACATGGAGGTCTTCTGATGTTTTCTGGTCAGCTGAACGGCTCTTCTTCCGTCTTCGGGTAGACAAGTAGGTCGCCAAATAAATATGACAACCAACTTGTCCAAGTACTCCATGAAGACTTTGTTCACGAGGTACATAAGGAAGGTTGGGGTATTGGTGGTGTTCAGGTGGAGTATGGCCAAAGTCTTCTCGACCTAGAGCCAAAGCCCAAGGTCATGATTCGACCATGTTGCGGCTTGGTAGGGCTTAAGGGTTTCAAGGATTCTAGTGTGCGAGTGAACGTTTATCATCATATCCTTAAGCACAATTTATGAGATGCCAATAGTTCTACCTAGTCTCCCAAACAAATAACCTTATATCACCGATAGCATCATCTCGTATAGGCCAACTCCAATCATCACTCATGCTTTTCATATCCTCATGACTCCCGAGAGGAGGTCTAGCAAAAATCGTATGTCAACTATTCCCAAACTCATATGTACGGTTATCCTCATGTAGAAATCCATGGGTATATAGGACATACAAGCTGCTAAGACTGAATTAAACATGACAATCCAAGTGCTCAGCCTATTCTTCCAAGGTCTAAGATAATGCATCTCTATCCTAAGGAAACACGTGAATACCACAGCATAATGGTGTGTCCGAACGTCATAACCGATACTATATTGGATATAGTGCAATCTATGATCTCTCTTACCAATTTACCACTATCGTTTTGGGGTTATGCATTAGAGACAGCTACATTCACGTTAAATAGGGCACCATCGAAATCCGTTGAGACGACGCCTTATGAACTGTGGTTTGGCAAGAAACCAAAGTTGTCATTTCTTAAAATTTTGGAGTTGCGATGCTTATGTGAAAAAGTTTCATCCTGATAAGCTCAAAACCCAAATCGGAGAAATGTGTCTTCATAGGATACCCAAAGGAGACAGTTGGGTACACCTTCTATCACAGATCCGAAGGCAAGACATTTGTTGCTAAGAATGGATCCTTTCTAGAGAAGAAGTTTCTCTCGAAAGATGTGAGTGGGAGGAAAGTAGAACTTGATGAGGTAACTGTACCTGCTCCCTTATTGGAAAGTAGTTCATCACAGAAATCTGTTCCTGTGACTCCTACACCAATTAGTGAGGAAGTTAATGATGATGATCATGTAACTTCAGATCAAGTTACTACCAAACCTCGTAGGTAAAGCAGAGTAAGATCCGCACCAGAGTGGTACAGTAATCCTCTTCTGGAGGTTATGTTACTAGACCATGTCGAACCTACGAACTATGAGGAAGCGATGATGAGCCCAGATTCCGCAAAATGGCTTGAGGCCATGAAATCTGAGATGAGATCCATGTATAAGAACAAAGTATGGACTTTGATTGACTTGCCCAATGATCGGCGAGTCATTGAGAATAAATTGATCTTCAAGAGGAAGACGGATGTTGATAGTAGTGTCACTATCTACAAAGCTAGAATTGTCGCAAAAAGGTTTTCGACAAGTTCAAGATGTTGACTACGATGAGAGTTTCTCACTTGTATCTATGCTTAAGTCTGTCTGAATCATGTTAGCAATTGCCGCATTTTATGAAATATGGCAAATGGATATAAAAAACTACATTCCTTAATGGATTTATTAAAGAAGAGTTGTATATGATGCAACCAGAAGGTTTTGTCAATCCTAAAGGTGCTAACAAAATATGCAAGCTCCACCGATCCATCTATGGACTGGTGCAAGCATCTCGGAGTTGGAATATACACTTTGATAAGTTTATCAAAGAATATAGTGTTATACAGACTTGCGGTGAAGCCTGTATTTACAAGAAAGTGAGTGGGAGCACTACAGCATTTCTGATAAGTACATGTGAATGACATATTGTTGATCAGAAATAATGTAGAATTATTCTGCAAAGCATAAAGGAGTGTTTGAAAGGAGTTTTTCAAAGAAAGACCTCGGTGAAGCTGCTTACATATTGAGCATCAAGATCTATAGAGATAGATCAAGACGCTTGATAAGTTTTTTCAATGAGTACATACCTTAACAAGATTTTGAAGTAGTTCAAAATACAACAGTCAAAAAAAGCGTTCTTGCCTGTGTTACAAGGTATGAAATTGAGTAAGACTCAAAGCCCGACCACGGCAGAAGATAGAAACAGAATGAAAGTCATTCCCTATGCCTTGGCCATAGGTTCTATAAAGTATGCCATGCTGTGTACCAAATCTATTGTATACCCTACACTGATTTTGGCAAGGGAGTACAATAGTGATCTAGGAGTAGATCACTGGACAGCGGTCAAAATTATCCTTAGTGGAATAAGGAAATGTTTCTCGATTATGGAAGTGACAAAAGGTTCGTCGTAAAGGGTTACGTCGATGCATGTTTTGACACTAATCTAGATGACTCTAAAGTCTCGGTCTAGATACATATTGAAAGTGGGAGCAATTAGCTAGAGTAGCTCCGTGCAGAGTATTGTAGACATAGAGATTTGCAAAATACTTACGGATCTGAATGTGACAGACCCGTTGACTAAAATCATCTCACAATCAAAACATGATCACACCTTAGTACTCTTTGGGTGTTAATCACATAGTGATGTGAACTAGATTATTGACTCTAGTAAACCCTTTGAGTGTTAGTCACATAGAGATGTGAACTATGGGTGTTAATCACATGGTGATGTGAATTATTGATGTTAAATCACATGGCGATGTGAACTAGATTATTGACTCTAGTGCAAGTGGGAGACTGAAGGAAATATGCCCTAGAGGCAATAATAAAGTATTATATATTTCCTTATATCATGATAAATGTTTATTATTCATGCTAGAATTGTATTAACCGGAAACATAATACATGTGTGAATACATAGACAAACAGAGTGTCAGTAGTATGCCTCTACTTGACTAGCTCGTTAATCAAAGATGATTATGTTTCCTAGCCATAGACATGAGTTGTCATTTGATTAACGGGATCACCTCATTAGGAGAATGACGTGATTGACATGACCCATTACGTTAGCTTAGCACCCGATCGTTTAGTATGTTGTTATTGCTTTCTTCATGACTTATACATGTTCCTATGACTATGAGATTATGCAACTCCCGTTTACCGGAGGAACACTTTGTGTGCTACCAAACGTCACAACGTAACTGGGTGATTATAAAGGTGCTCTACAGGTGTCTCCAAAGGTACTTGTTGGGTTGGCGTATTTCGAGATTAGGATTTGTCACTCCGATTGTCGGAGAGGTATCTCTGGGCCCACTCGGTAATGCACATCACTATAAGCCTTGCAAGCATTGTGACTAATGAGTTAGTTACGGGATGATGTATTACGGAACGAGTAAAGAGACTTGCCGGTAACGAGATTGAACTAGGTATCGAGATACCGACGATCGAATCTCGGGCAAGTAACATACCGATGACAAAGGGAACAACGTATGTTGTTATGCGGTCTGACCGATAAAGATCTTCGTAGAATATGTGGGAGCCAATATGGGCATCCAGGTCCCGCTATTGGTTATTGACCGGAGAAGTGTCTCGGTCATGTCTACATAGTTCTCGAACCCAAAGGGTCCGCACGCTTAAAGTTACGATGACAGTTTTATTATGAGTTTATGTATGATGTACCGAAGGAGTTCGGAGTCCCGGATGAGATCGGGGACATGACGAGGAGTCTCGAAATGGTCGAGACGTAAAGATCGATATATTGGACGACTATATTCGGACTTCGGAAAGGTTCCGAGTGATTCGGGTATTTTTCGGAGTACCGGAGAGTTACGGGAATACGTATTGGGTCTTATTGGGCCATACGGGAAAGAAGGAAAAGGGCCTCAAGGGTGGCCGCACCCCTCCCCTTGGTCTGGTCCGAATTGGACTAGGGAAGGGGGGCGCCCCCTTCCTTCCTTCTCTTTTTCCTTTCCTCTTTTCCTATTCCTTATGGGAGGTGGAATCCTACTAGGACTAGGGAGTCCTAGTAGGACTCCACACTTGGTGCGGCCCCTCCTAGGGCCGGCCTCCTCCTCCCTTGCTCCTTTATATACGGGGGCAGGGGGCACCCCATGGACACACTTGATATACGATATTTTAGCCGTGTGCGGTGCCCCCCTCCACCAGATTACACCTCGATAATACCGTCGCGGAGCTTAGGCGAAGCCCTGCGTCGGTGGAACATCATCATCGTCACCACGCCGTCGTGCTGACGAAACTCTCCCTCAACACTCGGCTGGATCGGAGTTCGAGGGACGTCATCGAGCTGAACGTGTGTAGAACTTGGAGGTGCCGTGCATTCGGTACTTGATCGGTCGGATCGTGAAGACGTACAACTACATCAACTGCGTTGTGATAACGCTTTCGCTGTCGGTCTACGAGGGTACGTGGACAACACTCTCCCCTCTCGTTGCTATGCATCACCATGATCTTGCGTGTGCGTAGGAAATTTTTGAAATTACTACGTTCCCCAACAGTTGGTGCTTGGCTTTCTCACGCGATAACCTCAAGAGATTCGTTCAGCGCAGGTTGTCTGACCACCTCGCAGGACCAGCACAGCGAACAAGAACCAAGACCAGGCGCAACCCGCCTTGAGGTAGGGCCTCGTGAGTCCCGCGCTGGCTCATGAGTGCCCAGATACACCTAGTCTAGCCCTGTCGTGCAAGCCACGTGTCAGGGCAGGGCTGTACACGCCTTGGGGGCTCTCCGCAGAGGGAGCCCCCCTCCCACGCACAAGTGGAAGCACCATGCTCCGCACTGGTCGTCGACACTGCCGAGGAGCGGCTATGCCCGTCCACAAGCGGAAGCACTGTGCTCCGCGCTGGTGATAAACAACCGAGGGCGGCTTCACGGTCGCACCAACCTCAGGGAGCCCAAGAGCTCAGCGTCCGGCCTCACCGCAACGCCTCCCCTCGGGAGAGCAGCGCGAGGGGGCTGGGCACGGGGGCTGCGCACGGGGGCTGCGCTCGGGTCACGCCCAAGCGTACGCCACCCAACCAGGTCTCCCGGACCTGGGGGCTGCGCTCGGGTCACACCCAAGCGTACGCCACCCAACCAGGTCTCCCGGACCTGGTCGTCGCACGCCCCTCCCGAGCCGAGCCTCGGCGAGGGCAAAGTTATGGAGATTGTTTGCACGTCAAGGGGGACTCCTGAGCATCGCGACTCAGGAGCCTAACTGGTCACGTAGCCCCTCACTCCTTGGTCCGTCCTGGTCTCCGGTCGGCCCAACGGCGGTTGAGGTATGCGCGGGGCCGGGCTTTGCCAACGTAGAACATTAACCTATCCTCGCGTACTCTCCCTATAAGCTGTTTGAGCGTCAAGGAGGACTCCTGAGCATCGCGACTCAGGAGCCTAACTGGTCACGTAGCCCCTCACTCCTTGGTCCGTCCTAGTCTCTGGTCGGCCCAACGGCAGTGGAGGTATGCGCGGGGTCGGGCTCTGCCGACGCAAAACACAAAGTAGATAGGAAGAAGATCGCAAAATCTAGAAGCAAATATTACAAGACATATTGTTCTCACAATATCAAATGAAAGTTTAACGCCTCCACGAGGCCTGATGCATGCTGCAGGAACGAAACAGGAAGGCATCCGCAGGTCATTCCTGGACACCGCCATCGCCCGCAGAAGGTGCTCCTCCCTTGGTAGCATCGCCTTCACCTGCACCGCCAGCCACAGGATCGGTGGCATCGCCGGTCGAGGGCACGAGGACGAAGCCACGGAACTTCTTCAGCCGGGCCTCCACCTGACCTTTCACGGCTGCGGCGGCAGCCGCGCAGTGCTCATAAGCTAGAGGCTCCAGCAGCTCGTCGAGACGTGCATTGGGGTCGCGAAGGTACAGATGACTGAAGACACGCGTCAGCACAGCTGAGGAAAGGACGCGAGCCTCAACCTCAGCCATGGGACCGATGCCCTCCACGACTTCCTCAAGCGCCTTCACCAAGTGGGGAAGCTGCTGAGCAGGGCCATCCTCGTCGGTGGTCAGCGGCTTCTCCAAGCCCTTCTCGTATAGTGACTTCAGCACCACGCTGGACCTCTTCTCAAGGAGCGAGAAGGCCACGCGGTCTTCGGTCAGGACCTTCGCCTTGGCGTCGAGATCGGCCTCCCTCGCCTTCGCCTTCTGCTCCAGCGCCTCTAGCCGGCTGCGCTCCGTGGCCTGCGCCTTCGCCGGCTCCACCAGCTCAGCGTCGCGGCTCGTGATGGCGTCCTCCCGAGCCTTCATCTCCTCCTCCTTCGCCTGGCGGCCACGGGTTTCTTCGGTGTGCTAGTCACGCAGACTCTTCAACTTGTCCTCCAGCACCCGGCAGCGGTCGCTAGCGGCCTTGGCGTCCTTCAGCGCTGCCTCGCGATCAGCCGCAGCTTTGGCGGCGGCCTGCTTTTCCTTCTCGGAGGCTGCCGTGGCCTAGTTCAGCGACGCTCGGACCACCGCATCAGAATGAAGCCAGCCGGAGGCCAGCTCCAAGCGCCCGGCCACTAGGCGCGGGTCTGCGCTCAGGAGATCTTCCCGCAGCTGGGCCATCTCTGAAAGGGCGCGCTCTAAGACGATAGAGGAAGCAGAAGAACCTGGGGCCAGGAGCACGGCAGGAGGAGGGGCGGCATCGTTACCTGGGCCTGGGAGATCAAGGGCTCCAGAGCCTTTGGGACCTCATCAGCCGGGCCAGGCGCCGGCACTTCTAGAGCCAACGGGGCAACGGGGGCTGACTCCTCCCGACGATGCTCCTCTTGGCCTCACAAGGGCGACCGGGCCGGGGAGGCGCGAGTGTTGACACCCCTTTTCTCCGAAGAAGGGGGCACGGCCGCGGCATCCTCCTTCCTTTTCTTCATTAAAGACATCGGCCTGATCAATCAAGGGTGAACGTCAGAGAACAGCAAGTATAAGCAGAAGCAAGACGAAGCTCGAAGCACTTACCGATCCATCGCAACATAGTCCACCTTCCGCTTGGGGAGCCTGAAACATGAAAGCGTAGGAGCCTGAGGAGTAGGCGCATGGGCACCGGGAGCAGAAGACGGTGCAACAGAAGGGCTGGAGGCGGCTCCAGGTGGTGTCAAGGCGGAGGCAGCATCTCGGGAGACCAGCGACGACCTACCCTGTGTCGGGATGAGAGGCAGCTCCCCCTCCCCCTGGTGGGCGTCGATCTCGGCGTCGTCTGGCAGGGCGTGGAGGATGTCGGCCTTGCTCAAGGGAGAGGTCTCCCCCATTTCTTCGGGGGTCGCCTCCGAGTCCACCTCCTCTTCCTCCCTCCCGCGGGCATATCAACGGGCTATGGAGATGCCCATCAATAGATATCAATGTGAGTGAGTAGGGATTGCCATGCAACAGATGCACTAGAGCTATAAGTGTATGAAAGCTCAACAAAAGAAACTAAGTGGGTGTGCATCCAACTCGCTTGCTCACGAAGACCTAGGGCATTTTGAGGAAGCCCATCATTGGAATATACAAGCCAAGTTCTACAATGAAAAATTCCCACTAGTATATGAAAGTGACAAAATAAGAGACTCTCTATCATGAAGATCACGGTGCTACTTTGAAGCACAAGTGTGGAAAAAAGGATAGTAACATTGTCCCTTCTCTCTTTTTCTCTCATCATCATTTTTTTGGTGGGCTTCTTTGGCCTGTTTTTTTTGTCCGGAGTCTCATCCCGACTTATGGGGGAATCATAGTCTCCATCATCCTTTCCTCACATGGGACAATGCTCTAATAATGAAGATCATCACACTTTTATTTACTTACAACTCAAGAATTACAACTCGATACTTAGAACAAATATGACTCTATGTGAATGCCTCCGGCGGTGTACCTGGATATGCAATGAATCAAGAGTGACATGTATGAAAGAATTATGAATGGTGGCTTTGCCACAAATACGATGTCAACTACATGATCATGCAAAGCAATATGACAATGATGGAGCATGTCATAATAAACGGAACGGTGGAAAGTTGCATGGCAATATACCTTGGAATGGCTATGGAAATGCCATAATAGTAGGTATGGTGGCCGTTTTGAGGAAGGTATATGATGGGTGTATGATACCGGCGAAAGGTGCGCGGTATTAGAGAGGCTAGCAATGGTGGAAGGGTGAGAGTGCGTATAATCCATGGACTCAACATTAGTCATAAAGAACTCACATACTTATTGCAAAAATCTGTTAGTGTAAGAAAACAAACCACCACTTTAAGGTACTGTAATGAACTCATTCTTTATTTATATTGGTGTTAAACCTACTTTATTTCAACTTCTCTATGGTTAATACCCCCCGATACTAGCCATAGATTCATCAAAATAAGCAAACAACACACGAAAAACAGAATCTGTCAAAAACAGAACAGTCTGTAGTAATCTGTATCAAACGTATACTTCTGGAACTCCAACAATTCTGAAATAAATTGGTGGACGTGAGGAATTTGTCTATTAATCATCTGCAAAAAGAATCAACCAAATGCACTCTCCAGTAAATAAATGGCATCTAATCTCGTGAGCGCAAAAGTTTATATTTTTTACAGCAAGATCGCAATGACTTCACCCAAGTCTTCCCAAAGGTTCTACTTGGCACAAACACTAATTAAAACATAAAACCACATCTAAACAGGGGCTAGATGAATTATTTATTACTAAACAGGAACAAAAAGCAAGGAACAAAAATAAAATTGGGTTGCCTCCCAACAAGCGCTATCGTTTAACGCCCCTAGCTAGGCATAAAACAAGAATAGATCTAGGTATTGCCATCTTTGGTATGCAATTCTTCAATTGAACACTTATAACCCTTAGGAGTTTCTTTCTTTTTGTTGATGATCAAACTCCTAGGTAAGAAATCAAGAAATTCATTTGTAGCAAAAGGTTCCTTAATGATAGCGAAAAATTTGGGGTGAACACTTACTGATTTGAGATCTTCATTCTCCTTACTAGAAGATTCACCCTTATTTTTAGGAACATACATAAAAATAGGCATAAGTATAGTCAAGTCAAGATTTTTTTCATAATCAGAGGGGTATTAATATGCATAAAGGATCTGAACATATGATCTTCCACCAAATAAACCAACTAGCATCAACTACAAGGAGTAATCAACACTACTAGCAACCCACAGGTACCAATCTGAGGTTTTGAGACAAAGATTGGATACAAGAGATGAACTAGGGTTTGAGAGGAGATGGTGCTGGTGAACAT
The DNA here is from genome assembly GCF_018294505.1 of Triticum aestivum. Lineage (NCBI taxonomy): Eukaryota > Viridiplantae > Streptophyta > Magnoliopsida > Poales > Poaceae > Triticum > Triticum aestivum. Next base: position 193,269,727 of record NC_057811.1, on the reverse strand, counting down.
GTTGATGGAGATTGATCCCCTCCCGATGAGAGGATCGATGGTGATGACGATGGTGGTTCACATTTTATTCATGGTGCTTTTCGTAAAATGCTTGCTAAGTATGATGTTAATCATAGAATTGCATCTCCATACCACCCACAGTCTAGTGGTCAAGTAGAACTGAGTAATAGAGAGATCAAATTAATTTTGCAAAAGACTGTTAATAGATCTAGAAAGAATTGGTCCAAGAAACTTGATGATGCATTATGGTCCTATATAACTGCATATAAAAATCCTATGGGTATGTCTCCGTATAAAATGGTTTATGGAAAAGCATGCCACTTACCTCTCGAACTAGAACATAAGGCATATTGGGCCATTAAAGAGCTCAGTTATGATTCCAAACTTGCCGGTGAGAAGAGGCTATTTGACATTAGCTCACTTGATGAGTGGACAGCTCAGGCCTATGAGAATGCCAAAATGTTTAAAGAAAAGGTTAAAAGATGGCATGACAAAAGGATACAAAAGCATGAGTTTAATGTAGGTGATTATGTTCTGCTATACAACTCTCGTTTTAGATTTTTGCAGGAAAACTTCTCTCTAAATGTGAAGGTCCTTACGTTATCGAGGAGGTCTATCGTTCTGGTGCCATAAAAATCAACAACTTCAAAGGGACAAATCCGAAGGTGGTAAACGGTCAAAGAATCAAACATTATATCTCAGGTAATCCCATAAATGTTGAAACTAATGTTATTGAAACCGTAACCCCGGAGGAATACATAAGGGACACTTTCCAGAACGTTTCAGACTCCGAAAAGGAATAGGTATGTGGTACGTAAGTAAACCGACTCCAAAACAGTTCTAATAGCAAATTTTCTCCGTTTTGGAATATTTAAGAAAATAGGAAAATAAGAAGTAGTCCGGGAAGGACACGAGGCATCCACGAGGGTGGAGGGCGCACCCCCTACCGTGTGGGCACCTCGTGTGCTCTCCGGAATCCGTTTTCTTGGACGATACTTCTTTTGGTCGGTAAAAATTCATTATATAATCTCCCGAAGGTTTTGATCACCGTACCACGCGAATATCTCCTGCTTTTGTTTCGAGCTGTTTTCTGCCAGAAGTTGTCAAGGCCAGGCATCATGTCGTCCCCCTCCTCCAATAATGAGGGCGACGATGCTTGGCTGATGATGATAGAGCTGAAGAGAGAAGAACCTAGGGAGATCAACATGGATGATAGGATCAAGAAGCCATAGAGGATCAAGCTCCGGCACCTCCTACGCTCGATGTTGGTTGACAAGCCTACATCATCAACAACTCTATCATCACCACCTCCGAGGAAGGAGACATAAGCACATGGGTATGGGCACTCCCCTTGGCAACTGCCAAGCTTGGGGGAGGTGCCCGGGATCGTATCACCATCACACTTCTATCTTTACCATTTTTCTTAGTTCGGTCCTTTTGGTAATATCTTGATCTAGTAGAATAAATTTTTAGTATGATCTAGTTTTGAGTTATGCTTTATGATCCTTCTATGTAATTGAGTCCGTGAGCTATACATAATAAAGATTAGTTTTGATTCAATGGCTTGATTATCTTGCTATGATCTTGAGGGAATAAAAATAAAAGAGAAGAGAAAGAGTAAAAAGAAATAAAGAGATCATATTGATCTTAATTATGGAGAGTAATGACTTCACATATAAAGAGTATGATGAATAAAAGTTGTTGAGAGTTGACAAACATAGTTTTGGTCATCGTTGCAATTAATAGGAAGTAATAAAGAAAGAGAGGTTTTCACATATAAATATACTATCTTGGACATCTTTTATGATTGTGAGCACTCATTAAAATATGACATGCTAAATAGTTGATGTTGGACAAGGAAGACAACGTAATGGGTTATGTTTTCTTATATTTGAAATAAAGTATATTGTCATGGATCATCCAACATGTCGGGCTTGCCTTTCCTCCTCATGCTAGCCAAATTCCTTGCACCAAGTAGAGATACTACTTGTGCTTCTGAATATCCATAAACCCAGTTTTGCCATGAGTGTCCACCATACCTACCTATGGATTGAGTAAGATCCTTCAAGTAAGTTGTCACTGTTGCATGCAATAAAAATTGCTCTCTAAATATGTATGATCTATTAGTTGGAGAAAATAAGCTTTATACGATCTTGTGATATGGCAGCAATAAAAGCGACGGACTGCATAATAAAGGTCCCTATCACAAGTGGCAATATAAAGTGACGTTCTTTCGCATTAAGATTTTGTGCATCCAACTATAAAAGCACATGACAACCTCTGCTTCCCTCTGTGAAGGGCCTGCCTTTTATTTTTTGTCTCGTGTCTTATACAAGAGTCATGGTGATCTTCACCTTTCCTTTTTACACTTTATCCTTTGGCAAGCACATTGTGTCGGAAAGATCCTGATATATATATATCCAATTGTATGTAAGTTACCATAAACTATTATTGTTGACATTACCCTTGAGGTAAAAGGTTGGGAGGCAACACTAAAATCCCCTGCCTTTCTCTGTGTCCGATTAAGACTTCATACCCATAAGTATTACGTGAGTGTTAGCAATTGTGAAAGACTAAATGATAGTTGAGTGTGTGGACTTGTTTAAAAGCTCTTATATTGACTCTTTCCGATGTTATGATAAATTGCAATTGCTTCAATGACCGAGATCATAGTTTGTTAGTTTTCAATGAAGTTTCTGATTCATACTTGACATTGTGAATAGATTGTAACTTTAGCATAAGAAATCATATGACAATATATATATATATATATATATATATATGTTGCTGTTATAAGAATGATCATGATGCCCTCATGTCCGTATTTTATTTTATCGACACCTCTATCTCAAAACATGTGGACATATTTTTCGTTATCGGCTTCCGCTTGGGGACAAGCAAGGTCTAAGATTGGGGGAGTTGATACGTCCATTTTGCATCATGCTTTTATATCGATATTTATTGCATTATGAGATGTTATTACACATTATGTCACAATACTTATGCCCATTCTCTCTTATTTTACAAGGTTTACACGAAGAGGGAGAATGCCGGCAGCTGAATTTTGGGCTGGAAAAGGAGCAAATATTATAGACCTATTCCGCACAACTCCAAAAGTCCTGAAACTCGACGAAAGTCAATTTTGGAATATATTAAAAATATTGGGCGAAGAAAGCACCAGAGGGGGCCACACCTGTCCATGAGGGTGGGCGTGCCCTACCCCCCTGGGCGCGCCCCCTACCTCGTGGGCCCCCTGGCAAGCCTCTGGTGCCCATCTTTTGCTATATGAAGTCTTTCGCCCTGGAAAAAATCAGAAGGAAGCTTTCGGGACGAAGCGCCGCCGTCTCGAGGCCGAACCTGGCGAAACCAATCTAGGGCTCCGGCGGAGCTGATCTGCCGGGGAAACATCCCTCCGGGAGGGGGAAATCATCACCAGTTGATACGGCTCCAACGTATCTACTTTTCTAAACACTTTTGCCATTGTTTTGGACTCTAACTTGCATGATTTGAATGGAACTAACCCGGACTGACGCTGTTTTCAGCAGAATTGCCATGGTGTTATTTTTGTGCAGAAATGGAAGTTCTCAGAATGACCTGAAACTTCACGGAGAATATTTTTGGAATAAATAAAAAATACTGGCGAAAGAATCAACACCAGGGGGCCACACCCTGTCCACGAGGGTGGAGGGGGCGCCCACCCCACTGAGCGCGCCCCCTGCCTCGTGGGCCCCCTGAGCTCCACCGACCTCAACTCCAACTCTATATATTCACGTTCAGGGAGAAAAAAATCAGAGAGAAGGATTCATCGCGTTTTATGATACGGAGCCACCGCCAAGCCCTAATCTCTCTCGGGAGGGCTGATCTAGAGTCCGTTCGGGGCTCCGGAGAGGGGAATCTGTCGCCGTCGTCATCATCAACCATCCTCCATCACCAATTTCATGATGCTCACCGCTGTGCGTGAGTAATTCCATCGTAGGCTTGCTGGACGGTGATGGGTTGGATGAGATTTATCATGTAATCGAGTTAGTTTTGTTAGGGTTTGATCCCTAGTATCAATTATGTACTGAGATTGATGTTGCTATGACTTTGCTATGCTTAATGCTTGCCACTAGGGCCCGAGTGCCATGATTTCAGATCTGAACCTATTATGTTTTCATGAATATATGTGAGTTATTGATCCTATCTTGCAAGTTAATAGTCACCTACTATGTGTTATGATCTGGTAACCCCGAAGCGACAATAATCGGGACCACTCCCGGTGATGACCGTTGTTTGAGGAGTTCATGTATTCACTAAGTGTTAATGCTTTGGTCCGGTACTCTATTAAAAGGAGGCCTTAATATCCCGTAGTTTCCAATAGGACCCCGCTGCCACGGGAGGGTAGGACAAAAGATGTCATGCAAGTTCTTTTCCATAAGCACGTACGACTATATTCGGAATACATGCCTACATTACATTGATGAACTGGAGCTAGTTCAGTGTCACCCTATGTTATAACTGTTGCATGAGGAATCGCATCCGACATAATTATCCATCACTGATCCATTGCCAACGAGCTTTTCACATATTGATCTTTGCTTAGTTACTTTTCCGTTCCTGATACATCTCCAACGTATCTATAATTTTTGTTTGTTCCATGCTATTATATTACCCATCTAGGATGTTTTATATACACTTATATGCTATTTTATATGATTTTTGGGACTAACCTATTAACTCAGAGCCCAGTGCCAGTTTCTGTTTTTTCCTTGTTTTTGAGTATCGCAGAAAAGGAATACCAAACAGAGTCCAATTGACCTGAAATTTCACGGAGATTATTTTTGTACCAGAAGAAGCCCACGGAGTATTGGAGATGGGGCAGAAGAGTCTCGAGGCACCCACGAGGGTGGGGCACGCCCCCTACCTCGTGGCTAGCTCGGAGACTCCCCTGACTTGTTCCCGATGCCAAAAATCCTTATAAATATAGAAATCCCCAAAAAGAAACCTAGATCGGGAGTTCCGCCGCCGCAAGCCTCTATAGCCACCAAAAACCAATCGGGACCATGTTCCGGCACCCTGCCGGAGGGGGAATCCCTCACCGGTGGCCATCTTCATCATCCTAGCGCTCTCCATGACAAGGAGGGAGTAGTTCACCCTCGGGGCTGAGGGTATGTACCAATAGCTATGTGTTTGATCTCTCTCTCCCGTGTTCTTGATTTGGCACGATCTTGATGTATCGTGAGCTTTGCTATTATAGTTGGATCTTATGATGTTTCTCCCCCTCTACTCTCTTGTAATGGATTGAGTTTTCCCTTCGAAGTTATCTTATCGGATTGAGTCTTTAAGGATTTGAGAACACTTGATGTATGTGTTGCGTGGGATACCCGTGGTGACAATGGGGTATTCTATTGATTCACTTGATGTATGTTTTGGTGATCAACTTGCGGGTTCCGTGACCTTGGGAATCTATGGATAGGGGTTGGCACACGTTTTCGTCTTGACTCTCCAGTAGAAACTTTGGGGCACTCCTTGAAGTTCTTTGTGTTGGTTGAATAGATGAATCTGAGATTGAGGTGACATTGAAGTATGTAGGTGACATTAGGGTTTTGGTTGATTTGTATCTTAAGGTGTTATTCTAGTACGAACTCTAGGATAGATCGAACGGAAAGAATAGCTTCGTGTTATTTTACTACGGACTCTTGAATAGATCGATCAGAAAGAATAACTTTGAGGTGGTTTGGTACCCTACAATAATCTCTTCGTTTGTTCTCCGCTATTAGTGACTTTGGAGTGACTCTTTGTTGCATGTTGAGGGATAGTTATATGATCCAATTATGTTATTACTATTGAGAGAACTTGCACTAGTGAGAGTATGAACCCTAGGCCTTGTTTCAACGCATTGCAATATCGTTTACGCTCACTGTTATCGCTTGCTACCTTGCTGTTTTTATATTTTCAGATTACAAATACCCATATCTACCATCCATATTGCACTTGTATCACCATCTCTTCGCCGAACTAGTGGACTTATACAATTTACCATTGTATTGGGTGTGTTGGGGACACAAGAGATGCTTTGTTATTTGGTTGCAGGGTTGCTTGAGAGAGACCATCTTCATCCTACGCCTCCCACGGATTGATAAACCTTAGGTCATCCAGTTGAGGGAAATTTGCTACTGTCCTACAAACCTCTGCACTTGGAGGCCCAACAACGTCTAAGAGAAGAAGGGTGTGTAGTAGACATCAAGCAATTACTGGCGCCGTTGCCGGGGAGGTTAGCGCTTGAAGGTATATCTTTAGACCTTGCAATCAAATCTTTTAGTTTCTTTTTTATCACTAGTTTAGTCTATAAAAGAAAACTAGAAAAAATGGAATTAAGGTTGCCTCATATGCTTCATCTTTTTAATGTCTTTCGTGAAATTGGGGATTCCGATAATTGTGCCAAAGTGTTACAAGAAGAATGCATTAAAATGTTTGGCACTAAATCTTTGAATGACGAGCATGATTGCAATGTTGTTATTATGAATTCTTTGAATAACCATGATGCTAATGATATGCAAAGCCACAAGCTTGGGGATGTTATGTTTGATGAAGATGATATTTTTTGTCCCCCAAGTTTTTATGAGCAAATTTATTATGATGATAGCATGCCTCCTATTTATGATGATTATATTGATGAAAGTGGCTTTGGAAGAGTGTCAACTTTAGGAAGTAATGATCCCACTATATTGGAGTATGTTGAATATTATTGTGATAATTATGAAAGTGGATTTGGAGAGGTCACGACTTTATTTAGTCATGATTCCACTATCTTGGAAGAGGTTGCAATTGATTATGATGAGAACAAAGTTGCTACTTATGATGATTATTGTGATGATACTTATGTTATAAAAAGTAGTGATGATTATATTTACAAAACTTGTCATGATTATGATTACCCTTTTTATGAACATTACTCTTACTCTTTTAATGTGGAAACAATTTATAGTATTCGAGTTTCTTATGATACTCCCACTATTCCGATTGAGAAGAATTTTGCTTATGTAGAGAGTAGTAAATTTTCTATGCTTGTAGATCATGAAAATAATGCCTTATGTGATGGTTATATTGTTGAATTCATTCATGATTCTACTGAAAATTATTATGAGGGAGGAACATATGCTTGTAGGAATTGCAATAACATCAAGTTTCCTCTCTATGTGCTTAAAGTTTTGAAGTTATGCTTGTTTTGCCTTCCTATGCTCGTTGATTATTGTTCCCATAAGTTGTTTTCTCACAAAATCCCTATGCATAGGAAGTGGGTTAGACTTAAATGTGCTAGTCATATTCTTCATGATGCTCTCTTTATGTTTGAATTCTTATCTTTTATGTGAGCATCATTGAAATCATCATGCCTGGCTAGGGGCCTTCAACGTTAGCGCTTGTTGGGAGGCAACACAAACTTATTTTTGTTCTTTTCCTTTTTCTCCTGTTTAGTAATAAATAATTCATATAGCCTCTGTTTAGATGTGGTTTTATTTTTTTAATTAGTGTTTGTGCCAAGTAGAACCTTTGGGAAGACTTGGGTGAAGTCTTTGCGATCTTGCTGTAAAAAACAGAAACTTTCGCGCTCACGAGATTAGCTGCCATTTTTTTACTAGAGAGTGATTTTAGGTTGATTCGTTTTGCATATGATTAATAGACAAATTCCTAAGGTCCCCCAATTTATTTCAGAATTTTTGGAGTTACAGAAGTATTCGAATGATACAGATTACTACAGACTGTTCTGTTTTTGACAGATTCTGTTTTCTATGTGTTGTTTGCTTATTTTGATGAATCTATGAGTAGTATCGGAGGGTATGAACCATAGATAAGTTGGAATACAGTAGATATTACACCAATATGAAATTATAATTAGTTCACAACAGTACCTAAGTGGTGATTTATTTTCTTATACTAACGGAGATTACGAGTTTTCTGTTGAGTTTTGTGTTGTGAGGTTTTCAAGTTTTGAGTAAAGATTCGATGGACTATGGAATAAGGAGTGGAAAGAGCCTAATCATGGGGATTCCCAAGGCACCCCAAGGTAATATTCAAGGACAACCAAGAGCCTAAGCTTGGGATCCCCCGGAAGGCATCCCCTCTTTCGTCTTCGTCTATCGGTAACTTTACTTGAGGCTATATTTTTATTCACCACATGATATGTATTTTGCTTGGAGCATCTTGTATGATTTGAGTCTTTGCTTTTTAGTTTACCACAATCATCCTTGCTGTACACACCTTTTGGAGAGACACACATGAATCGGAATTTATTAGAATACTCTATGTGCTTCACTTATATCTTTTGAGCTAGATAATTTTGCTCTAGTGCTTCACTTATACCTTTTTAGAGCACGGTGGTGGTTTTATTTTATAGAAATTATTGATCTCTCATGTTTCACTTATATTATTTTGAGAGTCTTTAAGAACAGTATGGTAATTTTCTTTGGCTATGAAATTAGTCCTAATATGATAGGCATCCAAGATGGGTATAATAAAAACTTTCATATAGAGTGCATTAAATACTATGAGAAGTTTGATACTTGATAGTTGTTTTGAGATATAAAGATGGTAATATTAGAGTCATGCTAGTTGAGTAATTGTGGAATTGAGAATACTTGTGTTGAGGTTTGCATGTCCCGCAGCATGCACGTATGGTAAACGTTGTGTGACAAATTTGAAGCATGAGGTGTTCTTTGATTGCTTTCCTTATGAGTGGTGGTCGGGGACGAGCGATGGTCTTTTCCTACCAATCTATCCCCCTAGAAGCATGCGTAGTGCTTGGTTTTGATGACTTGTAGATTTTGCAATAAGTATGTGAGTTCTTTATGAATAATGTTGAGTCCATGGATTATACGCACTCTCACCCTTCCATCGTTGCTAGACTCTTCGGTATCGTGCATTGCCCTTTCTCACCTCGAGAGTTGGTGCAACTTCGCCGGTGCATCCAAACCCCGTAATATGATACGCTCTATCACACATAAGCCTTCTTATATCTTCCTCAAAACAGCCACCATACCTACCTATCATGGCATTTCCATAGCCATTCCGAGAAATATTGCCATGCAACTTTCCACCGTTCCGTTTATTATGACACGCTTCATCATTGTCATATTGCCTTGCATGATCATGTAGTTGACATCGCATTTGTGGCAAGGCCACCATGCATAATTTTTCATACATGTCACACTTGATTCATTGCCCATCCCGGTACACCGCCGGAGGCACTCATATAGAGTCATATTTTGTTCTAGTATCGAGTTGTAATCCTTGAGTTGTAAATAAATAGAAGTGTGATGATCATCATTATTAGAGCATTGTCCCGTGTGAGGAAAAAAAGAGAACGGCCAAATAAAAAAAGAAAGCCAAATAAAAATAAAAAAATAGAGAAGAAAGGCCACGAAAGATAAGGCCCAAAAAATGAGATAAAAAGAGAGAAGGGGCAATGTTACTATATCCTTTTTCCACACTTGTGCTTCAAAGTAGCACCATGATCTTCATGATAGAGAGTCTCTTATTTTGTCACTTTCATATACTAGTGGGAATTTTTCATTATAGAACTTGGCTTGTATATTCCAATGATGGGCTTCCTCAAAATGCCCTAGGTCTTCGTGAGCAAGCAAGTTGGATGCACACCCACTTAGTTTCTTTTGATGAGCTTTCATATATTTATAGCTCTAGTGCATCCGTTGCATGGTAGTCCCTACTCCTTGCATTGACATCAATTGATGGGCATCTCCACAGCCTGTTGATTAGCCGCGTCAATGTGAGACTTTCTCTTTTTTTGTCTTCTCACATAACCCCCATCATCATATGCTATTCCACCCATAGTGCTATGTCCATGGCTTGCGCTCATATATTGCGTAAAAGTTGAAAGAGTTTGAAAAGTCTAAGTATGAAACAATTGCTTGGCTTGTCATCGGGGTTGTGCATGATGGGAGCATTTTGTGTGACAAAAATGAAGCATGGCCAAACTATATGATTTTGTAGGGATAAGCTTTCTTTTGCTATGTTATTTTGATAAGACATAATTGCTTGGTTAGCATGCTTGAAGTATTATTATTTTTATGTCAATATTAAACTTTTGTCTAGGATCTTTTGGATCTAAGAATTCATGCCACAATAAAGAGAATTACATTGAAAATTATGATAGGTAGCATTCCACATCAAAAATTCTGTTTTTATCATTTACTAACTCGAGGACGAGCAGGAATTAAGCTTGGGTATGCCTGATACGTCTCCAACGTATCTATAATTTTTGATTGTTCCATGCTATTATATTATCCATCTAGGATATTTTATATGCATTTATATGCTATTTTATATGATTTTTGGGACTAACCTATTAACTCAGAGCCCAGTGTCAGTTTCAATTTTTTCCTTGTTTTTGAGTATCGCAGAAAATGAATACCAACGGAGTCCAATTGACCTGAAATTTCACGGAGATTATTTTTGGACCGGAAGAAGTCCACGGAGTATCGGAGATGGGTAAGAAGAGTCCCGAGGCACCCACGAGGGTGGGGGCGCGCACTACCCCCTGGGCACGGCCCCCTACCTCGTGGCTACCTCGGAGACCCCCCCTGACTTGTTCCCGATGCCAAAAATCCTTATAAATATAGAAATCCCCGAAAAGAAACCTAGATCGGGAGTTCCACCGCCGCAAGCCTATGTAGCCACCAAAAACCAATCGGGACCCTGTTCCGGCACCCCGCCGGAGGGTGAATCCCTCACCGGTGGCCATCTCCATCATCCCGGCACTCTCCATGATGAGGAGGGAGTAGTTCACCCTCGGGGCTGAGGGTACGTACCAGTAGCTATGTGTTTGATCTCTCTTTCCCGTTTTTTTGATTTGGCACGATCTTGATGTATCGTGAGCTTTGCTATTATAGTTGGATCTTATGATGCTTCTCCCCCTCTACTCTCTTGTAATGGATTGAGTTTTCCCTTCGAAGTTATCTTATCGGATTGAGTCTTTAATGATTTGAGAACACTTGATGTATGTTTTGCATGGGATTCCCGTGGTGACAATGGGGTGTCCTATTGATTCACTTGATCTATGTTTTGGTGATCAACTTGCGGGTTCCATGACCTTGGGAATCTATGCATAGGGGTTGGCACACCTTTTCATCTTGACTCTCCGGTAGAAACTTTGGGGCACTCTTTGAAGTTCTTTGTGTTGGTTGAATAGATGAATCTGAGATTGTGCGATGTATATCGTATAATTATACCCGCGGATACTTGAGGTGACATTGAAGTCTGTAGGTGACATTAGGGTTTCGTTTGATTTGTATCCTAAGGTATTATTCTAGTACAAACCCTAGGATAGATCGAACGGAAAGAATAGCTTCGTGTTATTTTACTACGGACTCTTGAATAGATCGATCAGAAAGAATAACTTTGAGGTGGTTGCGTACCCTACAATAATCTCTTCGTTCGTTATCCGCTATTAGTGACTTTGGAGTGACTCTTTGTTGCATGTTGAGGGTTAGTTATATGATCCAATTATGTTATTATTGTTGAGAGAACTTGCACTAGTGAGAGTATGAACCCTATGCCTTGTTTCAACGCATTGCAATACCGTTTATGCTCACTTTTATCGCTTGCTACCTTGCTGTTTTTATATTTTCAGATTACAAATACCCATATCTACCATCCATATTGCACTTGTATCACCATCTCTTCGCCGAACTAGTGCACCTATACAATTTACCATTGTATTGGGTGTGTTGGGGACACAAGAGATGCTTTGTTATTTGGTTGCAGGGTTGCTTGAGAGAGACCATCTTCATCCTACACCTCCCACGGATTGATAAACCTTAGGTCATCCAATTGAGGGAAATTTGCTACTATCCTACAAACCTCTGCACTTAGAGGTCCAATAACGTCTACAAGAAGAAGGGTGTGTAGTAGATATCAGTTCCCACTATTACAATTACTACAAAGCTGCTATTGTTACTTTTGCCACTGCTACCGTTACTTCCATACTAGTTTGCTACTAAATACTTTGCTACAGATATTAAGTCTTTCAGGTGTGGTTGAATTGACAACTCAGCTGCTAATACTTGAGAATATTCTTTGGCTCCCCTTGTGTCGAATCAATAAATTTGGGTTGAATACTCTACCCTCGAAAACTATTGCGACCCCCTATACTTGTGGATTATCAAGACTCTTTTCTGGCGCCGTTGCCGGGGAGCATAGCGCTATTCTTTGAGTCACTTGGGATTTATATCTGTTGATCACTATGAGGAACCTGAAAGACGAAAAAACCAAGATTTATCCCTTAACTACGAGGGGAGGTAAGGAACTGTTAGCTCTGCACTTGATTCACCTTCTGTTTTGAGTAAATTTGCGACACCTAAACCTACTCCTGCTATTGATTCTGATATGTCGCATGTTATTGATGATGCCACTTCTGCGTTGCATGATACTTATGATGAGACTACTTCGATGCTTGATAATACTGTGCTATTAGGTGAATTTCTTGATGAACAACTTGGTAGGGTAAGAGAGAATGAAATTATTGAAACTGATAATATTGATGAAAGTGATGATGAAGATTCTCCCCCTAGATATTTATTTCCTGATATACCTGAGGGTTATGTTAGGGATGAAGAAACTGCTAGAGAATTTTTTGCTTGCTAAGATAGATATGATCCTAAGAATTTGTTAGCTAAGCTGAAAGAAAAATCTTTGAATGCTAGAATGAAACATGACCCTGCTTTTGCTACTTCACCTATCTGTATTTCTGATAAGGATTATGATTTGTCTGTCGACCCTGAGTTAATTACTTTGGTTTAATCTGATCCTTTTATGGCTATGAATCTGAAACTTTTGTGGCACATCTTACTAAATTAAATGATATAGCCACCCTATTTACTCATGAGGAAAAAATTCGTTACTACTATATCCTTAAGTTATTTCCGTTCTCATTAAAGGGTGATGCTAAAACATGGTTTAATTCTCTTACTCCTGGTTGTGTGCGTAGGCCCCAAGATATGATTTATTACTTCTCTGCTAAATATTTCCCCGCTCATAAGAAACAAGCTGCCTTAAGGGGAATATATAATTTTGTGCAAATTGAAGAAGAGAGTCTCCCACAAGCTTGGGGGAGGTTTCTCCAGTTACTTAATGCTTTTCCTGATCATCCTCTCAAGAAAAATGAAATACTTGATATTTTTTATAATGGACTAACTGATGCTTCCAGAGACCACCTGGATAGTTGTGTTGGTTGTGTTTTCAGGGAAAGAACTGTTGATCAAGCTGAATTGCTATTGAATAATATATTGCATAATGATTATGATTGGACACTTCCTGAACCAACTCCTGAGCCAACTCCGAAGAAAAGGGGTATTCTATTTCTCAGTCTTGAAGATATGCAAGAGGCAAAGAAATCTATGAAAGAAAAGGGTATTAAAGCTAAAGATGTTAAGAATTTACCACCTATTGAAGAAATACATGGTCTTGATAACCCGACACAGGTAGTAAAGGTAAATTCCCTCTATAGATTTGATGAAGGTGATAGTCCTCGTTATAAGTCTGCTAGCCAATGCTTAGATGAGTTTGATAATTTTATTGATAAACAAGAAAACTTCAATGCTTATGTTGGTAGACAATTGAAACGAAATGCTTATATGATTGAACACTTGAGTGATTATATGTCTAGAGTTAAAGGTGAACTTAAACTTATTAGTAAACATGCTTCTATGGTTACCACTCAAGTAGAACAAGTGCTTAAAGCTTAGAATGATTTGCTCAATGAATTAAATAATAAGAAAAATGATAATGTTGTTAGAGTTGTGATTAGAGGGGGTAGAATGAATCAGGAACCTTTGTATCCTGAGGGCCACCCTAGGAGAATTGAGCAAGATTCTCAGAGAACTAATATTGATGCACCTCGTCCTTCTAAGAGGAAGAAAAAGAAAAATGATATGACTTTGCATGCTTCTAGTGAACCTGTTGTTGACACACCTGAGAACCCCAATGATATTTCTATTTCTGATGTTGAAACACAATCTGGTAATGAACATGAACCTAGTGATAATACTAGTGATGATGTTCATGTTGATGCTCAACCTAGCAATAGCAATGATGTAGAGATTGAACATGTTGTTAATGTTGATAACCCACAATCAAAGAATCAACGTTATGATAAGAGAGACTTCGTTGCTAGGTAGCACGGTAAAGAAAGTGAACCATGGGTTCAGAAACCCATGCCTTTTCCTCCCAAATCATCCAAGAAAAAGGATGATGAGGATTTTGAGCGCTTTGCTGAAATGATTAGACATATCTTTTTGCATATGCGTTTGACTGATATGCTTAAAATGAATCCTTATGCTAAGTATATGAAAGATATTGTTACAAATAAAAGAAAGATACCGGAAGCTAAAATTTCCACCATGCTTGCCAATTATACTCTTAAAGATGGAATACCTAAGAAACTACGAGATCCAGGAGTACCAACTATACCATGCTCCATTAAAAGAAACTATGTTAAAACTGCTTTATGTGATCTTGGAGCCGGTGTTAGTGTTATGCCTCTCTCTTTATATCATAGACTTGATTTGAATAAGTTGACACCTACTGAAATATCTCTGCAAATGGCCGATAAATCAACTGCTATACCTGTCAATATTTGTGAGGATGTGCCTGTTGTGGTTGCAAACGTTACTATTTGAACGGACTTTGTTATTCTTGATATTCCCGAGGACGATAGTATGTCTATTATTCTTGGTAGACCCTTTTCGAATACTGCAGGGGCTGTTATTGATTGCAACAAAGGCAATGTCACTTTTCATGTTAATGGTAATGAGCATACGGTACACTTTCCGAGGAAACAATCTCAAGTCCACGGTATCAATTCTATTGGAAAATTTCAACGATTACTAGTGGAGGTTTTGAATTCCTCTTCCTACTGTCAAGAAGAAATATGATATTCTTATTATTGGGAACGTGCATATCCCCGTTGAGGTAACCTAGTGTTATTCGAAAATTCTCCGGTTTCATGCGTTTCGAAAAGAGTTTGTTAACAAGACTTCATCAACCATGTTAGTGGATTCCTTTTGATGAGCATGAGATGGATGAAGTTAGAAAACATGACTCTCTGTACCCTCCTTTTACTTTCTGTTATTTAGATTAAATAAAGCAAAATTAGTATTTTCTATCTGTTTTCTGAATTATCCTTGCAATAAAAAAATACCCTGGAAATAAAAGTTCTCCAAATGTCCTGAAATGAAATATGAGTTTTTTGTAGAATATTTAAGAATATCTGGCACTGAGAACACACCAGGGGGACCCACCATCTGGCCACGAGGGTCCAGGGCACGCCCCCTACCTCGTGGGCCCCACAAAGAACCCCTCAACTTATTCCTGCACCCACTCACTTCGTCTTCCTCCAGAAAAAATTCTTCTTGCATGATTTGAATGGAACGGGTGATGCAGCAAAGTTCATCCATTTTGCACCATGCTTTTATATCGATATTTATTGCATTATGAGTTGTTATTACACATTATGTCACAATACTTATGCATATTCTCTCTTATTTTACAAGGTTTACATGAAGAGGGAGAACGCCGGCAGATAGAATTCTGGGCGGGAAAAGGAGCAAATATTAGAGACCTATTCTGCACAACTCCAAAAGTCATGAAACTCCACGAAAGTCAGTTTTGGAATATATTAAAAATATTGGGCGAAGAAAGCACCATAGGGGGGCCACACCCTGTCCACGAGGGTGGGGGCGCGCCCCCTGCCTTGTGGGCCCCCTGGCAGGCCTCCGGTGCCCATCTTTTTCTATATGAAGTCTTTCTCCCTGGAAAAAATCAGAAGGAACCTTTCGGGACGAAGCGCCGCCGTCTCGAGGCGGAACCTGGCGAAACCAATCTAGGGCTCCTGCAGAGCTGTTCTGCCGGGGAAACATCCCTCCAGGAGGGGGAAATCATCACCATCGTCATCACCATCGATCCTCTCATCGTGAGGGGGTCAATCTCCATCAACATCTTCACCAGCACCATCTCCTCTCAAACCCTAGTTCATCTCTTGTATCCAATCTTTGTCTCAAAACCTCAGATTGGTACCTGTGGGTTGCTAGTAGTGTTGATTACTCCTTGTAGTTGGTGCTAGTTGGTTTATTTGGTGGAAGGTCATATGTTCAGATCCTTTATGCATATTAATACTTCTCTGATTGTCGGTGGAAACGACACCTATGGGATCACTGGGATCCCTTCTACGGTTGGCGGGCGCGGGGTTGTGGAAAGAGCAGGTCCAAGAGCCAGCACAAGGATCGTTTACCCAGGTTCGGGCCGCGAGGATGTGTAAAACCCTAGTCCTGCTTTGGTGTATGTATTTGAGTGTTCTTGAGTTCTTGAACTAGCTACGGTGTGTCCCTAGTCCAAAAGATCCGAATCCTTTTCCTGGTCGCCTCGGGCCTCCTTTTATAGACAAAAGGGGTTGCCACAGTGGCACACAGGAGGTGGAAAGGTGTACAGTGGATGAGTCTATCCTATGCCACCGTCGGACAAACACATTTAATGCGCTACCGACGTGCCCCTCTTGCTTTATCGGGGACGGCAAGGAAGCTCGTACCAGCTATCGCCACCTCGCCTAGCTGCGACGTGCGTCCGAGCTGACGAGGCGTTGTAGCGCCACGTTGGCTGGCTGCTGGGCTGGCCTGGTGGCAGAATCTTCACGAAGATCTGCATGCCACCACGCAGGTGCTAGCTGAGTCGGCGTAGAGGCCGCATGCTGCCACGCAGGTGCCTGCCCAGCTGGTTGAGCCAGCAGCTGCATGGGAGCGGCGGCGTAGTCTTGGCAGACGTGGGCCTGACTGTGGCCCGTAAGTGTCTTCAACAAGGGCCTTGCTGGGGCCCTGGCAAGGGTCTTGCTGCGGCATCGTGGTCGTCCCCGGCAAGGGTCTTGCCGGGGGTCTCGTGGATCTCCTCGGCAAGGATCTTGCCAAGGATCATCGTCTTCTGGTCCTCAACTGATCTTGTGTGTTTATGATCTTGACGAAGATCTGCATGCCACCACAGAGGTGCCTCCCAAGCCTTGGTTCCAATGTGGTTGGTTGGTGGTGTTGGAACCCGTGGGCTCAAGGGTGGCACGCTTTGCTGGCGTCGGGCAAGTTGCCCCGGCAAGGCTCTTGCCGGGACTGCGGAGGCTGCCCCGGCAAGGATCTTGCCGGGGGAGTCCACCTCGCCCTCTTGCTCTTTGTGTTTCAGGTCTTGGCGTTGCTCTGATCGCCTTGTGCTCCAGCTTCCCTCTTCTGCCCTGCTTAGTGTGGCCGTGGGCGTGGCTCCGACTGCCCGTGCACAAGTAAAGGGGTAAAAAAGGAGTGCCCCTACTTTTGTACACCGACAGGAGCCCCCGGGCCTGGGCCACACATAAGCGCGACACATTGTTGGGCCAGGCCCACAACGGTGCGCGGGTAGGCGGGGCGGATTTTTACTGCAGTAACTTTTTCGCTCGCTTGCGCTTCCCCATGACCCGCATTGAACGCGCGTCGTGGAGGGTCGTGTGTGACGTGGGGGTCATGCGTGGGGCGGTTCCCGCACGCATGCGTCACATCACAGTAAAGAGGCAGCTCGCGCCTTCCCCATAAAAAGGGGAAAATGCAGAGGCGCGGCTCATTTATTGAGCGGACTCGGGTCACGGTCTTCAAGGTGTCAGCGCCCCATGATCACGGGGTGGGGAACGGTCGCCTCACCCGTCCCCTCAATTTCTGCTTGCTCGCCACGTGTTCCCCATGCCCCCACGGTGGCAGGCGGTGGAGGCGGGAAACCGGGCCGTCGCTGATTGGGGCAGCGGGTCGGTCTCGATTCCCTGCGGCCCCGACGGTCGGATTGGATGAGTGGGCCGGCCGAGCCCCGACCCCGCCCCTTTATAAGAAGGGGGGAATAGCATCCCGCATTCTCTCACCATCCATCTCCTTCCACTTCGCCTCCTTCCTTCCATGTGCAATGGCGAGAGGAGGCGCCGACCCTTCGACAGTGGCGACGAGGGTCTCTGCTTGACGGCGCATCCCTCCTTCCCAAGAGCTTGCGGCGGCGGAGCCGGCCATGAGAGGAAGGGGGTGGGGGCGCGGCCGAGGTCGCCGTGGCGCTCGGGGACGAGGGGGACGGGCCGGTGCACCGGCCTTGCCTCCGCCGTCGATGCCTCTCCCAATGGAGGGCCATGTCGGGGACCAGCCCTGTGAGTTCTTCATCAGGCTGCGCCAGCCACCGCGTCGTCGTCTTCATCTCCCCACACCATTTACTCGGGAGATGGAGCTCGACTCACCACAGACCCTTAGGTTGCACATGAGGGGCTGCGGGAATGGCGGCACACGGGTCGACGTCGACTTTCCCGCTCCTCATGTCATGTACCTTCGTCGTGGATGGAAGACTTTTGCTCGTGTCCACAGCTTGACGGCAGGGCTCGTTTTCTACTTTAAATTAATGGAGAACGGCCTGCTCTCCGTCAAGGTCCTCGGGGACCTTGGATCTCGCCTGAAGTGCTACGTGGAGAGCTCCTCCAATGATGAAGACTCTTCCTCAAGCGGGAGTGACGAGGAGGACAGCGACAGCGACACGAGGGCGACGAGCGGGGCGATGCCGACCTCGACTCCAACTGACCGCGTCGTCCCTCCCTCGGCCACGCGCCCTGCCGAGGGCCTTCCCCGTCAAGCTCTCCATTGGCGCGTTCCCCACCGCCTCCTTGGGCGGCTGGCGTAGGACGACCGGAGAAGACGAAGAAGGCGGGCCGTCAAGTCGGAGTACGCGGGCACTGACGCCTTCATGGCGTATTGTCGGCCCGCTGCATCATCTTCCGGCTCCTCTCCCGGCACCGGGATGCTCTCCTGGCATCTTCTGCTGCTCGTACCTCACCTAGGCGCTCTTTTTGCCCTCCTGCTATCTTGTTCTACCTTCTGAGGAGAGGGAAAAGAAAGGGATTATGGGCATCTTATCTCTTTTTAGTTTGTAAGCCTGCGGGCACTTGTTAGATTTAAAACTTGTAATCCCCTTGCTCATGTTTTTCATTACGTATTAACTATACCTGTACGGGATGTTTTTGATGAAAAAGGGTGCTTGACGGGTTCTTTGTGCGTGAGCGAGGCCCATGCCAAGGAGTGAATCCTTGTTATTTTTAATATAAACATCGCCGCCCGGCAACAGGCCTTGCCGTCCCCTTACTTCATTTCGACCATTCTCACGCTCTTGGCAGAGGCAGGGCGAAGTAGAGTCGGGCCCTTCATTTATTTCCTTGTCACCGCGACTACGACCCAGTTCCGACCCAGGGGATAGTCCTTGGGTACAGAAAGAAGGGGGAGCACGGCGGCCTAGGAATAAAACGAGGTTTCATATGTCCCAACTTCATACGGAAGTGCACAATTGGGGATGAAAGACCTATCTGGGTCTGCAGCCCCCGGCAGCCTCGGCTTGCCGTGGTTGAATTCTTGCGTCTGCAGCCCCGGCAACCTTGGCTTGCCGGGACCGGAATGTCGACCTGTTCTCTTCCTTCCAAACAGATCAGCAGAATCGTCCATGCACCCTGCGAACCAAAGAGGACGGGAAGGAACAGAGAGACACACACTCGACCTCTATGCTAAGCACTATCAACCCTAACCGAGGGAGAGACTTAACCTAGCATGCATGCTAAAACTTAGGGCGTCAGTGCTTCATTTATTTATGCTCAGGGTCTGCGCCTGGCTTTGTACAGAGGGTTAGATGCCTCGCCGGCAAGGCTTGTACAATAGGTGGTTTGCCGGGGGGCCCGGCAACCACGCCTTATGGGTAAAACTTGCGAAGATGTTCGATGTTCCAGGAGTTGCTCACTGGAATAGCATCTTCGCTGTCTAGGCGGACTGCGCTAGGCCTGGTGACTCGTATTACCCAATAAGGGCCTTCCCACTTCAGCGTCAACTTGTTGGAATTCTTGGCCGATTGAACATGCTGAAGAACAAGGTCGCCTTCCTCAAAGCTTCGGGCATGAACCTTGCGGCTATGGTAGTGGCGCAAAGCTTGCTGGTAGCGCGCTGCTCTCACAGCCGCCCGAAGACGATCTTCCTCAAGGAGCGTTGTGTCATCTTGCCGCAATTGCTCTTGCTCAAGCTCGTCATAAGCGAGCACTCGAGGTGACCCGTATGTGAGTTCCGTGGGGAGAACTGCTTCTGCCCCGTATACCAGGGCAAAGGGTGTCTGGCCGGTGGCTCGATTTGGCGTCATTCTGATTGACCAAAGAACCGCAGGAAACTCATCAATCCAGTGCCTTCCGCTCTTGTGTAGTCTGTCAAAAGTCTTTGTCCTTAGGCCTCGCAGTACTTTAGCATTTGCCCTCTCTGCCTGGCTGTTGCTCCGTGGGTGTGCCACGGAAGCAAAACAGACCTTGCTGCCGAGATCTTGGATGTATTGCATGAAGGTGTAGCTTGTGAACTGCGTGCCATTGTCGGTGATGACTCTATTTGGCACACCAAAACGGCAGACTAGCCCCTTGAAGAACTTGACGGCTGACTGCGCGGTCACCTTCCTAACCGCTTCCACCTCCGGCCACTTTGTGAACTTGTCGATTGTGACGTACAAGTACTCAAAGCCCCCAACAGCGCGTGGAAAAGGCCCAGTATGTCGAGCCCCCAGACCGAAGATGGCCAGGAGAGAGGAATTGTTTGAAGGGCTTGAGCTGGTTGATGAAGCTTCTTCGAATGGAACTGACACGCTTCACACTTAGTTACTAGTGCCGTTGCATCCTGGAGGGCAGTGGGCCAGAAGAAACCTTGCCGGAATGCCTTGCCGGCAAGGGCCCTCGACCCTATGTGGGAACCACACATGCCTCCGTGTACCTCTGCCAACAGCTCCAGTCCTTCCTCCCGGGGGATGCACTTCAATTTCACACCGTTCGGTCTTTTCCTGTATAGGACGTTGTCGACGAACTGATACATGGCAGACCGACGGGCTACTTTCTCCGCTTCTTACTACTCCTCAGGGAGTTCCCATGTTTGGAGGAATCGGACGGTATGCTGTGCGCACGCCGGAGCCTGGGGCTCGGCGGCAAGGAATAAAGGCATTTCCTCTACCATGGGGGCGGCCGTCTCTACGGCCAGGGCTTGACGCCCTGCCGAAGTCGGTTGCCCCTCGGCAGGCTCAGGGTCCACGGCAACATCCTTGCCGGCGGCCCTTGGGGGCTCGGTGGGAAAGTACTTGCCAGGGCCTGATTTCCTTCGCTTATTCTACTCCGTTGATGGTTCAACGGATGGTTGAGCTAACTGAAGCACAAAAGTACCTGGCTCCATAGGTAGTTTGAGTGCAGCGCGCTTTGATAGGTAATCGGCGGTGTCGTTCTCCACTCAGGGAACATGCTCTGCTAGTATACTGTCAAAACGCTCCCCCAGCTTCCTCACCTCATTCACGTAGGCCTCCATAAACGGGCTTCGATAGTCTTTGTTAACTTGCTTGACGACAAGCTGCGAATCACCCCTGACGATGAGCTTCTTGATTCTGAGGTCTGTCGCGATCCTGAGACCGGCAAGCAACCCCTCGTACTCAGCAGTGTTGTTCGTCGACATCTCTCTGGGAAAGTGCATCTAGACTACATACTTGAGGTGCTCTCCGGTGGGTGCGACGAGTAGTACACCAGCACCGTCGCCTTGCAGCGAGAAAGCCCTGTCAAAGTACATAATCCAGTTGCGACTTGTTTCCTTGCCGGAGAGAGTGGTCTCCTGGATCTCTTCGTCAGGCGTTGAGGTCCACTCCGCAATGAACTCTGCCAAGACTCTACTCTGGATTGTCGAAGTACTTTCAAACTTTAAAGCAAAGCTCGACAGTTCCAAGGCCCACTGCACGATCCTCCCGGTCGCGTCTGGGTTATGCAGTATCCGTTGCAACGGGAGGCGGGTGACGACGGTGATTTCGTGGGCTTCGAAGTAATGACGCGGCTTCCTCGAGGCCATAAGGAGGCCGAAGAGAAACTTCTGCATGCTGGAGTACCTTGACCTAGCCCCCTGCAAGAGGGAGCTGACAAAGTAAACCGGGTGGTGCATCATCTTCTTCTTCTGCACCACTTCGTCTTGTTGCACGGGCCCCATCCCGATGGCCTCAAACTCTGCCGGGGGCCTTGCCTTGCCGGCACCAGGCCCTGTCGGGGGGGTCCTGGCTCGCCATCCGCCAGTCCTGTCATCGCCACTGCCTCTTCTTCGACCTCCCTCTGTGCCACTAGCGCGGTGCTGACCAGTTGATTCGTTGCCGCTAGATATAGCAGCAATGGCTCTTGTGGTTTAGGCGTAACTAGTATTGGCGTAGAGGAGAGGTATTTCATCAAATCATGTAGCGCTGCTTCGGCCTCTAGGGTCCATTCCATTGGTCCCGCCTTTTTCAAGATTTTGAAAAGGGGGAGGGCGCGCTCGGCAGACTTGGAGATGAATCTGCTCATGGCGGCAACGCAGCCAGTGAGCCGAAGCACATCCTTGATCCGCTTGGGCACCTCAATTTGTTCGCTAGCCTTGATCTTGTCTGGGTTTGCCTCGATCCCACGCTGTGACACAAAGAATCCGAGAAGTTTGCCGGACGGAACGCCGAAGACACACTTCTCAGGGTTCCACTTGAGGTTGATCTTGTGCAGGTTTGCAAACGTCTCTTCTAAGTCTTGTATGAGTGTTGCCCTGTCCTTGGTTTTGACCACTATGTCATCCATATAAGCTTCCATATTTCTATGTAGCTGGGGCTCAAAACCAATTTGGACTGCTTTTGCAAACGTTGAGCCAGCACTCTTCAACCCGAAAGGCATTCATAAGAAACAATACGTACCACATGGGGTGATGAATGCTGTCTTCTCTTCATCTTATTTCGCCATGAAGATCTGGTGGTATCCCGAGTAGGCGTCATGGAATGATAACAGATCACACCCGGCCATGGAGTCAACAATCTGGTCGATGCGCGGCAACGGGAAAGGGTCCTTTGGACAAGCCTTATTGATATCTGTGTAATCAATACACAGCCTCCACTTCCCATTCGCATTGCGCACCACTACCGGATTGGCCAACCACGTCGGATGAAGTACTCCTCTCACCAAGCCCGCCGCTTCCAACTTCCTGATCTCCTCTGTGATGAACTCTTGCCTTTCCACTTTCCAAAGCTTGCTTCCTGACCTTCTGCTTGACGGGTCGCGCATGAGGACAAACAACAAGATGGTGCTCAATCACCTCCCTGGGAACGCCGGGGATGTCGGATGCTTGCCATGCAAACACATCGACATTCGCCCGCAGGAAGGTGACGAGCGCGCCTTCATATTTGCTGTCGAGGGTGGAGCTTATGGTGAAGGCCCCTCCCGTGCCATCCTCCTTGACGGACACCTTCTTGGTCTCTGGTGGTGCAGCTCTGGATTTCTTTCTCTTGCCGGTGGAGCTCTCTGGCACGTCCTCGATGCGAGCACAACACTCCGAAGAGGTGCGCTTGTCGGAGTGGGCGTGAGAGGCCTTGCCGGTCTTCTTCCCTCCGAGAGCTTCAGCGGTAGGAGCAAGTGCCTTGGCGGCAGTCGCTGCAACTGCTTCCCGGTAGAGTTGGTCGGCGCAGATCAGCGCATCCTTCTTGTCGCAGGGGACGGTGATGATGGTCATCGGCCCAGGCATCTTCAGCGTGTTGTAAGCATAATGCGACGCCGCCATGAACTTGGCTAGTGCCAGGCGGCCGAGGATCCCGTTGTAAGGCAAGGGGATCTCAGCTACATCGAAGACAATCCTCTCTGTCCTGTAGTTCAACTCGCCTCCGAACGTCATAGGCAGCGTGACTTTACCCTTTGGCTGACTACTTCCCGGGTTGACCCCTTGAAACGTGCCCGTCTCCTCGAGGTCTCCATCAGGAATCTGCAGCCTTTCGATCACAATGGGCGAGATCAAGTTCAGATCGGCCCCGCCATCAACTATCATCTTTGTCACCTTGAGGTTGCGTATCGTTAGTTAAACCAACAACGGCAAACACCCGACCGCAGTTGTGCGACCAGGGTGGTCCTCGACATAAAAAATGATGGGCGTGCTGGACCACTTCAGTGGCTTTTGAGCATCGAGCGATGGTTCTGCTGCCGTGATCTCACGCGCCCACTGCTTGAGCTGGCGGTGAGAAGTATGCAGCGAGGCGCCACCGTCGACGCACATGGCCTCCATAGCTTTCTGAAACTCATGCTCGCCGGACTCGTCGTCCTCGTCATGATCATTGTCTTCCTGCTTCTTGTCGCAGCCCTGAGCGGGCCTCTCTTGCTTGTTATCCTTGTTGTGGCGGCCTCCTTGGCCCCCATGCTTCTTGTCGGATCCTTCGGCACCATCCTGACCCTTCTCCTTGTCCCGCCTCTCATACTCGGCCTTTTGCTTTTCAACAAGCAGCTCAACTTGTCGGCAGTTCTGGAGGTCTTGTCCCTTGGTGCGGTGGATCTTGCAATACTTCTTGTCGGAGTTTCCTGGCTTGTCGGCAGCTGCCAAGGCCCGGCAAGCGGCTCACCCGGCAATCTCCTTGCTGGGGTCGTCTGCCTTGGCCTTCTTGGCAGCGCCTGTGTCATCGGATACCTCGACGGCAAGCACGGCCTTGCCCTTGGCTTCCTGTTGTGATGCCGGCCCTTCTTCGTCGGGGCAGCGGTGTCTCGTCTCTAGAGTCGGTTTTCGCGCCGGCATCCTCGCCGGGGTACTTCCTTCCCTCTTCAGCCCGAGCGCATCTATCGGCCAGAACATAAAGTTCGGCCACATCCTTGACCTTGTTCATCGCCAGCTCTTCACGCATCTTGCGGTTGCGCACATTCTGATGGAATGCGCTGATCACGGCGGCGGGTTGGACATGTGGGATATTGTACTGCACCCGGCTGAATCTCTGTATGTACTTGCGCAGGTTTTCACCTTCCTTCTGGGGAATGATATGCAAATCGCTTGCCTGGTCATGAGCTTGGTGGCCTCCAGTGAAGGCACCAACGAATTCATGACACAGATCCGACCAAGAAGAAATGGACTTCGCCGGCAAGTGCATCAACCATGACATAACATTGGGTTTAAGTGCCAACGGGAAGTAATTGGCAAGCACCTTGTCATCGCGGGCCCCAGAAGCTTGCATGGCGATGGTATAGATGCTGAGGAACTCCGACGGATGGGTCTTGCCGTTGTACTTCTCGCCGACGTCGGGCTTGAACATGCGGTGGGAGGGCCACTGGAACTACCGCAACTCACGGGTAAAGGCTGGGCAACCCACCTCGTAAGGTAGGCTGCCAGGGCTTCCTAGAGCTGGGTTGTCCATAGTGGGCCCCGCCTGCCTATCTGACTGGTGGCGCGCATCGCGCCGGCGCTTGATGGTGGTTCGAGCGTCTTCATGGGCTCGCTCCCGAAGAACTTGGCGCTGATCGCGGTGGGTCCGTGGGTCGGACGACGCTATGGATATATTATCACCAGCGTCATCACGACGGACCGACACCCGCAGTGGCTGGCGTGGGGGAGGAGAGTGCACCGTGGCCGTAGCACCTCCAGTCTTTCCACCACTGGCATGTGGTGGCTCGACGGAGCGCCGGCCCGAGGGCCCCGCTGGCCGCAGCTCATCTTTGTTGGCCACGCCGACGAGTCTTCGAATGGTGGCTCTCCACTCTTCGAGCTCTTCCGCAGCTGGAGGAAAATCCGAGGAGCAACTGCGCGCGCCAAGGCTTCTGCTGGCGTGGGTGGCGGCGAAAGCTGCGTGGACCGTGACGCGCTCTGACTTCTAACCATATTAGAAGGAGCTCTATCACGGCCTTGCGGCTGTGCGCCATTTTCGTCGATGCCTCGGCGTGCATGCTGGTCTTCTACGTCCCGCGAATGAGGCACACGACTATTTCCACGGCGGTGCCCTGGGTCACCAGCGTAGCGACGCTGCTTGTCGCGCACAACCTGGGACGAGCGCGTCGTGGGCGCCGGCGTGGGCGTCTTGGAAGTCGCCGCGCCGCCCGTGGGCGGCACGGCGTTTCCCTTGGAGAGCCCCGCGCCGCCTGCGGGGGCCCAGCTCCGTCTTTGGATTTGGCGGTGTGCGGACCATCGTCCCGCGCACGAACGACGCCGCTCGCCCGGCTTTGACTGCCGGAGCGGTGCGGGTGTTCGTGGGCCGCGCCTCGGCTCCCGTTCGCGGCCGCCTCGCCACTCGCCCGCACTGGTACGGGTCGTTCGTGTAACATCCCAAATTTTCAATTTGGAATGTTATACATAGGTCATTCATGCATATCATAATTTATTGCATTTCGTTTTGTGATCCTCGAAATTCTAAGCAACTCAAGGACCCACGGAGAGAGTTGGGGATTTCACGTTCTTCATATTTGAATTTTATCAAATATTGAACAAGGATCATTTTGGTTTCAATAATTTTTCTCTCCGAAAATATTTCGTATTAAAATATATGAGAGGAGATAATATGACTTCTTCAAAAATAAGGAAATATTGGAGGAAAAATATTAAAATCAATAAATAATTTTTATTGGATTTTTATCGCAATTTTATTTGAATTAGGAAAAATAATGCGTTTTTCAAAAAATTGCATTAGAGGCCCAAATAAATGTTCACTTTGTCCGCAATATTAAGAGGACCGTGAAAATTTATTTCAAGATTTTTGGAGTCGTTTTTCCACGTCAGGTTTAAAAACCGACCTAACCGGGCCGTGTCCGACCTGGACTCCGACCCGGCCGGCCTTTATAAGGCGCCCCGCCAGCCCACCCGACCCGCCAGCCCCGCCGAATCCCTAGCCAGCCGCCGCGCCCCGCCTCGATTTCCGTGCCGCTCCGCCGCCGGATCCGCTCACCGCCGCCGCCGCCGACCCCGCCGGACCTCGCCGAGGTAGCCGCCCGCCGCCGCCGGTTTTCGTTAGAAAGCCACTCGGTTTTTTTGGAACTCTAGTTTGTTTTTTAAGATCAGTTTTGTTCCAGTTTTTCTCGGTTGAGTTAAATAGCGGACGTTCGTCCGTACGTTCGTTTTAACGAACGCCGTTCATCCGTTAGCCGCAGACAGAGAACGTTCGTTCGTTAGCGTGTTCATCAATTTTTCTTTTTCCAGGGTTTTCCGCGATTATTTTCTATCGCGATTTCTGCCCTAATCTTCGATCTAGTATAACTTTTCGCTCGTTCATCCAAATCAGGTGAAACAAGCGCCTAGATCTTCGCCTCGGAGCCCTCTTTATGTTTAACCAACTTGAACAATATTTTGGTACTGTAAAATTTGACTTTAGCCCAGATTAGTAATCGGATCTTGTTTCGTTCGCAGTTTGAGTTTCGTTGCTCCGTTTGATTTGATTCTTTTTGCAAACCAGAGTTCTTCAGTTGAACTTTCTGGTTAGATCTTCTGATTTGAGATTTACCCGTGCATATTTTCTTGATTTCTTATGTATGCTGTTGTTTGTTTGCGATAGAATTCCCGGAGTGCGAAGCGTGCTACTACGAGTCTCTAGGATTTGCAGATCATCAGCAAGGCAAGTTCACGCTTTGATCATATCCCTTTCATACCCAGTTTTTATGCATTAGTTTCAACCCCTCAAACATTGCATGGTTAGGATTTGATAACATGTGGGTATTGGGAAGTAGTTGATGAGGTAGGAACCTGTTGTCCCGCATTCAAACCTTGGGAGTTACTTCTACGTTATGCTTATATTGCTATGCTATGCTCGTAGACGTGGTTTGGTTTGAGTGATTCATGACAGATGTGAGAGTTATTATTAATGGTTAACTTAAGGTGGCTACTTTAATAAACATCTGGGTGGAATGGTAGGGGCACCCTGGAGCACCTAGTGGTTTGCCCGCGCACCTGGAGAACCCAGTGCTTGCCCAAGGGGATCCCGGAGGACCCCTGTGATCACCCTATGGAATGCCACCCAGGCTCAAAGGGATCATAAGATTATTCATGCTAGAAACTTCCGTGTGCAGCCACAAGCTATTATGGGCTCTAGCATAGTTGAGTATGTTGCATGACCTCTTTCAGTGGTGGGCTAGCAGATGTAGGGGAAAGTAGGTGTAACTGTCCACCCAGAGTAAAGAGTGAGTGCTTCTGAAAGACTGTGTCTCGGTCATCCGTTTCTCAAACACCATGTAGTGCGAGAAATCCAACGGAGGAGATTGAGTCTTGTGGGGAAAAGTGCGCAAACCTCTGCAAAGTGTATAAACTAATCATGGTTAGCCGTGTCCCCGGTTATGGACATCTTGAGTATCTGGTACTTGAATTATTGATTTGTTCTCATCACTCTAAATAAAATTTTCTTGGGATGTTAATGATTACTTTAATTGGGATTGAGTTGGAGGAACCTTCTCAATGATGTTTCAACCACCATGATAGTTAAAATAAAATCTATTCCTTTGATGTAGGGAAAAATTGGCTTTTCGCAAAAACAATATAACCTTAGAGCCTCCACCAGCCATATATGCATGTAGTGATAGCATTTATCTGTTCATTGCTCTACTGTGTTATATTGCCAGCATATTCCATGTGTTGACCCGTTTTCAGGCTACAACATTTCATGTTGCAGACTTTTCAGACGATGAGTAAGGTGCCATAGGTCGTTTGTCATGCACTCAGCTATGCCGTTGGAGTTGATGGATTCACCTTATCTTCCAAGCCTTCTGCTGTAATCGTATTTAGATGGCCTTAAGCCATATTTATTGTAATAAGTTCTCTTTTTGGAGACATTCGATGTAATAAGTGTGTGATTGCTACTCTGTTATAAATCCTTCAAGTACTTTGTGTGTCAGCATTACCGATCCAGGGATGACACTGAGCACAAAGACTTGACCGTCTGAGTTTATGCAAAACCCGAGAGTTTTGAAGAAACGATAGATGTTTATTTGGCTTGCAGAATCAATGGATTTATTCGAACTTAGTTCGTTGACAAGAGAAATTCTACAATGCTTGTGAGGATGACCGAGTGTTAGAATGCGAGATTCGCTAAACCATATACAAGGTAATGATTTGGGTGCGGGATGGATTGATCACCATACCGACTTACTCTTATTATCCGCCTTGCTATATGGGATGGTAAATCTGAGTGACTTACCTATAGTAGAGTGACGACGATCAAAACCTTGTTTAAACCATAGAATGGTATAGCACTTTTCCCTTGTACAAGGCAGTTGTTGCCAATCGTAGGATATATGGTGAGAATGAAGCCCAGACCCATTTCCTGCAGGAGAAACCATAAATTGTTTACCACCATGAGACATCGATAGTTTTTTAGTATTGGCGCCAGACCCGTCAGCTAAGAAGACCCAGTCACTGAAGGACCATACCAAGATAAAAAGGACAGAAGAATTTCGGAAAAGGTTGTGCCACTACCTGAAGAGCCCAGAGAAGGAATTTTCCCGAGAATCTGAGAAGACCGACCCTGTCAACAATAAGGATGGAGTATAGAAGTTTTGATGGAACCGTAACAATGCTTCTAAGGGTGGTAGCACCCCAGACCCCCTGAGATGATCAATGGATTTTGAGAAGACCCCGACCCTAACCTATTTCTTGCTAGCCTCTCCGAACCTCGAGGACGAGATTCATTTTAAGGGTGGTAGGTTTGTAACATCCCAAAATTCTAAATTTTGGAATGTTATATTAAATAAATAGTTTTGATTGTTGTGTGATTGATTGACTGGAAGTGAGTGAATTCTGAAACTTTTGAAAGTTAAATGAGAGGGAATAAAAGTACTTTCCCAAACTTTCATTTTTTGCATTTATGATTTATGTGAATTCAAATCCTTTTCAAATACAAAACCTTAGAGAGAAGATGACATGACTTCTTCCGTTTAATTAAATTAAAAGGGTTTTGACAAGATTTGAATTTCATTTGGAAATATTTTAAATTCAGAAACTTTAAGCAACTCAATGATTTTCACGAGAGAAGATAAAATGACTTCTTCAAATTATATGAAATATGAGTTGGAAGTTTAAAAGAATTAAATTTAAAGTCCTTTTGGAAATTATTTTCAATTTGGAGTTATTTGAGTTTATTCCAATTATTTTTCTCCAAAAATAAAATATATGGAAATTAGGGTAAAATGATTCCCTACAGTAGAAAATTGGAGATAAATAAATTTGAAATCATTTTGGAATTTTTTAAAATGATTTTTATTGGATTTTATTAGAGGTGTAGCATTCTTTGCTTTATTTGAATTTTTGTAGATTTTATTTGATACTAGAAAAAATGTTCATGTGGTAGATAATCTTTTTCTGAAAATTTTGATACATTATTTGCCTATAGTATATTTTATTTTATTTGGTTTTATTTTACTTTCTGTTAAATTGTTTTTTTAAACAACAACTTCCTCCGCCGAACTGGGCCGGCCCAGCCAACCGGGCCAGGCCAGCCGCTGCCCAGCAGCTCCCCGCGCGCGAACCGCCTCCCGCTCGCTCGCCCGCTCACACCCCCGATCAGGCGCCGCCTCTCTCTACCGCTGACAGGTGGGACCCACCCGTCAGGTTCGTCTCCGACCCCAAGCCGGAGTCCAGTGTCTGCACGCTTCGCCGGCCGAAGCCGAGTCCGCTCGGGACTCCATCCCGTTTGTCCCCCTCGACCACGCAAGTGCGTGTATATATACTCCTCGACCCCGGCCCTCTTTTCCCTCAAACCACGTCGCCCAAAACCCACCACAGCTTCCGTACGAAGTCGCCGGAGTTGCGAGCTCCGCCGGAGATCCGTCGCCTCGCCCGAGCTGCACCGGCGCCCTCGACCGAAGCCGCCGCCGTCGTTGGACTCGCCTCGACACGCCGCCCTTCCCCCGCTACTCCGTTGTTGCCGCAGAGCAGCCGGCCCAATCAAGCCCGACGCCACGCCACCGTTGTTCTTCGCCACCGACGCCGCCGCCGCCGCGGTAAGTCACTGTCGCCGCCTCCTCCTTCCGCTCTAGAATCTACGGCCTAGATTAGGTTAGTTGTTTTTTTATTCGAACCGGTATCCTTTAGTTAGCGGACTTTCGCTGTTTTAGTTGCCGCAGCGAACGGTTCTCAGCCTGTAGTTCTCTGCCACGTGTCCAGGGACTTAGTTGTAGTTTGGTTTTTCTTTTCGGTTTAGCCCTTGATTTTCAAATGATCACATCTTTTCAACCGTTTGTCAGAATTAGACGAAACCAATGCCCACTTCTTCGTTATGATCCCCTCTATCCAGTAAAACAACTTAAACATATGTTTGAAAGTTTTAAAATTTGAATTCAAACAGATTTGTATTTGAACTTCGTTTGATCATAACTTGAGTTTTATAACTCCGTTTGAGTTGATTCTTTTCGCAAATCGAAGCTCTTGACCTAAACTTTCTGATAAGGAAAAATTCACATAATTTTGGTACTGTTAGAAATTGTTTTATGTTGCAAGAGTTATTTGCTTGGTTTTATTTTTTTTTGAAGTGTCTTCTTCGTTCTTTCCGATCTTTTGAGTGATTGCTTATGTGTGGTTACTATTGTTTGCTTACGATAGATTGACCGGAGTGTGACGAATAGAACTATCAGGAGTTATGAGTGCGAATCATCTTCATCATCAGTACAGGCAAGTTCACACTTCGATCATATCCCTTTCATACCCAGTTTTTATGCATTAGTTTCAACCCCTCAAACATTGCATGGTTAGGATTTGATAACATGTGGGTATTGGGAAGTAGTTGATGAGGTAGGAACCTATTGTCCTGCATTCAAACCTTGGGAGTTACTTCTACGTTATGCTTATATTGCTATGCTATGCTCGTAGACGTGGTTTGGTTTGAGTGATTCATGACAGATGTGAGAGTTCTTATTAATGGTTAACTTAAGGTGGCTACTTTAATACACATCTTGGTGGAATGGTAGGGGCACCCTGGAGCACCCAGTGGTTTGCCCGGGCACCTGGAGAACCCAGTGCTTGCCCAAGGGGATCCCGGAGGACCCGTGTGATCACCCTATGGAATGCCACCCAGGCTCAAAGGGATCATAAGATTATTCATGCTAGAAACTTCCGTGTGCAGCCACAAGCTACTATGGGCTCTAGCATAGTTGAGTATGTTGCATGACCTCTTTCAGTGGTGGGCTAGCAGATGTAGGGGAAAGTAGGTGTAACTGTCCACCCAGAGTAAAGAGTGAGTGCTTCTGAAAGACTGTGTCTCGGTCATCCGTTTCTCAAACACCATGTAGGGCGAGAAATCCAACAGAGGAGATCGAGTCTTGTGGGGAAAAGTGCGCAAACCTGTGCAGAATGTACAAACTAATCATGATTAGTCGTGTCCTCGGTTATGGACATCTTGAGTATCTGGTTCTTGGATTATCATATTGATCTCATCACTTTACTTAATTAATTTGTTGGGTTGTTAACCTTTAATTTGGATTGAGTTGGAGGAACCTTCTCAATATTGTCAACAAACTTTGTAGTTAAATAAAATATATTCCTTTGCAGTAGGGAAAAATTGGCTTTTTGCAAAAACATGATAACCATAGAGCCTCCACCAGCCATATATGCATGTAGTGATAGCCATTATTTAGCGTTGCTCCATGGTGTGAATTTGCTAGTACATTCAATGTACTGACCCTTTGTGGCTGCAACGTCTCATGTTGCAGGAATCTTACGCCGAGTAAGTGATACATTAGGGTTACGATTTCTACACTCAACATTGCCGTTGGTGTTGATGGGAATCCACAACCTTGTTGTTACTTCCGCTATTTGGATTGAGGTAATAGTATTTACGTTACTTTATACATGTGATTTACCTCTGTTATAAATCCTCGAGTATGGTGTGTGTCAGCATACCGATCCAGGGACGACACTTAAGCACAGAGACTTGACCGTCTGAGGTCGGGTCGCTACAGTTCGGTTCCCGACGAACCGATCGTCGTGATCGTCTTCTTCTTGGGAGCCATGGTGATCAAGAACTGCTAGACTAACTGGTAGACCAGATTCTCACAACTGCGCCACCCCCTACCTGGCGCGCCAAAGATGTCGGTAGAAACGACACCTATGGGATCACTGGGATCCCTTCTACGGTTGGCGGGCGCGGGGTTGTGGAAAGAGCAGGTCCAGGAGCCAGCACAAGGATCGTTTACCCAGGTTTGGGCCGCGAGGATGCGTAAAACCCTAGTCCTGCTTTGGTGTATGTATTTGAGTGTTCTTGAGTTCTTGAACTAGCTATGGTGTGTCCCTAGTCCAAAAGATCCGAATCCTTTTCCTGGTCGCCTCGGGCCTCCTTTTATAGACAAAAGGGGTTGCCACAGTGGCACACAGGAGGTGGAAAGGTGTACAGTGGATGAGTCTATCCTCTAGCACCGTCGGACAAACGCATTTAATGCGCTGCCGACATGCCCCTCTTGCTTTATCAGGGACGACAAGGAAGCTCGTCCCAGTTGTCGCCGCCTCGCCTGGCTGCGACGCGCGTCTGAGCTGACGAGGTGTTGTAGTGCCACGTGGGCTGGCTGCTGGGCTGGCGCGGTGGCGGAATCTTCACGAAGATCTGCATGCCACCACGCATGTGTTAGCTGAGTCAGCATAGAGGCAGCACGCTGCCACGCAGGTGCCTGCCCAGCTGGTTGAGCCAGCAACTGCATGTGAGCGGCGGTGTAGTCTTGGCAGACATGGGCCTGGCTGCGGCCCCGTAAGTGTCTTCGGCAAGGGCCTTGCCGGGGCACCGGCAAGGGTCTTGCCGCGGCATCATGGTCGTCCCCGGCAAGGGTCTTGTCGGGGGTCTCGTGGATCTCCTCGGCAAGGATCTCGCCGAGGATCGTCGTCTTCTGGTCCTCATCTGATCTTGTGTGTTTATGATCTTGACGAAGATCTGCATGCCACCACAGAGGTGCCTCCCAAGCCTTGGTTCCAATGTGGTTGGTTGGTGGTGTTGGAACCCGTGGGCTCAAGGGTGGCACGCTCTGCTGGCGTCGGGCAAATTGCCCCAGCAAGGCTCTTGTCGAGGCTGCGGAGGCTGCCCCGGCAAGGATCTTGCCAGGGGAGTCCACCTCGCCCTCTTGCTCTTTGTGTTTCAGGTCTTGGCGTTGCTCTGATCGCCTTGTGCTCCGGCTTCCCTCTTCTGCCCTGCTTAGTGTGGCCGTGGGCGTGGCTCCGACTGCCCGTGCACAAGTAAAGGGGTAAAAAAAGGAGTGCCCCTACTTTTGTAGACCGACACTGATTATGAACATGAATATGATTTGTGAGTAGTTACGTTTTTTCCTGAGGACATGGGAGAAGTCTTGCTATAAGTAGTCATGTGAATTTGGTATTTGTTTGATATTTTGATGAGATGTATGTTGTGTTTCCTCTAGTGGTGTTATGTGAACGTCGACTACATGACACTTCACCATTATTTTGGCCTAGGGGAAGGCATTGGGAAGTAATAAGTAGATGATGAGTTGCTAGAGTGATAGAAGCTTAAACCCTAATTTAGTCGTTGCTACGTAAGGGGCTGGTATGGACCCATATGTTTCATGCTATGGTTAGGTTTACCTTAATTCTTCTTTCGTAGTTGCGGATGCTTGCAAGAGGGGTTAATAATAAATGGGATGCTTGTCCAAGGAAGGGCAGTACCCAAGCACCTGTCCTCCCACATAACAAATTATCAAAGTAACGAACGCGAATCATATGAGCATGATGAAAACTAGCTTGACGATAATTCCCATGTGTCCTCGGGAGCGTTTTCCTTTATATAAGAGTTTGTCTAGGCTTGTCCTTTGCTACAAAAAGGATTGGGCTACCTTGCTGCACCTTGTTTACTTTTGTTACTTGTTACCCGTTACAAATTACCTTATCACAAAACTATCTGTTACCGATGATTTCACTGCTTGCAGAGAACACCTTACTGAAAACCGCTTGTCATTTCCTTCTGCTCCTTGTTGGGTTCGACACTCTTACTTATCAAGGACTACGGTAGATCCCCTATACTTGTGGGTCATCAAGACTCTTTTCTGGCGCTGTTGCCGTGGAGTGAAGCGCCTTCGCTAAGTGGAATTTGGTAAGGAAAAAATTATATAGTGTGCTGAAATTTACTGTCACTTGTTACTATGGAACATAATCCTTTGAGGGGCTTGTTCGGGGTATCTTCACCCCGACCAGTAGAGCAAAGAGTTGCTCCTCAACCTGCTGAACCTACTGAAAATGTTTACTTTGAAATTCCTTCGGGTATGATAGAGAAACTGCTAACTAATCCTTTTACAGGAGATGGAACATTGCATCCCGATTTGCACCTAATCTACGTGGATGAAGTTTGTGGATTATTTAAGCTTTCAGGTATGCCCGAGGATGTTATCAAGAAGAAGGTCTTCCTTGTATCTTTGAAGAGAAAGGCATTGACATGGTTTATGCTATGCGATGATATTAGATCATGGAACTACAACCGATTGAAATTGGAATTTCATCAGAAGTTTTATCCTATGCATCTGATTCATCGTGATCGTAATTATATATGTAATTTTTGGCCTCGTGAAGGAGAAAGTATCGGTCAAGCTTGGGGGAGGCTTAAGTCAATGTTATATTCATGCCCCAATCAAGACCTCTCAAGAGAAATTATTATTCAAAATTTTTATGCTCGGCTTTCTCTCAATAATCGCTCCATGCTCGATACTTCTTGTACTGGTTCTTTTATGATGAAGACTATTGAATTCAAATGGGATTTATTGGAAGAATTAAACGCAACTCAGAAGATTGGGAACTCGACGAAGGTAAGGAGTCAGGTATAACGCCTAAGTTTGATTGTGTTAAATCTTTTATGGATACCGATGCTTTTCATGAATTTAGCACTAAATATGGACTTGACTCTGAGATAGTAGCTTCTTTCTATGAATCCTTTGCTACTCATGTTGATCTCCCTAAGGAGAAGTGGTTTAAATATCATCCTCCCATTGAAGTAAAAGTAGTTGAACCTATTAAAGTTGAAGAAAAGACTATCACTTATAATGTTGATCCTATTGTTCCTACCGCTTATATTGAGAAACCACCTTTCCCTGCTAGAATAAAGGATCACGCTAAAGCTTCAACTGTGGTTCGTAAGAGTAATACTAGAACACCTACACCCCCTGAGCAAATTAAAGTTGAACCTAGTATTGCTATGGTTAAAGATCTCTTGGTCGATAATATTGATGGGCATGTTATTTACTTCTGTGATGAAGCTGCTAGAATTGCTAGACCCGATACTAGAAATAAACATAGACCTGTTGTAGGCATGCCTGTTATTTCTGTTAAAATAGGAGATCATTGTTATCATGGCTTATGAGATATGGGTGCTAGTGCGAGTGCAATACCTCATTCTTTATAGGAAGAAATTATGCATGATATTGCACCTGCTGAGTTAGAAGGTATTGATGTTACAATTAAGCTTGCCAATAGAGATACTATCTAACCAGTTGGGATTGTTAGAGATGTTGAAGTCTTGTGTGGGAAAGTTAAATATCCTACTGATTTTCTTGTTCTTGGTTCCCCACAAGATGACTTTTGTCCCATTATATTTGGCAGACCCTTCTTGAATACTGTTAATGCTAAGATAGATTGCAAAAAGGATGTTGTTACTATTGGTTTAGGGGATATGTCTCATGATTTTAATTTTGCTAAATTTCATAGACAACCCCATGATAAAGAATTGCCTAGTAAAGATGAAATTATTGGTCTTGCTTCTATTGTCGTGCCTCCTAATGATCCTTTAGAACAATATTTGCTAGACCATGAAAATGATATGTTTATGAATGAAAGAAGGGAAATAGATGAAGTATTCTTCAAGCAGGGGCCTATTTTGAAGCACAATTTTCCTGTTGAAATTCTAGGGGATCCTCCTCCACCCAAGGGTGATCCCGTGTTTGAGCTTAAACCATTACCTGATACTCTTGAATATGCTTATCTTGATGAAAAGAAGATATATCCTGTTATTATTAGTGCTAACCTTTCAGAGCAAGAAGAAGAGAAATTATTGAAAACTCTGAAGAAGCAGTGCTACCTCTTGAGCACTACATTGGTTTTCCCTTGAAGAGGAAAGGGTGATGCAGCAAAGTAGCGTAAGTATTTCCCTCAGTTTTTGAGAACAAGGTATCAATCCAGTAGGAGGCTACACGCGAGTCCCTCGCACCTACACAAAACAAATAAATCCTCGCAACCAACACGATAAGGGGTTGTCAATCCCTACATGGTCACTTACGAGAGTGAGATCTGATAGATATGATAGGATAATATTTTTAGTATTTTTATGATAAAGATGCAAAGTAAAATAAAAGCAAAGTAAAAAGCAACGGAAATAACTAAGTGTTGGAAGATTAATATGATGAAGATAGACCCGGGGGCCATAGGTTTTACTAGTGGCTTCTCTCAAGAGCAAAAGTATTTTACGGTGGGTGAACAAATTACTGTTGAGCAATTGACAGAATTGAGCATAGTTATGAGAATATCTAGGTGTGATCATGTATATAGGCATGGCGTCCGAGACAAGTAGACCGACTCCTGCCTGCATCTACTACTATTACTCCACACATCGACCGCTATCTGGCATGCATCTAGAGTATTAAGTTCATAAGAACAGAGTAACGCCTTAAGCAAGATGACATGATGTAGAGGGATAAATTCATGCAATATGATAAAAAAAACCATCTTGTTATCCTCGATGGCAACAATACAATACGTGCCTTGCTGCCCCTACTGTCACTGGAAAAGGACACCGCAAGATTGAACCCAAAGCTAAGCACTTCTCCCATTGCAAGAAAGATCAATCTAGTAGGCCAAACCAAACTGATAATTCGAAGAGACTTGCAAAGATAACCAATCATACATAAAAGAATTCAGAAGATTCAAATATTGTTCATAGATAATCTTAATCATAAACCCACAATTCATCGGTCTCAACAAACACACCGCATAAGAAGATTACATCGAATAGATCTCCACGAGAGAGGGGGAGAACATTGTATTGAGATCCAAAAAGAGAGAAGAAGACATCTAGCTACTAACTATGGACCCGAAGGTCTGAGGTAAACTACTCACACTTCATTGGAGGGGCTATGGTGTTGATGTAGAAGCCCTCCGTGATCGATGCCCCCTCCGGCGGAGCTCCGGAACAGGCCCCAAGATGGGATCTCGTGGGAACAGAAGGTTGCGGCGGTGGAATTAGGTTTTTGGCTCCGTATCTGATCGTTTGGGGGTACGTAGGTATATATAGGAGGAAGGAGTACGTCGGTGGAGCAACAGGGGGCCCACGAGGGTGGAGGGCACGCCTGGGGGGTAGGCGCGTCCCTACCTCGTGGCTTCCTCTTTTATTTCTTGACGTAGGGTCCAAGTCTCCTGGATCATGTTCGTTCCAAAAATCACGTTCCGGAAGGTTTCATTCCTTTTGGACTCCGTTTGATATTCTTTTTCTGCGAAACTCTGAAATAGGCAAAAAAACAACAATTCTGGGCTGGGCCTCTGGTTAATAGGTTAGTCCCAAAAATAATATAAAAGTGAATAATAAAGCCCAATAATGTCCAAAACAAAAGATAATATAGCATGGAGCAATCAAAAATTATAGATACGTTGGAGGCGTATCAAGCATCCCCAAGCTTAATTCCTGCTCGTCCTCAAGTAGGTAAATGAGAAAAACAGAATTTTTGATGCGGAATGCTACTTAGCATGATTTCAATGTAATTCTTCTTATTGTGGCATGAATGTTTAGATTTGATATGATTCAAGATAAAAGTTTAATGTTGACATAAAAACAATAATATTTCAAGCATAGTAACTAAGAAATTATGTCTTATCAAAATAACATAGCCAAAGCAAGTTATCCCTACAAAATCATATAGTCTGGCTATGCTCCATCTTCCCCACACAAAATATTCATATCATGTACGAACCCAGTTTTAGCCAAGCAATTGGTTCATACTTTTAACGCGCTTAAGCCTTTTCAACTCTTACGCAATACATGAGCGCAAGCCATGGATATAGCACTATGGTGGAATAAGGTACAATGGTAGGGGTTATGTGGGAAGACAAAAAAGGAGAAAGTCTCACATCAACGAGGCTAATCAACGGGCTATCGAGATGCCCATCAATTGATGTTAATGCGAGGAGTAGGGATTGCCATGCAACGGATGCACTAGAGCTATAAGTGTATGAAAGCTCAAAAAGAAACTAAGTGGGTGTGCATCCAACTTGCTTGCTCAAGAAGACCACGGGCATTTGAGGAAGCCCATCATTGGAATATACAAGCCAAGTTCTATAATGAAATTTCCCACTAGTATATGAAAGTGACAAAATGAGAGACTCTCTATTATGAAAATCGCGGTGCTACTTTGAAGCACAAGTGTGGTAAAAGGATAGTAACATTGTCCCTTCTCTCTTTTTCTCTCATTTTTTTGGGCCTTTTCTCTTTTTTTATGGCCTCTTTTTTTTAGTCCGAAGTCTCATCCCGACTTGTGGGGGAATCATAGTCTCCATCATCCTTTCCTCACTTGGGACAATGCTCTAATAATGATGATCATCACACTTTTATTTACTTACAACTCATGAATTACAACTCAATACTTAGAACAAAATATGACTCTATATGAATGCCTCCGGCGGTGTACCGGGATATGCAATGAATCAAGAGCGACATGTATAAAAGAATTATGAACGGTGGCTTTGCCACTAATACAATGTCAACTACATGATCATGCAAAGCAATATGACAATGATGGAGCATGTCATAATAAATGAAACGGTGGAAAGTTGCATGGCAATATATCTTGGAATAGCTATGGAAATGCCATGATAGGTTGGTATGGTGGCTGTTTTGAGGAAGATATAAGGAGGTTTATGTGTGATAGAGAGTATCATATCACGGGGTTTGGATGCACCGGCGAAGTTTGCACGAACTCTTAAGGTGAGAAAGGGCAATGCGCGGTACCGAAGAGGCTAGAAAATTGCGGAAAGGTAAGTGTGCGTATAATCCATGGACTCACATTAGTCATAAAGAACTCATATACTTATTGCAAAAATTGATTAGCCCTCGAAGCAATGTACAACTACGCATGCTCCTAGGGGAAGGGTTGGTAGGAGTTAACCATCGCGCGATCCCGACCGCCACACAAAGGAAGACAATCAACAAATACTTCATGCTCCGACTTCTTTACATAACGGTTCACCATACGTGCATGCTACGGGAATCACAAACTCCAACACATGTATTTTTCAATTCCACAATTACTCAACTAGCACAACTATGATATTACCACCTTTATATCTCAAAACAATTATCAACCATCAAATTTCTCATGATATTAATTAAAGAAAATTGTCATGCTATTTTAAGACTCTCAAAATAATATAAGTGAAGCATGAGAGATCAATAGTTTCTATAAAACAAATCCACCACCGTGCTCTAAAAGATATAAGTGAAGCACCAGAGCAAAACTATATAATTCAAAAGATATAAGTGAAGCACATAGAGTATTCTAAGAATTTCCGAATCATGTGTGTCTCTCTCAAAAGGTGTGTACATCAAGGATGATTGTGGTAAACTAACAAATAAAGACTCCAACAAGACGCTCCAAGCAAAACACATATCATGTGGTGAATAAAAATATAGCTCCAAGTAAAGTTACCGATGGAAGTAGACGAAAGAGGGGATGCCTTCCGGGGCATCCCCAAGCTTTGGCTTTATGGTGTACTTAGATTATCTTGGGGGTGCCATGGGCATCCCCAAGCTTAGGCTCTTGCCACTCCTTGTTCCATAATCCATCAAATCTTTCACCCAAAACTTGAAAACTTCACAACACAAAACTCAGCTGAAAATCTCGTGAGCTCCGTTGGCGAAAGAAAACAAAAGACCACTTTAAGGTACTGTAATGAACTCATTCTTTATTTATATTGGTGTTAAACCTACTGTATTCAAACTTCTCTATGGTTTATAAACTATTTTACTAGCCATAGATTCATCAAAATAAGCAAACAACACACGAAAAACAGAATCTGTCAAAAACAGAACAGTCTGTAGGAATCTGTAACTAACGCAAACTTCTGGAACTCCAAAAAATCTGCCAAAATATGACGCCCTAGGCAATTTGTTTATTGATCAGCAGCAATTGGAATCACTATTTTATCACGTTCTGGTGATGTTTAACAATTATTTTCGTGAACAGAAAGTTTCTGGAAATTACTGCAAGATCAAATAACTATCATCCAAGAAGATCCTATAGGTTTAACTTGGAACCAACACTAAATAAAACATAAAAACACATCTAACCAGAGGCTAGATCAAATATTTATTCCTAAACAGAAGCAAAAAGCAAAAAACTAAAAATAAAATTGGGTTGCCTCCCAACAAGCGCTATCGTTTAACGCCCCTAGCTAGGCATAAAAGCAAGGATAGGTCTAGGTATTGCCATCTTTGGTGGGCAATTATTCAATAAGACATCTATCATCCTTTTAGAGTTTCTTTATTTATATTAATTATCAAAATTTTAGGAACAAGATCGAAAAAATCATTTGTAGCAAATGGTTCCTTAATGATAGCAAAAAGATTGGGGTGAGTACTTATAGATTTAAGATCCGCAGTTTCTTTACTAGAGGATTCACCCTTATTTTTAGGAACATACATAAGCTTGGCAATTTTAGTGGGTGGACTAGGATTATTCTTTACGGAAGAAAAAGTGGTTCCCAAGTTGGCAATGATACCCTCAAGTTTATCGATTCTAGTGGAATCTTGATTTATTCTTTCATTAACTATGGGTTCCTTTTCCTTAATATTTTTCAAGGTGACTCCTACCTTAGATCCATATTGGGTAATTTGATTTTGGATCTTTTTATCCAGATTTTCAATTAACTCTACGGTAGCAACTTTATTTTCAATAATTTCAAGTGTTTGCATTACATGCTCCAAAGTTAAAATAGTTCCATTAACCAAGAGAGGTGGTGAGCCAAATAAATCTATCATAGCATTATAAGAGTCAAAAGTATGGCTACCCAAGAAATTCCCTCCGGTAATGGTGTCAAGAATGTATCTATACCAAGGATTAGCACCTACATAAAAATTGCGGAGAAGAACCGAAGTAGATTGCTTCCTGGTAGATCTATTTTGAGCATTGCAAATTCTATACCAAGCGTCTTTTAGATTTTCTCCCTCCCTTTGTTTAAAATTGAGAACTTCATTTTCGGGAGACAACGGAGAAGATAAAGGACTAGCCATGACAGCAAGGCAAGCAAATGAAAAAGAAGCGATGGAAAAGAGAGGGTGAATAAAACGGCAAGGGTGAAGTGGGGGAGAGGAAAACGAGAGGCAAATGGAAAATAATGTAATGCGAGAGATAAGGGTTTGTGATGGGTACTTGGTATGTTGACTTTTGCGTAGACCTCCCCGGCAACGGCGCCAGAAATGGCTCGTTGTCGGGAGTCCAAATCTTCACTTGACCTTGCGGAAGCTTCCCCGGCAACGGCGCCAGAAATCCTTCTTGCTACCTCTTGAGCACTGCGTTGGTTTTCCCTTGAAGAGGAAAGGGTGATGCAGCAAAGTAGCGTAAGTATTTCCCTCAGTTTTTGAGAACCAAGGTATCAATCCAGTAGGAGGCTACGCGCGAGTCCCTCGCACCTACACAAAACAAATAAATCCTCGCAATCAACGCGATAAGGGGTTGTCAATCCCTACACGGTCACTTACGAGAGTGAGATCTGATAGATATGATAGGATAATATTTTTGGTATTTTTATGATAAAATGCAAAGTAAAATAAAAGCAAAGTAAATAGCAACGGAAATAACTAAGTGTTGGAAGATTAATATGATGAAGATAGACCCAGGGGCCATAGGTTTCACTAGTGGCTTCTCTCAAGAGCATAAGTATTTTACGATGGGTGAACAAATTACTGTTGAGCAATTGACAGAATTGAGCATAGTTATGAGAATATCTAGGTATGATCATGTATATAGGCATCACGTCCGAGACAAGTAGACCGACTCCTGCCTGCATCTACTACTATTACTCCACACATCGACCGCTATCCAGCATGCATCTAGAGTATTAAGTTTATAAGAACAGAGTAACGCCTTAAGCAAGATGACATGATGTAGAGGGATAAATTCATGCAATATGATAAAAAACCCCATCTTGTTATCCTCGATGGCAACAATACAATACGTGCCTTGCTGCCCCTACTGTCACTAGGAAAGGACACCGCAAGATTGAACCCAAAGCTAAGCACTTCTCCTATTGCAAGAAAGATCAATCTAGTAGGCCAAACCAAACTGATAATTCGAAGAGACTTGCAAAGATAACCAATCATACATAAATTCAGAAGACTCAAATATTGTTCATAGATAATCTTGATCATAAACCCACAATTCATCGGTCTCAACAAACACACCACAAAAGAAGATTACATCGAATAGATCTCCACGAGAGAGGGGGAGAACATTGTATTGAGATCCAAAAAGAGAGAAGAAGCCATCTAGCTACTAACTATGGACCCGAAGGTCTGAGGTAAACTACTCACACTTCATCGGATGGGCTATGGTGTTGATGTAGAAGCCCTCCATGATCGATGCCCCCTCCGGCGGAGCTCCGGAATAGGCCCCAAGATGGGATCTCGTGGGTACAGAAGGTTGCGGCGGTGGAATTAGGTTTTTGGCTCCGTATCTGATCGTTTGGGGTTACGTAGGTATATATAGGAGGAAGGAGTACGTCGGTGGAGCAACAGGGGGCCCACGAGGGTGGAGGGCGCGCCTGGGGGGGGGGGGTAGGCACGCCCCCTACCTCGTGGCTTGCTCTTTTATTTCTTGACGTAGGGTCCAAGTCTCCTGGATCATGTTCGTTCCAAAAATCACGTTCCGGAAGGTTTCATTCCTTTTGGACTCCGTTTGATATTCTTTTTCTGCGAAACTCTGAAATAGGCAAAAAACAACAATTCTGGGCTGGGCCTCCGGTTAATAGGTTAGTCCCAAAAATAATATAAAAGTGAATAATAAAGCCCAATAATGTCCAAAACAGAAGATAATATAGCATGGAGC
Organism: Triticum aestivum; assembly: GCF_018294505.1. Taxonomy (NCBI): domain Eukaryota; kingdom Viridiplantae; phylum Streptophyta; class Magnoliopsida; order Poales; family Poaceae; genus Triticum; species Triticum aestivum. The sequence continues at coordinate 193,225,887 of NC_057811.1, read as the reverse complement.
AATCAAAAATTATAGATATGTTGGAGACGTATCAGCAGCGTGCTGCTATTGGATATACTCTAGATGATGTTAAGGGCATTAGTCCCACTCTATGCCAGCACAAAATAAAATTGGAGAAAGACGCTAAACCGGTTGTTGATCACCAACGACTGTTAAATCCTAAGATGAAAGAAGTGGTAAGAAAAGAAATACTAAAGCTTCTGGAGGCAGGTATAATTTATCCTGTTGCTGATAGTCAGTGGGTAAGTCCTGTCCATTGTGTCCCTAAGAAGGGAGGTATTACTGTTGTTCCTAATGATAGAGATGAATTGATTCCAAAAAGAATTGTTATAGGTTATAGAATGGTAATTGATTTCCACAAACTAAATAAAGCTACTAAAAAGGATCATTACCCTTTACCTTTTATTGATCAAATGCTACAAAGATTATCCAAACATACACATTTTTGCTTTCTAGACGGTTATTCCGGTTTCTCACAAATACCTGTGTTAAAAGAGGATCAAGAAAAGACCACCTTTACTTGCCCTTTTGGTACCTTTTCTTATAGACGTATGCCTTTTGGTTTATGCAATGCACCTGCTACCTTTCAAAGATGTATGACTGCTATATTCTCTGACTTTTGTGAAAAGATTGTTGAGGTTTTCATGGATGATTTTTCCGTGTATGGAACTTCTGTTGATGATTGCTTAAGCAACCTTGATCGAGTTTTGCAGAGATGTGAAGAAACTAATCTTGTCTTGAATTGGGAGAAGTGCCACTCTATGGTTAATGAAGGTATTGTCTTGGGACATAAAATTTCTGAAAGAGGTATTGAAGTTGATAAAGCCAAAGTTGATGCTATTGAAAAGATGCCGTGTCCTAAGGACATCAAAGGGATAAGAAGTTTCCTTGGTCATGCCGGTTTTTATGGGAGGTTCATTATAGACTTCTATAAAAATTTATAGGCCTCTCACTAATCTCTTACAAAAAGATGTTCCTTTTGTCTTTGATGATGATTGTGTAGAAGCATTTGAAATACTTAAGAAAGCCTTGATTTCTGCACCTATGGTTCAGCCTCCTGATTGGAATTTACCCTGTGTGATGCTAGCGATTATGCTGTAGGTGATGTTCTAGGACAAAGAGTTGATAAGAAATTAAATGTTATTCAATATGCTAGTAAAACTCTAGACAGTGCCCAAAGAAATTATGCTACTACTGAAAAAGAATTTTTAGCAGTTGTATTTGCTTGTGATAAGTTTAGACCTTATATTGTTGATTCTAAAGTAACTGTTCACACTAATCATGCTGCTATTAAATATCTTAAGGAAAAGAAAGATGCTATACCTAGACTTATTAGATGGGTTCTCCTACTACAAGAATTTGATTTGCATATTATAGATAAAAAGGAAGATGAGACCCACTACCTATTGATGATAGCTTTCCTGATGAACAATTAGCTGTCATAAATGCTTCTCATTATGCTCCATGGTATGCTGATTATGCTAATTACATTGTTGCTAAATTTATACCACCTAGTTTCACATACCAGCAAAAGAAAAAGTTTTTTTCTATGATTTAAGACATTACTTCTGGGATGACCCACACCTTTATAAAGAAGGAGTAGAAGGTATTATTAGATGTTGTGTACCTGAGCATGAACAAGAACAGATCCTATGCAAGTGTCACTCTGAGGCTTATGGAGGACACCACGCTGGAGATAGAACTGCACATAAGGTATTGCAATCCGGTTTTTATTGGCCTACTCTCTTCAAAGATGCCCGTAAGTTTGTCTTGTCTTGCGATGAATGTCAAAGAATTGGTAATATTAGTAGACGTCAAGAAATGCTTATGAACTATTCACTTGTTATTGAACCATTTGATGTTTGGGGCTTTGATTATATGGGACCGTTTCCTTCCTCTAATGGCTATACACATATTTTAGTTGCTGTTGATTACGTTACTAAGTCAGTAGAACCTATTCCAACTAGTAGTGTTGATCATAACACCTCTATTAAGATGCTTAAAGAAGTTAATTTTCCGAGGTTGGGAGTCCCTAGATATTTAATGACTGATGGTGGTTCACATTTTATTCATGGTGCCTTTCGTAAAATGCTTGCTAAGTATGATGTTAATCATAGAATTGCATCTCCATACCACCCACAGTCTAGTGGTCAAGTAGAACTGAGTAATAGAGAGATCAAATTAATTTTGCAAAAGACTGTTAATAGATCTAGAAAGAATTGGTCTAAGAAACTTGATGATGCATTATGGGCCTATAGAAATGCATATAAAAATCCTATGGGTATGTCTCCGTATAAAATGGTTTAGGGAAAAGCATGTCACTTACCTCTCGAACTAGAACATAAGGCATATTGGGCCATTAAAGAGCTCAATTATGATTTCAAACTTGTCGGTGAGAAGAGACTTTTGACATTAGCTCACTTGATGAATGGAGAACCCAAGCCTATGAGAATGTCAAACTGTTTAAAGAAAAGTTAAAAGATGGCATGACAAAAGGATACAAAACCGTGAGTTTAATGTAGGTGATTATGTTTTGCTATACAATTCTCGTTTAAGATTGTTTGCAGGAAAACTCCTCTCTAAATGGGAAGGTCCTTCCGTTATCGAGGAGGTCTATCGTTCCGGTGCCATAAAAATCAACAACTTCGAAGGCGCAAATCCGAAGGTGGTGAACGGTCAAAGAATCAAACATTATATCTCAGGTAATCCCATAAATGTTGAAACTAATGTTATTGAAACCATAACCCTGGAGGAATACATAAGGGACACTTTCCAGAATGTTTCGGACTCCGAAAAGGAACAGGTATGTGGTACGGTAAGTAAACCGACTCCAAAACAGTTCTAATAGCAATTTTTCTCCATTTTGGAATATTTAAGAAAATAGGAAAATAAGCAGTAGTCCGGGAAGGACACGAAGCATCCACGAGGGTGGAGGGCACACCCTACCCCCTGGGCGCGCCCCCTGCCTCGTGGGCACCTCGTGTGCTCTCCGGACTCTTTTTTCTTCCACGATACTTCTTTTGGTTGGTAAAAATTCATTATATAATCTCCCAAAGGTTTTGATCACCGTACCACGCGAATATCTCCTGCTTTTGTTTCGAGCTGTTTTCTGCCAGAGTTGTCAAGGCCAGGCATCATGTCGTCCCCCTCCTCCAACAATGAGGGCGACGATGCTTGGCTGATGAAGATAGAGCTAAAGAGAGAAGAGCCTGGGGAGATCAACAAGGATGATAGGATCAGGAAGGCCACGGAGGATCAAGCTTCGGCAGCAGAAGAAGAAGACATCCTTCAACCTCATTACAATCTTCTTACCCCTACTGAAATTGAAGCTTTCAATATGATTGAAATAATTTGGGTGCAGAACAAGTATCTAACTCGTGAAAATATTCTGTTGCAAGAGCATATCACCGCACTCAAGGGCATTATTCGTAAGTTGGAGCACCTCCTACGCTCGATGTTGGATGACAAGCCTACATCATCAACAACTCTATCATCACCACCTCCGAGGAAGGAGACATAAGCACATGGGTATGGGCACTCCCCTTGGCAACTGCCAAGCTTGGGGGAGGTGCCCCCGTATCGTATCACCACCACACTTCTATCTTTACCCTTTTTCTTAGTTCGATCCTTTTGGTAATATCTTGATCTAGTAGAATAAAGTTTTAGTATGATCTAGTTTTGAGTTACGCTTTATGATCCTTCTATGTAATCGAGTCCGTGAGCTATACATAATAAAGATTAGTTTTGAGTCAAGGGCTTGATTATCTTGCTATGATCTTGAGGGAAAAAAATAAAAGAGAAGAGAAAGAGTAAAAAGAAATAAAGAGATCATATTGATCTTATGGAGAGTAATGACTTCACATATAAAGAGTATGATGAATAAAAGTTGTTGGGAGTTGGCAAACATAGTTTTGGTCATCGTTGCAATTAAGAGGAAGTAATAAAGAAAGAGAGGTTTTCACATATAAATATACTATCTTGGACATCTTTTATGATTGTGAGCACTCATTAAAATATGACATGCTAAAAAGTTGATGTTGGACAAGGAAGACAACGTAATGGGTTATGTTTTCTTATATCCGAAATAAAGTATATTGTCATGGATCATCCAACATGTCGGGCTTGCCTTTCCTCCTCATGCTAGCCAAATTCCTTGCACCAAGTAGGGATACTACTTCTGCTTCCGAATATCCTTAAACCCAGTTTTGCCATGAGTGTCCACCATACCTACCTATGGATTGAGTAAGATCCTTCAAGTAAGTTGTCATTGTTGCATGCAATAAAAATTGCTCTCTAAATATGTATGATCTATTAGTGTGGAGAAAATAAGCTTAATACGATCTTGTGATATGGAAGCAATAAGAGCGACGGGCTGCATAATAAAGGTACCTATCACAAGTGGCAATATAAAGTGATGTTCTTTCGCATTAAAATTTTGAGCATCCAACTATAAAAGCACATGACAACCTCTGCTTCCCTCTGCGAAGGGCCTGTCTTTTATTTTTGTCTCATGTCTTATACAAGAGTCATGGTGATCTTCAGCTTTCCTTTTTACACTTTATCCTTTGGCAAGCACATTGTGTTGGAAAGATCCTAATATATATATATATCCAATTGGATTTAAGTTATCATAAACTATTATTTTTGACATTACCCTTGAGGTAAAAGGTTGGGAGGCAACACTATAAGCCCCTATCTTTCTCTGTGTCCGATTAAGACTTCATACCCATAAGTATTACGTGAGTTTTAGCAATTGTGAAAGAGTAAATGATAGTTGAGTATGTGGACTTGCTGAAAAGCTCTTATATTGACTCTTTCCGATGTTATGATAAATTGCAATTGCTTCAATGACCGAGATCATAGTTTGTTAGTTTTCAAGGAAGTTTCTGATTCATACTTGACATTGTGAATTGATTGTTACTTTAGCATAAGAAATCATATGACAATATATATATACATGTTGCTGTTATAAGAATGATCATGATGCCCTCATGTCCGTATTTTATTTTATTTTATCGACGCATCTATCTCTAAACATGTGGGCATATTTTTCGTTATCGGCTACCGCTTGAGGACAAGCAAGGTCTAAGCTTGGGGGAGTTGATACGTCCATTTTGCATCATGCTTTTATATCGATATTTATTGCATTATGAGGTGTTATTACACATTATGTCACTATACTTATGCCCATTCTCTCTTATTTTACAAGGTTTACACGAAGAGGGAGAATGCCGGCAGCTAGAATTCTGGGCTGGAAAAGGAGCAAATATTAGAGACCTATTTTGCACAACTCCAAAAGTCTTGAAACTCCATGAAAGTCAGTTTTGGAATATATTAAAAATATTGGGCCTTTTCACAATATTGGGCCCTGAGTATGTGGCCCACCTCTGGTGCTTTCTTCGCCCAATATTTTTAATATATTCCAAAACTGACCTTCTTGGAGTTTCAGGACTTTTGGAGTTGTGCAGAATAGGTCTCTACTATTTGCTCCTTTTCCAGCCCAGAATTCTAGCTGCCGGCATTCTCCCTCTTCGTGTAAACCTTGTAAAATAAGAGAGAATGGGCAAAAGTATTGTGACATAATGTGTAATAACAGCTCATAATGCAATAAATATCGATATAAAAGAAGGATGGAAAATGGACGTATCAACTCCCCCAAGCTTAGACCTCGCTTGTCCTCAAGCGGAAGCCGATAACGAAAAATATGTCCACATGTTTAGAGATAGAGGTGTCGATAAAATAAAATACAGACATGAGGGCATCATGATCATTCTTATAAAAGCAACATACACTCCCTCCGTCCAGAAATACTTGTCATCAAAATGAATAAAAAGGGATGTATCTAGATGTATTTTAGTTCTAGATACATCCCTTTTTGTCCATTTTGATGACAAGTATTTCCGGACGGAGGGAGTATATATATATATTGTCATATGATTTCTTATGCTAAAGTAACAATCTATTCACAATGTCAAGTATGAATGAGAAACTTCATTGAAAACTAACAAACTATGATCTCGGTCATTGAAGCAATTGGAATTTATCATAACATCGGAAAGAGTCAGTATAAGAGCTTTTCAGCAAGTCCACGTACTCAACTATCATTTAGTCTTTCACAATTGCTAACACTCATGTAATACTTATGGGTATGGAGTCTTAATCGGACACAGAGAAAGGTAGGGGCTTATAGTGTTGCCTCCCAACCTTTTACCTCAAGGGTAATGTCAACAATAATAGTTTATGATAACTTACATCCAATTAGATATATATATATCAGGGTCTTTCCAACACAATGTGCTTGCTAGAGGATAAAGTGTAAAAAGGAAAGGTGAAGATCACCATGACTCTTGTATAATACATGAGACAAAAATAAAAGACATGCCCTTCGCAGAGGGAAGTAGAGGTTGTCATGTGCTTTTATAGTTGGATGCACAAAATCTTAATGCGAAAGAACGTCACTTTATATTGCCACTTGTGATAGGGACCTTTATTATGCAGTCTGTCCCTTTTATTGCTTCCATATCACAAGATCGTATAAAGCTTATTTTCTCCACACTAATAGATCATACATATTTAGAGAGCAATTTTTATTGCATGCAACAATGACAACTTACTTGAAGCATCTTACTCAATCCATAGGTGGGTATGGTGGACACTCATGGCAAAACTGGGTTTTAAGGATATTCGGAAGAACATGTACTATCTCTACTTGGTGCAAGGAATTTGGCTAGCATGAGGAGGACAGGCAAGCCCGACATGTTGGATGATCCATGACAATATAATTTATTTCGGATATAAGAAAACATAACCCATTACGTTGTCTTCCTTGTCCAACATCAACCTTTTAGCATGTCATATTTTAATGAGTGCTCACAATCATAAAAGATGTCCAAGATAGTATATTTATATGTGAAAACCCCTCTTTCTTTATGTAACATCCCAAAATTCTAAATTTTGGAATGTTATATTAAATAGATAGATTTGATTGTTGTTTGATTGTTTGACTGAAAGTGAGTGAATTTGAAACTTTTGAAAGTTAAATGAGAGGGAATAAAAGGGCTTTCCCAAACTTTCATTTTGGATTAATCTCCGTGAATTCAAGTTCTTTTCAACACAAAACCCTAGAGAGAAGATGACATGACTTCTTCCATTTAATTAAATGAAAAAGGGTTGTTGAAAACATTTGAATTTCATTTGAAAATATTTCAAATTCAGAGACTTCAAGCAACTCAATGATTTTCATGAGAGAAGATAAAATGACTTCTTCAAAACATATGAAATATGAGTTGGGTGTTTAAAAGGATCAAATTTAAAGTCCTTTTGGAATTATTTTCAAATTGGAGTTATTTGGGTTTTATTCAAATTATTTTTCTCCAAAATAAAAATATATGGAAATTAGGGTAACATGATTCCCTACATCAGAAAATTGGAGATAAATAAATTTGAAATCATTTTGGTATTTTAAAAATGATTTTTATTGGGTTTTATTGTAGCACTAGCATTGTTTGATTTATTCGAATTTTTCAAGATTTTATTTAAAGTTATCACAATGTTCACGTTGTAGAAAAATTTTCATATATTATATGCCTATATAATATTTTTATTTGATTTGTCTTTATTATTTTTGTTTGTCTGAAAAAAATGTTTTTTTTAATTAGCTTCTGGACCGACCGGACCGGGCCGGCCCAGCCCGCCAGCCAGGCCACGGCCCAGCCGGCCCACGCAGCTCGTCCCTGAGCTCGGGACGAAGTCCCGAGCCAACACGCCAGCGCCGCCGCTGTGCTCCGCCCGGCCTCTCCCCGCCGCCTCTCCTGCCCCGTCCTCCACGCCACCTCCTCCCCTCCCCTATAAAACCCGAGGCCCCGGGCCCCGTTCCCCTCCTCCCCGAGCCGCCGCCGCCGCCCACGCAAAACCTCACCAGAGTTGCGAGCTCCGACGAGATCTGCCGCCGCCGCACTCCGTTCCGGCCCCCTCACCGAGCGCCGACACCGCCATCGCCTTCGCCCAGTCGCGCCACCCCTCCCCAGCTACTCCGCTGCCACCGCCGACGCCCGGAGTCGTCGCCCCATTCAAGCCGAGCCGCCGCCGCCGTCTTCCACGTCGCCGGCGATCGCCGTGGTAACCGCCGCCTTCCGCCCGTTGGATCTGGATCGAACGATGCAGATTTCGTTGTGTTTTTTTAAACTTTTTTTAGTGAACGTTCGTTAGTTAGGGTTTGCCCCGAACGGTATTTTCGTTCGTTAGCATTCTTTAGCGAACGTTTGTTTAATAGACTTTTTGTTTTATTTTATTTCTGCCAGGGACCCGTCTGTGATTAAAGTTTTTACAGATTAGTCCCTGCACTTCAAACGATCACTACTTTTTGCTCGTTAGTCGAAATTAGACGAAACCAATGCCCACATCTTAGTTATGATCCCCTCTATCCAGTAATCCAACTCAAACATGTTTTTGAAATTTTAAAATTTGAATTAGACCAGATTTGAATTCAAACTTCGTTTGATCGTAACTTGAGTTCCGTAGCTCTGTTTGAGTTGATTCTTCTTGCAAATTAAAGCTCTTGACCTAAACTTTCTGATAAGGCCAAATTCACTTAATTTTGGTACTGTTAGTAAATGTTTACAGTTGCAACAGTTATTTGCTTGATTTTGAAGTTTACCAAATTGTTTTCTTCGTTCTTTCCGATCTTTTGAGTGATTGCTTATGTGTGATTACTATTGCTTGCTTACGATAGATTGACTGGAGTGTGACGAGTAGAACTATCAAGAGTTTTGAGTGCGAATCATCTTCATCAACATTGCAGGCAAGTTCACACTTTGATCATATCCCTTCATACCCAGTTTTTATGCATTAGTTTCACCCTCAAACATTGCATGAGTAGGATTGATAACATGTGGGTATTGGGAAGTAGTTGATGAGGTAGGAACCTATTGCCCTGCATTCAAACCTTGGGAGTTACTATTACGTTATGCTTATACTGCTATGCTATGCTCATAGACGTGGATTGGGTTTGAGAGTATTCATGACAAATGTGAGATTGTTAATTAATGGTTCAACTTAAGGTGGCAACTTGAATACACATCTGGGTGGATTGAGGCACCTGGGGAATTCCAGTGATTGCCTGTATTTTTTGGAAATCCCGGGGTACTGTGTGATTCTCCTATGCACTGCCACCCAGGCTCAAAGGGATCATGAGATTATTCATACTAGAAACTTCCGTGTGCAGCCACAAGCTATTATGGGCTCTAGCATAGTTGATTAAGTCGTGTGAACTCTTACAGTGGTAGACTAGCAGATGTAGGGGAAAGTAGGTGTAACTGTCTACCCATCGTAAGGTGCTAACGCTTCTGAAAGACTGTGTCTCGGTCATCCATTTCTCAAACACCATGTAGTGCGAGAAATCAAACGGAGGAGATCGAGTCTTGTGGGGAAAAGTGCGCAAACCTCTTGAGAGTGTACAAACTAATCATGATTAGCCGTGTCCCCGGTTATGGACATCTTGAGTATCTGGTTCTTGGATTATCCTGTTGATCTCATCATGTTACTTAAATAATTTGTTGGGTTGTTAACTTTTTAATTGGGATTGAGAGGGGGTTTACCTTCTCAATGTTTTCAACAAACTTTGTAGTTAAATTAAATATATTCCTTTGCAGTAGGGAAAAATTGGCTTTTCGCAAAAACATTATAACCATAGAGCTTTTCCACCAGCCATATATGCATGTAGTGATAGCCATTATTCATCATTGCTGTACAGTGTGAATTTGCCAGTACATTCAATGTACTGACCCTTTGTGACTGCAACGTCTCATGTTGAAGGACTTCTTACGACGAGTAAGTGATACGTTAGGGTTATGATTTCTACACTCAACTTTGCCGTTGGTGTTAATGGGAATCCACAACCTTGTTGTTACTTCTGCTATTTGGATTGCAGTAATAGTATTTACATTACTTTATACATGTGATTTACCTCTGTTATAAATCCTCGAGTACTGTGTGTGTCAGCATACTAATCCAGGGATGACACTTAAGCACAGGGACTTGACCGTCTGAGGTCGGGTCGCAACAAGATGGTATCAGAGCACATGTTGACTATAGGACGTGACCCTAAAAACTGGCAAGCCCATAGGAAGGATTTTCTCTAAAACTTTCTTTTCCAAAAAGATCTTTTACCTCTCTTCTCTTCTGAGCTTATTCAAATATTCCCTTTTAGTGAGACTATACCCCTTTCCCCTTTTTGACCACACGAAGATTCAACTGATGAGACCACTCCAAGAAGTACAAGATATCAGACAACTAAGACCACTTTGGAATGAAGAGGATTTTACGGAGCATTATAATAATGGAAACTACAATGGTTGAAGACTCCGAAGACTAGGAGAATTCGGAGGCTCTGGAGAATTTCCATATTGTTATAGGAAGGCTACCCTTATGGATTTTGTCTGACTATGGAAGCCGTCAATACCCGAGATCAAGGTGTGTCGGAGAAAGAATGGAACATGGAGAGTTAGAACCTCAAAGTTCTGTCAAGAAAACCCTAAGGCATGAGATATCAACTATGGAATGATAGCTCATGGCAATGACAAGGGAAGAAACACGGCTATCCATGATGTTATCGCCCGCTTATGCTATTGTCACCGTGCTGATTTAAGCATGCATATGCATGGAAGGATTGGATGGTAGAAGGCTGATGGAGCATCTGTCAGCAAAAGATGAAGTTTTAACCTTAGCTGGTGTATCGCCAGGATTTGGACTATTACATCAAAAGTTTTAAGATGGACCTTCAGGAGGCCGTATTTGGCAAGGAAGCATTTCGTGAAGAACTCAGGACCCAGAAGCTGAAAGTAGCCAAGCTGGTGAGCAAAACCTCGAGATTACCAGAGATTCGTCAGGAAACTGATGAACGGTAGGACCATGGTTCATGCCAAGGATGTTGAAAACCAGAAGTGTGGAACGCAACTCCAAAAATATTAAAGCATGTCACTCGAGTCTTCACGTCAACAGAGATTATCTGGCAAAAGAACTTGAGAAGGACAAGCATGATCTGAAGAAGCCATTGGAGACATGAACAAGACTTGAAGAGTTCAGCGACGTTGAAAATTTATTGACCCTTAGAAGACCAAATCCCTGTTATATACCTACGTTAGATGCGACGATTGTGAGCTGTCATTTGTTTGTTGTTTTCCGACAGCCACAAAATAAAAATCTGTCTTTTCAAAACTTTTGTTTGTATTGTGTGCATCCCTCTCTATCTCTCTTATCTCACCCCAAACCCATGGACCCAATAGAGGATGAATGGAGATGAACTCATATTTTCTGGACCGATGAGTCAATTGGAGACAGACCGATGGATTCAGAACATGGAGGATCATATGGAGAATAACCCTATTGTCGGAAAAGATATGGCCTAGCATGCTCTTCAATGTTTTGAAAGAGGTGCTGCTACTTGGTGGAGGATGTACCAAACCATCAACGGATGGCAAGGAGTAACCACTTGGAAAGAATTTAAGTTGACTTTGCCAAAGTCTTGGCTTGTGTCCCAAAAATTGAGGCCTTATGAAAAGGATATGAAGAAACCTTGTGCATACAAGCTTTGTGGAGAAATAGGACACAACCATCAAGAAAACAAGGACGAATACCCTCATAAGCGGAGGATTGCCAAAGGAGTGAGCCGAGGATCTCAGGGAACTTCGGTTGGAGATTGTTCCCAAGGGTTTTGTTGCAGCAATGGAAGTTCAGTCTACATTGTTGGGAAAGATCCGTGAAGCTCAGAAGAATGACAAAGAGATTGCTGAGGTAAAAGAGAGGATGAGCAAAGGAAAGGCCAAAGGTGTTCGTAAGGATGAGCACGACACCTTATGGTTCGAGGACCGTGTATATGTGCCCAATAATGGAAAGATCAGGAAGTTAATACTTCAGGAGGCTCATGACTCACCATACTCGATTCACCCTGGAAACACCAAGATGTATTTGGATTTGAAGGAGCATTTCTGGTGGACTGGTATGAAGAAGGATATTGCGGAGTATGTAGTCGTAGGTGATGTATGCCAGAGAGTAAAGGCAGAGTATCAGAAGCCAGCCGGATTACTACAGCCTATGCCGATACCCGAATGGAAGTAGGATAAGCTTGGCATGGAATCCATTACCGGATTTCCCAGAACCCGATCGGGATATGATTCTATCTAGGTAGTAGTTGATTCGCTTGACCAAAGTGGCTCACTTTATCCCAGTGAAAACCACCTATACAAGTGCGAAGTTGGCCAAGATATATATGACCAGGACCGTATGTCTGCATGGAGTTCCAAGGACCATCGTATCAGATAGAGGAACACAGTTTACCTCAAATTTTGGAATTAATTGCACCAGACTTTGGGTACTAGGCTAGAGTTCAGTATAGCCTTTCATCCGCAGACAGATGGATAGACCGAGAGAGTCAATGAGATTCTGGAGGACATGTTGAGAGCGTGTGCGCTAGATTATGGATCTATAGGGATGACAATCTACCTTACGCGGAGTTCTCATACAACAACAGTTACCAAGCTAGTTTGAAGATGGCCCCTTTTGAAGCTTTGTATGGGAGAAGGAGCCAAACACCGTTGATGTGGGATGAAGTTGGAGACCGTCAGTTGTTTGGACCAAATGTGATCAAGGAGTCAGAAGAGAAGGTTAAGTTGATTCGAGATAGACTGAAGGTAGCTCAGTCCAGGCAGAAGAGTTATGCAGACTCAAAATGCAAGGAGGTAGTCTATGAAATCGGAGACAGAGCATATCTTCGTGTGCCACCTCTGCGAGGAGTTAAACGATTTGGAGTTAAGGAAAAGTTAGCCCCGAGTTTTGGAGCGTATCAGAGAAGTGGCCTACAAGTTGGAGTTACCCGAAGGACTGTCAGGAGTTCATGATGTGTTTCACGTTTCCCCGTTGAAGAAGTGCCATGCAGAGATGGCTGATATTCCCCTGTAAGGACGCTTGACCCTGGAAAGGATAATGATGTTCCACGAAGTGGAGTATGGACTTCATAAGTATAAGTTTTTATCTCTGTATGTGGGATATCCCACGAGGATGAAGAGATGAAGTACTATGGGATATAAAGGAGATATGATGTTGGTAATATGGAGCAATGGTAGTTCCAGGATGAGTCTGAGTAATCAAGTCTTAGTTTGGTACCAATAGAAGGAAGGAAGACAGTAAAATTGGATGGATTTAAGAATACTAGGAAGCTGGATGTTGGAATAAAGATCAGTTTTCCCCCGATGATGAGTTCAAGGTTTGCAAGTGATGAGATGGGCCATAACCCACAGGCCCCAGGACCTGCCAAGAAGCAAGCACACTCTTGCTGAAGGAAAAACCCTGAAGAAGATACGACTTTATTCGATAGATGATTTTATAGGAGTAACGCAAAACCTGAGAGTTGTGAAGGAACAATAGATGGTTGTTTGGCTTGTAGGATCAATGGATTATCCGAACTTGGTTTGTTGACAAGAGAAATTCTGCAATGCTTGTGAGGTTGACCGGGTGTTAGAATGCGAGATTCGCTAAACCATATACAAGATAATGATTTGGGTGCGGGATGGATTGATCACCATACCGACTTACTCTTATTATTCGCCTTGCTATATGGGATGGTAAATCTGAGTGACATACCTATAGTAGAGAGACGACGACCAAAACCTTGTTTAAACCTTAGAATGGTATGACATTCTTCCCTTGTACACGGCAGCCGTTGCCAATCGTAGGATATACGGTGAGGTTCAACCCAGACCCTTTTCCTGCAGGAGAAACCATAAATGTTTGACCACCATGAGATATCGATAGTTGTTTAGTATTGGCGCCAGACCCGTCAGCTAAGAAGACCCAGTCTCGGAATAACCTTACCAAGATGAAATGACAGAAGAATTGAGGAAAAGGTTATGCCGCTACCGAAAGAGCCAGAGAAGGAATTATACTGAAGATCTGAGAAGACCGGCCCTGTCAAGAATAAGGATGGAGTATATGAGTATTGATGGGACCGTAACGATGTTTCTAAGGGTGGTAGCACCCCAGATCCCCCCTGTGACGATCGATGGATTTTGAGAAGACCCCCAAGCCTAACCTATTTCTTTCTATCCTCTTCGAATCTCGAGGACGAGATTCATTTTAAGGGTGGTAGGTTTGTAACATCCCAAAATTCTAAATTTTGGAATGTTATATTAAATAGATAGATTTGATTGTTGTTTGATTGATTGACTGAAAGTGAGTGAATTTGAAACTTTTGAAAGTTAAATGAGATGGAATAAAAGGACTTTCCCAAACTTTCATTTTTGCATTAATCTCCGTGAATTCAAGTTCTTTTAGACACAAAACCCTAGAGAAAAGATGACATGACTTCTTCCATTGAATTAAATGAAAAAAGGTTGTTGAAAACATTTGAATTTCATTTGAAAATATTTCAAATTCAGAGACTTCAAGCAACTCAATGATTTTCATGAGAGAAGATAAAATGACTTCTTCAAAACATATGAAATATGAGTTGGGAGTTTAAAAGGATCAAATTTAAAGTCCTTTTGGAATTATTTTCAAATTGGAGTTATTTGGGTTTTATTCAAATTATTTTTCTCCAAAATAAAAATATATGGAAATTAGGGTAACATGATTCCCTACATCAGAAAATTGGAGATAAATAAATTTGAAATCATTTTGGTATTTTAAAAATGATTTTTATTGGGTTTTATTGTAGCAGTAGCATTGTTTGATTTATTCGAATTTTTGAAGATTTTATTTAAAGTTATAAATATGTTCACGTTGTAGAAAATTGTTTTCTGAAAATTTCGATATATTATATGCCTATATAATATTTTTATTTGATTTGTCTTTATTATTTTTGTTTGCCTGAAAAAAAAATAGTTTTTTAAAAAAAATTAGCTTCTGGACCGGACCGGGTCGGCCCACCAGCCAGCTAGGCCACGGCCCCGCCGGCCCACGCCGCTCGTCCCCGAGCTCGGGAGAGCTCGGGACGAAGTCCCGAGCCAGCACGCCAGCGCCGCCGCCGTGCTCCGCCCGGCCTCTCCCCGCCGCCTCTCCTGCCCCCTCCTCCACGCCACCTCCTCCCCTCCCCTATAAAACACGAGGCCCCGGGCCCCGTTCCCCTCCTCCCCGAGCCGCCGCCGCCCACGCAAAACCTCGCCAGAGTTGCGAGCTCCGACGAGATCTGCCGCCGCCGCACTCTGTTCCGGCCCCCTCACCGAGCGCCCACACCGCCATCGCCTTCGCCCAGCGGCACCGCCCCTCCCGAGCTACTCCGCTGCCGTCGCCGACGCTCGGAGTCGTCGCCCCGTTCAAGCCAAGCCGCCGCCGCCGTCTTCCACGTCGCCGGCGATCACCGTGGTAACCGTCGCCTTCCGTCTGTTGGATCTGGATCGAACGATCCAGATTTCGTTGTATTTTTTTTAAACGTTTTTTTTCGGTGAACGTTCGTTAGTTAGGGTTTGCCCCGAGCGGTTTTTTCGTTCGTTATCGTTCTTTAGCGAACGTTCGTTTAATAGCCTTTTTGTTTTATTTTATTTCTGCCAGGGACCCGTCTTTGATTAAAGTTTTTACAGATTAGTCCCTGTACTTCAAACGATCACTACTTTTTGCTCGTTAGTCGGAATTAGACGAAACCAACGCCCGCATCTTCGTTATGATCCCCTCTATCCAGTAATCCAACTCAAACATGTTTTTGAAATTTTGAAATTTGAATTAGACCAGATTTGAATTCAAACTTCGTTTGATCGTAACTTGAGTTTCGTAGCTCTGTTTGAGTTGATTCTTTTTGCAAATTAAATCTCTTGACCTAAACTTTCTGATAAGGCCAAATTCACTTAATTTTGGTACTGTTAGAAAATGTTTACAGTCACAAGAGTTATTTGCTTGATTTTGAAGTTCTCCAAATTGTTTTCTTCGTTCTTTCCGATCTTTTGAGTGATTGCTTATGTGTGATTACTATTGCTTGCTTACGATAGATTGACCGGAGTGTGATGAGTAGAAATATCAAGAGTTTTGAGTGGGCATCATCTTCATCAACATTGCAGGCAAGTTCACACTTTGATCATATCCCTTCCATACCCAGTTTTTATGCATTAGTTTCACCCTCAAACATTGCATGAGTAGGATTGATAACATGTGGGTATTGGGAAGTAGTTGATGAGGAAGGAACCTATTGCCCTGCATTCAAACCTTGGGAGTTACTATTACGTTATGCTTATACTGCTGAGAGTATTCATGACAGATGTGAGATTGTTAATTAATGGTTCAACTTAAGGTGGCAACTTGAATACACATCTGGGTGGATTGAGGCACCTGGGGAATTATAGTGATTGCCTGTATTTTTGGGAAATCCAGGGGTACCGCGTGATTCTCCTATGGACTGCCACCCAGGCTCAAAGGGATCATGAGATTATTCATACTAGAAACTTCCGTGTGCAGCCACAAGCTATTATGGGCTCTAGCATAGTTGATTAAGTCGTGTGAACTCTTACAGTGGTAGACTAGCAGATGTAGGGGAAAGTAGGTGTAACTGTCTACCCATCGTAAGGTGCTAACGCTTCTGAAAGACTGTGTCTCGGTCATCCGTTTCTCAAACACCATACTAATCATGATTAGCCGTGTCCCCGGTTATGGACATCTTGAGTATCTGGTTCTTGGATTATCCTGTTGATCTCATCACGTTACTTAAATAATTTGTTGGGTTGTTAACTTTTTAATTGGGATTGAGAGGGGGTTTACCTTCTCAATGTTTTCAACAAACTTTGTACTTAAATAAAATATATTCCTTTGCAGTAGGGAAAAATTGGCTTTTCGCAAAATCATTATAACCATAGAGCTTTTCCACCAGCCATATAGGCATGTAGTGATAGCCATTATTCATCATTGCTGTACAGTGTGAATTTGCCAGTACATTGAATGTACTGACCCTTTGTGGCTGCAACGTCTCATGTTGCAGGACTTCTTACGTCGAGTAAGTGATACGTTAGGGCTACGATTTCTACACTCAACTTTGCCGTTGGTGTTGATGGGAACCCACAACCTTGTTGTTACTTCCTCTATTTGGATTGCGGTAATAGTATTTACGTTACTTTATACATGTGATTTACCTCTGTTATAAATCCTCGAGTACTGTGTGTGTCAGCATACCGATCCAGGGATGACACTTAAGCACAGAGACTTGACCGTCTGAGGTCGGGTCGCTACACTTTATTACTTCCTATTAATTGCAACGATGACCAAAACTATGTTTGTCAACTCCCCACAACTTTTATTCATCATACTCTTTTATATGTGAAGTCATTACTCTCCATAAGATCAATATGATCTCTTTAATTCATTTTACTCTTTCTCTTCTCTTTTATTTTTATTCCCTCAAGATCATAGCAAGATAATCAAGCCCTTGACTCAAAAATAATCTTTATTATATATAGCTCACGGACTCGATTACATAGAAGGATCATAAAGCATAACTCAAAACTAGATCATACTAAAACTTTATTCTACGAGATCAAGATATTACCAAAAGGATCGAACTAAGAAAAACGGTAAAGATAGAAGTGTGATGGTGGTACGATACTGGGGCACCTCCCCCAAGCTTGGTAGTTGCCAAGGGGAGTGCCCATACCCATGTATTTATGTCTCTTTCCTCGGAGGTGGTGATGATAGAGTTGTTGATGATCTGGGCTTGTCGTCCATTTTCCAAGGCATAGTCTCCCCATCATAGAAAGATGATCGAGTCTCCGGGGTCCTCAAATCTGCAGCCAAACTCATCCTCTTGAATCTATATTCATACTCACAGTTTTGATTTTGCGGGTTGCTACCTATTGAGCACTACGTTGGTTTTCCCTTGAAGAGGAAAGGGTGATGCAATAAAGTAGCGTAAGTATTTCCCTCAGTTTTTGAGAACCAAGGTATCCCTCTAGTAGGAGACCACGCTCGAGTCCCACGCACCTACACAAACAAATAAGAACCTCGCAACCAACGCGATAACGGGGTTGTCAATCCCTTCACGGTCACTTACGAGAGTGAGATCTGATAGATATGATAAGATAATATTTTTGGTATTTTTATGATAAAGACTAAAACTAAAGAAAGCAAACTAAATGGCAATAGAAATAGCTAAGTGTTGGAAGATTAATATAATGGAAGATAGACCCGGGGGCCATAGGTTTCACTAGTGGCTTCTCTCGAGATAGCATAAGTATTACGGTGGGTGAACAAATTACTGTCGAGCAATTGATAGAATTGAGCATAGTTATGAGAATATCTAGGTATGATCATGTATATAGGCATCACGTCTGCGACAAGTAGACCGAAACGATTCTGCATCTACTACTATTACTCCACACATCGACCGCTATCCAACATACATCTAGAGTATTAAGTTCAAAAGAACAGAGTAATGCTTTAAGTAAGATGACATGATGTAGCGGGATAAACTCATACAATATGATATAAACCTCATCTTGTTATCCTCGATGGCAACAATACAATAAGTGCCTTGCTGCCCCTGCTGCCACTGGGAAAGGACACCACAAGATTGAACCCAAAGCTAAGCACTTCTCCCATTGCAAGAAAGATCAATCTAGTAGGCCAAACCAAACTGATAATTCGAACAGACTTGCAAAGATAACCAATCATACATAAAAGAACTCAAAGAATAATCAAATATTGTTCATAGATAATCTTGCTCATAAACCCACAATTCATCGGTCTCGACAAACACACCGCAAAAGAAGATTACGTCAAATAGGACTCCAAGAAAATCGAGGAGAACTTTGTATTGAGATCCAAAGAGAGAGAAGAAGCCATCTAGCTAATAACTATGGACCCGAAGGTCTAAGGTAAACTACTCACACATCATCGGAGAGGCTATGGTGTTGATGTAGAAGCCCTCCGTGATCAATGCCCCCTCCGGCAGGACGCCGGAAAAGGCCCCAAGATGGGATCTCACGGGTACAGAAGGTTGCGGCGGTGGAATTAGGTTTTCGTGGATGCCTCTGATGGTTTGGGGGTACGTAGGTATATATAGGAGGAAGAAGTACGTCGGTGGAGCAACGTGGGCCCCACGAGGGCGGAGGGTGTGCCTGGTGGAGGTGGGCGCGCCCCCTACCTCGTGCTCTCCTCGTTGATTGCTTTACATAGACTCCAAGTCCTCTGGATCACGTTTGTTCCGAAAATCACATCCCCGAAGGTTTCATTCCTTTTGGACTCCGTTTGATATTCTTTTTCTGCGAAACACTGAAATAGGCAAAAAGCAGCAATTTGGGTTGTGCCTCCGGTTAATAGGTTAGTCCCAAAAATAATATAAAAGTGTATAAATAAGCCCATTAAACATCCAAAACAGAATATATAATAGCATGGAACAATCAAAAAATATAGATAAGTTGGAGACGTATCAAGCATCCCCAAGCTTAATTCCTGCTCGTCCTCAAGTAGGTAAATGATAAAAACAGAATTTTTGATGTGGAATGCTACTTAGCATAATTCTCAATGTAATTCTCTTATTTGTGGTATGAATATTCAGATCCGAAAGATTCAAGATAAAAGTTTAATATTGACATAAAAATAATAATACTTCAAGCATACTAACTAAGCAATCATGTCTTCTCAAAATAACATGGCCAAAGAAAGTTATCCCTACAAAATCATATAGTCTGGCTATGCTCTATCTTCATCACACAAAGTATTTAATCATGCACAACCCCGATGACAAGCCAAGCAATTGTTTCATACTTTTGATGTTCTCAAACTTTTTCAATCTTCACGCAATACATGAGCGTGAGCCATGGACATAGCACTATATGTGGAATTGAATGGTGGTTGTGGAGAAGACAAAAAAGGAGAAGATAGTCTAACATCAATTAGGCGTATCAATGGGCTATGGAGATGCCCATTAATAGATATCAATGTGACTGAGTAGGGATTGCCATGCAACGGATGCACTAGAGCTATAAGTGTATGAAAGCTCAACAAAAGAAACTAAGTGGGTGTGCATCCAACTCGCTTGCTCACGAAGACCTAGGGCATTTTGAGGAAGCCCATCAATGGAATATACAAGCCAAGTTCTCTAATGTAAAATTCCCACTAGTATATGAAAGTGGCAACATAGGAGACTCTCTATCATGAAGATCATGGTGCTACTTTTGAAGCACAAGTGTGGTAAAAGGATAGTAACATTGTCCCTTCTCTCTTTTTCTCTCATTTTTTTTGTTTGGGCCTTTTCTCTTCTTTTTTTATGGCCTCTTTTTTCTCTCTTTTTTTTATTTTCGTCCGGAGTCTCATCCCGACTTATGGGGGAATCGTAGTCTCCATCATCCTTTCCTAACTTGGGACAATGCTCTAATAATGATGATCATGACACTTTTATTTACTTACAACTCAAGAATTACAACTCAATACTTAGAAAAATAGTATGACTCTATGTGAATGCCTCCGGCGGAGTACCAGGATATGCAATGAATCAAGAGTGACATGTATGAAAAAATTATGAATGGTGGCTTTGCCAAAATACGATGTCAACTACATGATCATGCAAAGCAATATGACGATGATGAAGCGTGTCATAGCAAACGGAACAATGGTAAGTTGCATGGCAATATATCTCGGAATGGCTATGGAAATGCCATAATAGGTAGGTATGGTGGCTGTTTTGAGGAAGGTATATGGTGGGTGTATGATACCGGCGAAAAGTGTGCGGTATTAGAGAGGCTAGCAATGGTGGAAGGGTGAGAGTGCGTATAATCCATGGACTCAACATTAGTCATAAAGAACTCATATACTGGTTGCAAAAATCTATTAGTTATCGAAACAAAGTATTACACGCATGCTCCTAGGGGGATAGATTGGTAGGAAAAGACCATCGCTCGTCCCCGACCGCCACTCATAAGGAAGACAATCAATAAATAAATCATGCTCCGACTTCATCACATAACGGTTCACCATACGTGCATGCTACGGGAATCACAAACTTTAACACAAGTATTTCTCAAATTCATAACCACTCAACTAGCATGACTCTAATATCACCATCTTCATATCTCAAAACAGTTATCAAGCATCAAACTTTTCTTAGTATTCAACGCATTTATAAGAAGGCTTTTACTAGTATTGGATGCTTATCATATTAGGACTACCTTCTCAATTTAAACAAATTACCATGTTGTTTTGTCGGACTCTCAAAATAATATAAGTGAAGAATGAGAGAACAATAGTTTCTATAAAACAAAACCACCGCCGTGCTCTAAAAGATATAAGTGAAGCACTAGAGCACAAAACTATGTAGCTCAAAAGATATAAGTGAAGTACATAGAGTATTCTAATAATTTCCGAATCATGTGTGTCTCTCTCAAAAGGGTGTGTTCAGCAAGGATGATTGTGGCAAACTAACAAACAAAGACTCAAATCATACAAGACGCTCCAAGCAAAACACATATCATGTGGTGAATAAAAATATAGCTCCAAGTAAAGTTACCGATGGATGAGGACGAAAGAGGGGATGCCTTCCGGGGCATCCCCAAGCTTTGGCTTTTTGGTGTCCTTAGATTATCTTGGGGTGCCATGGGCATCCCCAAGCTTAGGCTCTTGCCACTCCTTGTTCCATACTCCATCAAATCCTTACCCAAAACTTGAAAACTTCACAACACAAAACTCAACAGAAAATCTCGTGAGCTCCGTTAGCGAAAGAAAACAAAACACCACTTCAAGGTACTGTATTGAACTCATTATTTATTTATATTGGTGTTAAACCTACTGTATTCCAGCTTCTCTATGGTCTATAAGCTCTTTTACTAGCCATAGATTCATCAAAATAAGCAAACAACACACGCAAAACAGAATCTGTCAAAAAACAGAACAGTCTGTTAGTAATCTGTAACTAACGCAGACTTCTGGAACTCCAAAAATTCTACCAAAATAGGAAAACCTAAATAATTTGTTTATTGATCTTCTGAAATTGGAATCAATATTTTATCACGTTCTGGTGATTTTTAACAATTGTTTTCGTGAACAGAAATTTCTGGAATTTTCAGCAAGATCAAATAACTATCATCCAAGAAGTTCATATAGGTTTAACTTGGCACAAACACTAATTAAAACATAAAACAAATCTAACCAGAGGCTAGATCAAAGATTTATTCCTAAACAGAAGCAAAAAGCAAAAAAAAGAAAAATTAAAAAGAAAATTGGGTTGCCTCCCAACAAGCGCTATCGTTTAACGCCCCTAGCTAGGCATAAAAGCAAGGATAGATCTAGGTATTGACATCTTTGGTAGGCAATCCATAAGTAGCTCTCATTATAGATTCATAAGGTAATTTAATTTTATTTATAGGGAAGTGTTCCATGCCTTTCCTTAACGGAAATTGGAATCTATTATTCCCTTCCTTCATATCAATAATTGCACCAATCGTTCTAAGGAAAGGTCTACCAAGAATAATAGGACACGAAGGATTGCAATCTATATCAAGAACAATAAAATCTACAGGCACATAGTTCCTATTTGCAAAAATAATAACATCATTAATTCTTCCCATAGGTTTCTTGATAGTGGAATCCGCAAGGTGTAAGTTTAAAGAGCAATCATCAAATTCGCGGAAACCTAACAAATCACACAAAGTTTTTGGAATCGCGGAAACACTAGCACCCAAATCACGCAAAGCATAGCATTCATGATCTTTAATTTTAATTTTAATAGTAGGTTCCCACTCATCATAAAGTTTTCTAGGGATAGAAACTTCCAACTCAAGTTTTTCTTCATAAGATTGCATTAAAGCATCAACGATATGTTTAGTAAAAGCTTTATTTTGACTATAAGCATGAGCAGAATTTAACACGGATTTCAACAAGGAAATACAATCTATTAAAGAGCAACTATCATAATTAAATTCCTTGAAATCCAAAATAGTGCATTCATTGATATCTAAAGTTTTGACCTCTTCAATCCCACTTTTACCAATTTTAGCATCAAGATCTAAAAACTCCGAATTTTTGGAACGCCTTCTAGGTAAAGGTGGCTCATCTCCAGTCCCATCATTATCAAGATTCATATTGCAACACAAAGATTTAATAGGGGACACATCAATAACTTTTAGATCTTCATCTTTATTCTCACAAAAATTAGAAGAACACGCTTTCACAAAGCAATCTTTCTTAGCACGCATCTTAGCGGTTCTTTCTTTGCACTCATCAATGGAAATTCTCATAGCCTTGAGAGACTCATTGATATCATGCTTAGGTGGAATAGATCTAAGTTTCAAAGAATCAACATCAAGAGAAATTCTATCAACGTTCCTAGCCAATTCGTCAACTTTAAGAAATTTTTCTTCAAGCAAAGCATTGAAATTCTTTTGCAAATTCATAAATTCTTTAACACTAGTCTCAAATTCAGAGGGCATCTTATTAAAATTTCCATAAGAGTTGTTGTAGGAATGACCATAATTATTAGAGGAATTACTAGGATACGGTCTAGGATTAAAGTTTCCTCTATACGCGTTGTTACCAAAATTATTCCTACCAACAAAATTCACATCCATAGATTCATTATTATTCTCAATCAAGGTAGACAAGGGCATATCATTAGGATCAGAAGAAACACTCTTATTAGCAAATAATCTCGTAATTTTATCCATCTTTCCACTCAAAACATTAATTTCTTCTATCGAATGCACCTTTTTACTAGTAGATCTTTAAGTATGCCATTGAGAATAATTAACCATAATATTATCTAGGAGTTTAGTAGCTTCTCCTAAAGTGATTTCCATGAAAGTGCCTCCCGCGGCCGAATCTAAAAGATTTCTAGAAGAAAAATTCAATTCGGCATAAAATTTTTGTATAATCATCCATAAATTAAAACCATGAGTAGGGCAATTACATATCATTAATTTCATTCTCTCCCAAGCTTGTGCAACATGTTCCTGATCAAGTTGCTTAAAATTCATAATATCGTTTCTAAGAGAGATGATTTTAGAGGGAGGAAAATACTTAGAGATAAAAGCATCTTTGAACTTATTCCATGAATCAATACTATTTTTAGGCAAAGATGAAAACCAAGCTTTAGCACGATCTCTAAGCGAAAAAGGAAATAGCTTAAATTTAACAATATCATTGTCCACATCATTCTTCTTTTGCATATCACACAAATCAACGAAGCTATTTAGATGGGTAGCGCCATCTTCACTAGGAAGGACGGCGAATTGATCTTTCATGACAAGATTCAACAAAGCAGCATTAATTTCAGAAGATTCAGCATCAGAAAGAGGAGCAATCGGAGTGCTAAGAAAATCATTGTTGTTGGTATTTGTAAAGTCACACAATTTATTATTATCTTGAGCCATAGTGACAAGCAAGCAATCTAACACACGAGCAAACAAGAAGCGAGCGAAAAAGAGGCGAACGGAAAAGAGAGGGCGAATAAACGGCAAGGGTGAAGTGGGGGAGAGGAAAACGAGAGGCAATTGGCAAATAATGTAATGCGAGGGATAAGAGTTTGTGATGGGTACTTGGTATGTCTTGACTTGTGCGTAGACTCCCCGGCAAGGGCGCCAGAAATCCTTCTTGCTACCTCTTGAGCACTGCGTTGGTTTTCCCTTGAAGAGGAAAGGGTGATGTAGTAAAGTAGCGTAAGTATTTCCCTCGGTTTTTGAGAACCAAGGTATCAATCCAGTAGGAGACCATGCTCGAGTCCCACGCACCTACATAAACAAATATGAACCTCGCAAGCAACGCGATAAAGGGGTTGTCAATCCCTTCACGGTCACTTACGAGAGTGAGATCTGATAGATATGATAAGATAATATTTTTGGTATTTTTATGATAAAGACTAAAAGTAAAGAAAGCAAAATAAACGGCAATAGAAATAGCTAAGTGTTGGAAGATTAATATGATGGAAGATAGACCCGGGGGGCATAGGTTTCACTAGTGGCTTCTCTCAAGATAGCATAAGTATTACGGTGGGTGAACAAATTACTGTCGAGCAATTGATAAAATTGAGCATAGTTATGAGAATATCTAGGTATGATCATGTACATAAGCATCACGTCCGCGACAAGTAGACCGAAACGATTCTGCATCTACTACTATTACTCCACACATCGACCGCTATCCAGCATGGATCTAGAGTATTAAGTTCAAAAGAACAGAGTAATGCTTTAAGTAAGATGACATGATGTAGAGGGATAAACTCATGCAATATGATATAAACCCCGTCTTGTTATCCTCGGTGGCAACAATACAATACGTGCCTTGCTGCCCCTGCTGTCACTGGGAAAGGACACTGCAAGATTGAACCCAAAGCTAAGCACTTCTCCCATTGCAAGAAAGATCAATCTAGTAGGCCAAACCAAACTGATAATTCAAAGAGACTTGCAAAGATAACCAATCATACATAAAATAATTCAGAGAAGAATAAAATATTGTTCATAGATAATCTTGATCATAAACCCACAATTCATCGGTCTCGACAAACACACCGCAAAAGAAGATTACATCGAATAGATCTCCAAGAAAATCAAGGAGAACTTTGTATTGAGATCCAAAGAGAGAGAAGAAGCCATCTAGCTAATAACTATGGACCCGAAGGTCTGAGGTAAACTACTCACACATCATCGGAGAGGCTATGGTGTTGATGTAGAAGCCCTCTGTGATCAATGCCCCCTTTGGCAGGACGCTGGAAAAGGCCCCAAGATAGGATCTGACGGGTACAGAAGGTTGCGGCGGTGGAATTAGGTTTTCGTGGATGCCTCTGATGGTTTGGGGGTACATAGGTATATATAGGAGGAAGAAGTACGTCGGTGGAGCAATGTGGGTCCCACGAGGGTGGAGGGCGCGCCTGGGGGAGGTGGGCACGCCCCCCTACCTCGTGCTCTCCTTGTTGATTGCTTTATGTAGACTCCAAGTCCTCTAGGTCACGTTTGTTCCAAAAATCACGTTCCCGAAGGTTTCATTCCATTTGGACTCCGTTTGATATTCTTTTTTCTGCGAAACACTAAAAAAGGCAAAAAAACAGCAATTTGGGCTGGGGCTCCGGTTAATAGGTTAGTCCCAAAAATAATATAAAAGTGTATAAATAAGCCCATTAAAAATCCAAAACAGAATATATAATAGCATGGAACAATCAAAAATTATAGATACGTTGGAGACATATCACAGGTCATAGATCTGGGCTTGGAGGTGCTCGATTTTCTCATGAAGCTTGAAGATGGTCTCCCCAATGTTCTTGGCATCCAGCTTGTGGTTGTTGGTGAACTCCGCGATCATCATGTGGTTGGCGTTGAGTCTGCATTCCACCATCCCCTGGCACTTGAAAACTTGTTCCTCCATTGCTTCGAGTCTTGTCTCCACGCTTCCGGTCCTCCTTGGCCCCTCAACATCGCAGATGTGCAGCACCCCCTAATGCATCTCAATGGTTTGAGGGTGTTGCAGCACCTCCGTGAGGTAGGGGTTGATGACCTTCTTGAAAAATTTGTCCTTGTGGTCGCTTGAAGATGCCATGGTGATCTAGATCTGTCAGAAAAACAGCTCGAAACAAAAGCAGAGGATATTTGCGTGGTGCGGTGGTCAAAACCTTAGGGAGATTATATAATGAATTTTTGCTGACCAAAAAGAATTATCGGGCAAGAAAACGGAGTCCGGAGAGCACACGAGGTGCCCACAAGGCAGGGGGCGCGCCCTCCACCCTCGTGGATGCCTCGTGTCCTTCCCGGACTACTTCTTATTTTCCTATTTTCTTAAATATTCCAAAACGGAGAAAAATTGCTATTAGAACTGTTTTGGAGTCAGTTTACTTACCGTACCACATACCTATTCCTTTTCGGAGTCTGAAACATTCTAGAAAGTGTCCCTTATTTATTCCTCAGGGGTTACGGTTTCAATAACATTAGTTTCAACATTCATGGGATTACCTGAGATATAATATTTGATTCTTTGACCGTTCACCAGCTTTGGATTTGTGCCTTTGAAGTTGTTGATTTTTATGGCACCGGAACGGCAGACCTCCTCGATAACGTAAGGACCTTCCCATTTAGAGAGGAGTTTTCCTGCAAAAAATGTTAAACGAGAGTTGCATAGCAAAACATAATCACCTACATTAAACTCACGCTTTTGTATCCTTTTGTCATGCCATCTTTTAACTTTTTCTTTAAACAGTTTGGCATTCTCATAGGCCTGAGTTCTCCATTCATCAAGTGAGCTAATGTCAAATAGCCTCTTCTCACGGTCAAGTTTGAAATCATAGTTGAGCTCTTTAATGGCCCAATATGCCTTATGTTCTTGTTCGAGAGGTAAGTGACATGCTTTTCCATAAACCATTTTATACGGAGACATACCCATAGGTTTTTTATATGCAGTTCTATAGGCCCATAATGCATCATCAAGTTTCTTGGACCAATTCTTTCTAGATCTATTAACAGTCTTTTGCAAAATTAATTTGATCTCTCTGTTACTCAGTTCTACTTGACCACTAGACTGTGGGTGGTATGGAGATGCAATTCTATGATTAACATCATACTTAGCAAGCATTTTATGAAAGGCACCATGAATAAAATGTGAACCACCATCAGTCATTAAATATCTAGGGACTCCAAACCTCGGAAAAATAACTTCTTTAAGCATCTTAATAGAGGTGTTATGATCAGCACTACTAGTTGGAACAGCTTCTACCCACTTAGTAACATAGTCATCAGGAACAAAAATATGTGTATAGCCATTAGAGGAAGGAAACGGTCGCATATAATCAAAGCCCCAATCATCAAATGGTTCAATAACAAGTGAATAGTTCATAGGCATTTCTTGACGTCTACTAATATTACCAATTCTTTGACATTCATCACAAGACAAGACAAACTTATGGGAATCTTTGAAGAGAGTAGGCCAATAAAAACCGGATTGCAATACCTTATGTGCAGTTCTATCTCCAGCGTGGTGTCCACCATAAGCCTCAGAGTGACACTTGCGTAGGATCTGTTCTTGTTCATGCTCAGGTACACAACGTCTAATAACACCATCTACTCCTTCTTTATAAAGGTGTGGGTCATCCCAGAAGTAATGTCTTAAATCATAGAAAAACTTTTTCTTTTGCTGGTATGTGAAACTAGGTGGTATAAATTTAGCGACAATGTAATTGCCATAATCAGCATACCATGGAGAAGTACGAGAAGCATTTATGACAGCTAATTATTCATCAGCAAAGCTATCATCAATAGGTAGTGGGTCATCAAGAACATTCTCTAACCTAGATAAGTTGTCTGCAACGGGGTACTCAGCTCCCTTTCTATCAATAATATGCAAATCAAATTCTTGCAGCAAGACAACCCATCTAATAAGTCTAGGTTTAGCATCTTTCTTTTCCATAAGATATTTAATAGCAGCATGATCAGTGTGAACAGTTACTTTAGATTCAACAATATAAGGTCTGAACCTATCACAAGCAAATACAACTGCTAAAAATTCTGTTTCAGTAGTAGCATAATTTCTTTGGGCACTGTTTAGAGTTTTACTAGCATATTGGATAACATTTAATTTCTTATCAACTCTTTGTCCTAGAACAGCACCTACAGCATAATCGCTAGCATCACACATAATTTCAAAGGGTAAATTCCAATTAGGTGGCTGAACAATAGGTGCAGAAATCAAAGCTTTCTTAAGTATTTCAAATGCTTCTACACAATCATCATCAAAGACAAAAGGAACATATTTTTGCAAGAGATTAGTGAGAGGCCTAGAAATTTTTTAGAAGTCTTTAATGAACCTCCTATAAAAACCGGCATGACCAAGGAAACTTCTTATACCTTTGATGTCCTTAGGACATGACATATTTTCAATAGCATAAAATTTAGCTTTATCAACTTCAATACCTCTTTTAGAAATTTTATGCCCCAAGACAATACCTTCATTATCCATAAAGTGGCAATTCTCCTAATTCAAGACAAGATTAGTTTCTTCAGATCTCTGCAAAACTCGATCAAGGTTGCTTAAGAAATCATCAAAAGAAGTTCCATATACGGAAAAATCATCCATGAAAACCTTAATAATCTTTTCACAAAAGTCAGAGAATATAGCAGTCATACATCTTTGAAAGGTAGCAGGTGCATTGCATAAACCAAAAGGCATACGTCTATAAGCAAAGGTACCGAAAGGTCAATTAAAAGTGGTCTTTTCTTGATCCTCTTTTGACACAGGTATTTGAGAGAAACCAGAATAACCGTCTAGAAAGCAAAAATGTGTATGTTTGGATAATCTTTCTAGCATTTGATCAATAAAAGGTAAAGGGTAATGATCCTTTTTAGTAGCTTTATTTGGTTTGCGGAAATCAATTACCATTCTATAACATGTAACAATTCTTTGTGGAATCAATTCATCTTTATCATTAGGAACAACAGTAATACCTCCCTTCTTAGGGACACAATGGACAGGACTTACCCACTGACTATCAGCAACAGGATAAATTATACCTGCCTCCAGAAGATTTAGTATTTCTTTTCTTACCACTTTTTTCATATTAGGATTTAACCGTCGTTGGTGATCAACAACCGGTTTAGCGTCTTTCTCCAATTTTATTTTGTGCTAGCATAGAGTGGGACTAATGCCCTTAAGATCATCCAGAGTATGTCCAATAGCAGCACGGTGCTTCTTCAGAGTTTTCAATTATTTCTCTTCTTCTTGCTCTGAAAGGTTAGCACTAATAATAACAGGATATATCTTCTTTTCATCAAGATAAGCATATTTAAGAGTATCGGGTAATGGTTTAAGCTCAAACACGGGATCACCCTTGGGTGGAGGAGGATCCCCTAGAATTTCAACAGGCAAGTTGTGTTTCAAAATAGGTCCCTGTTTAAAGAATACTTCATCTATTTCCCTTCTTTCATTCATAAACATATCATTTTCATGGTCTAACAAATATTGTTCCAAAGGATCATTAGGAGGCACGGCAATAGAAGCAAGACCAATAATTTCATCTTTACTAGGCAATTATTTATCATGGGGTTGTCTACAAAATTTAGCAAAATTAAAATCATGAGACATATCCCCTAAACCAATAGTAAAAACATCCTTTTTGCAATCCATCTTAGCATTAACAATATTCAAGAAGGGTCTACCAAATATAATGGGACAAAAGTCATCTTGTGGGGAACCAAGAACAAGAAAATCAGTAGGATATTTAACTTTCCCACACAAGACTTCAACATCTCTAACAATCCCAACTGGTGAGATAGTATCTCTATTGGCAAGCTTAATTGTAACATCAATACCTTCTAACTCAGCAGGTGCAATATCATGCATAATTTCTTCGTATAAAGAATGAGGTATTGCACTCGCACTAGCACCCATATCACATAAGCCATGATAACAATGATCTCCTATTATAACAGAAATAACAGGCATGCCTACAACAGGTGTATGTTTATTTTTAGTATCGGGTCTAGCAATTCGAGCAGCTTCATCACAGAAGTAAATAACATGCCCATCAATATTATCGACCAAGAGATCTTTAACCATAGCAATACTAGGTTCAACTTTAATTTTCTCAGGGGGTGTAGGTGTTCTAGTATTACTCTTACGAACCACAGGTGAAGCTTTAGCACGATCCTTTATTCTAGCAGGGAAAGGTGGTTTCTGAATATAAGCGGTAGGAATAATAGGATCAACATTATAAGTGATAGTCTTTTCTTCAACTTTAATAGGATAAACTACTTTTACTTCAATGGGAGGATGATATTTAATCCACTTCTCCTTAGGGAGATCAACATGAGTAGCAAAGGATTCACAGAAAGAAGCTACTATCTCAGAGTCAAGTCCATATTTAGTGCTAAATTCATGAAAAGCATCGGTATCCATAAATTTTTTAACACAATCAAACTTAGGCGTTATACTTGACTCCTTACCTTCGTCGAGTTCCCAATCTTCAGAGTTGCGTTTAATTCTTTCCAATAAATCCCATTTGAATTCAATAGTCTTCATCATAAAAGAACCAATACAAGAAGTATCCAGCACAGAGCGATTATTGAGAGAAAGACGAGCATAAATTTTTTGAATAATAATTTCTCTTGAGAGGTCATGATTGGGGCATGAATATAACATTGACTTAAGCCTCCCCCAAGCTTGAGCGATACTTTCTCCTTCACGAGGCCAAAAATTATATATATAATTACGATCACGATGAACCAGATGCATAGGATAAAACTTCTGATGAAATTCTAATTTCAATCGGTTGTAGTTCCATGAGGCAATATCATCGCATAGCCTAAACCATGTCAATGCCTTTCCCTTCAAAGAGAAGGGGAATACCTTCTTCTTGATAACGTCCTCGAGCATACCTGCAAGCTTAAATAATCCATAAACTTCATCCACGTAGATTAGGTGCAAATCGGGATGCAATGTTCCATCTCCTGTAAAAGGATTAGCTAGTAGTTTCTCTATCATACCCGAAGGAATTTCAAAGTAAACATTTTCAGTAGGTTCAGCAGGTTGAGGAGAAACTCTTTGCTCTACTGGTCTGGGTGAAGATACCCCGAACAAGCCCCTCAAAGGATTATTTTCCATAGTAACAAGTGACAGTAAATTTCAGCACACTATATAAAATTTTCCTTACCAAATTCCACTTACCAAAGGGGCTTCACTCCCCGGCAACGGCACCAAAAAAGAGTCTTGATGACCCACAAGTATAGGGGATCTATCATAGTCCTTTCAATAAGTAAGAGTGTCGAACCCAACGAGGAGCAGAAGGAAATGACAAGCGGTTGTCAGTAAGGTATGCTCTGCAAGCACTGAAATTATCGGTAACAGATAGTTTTGTGATAAGGTAATTTGCAACGGGTAACAAGTAACAAAAGTAAACAAGGTGCAGCAAGGTGGCCCAATCCTTTTGGTAGCAAAGGACAAGCCTGGATGAACTCTTATATAAAGGAAAACGCT
Source organism: Triticum aestivum (assembly GCF_018294505.1). Lineage (NCBI taxonomy): Eukaryota > Viridiplantae > Streptophyta > Magnoliopsida > Poales > Poaceae > Triticum > Triticum aestivum. Next base: position 193,193,988 of record NC_057811.1, on the reverse strand, counting down.
CCCGAGGACACACAGGAATTATCGTCAAGCTAGTTTTCATCATGCTCATATGATTCGCGCTCGTTACTTTGATAATTTGATATGTGGGTGGAACGGTGCTTGGGTACTGCCCTTCCTTGGATAGGCATCCCACTTATGATTAACCCCTCTTGCAAGCATCCACAACTACAAAAGAACTATTAAGGTAAACCTAACCATAGCATGAAACATATGGATCCAAATCAGCCCCTTACGAAGCAATACATAAACTAGGGTTTAAGCTTCTGTTACTCTAGCAACCCATCATCTACTTATTACTTCCCAATGCCTTCCCCTAGGCCCAAACAATGGTGAAGTGTCATGCAGTCGACGTTCACATAACACCACTAGAGGAAAGACAACATAAATCTCATCAAAATATCAAACGAATACCAAATTCACATGACTACTTAGAGCAAGACTTCTCCCATGTCCTCAGGAACAAATGTAACTACTCACAAATCATATTCATGTTCATGATCAGAGGGGTATTAATATGCATAAAGGATCTGAACATATGATCTTCCACCAAATAAACCAACTAGCATCAACTACTAGGAGTAATCAACACTACTAGCAACCCACAGGTACCAATCTGAGGTTTTGAGACAAAGATTGGATACAAGAGATGAACTAGGGTTTGAGAGGAGATGGTGCTGGTGAAGATGTTGATGGAGATTGACCCCCTCCCAATGAGAGGATCGATGGTGATGACGATGGTGATGATTTCCCCCTCTCGGAGGGATGTTTCCTCGGCAGAATAGCTCCAACGGAGCCCTAGATTGGTTTCGCCAGGTCCGCCTCGAGATGGCGGCGCTTCGTCCCGAAAGCTTCCTTCTGATTTTTTCCAGGGCGAAAGACTTCATATAGCAAAAGATGGGCACAGGAGGCGTGCAAGGGGGCCCACGAGGCAGGGGGCGCGCCTAGGGGGTAGGGCGCGTCCCCACCCTCGTGGACTGGGGGTGGCCCCCCTCTGGTGCTTTCTTCGTCCAATATTTTTAATATATTCCAACATTGACTTTCGTGGAGTTTTAGGACTTTTGGAGTTGTGCAGAATAGGTCTCAAATATTTGCTCCTTTTCCAGCCCAGAATTCCAGCTGCCGGCATTCTCCCTCTTCATGTAAACCTTGTAAAATAAGAGAGAATAGACATAAGTATTGTGACATGATGTGTAATAACAGCTCATAATGCAATAAATATCGATATAAAAGCATGATGTAAAATGGACGTATCAACAGAAATCCTTCTTGCTACCTCTTGAGCATGCGTTGGTTTTCCCTTGAAGAGGAAAGGGTGATGCAGCAATGTAGCGTAAGTATTTCCCTCAGTTTTTGAGAACCAAGGTATCAATCCAGTAGGAGACTACACGCAACTCGCCTAGTACCCGCACAAACAATCAAGAACCATGCAACCAACGCGATAAAAGGGTAATACTTACGCTACTTTGCTGCGTCACCCTTTCCTCTTCAATGGAAAACCAGCACATGCTTTAAGAGGTAGCAAGAAGGATTTCTCGCGCCGTTGCCGGGGAGATTTGCGCCAAGTCAAGTCAAGATTTGATCTCCCGTCAACTAGCTATTTCTGGCGCCCTTGCCCAGGAGATATACGCCAAGTCAAGATATACCAAGTACCCAAAATAAAATCTTCTCCCTCGCATTACATTATTTGCCATTCGCCTCTCGTTTTCCTCTCCCCCACTTCACAAAAATTTGCCGTTTTATTCGCCCCTCTTTTCTGTTCGCCTTTTTCTCGTTAGATCTTTTGTTTGCTTGTGTTGTCATGTGCCTTCTATATGCTTGCATCTTCGCTTGCTAAAAGTTTATGGATCCTCATCCACTTGCTAATCTCTTTAAGACATCCAATTATGATGAAACTATTGCTAGTGAGTTGAGTGCACTAAATTATCTTTATGAGGTTTTGCTTGAAATTCGTGAATCTGAAAATTGTGATGAAGTTCTTTATGAAGCGATCCATGATAGATCTTTTAATAAAAAGCATGATTGCAATGATTTTATTATAAATTTTATTGATTTAAATTGTGATAATAATATGCAAAACCCTAAGCTTGGGGATGCTAGTTTTGCTATGTCCTCTACTTGTTGCAATGATCATGATTGGGGTGATAGTGCTTCTTATCATCATGAAATTTTATTTAAGCCCCATGATGAATATGAGATTGATAATAGTGTTTGCAATATTATTGAAAGTGGGTTTGTAAGAGTGTCAACTTTAGATCCCACATATTTGGAGAATGTTCACTCTTATGAAATTTTTGAGAAAAGTGGGTTTGGAGAGGTCATGACTTTAGTTAATGTTAATCCCACTATTTTGGAAGAGTGTCAACTTCGCATGCATGTGGATCGTGTTGAAAATATTTTATGTGATAGCTATTTTGTTAAATTTGCTTATGATCCCACATGTATTTATTATGAGAGAGGAAAATATGGTTGTAGAAATTTTCATGTTACAAAACTACCTCTCCTTATGTTGAGATTGCTATTGTTTCTTTCCACTTCCTTGCATATCCTAGTTTTTGCTTGCTATGTTAATTTGTTTGCCAATAAGATGCCTATGCATAGGAAGTATGTTAGACTTAGATGTGTTTCATGATGCTCTCTTTGCGCTTCAATTCTTGTCTTTCATGTGAGCATCATCGAAATCTCTGTGCCTAGCTAAAAAGGCTTTAAAGAAAAGCGCTTGTTGGGAGGCAACCCAATTTATTTTTGTTCTTTGCTTTTTGTTCCTGTTTAGTAATAAATAATTCATCTAGCCTCTTTTAAGATGTGGTTTTATGTTTTAATTAGTGTTTGTGCCAAGTAGAACCTTTGGGAAGACTTGGGTGAAGTCTTTGCGATCTTGCTGTAAAAAACAGAAACTTTAGCGCTCACGAGATTAGCTGCCATTTTTTACTGGAGAGTGATTTTATGTTTCTTCTTTTTGAAGATGATTAATAGATAAATTCCTCACGTCCACCATTTTATTTCAAATTTTTGGAGTTCCAGAAGTATTCGTTTGATACAGATTACTACAGACTATTCTGTTTTTGACAGATTCTGTTTTTTGTGTGTTGTTTGCTTATTTTGATGAATCTATGGCTAGTATCGGGGGGTATGAACCATAGAGAAGTTGGAATACAGTAGGTTTAACACCAATATAAATAAATAATGATTTCATTACATTACCTTAAAGTGGTGGTTTGTTTTCTAACACTAACGGAGCTCATGAGATTTTCTGTTTAAGTTTTGTGTTGTGAAGTTTTCATGTTTTTGGGTAAAGATTTGATGGATTTTGGAATAAGGAGTGGCAAGAGCCTAAGCTTGGGGATGCCCAAGGCACCCCAAGGTAAGATTAAAGGACAACCAAAAGCCTAAGCCTGGGGATGCCCCGGAAGGCATCCCCTCTTTCGTCTTCGTCTATCGGTAACTTTACTTGAGGCTATATCTTTATTCACCACATGATATGTGTTTTGCTTGGAGTGTCTTGTATGATTTGAGTCTTTTCTTTTTAGTTTACCACAATCATACTTTATGTACACACGTTTCGGGAGAGACACATGAATCAGAATTTATAAGAATACTCTATGTGCTTCACTTATATCTTTTGAGCTAGATAATTTTGCTCTAGTGCTTCGCTTATATCTTTTTAGAGCACGGTGGTGGTTTTATTTTATAGAAATTATTGATCTCTCATTCTTCACTTATATTATTTTGAGAGTCTTTTAGAACAGCATGGTAATTTTCTTTGGCTATAAAATTAGTCCTAATATGATGAGCGTCCAAGATGGGTATAATAAAAACTATCATATAAAAAGCATTGAATACTATGAAAAGTTTGATTCCTTATGATTGTTTTGAGATATGAAGATGGTGATATTAGAGTCATGCTAGTTGAGTAGTTGTGAATTTGAGAGATACTTGTGTTAAAGTTTGTGATTCCCGTAGCATGCACGTATGGTGAACCGTTATGTGATGAAGTCGGAGCATGATTTATTTATTGATTGTCTTCCTTATGAGTGGCGGTCGGGGACGAGCGATGGTCTTTTCCTACCAATCTATCCCCCTAGGAGCATGCGCGTAGTACTTCATTTTGATAACTAATAGATTTTTGCAGTAAGTATGTGAGTTCTTTATGACAAATGTTGAGTCCATGGATTATACGCACTCTCACCCTTCCACCATTGCTAGCCTCTCTAATACCGCACACGTTTCGCCGGTATCATACACCCATCATATACCTTCCTCAAAACAGCCACCATACCTACCTATCATGGCATTTCCATAGCCATTCCGAGATAGATTGCCATGCAACTTTCCACTGTTCCGTTTATTATGACACGCTCCATCATTGTCATATTGCTTTGCATGATCATGTAGTTGACATCGTATTTGTGGCACAGCCACCGTTCATAATTCTTTCATACATGTCACTCTTGATTCATTGCATATCCTGGTACACCGCCGGAGGCATTCACATAGAGTCATATTTGTTCTAAGTATAGATTTGTAATTCTTGAGTTGTAAGTAAATAAAAGTGCGATGATCATCATTATTAGAGCATTGTTCCATGTGAGGAATGGATGATGGAGACTATGATTCCCCCATAAGTCGGGATGAGACCCCGGACGAAAAAAAATAAAAGAGGCCAAAGAAGCCCAAATAAAAGAAGAGGCCAAAGAAGCCCACCAAAAAATGATGAGAGAAAAAGAGACAAGGGACAATGTTACTATGTTTTTTTTCACACTTGTGCTTCAAAGTAGCACCGTGATCTTCATGATAGAGAGTCTCTTATTTTGTCACTTTCAGATACTAGTGGGAATTTTTCATTGTAGAACTTGGCTTGTATATTCCAATGATGGGCTTCCTCAAGATGCCCTAGGTCTTCGTGAGAAAGCGAGTTGGATGCACACCCACTTAGTTTCTTCTGTTGAGCTTTCATACACTTATAGCTCTAGTGCATCCGTTGCATGGCAATACCTACTCACTCACATTGATATCTATTGATGGGCATCTCCATAGCCCGTTGATACGCCTAGTTGATGTGAGACTATCTTCTCCTTTCACAACCACCATTCTATTCCACCTATAGTGCTATGTCCATGGCTCACCCTCATGTATTGCGTGAAAGTTGAAAAGGTTTGAGAACATCAAAGTATGAAACAATTGCTTGGCTTGTCATCGGGGTTGTGCATGATTAAATACTTTGTGTGATGAAGATAGAGCATAGCCAGACTATATGATTTTGTAGGGATAACTTTCTTTGGCCATGTTATTTTGAGAAGACATGATTGCTTTATTAGTATGCTTGAAGTATTATTATTTTTATGTCAATATTAAACTTTTGTCTTGAATCTTTCGGATCTGAACATTCATGCCACAATAAAGAAAATTACATTGAAAATTATGTTAGGTAGCATTCCACATCAAAATTTCAGTTTTTATCATTTACCTACTCGAGGACGAGCAGGAATTAAGCTTGGGGATGTTGTTACGTCTCCAACGTATCTAAATTTTTTATCGTTCCATGCTATTATATAATCTATTTTGGATGTTTAATGGGCTTTAATATGCTCTTTTATATTATTTTTGGGAGGCCTAGTGCCAGTTGCTGTTTCTTGCCTATTTCAGTGTTTCGAAGAAAAGGAATATCAAACGGAATCCAAACGGAACAAAACCTTCGCGAGGATCTTTCTTGGAACAAACGCAATCCAGGAGACTTGGAGTGGAAGTCAGAGACACAACGAGGCGGCCACGAGGCAGGAGGGCGCGCCCATGGGGGTAGGCGCGCCCCCCACCCTCGTGGGCCCCTCGTACCTCCACCGACCTCCTTCTTTTGCCTATATATACTCTTATACCCTAAAAACATCCAGGGGAGCCACGAAACCACTTTTCCACCGCCGCAACCTTTTGTACTGAAAGTGCGTTATATCGACAACAGGGGGGTGAATAGGCGATTTTTATAAATTCTTCACTGAGGAATTTGTGGGTGTGGAAATTGCTTAGCGAAGAACTACTTGCAGCGGAATAAGTACTCAAAAGTATGCATAGCAGAACACAAGCATAGTCATCATGATGAAATGAAAACAAGCACAGAGTACAGAAAGCGTAAACACGGGATAACACAGGATGAAGACAAACAGACTGAGGAAATTGAACTGAGGAAATTGAGAAAGTTTTTAGTCAAAGTCTTCAAACACAGATATGAACAATTGCACAACACAGGAATGAGGAAATGAAAGAGTTGAGGAAATAGAACCAGTTGGCTTGGTGAAGACAATGATTTGGTAGACCAGTTCCAATTGTTGTCTCAGTTGTACATCTGGTTGGAGCGGCTAGGTATTTAAACCTGAGGACACCCAGTCCCGGACACACAGTCCTCATCGTATTCTCCTTGAACTAAGGTCACACAGACCTCGTCCAATCACTCATGGTAAGTCTTCAGGTGACTTCCGAACCTTCACAAACTCGGTCACTCGGCGATCCACAATTTCCTCTTGGATGCTCTAGACCATGACGCCTAACCGTCTGGAAGAAGCACAGTCTTCAAAGGTAACAAGCGTCGGATCCACGCAGGATCAATCTCTTCAGTGATGCTCAATCACTTTGGTTTGTAGGTGTTTGGGTTTGGGGTTTTTCCTCACTTGATGATTTTCGCTCAAAGTCCTCGGAGGATGGGATGCTCTCAAATGACAAGTGTCAGTTTCTCTCGGAGCAGCCAACCAGCTAGTGGTTGTAGGGGGCGGCTATTTATAGCCTAGGGAGCAGCCCGCATGATAAGACATAAATGCCCTTCAATGATATGACCGTTAGGTGGGTAGATATTTTGGGACAGCTGGCGCATAGCACAACAACGGTCGGAAATTTGTGGTTCAAATTCCTCAGGGCTATCATGATCCTCACTGTGTAGGCAATCCGCACTGGCGAATTCCTAACTCCTTAGTCAGAACAAATTCCTCAGAGACTAGAAGAACTTTGTCTCTGTGACTGAAGAATATGACTCCTCAGTCAGAACAAATTCCTCAGAGACCAGAAGAACTTTGTCTCTGTGACTGAAGAATATGACTGAACTGTATGAGATTTCCAATGGCTTCACTCGAAGGTATTGGTAGGTGTAGGATTTTGAGTTGAGCATCACATGGAAATTTTTCCTTAGTATTTCCTCGACCCCCTTTAAGAGTACGGTGTTTCCTATGACTCAAGAAAGAGAAAATGAAACTATGAAAACAAAAGTCTTCACGCTTCATGTTCCTCAAATGAATACCAAGTCTTCAAGGTCACACCAATTTCTTCACTTTCAAAGTCTTCAGAAAGTCTTCAGAAATACAAAGTCTTCAGTCGAAGAACTTCATTTTTAGGGGTCGACTTTCTCTATAATTATCAAACTCCTCATAGACATATATATCTGTGTACACTCACAAACGCATTAGTCCCTTAACCTATAAGTCTTCAATACACCAAAATCACTAAGGGGCACTAGATGCACTTACAATCTCCCTCTTTTTGGTGACAGATGACAATATAGGTTAAGTTTTCAACGGGGATAAACATATGAAGTGTAAATACTGATGTTGAGGAATTTGATTGCAAGATATAGAAGAACTCCCCCTGAAGATGTGCATAGTGAGGAATTTGCTTTTGAAGCAATGCACACTTGAAGAGTTGAATCATGGATATCTCCCCCTATATCTTGTAATTCATACACGCATTTGACATATAATATGAAGAATTTGAAATGCATGATGAAATATGGTGACTGATGTAATTCAGCATGCGTGCAATAACATTAACGAGGAATAAGCATGCAGAAGAAACAGCAAAAGTATCAGGCCACCATAGAGTTTAAGTTTACAACTCGATCCAGCAAAGTCATCAGAAGAACGAGAGTTGTAACTTAGGAAAAAAACACCCATATAAGATAGACCCGCTTGAAGACTAACTCAAATTTCTCCCCCTTTGTCATCAAATGACCAAAAGGGTCGAAAATGAGGACTAACGCCCCTGAAGAATATCAAGGTGATGAAGGAGCGTCAGCGTTGTTGGGGTCGGTTGTTGGAGTAGGGCCTGCCGCAGTGTCGTCCAAATCTTCATGTTCATCAGTGTCACGTGATGAAGAATAGGAGCTGGCCACCAAGGAAGGAACCTTGACCTTCTTGTACTTCTTCGGAGGAGGTGCAGCCCAGTCAAGATCGTCCTTGAGACCCATTGTCTTCAGATCTTCTTCACTATAGACTTGAGACAGAACAGCCCAGGTGCGGTTGAGGATTTCATGAAGGTAGTAGTGGTTTTTCTTCATTGCATTGTGGGTAGCAGTCATGTTGTGAAGAATTGAACCAAACTGACGCTTGACCCATTTATGATTGCGATCAACCTTCTGGTGAAGACTGAGGAGAAGCTCATGGTCAGTCATCACCCTGGGTGTTGTGCCTTGAGGATTTTGCTTGGGTGCGTTGGCGGCAGAGTCATCATTGGTGGAGTAGGATGCAGCCTTGCGAAATTGTCCATCCAATGGACGAATGCCTTCATCAATTACAGCAGTAGCCTTGCCCTTTTCATCAGCTGAGGAAAATGTCCGTTTGAGGACTTCAATTGGGGGCAAGTAGCTGCAATGGTTCAGTGTATCAGCTTTATAGTTGAGTGAAGACCTTGTCCTGATGAATCTCATAATCCAAGGTGCATAAGGCTTCAACTCAAATGGTGACATGGCGACATTAGCCAGAGTCCTCATGAAGAAATCATGGAAGTTGATGGGAATGCCATGAATGATATTGAAAAGCAGATTCTTCATGATGCCAACGACTTCTTCTTCATTTGAGTCATGGCCCTTGATAGGACTCAATGTCTTCGTCAGAATGTGATAGACAGTCCGAGGCACATACAACAATTCCTTCACAAGGAATTTTGTTCTTGAGGTCTGACCTGGCTTCAAAGGCTTCATCAGCACTTGCATGTAGTGATCGGTTAGCTCAGGTTCATTGTAGACGCAACAAGCACCTTCAAGGGGCGGACTGAGCGGTAAGGCATGAAGCAATTCAGTAGCTGGTGCCTTGTAGTGAGTGTTTTCAGACATCCTATCCAGCACCCATGAATTCACATCTTCAGAATTTCCGGGGATGTGCAGCGTTGCATAGAATTGAAGAATAAGTTCTTCATTCCAATCACAGATGTTAGTGCAGAAATTTAACAGTCCAGCATCGTGAAGAACACTTTGCTGAGGAGTGTCAGTGAGTTGCATCACAACCTCAGGAATCGCAATCTCAGGTTCTTCAGGCTGAGGAATTTCTGGTTCCTCTTTAGTGGCAGCCTGGTTCTTGAATTCTTCATTTTCAGTTTCTTCAGCACTAGCGGCTGGAATGTCTTCATGAGCTTCATCAGATCCCATTTGAACTGTAGTGACTGGGGACTGAGGAATTTGCTACAGTGGAGTGAAGAGTGGAGAATTGGGGTGCTGACTTTCCCAAAAGTCATCATTCATCACAGGTGTGGTGCAGCCAATGTCCACATCTTCATCTTCAATTTCTTCAACGCCGGCCTCTTCAGCAGTAAACTGAGGCACAGGCGAGGAAACAACTGGGGTTGAAGGGATTTCATCCAATTCAATTTCTTCATCCATCTGCTCTGACGTAGCAGCAGAAGGAGTTTCTTCATCAGATCCGCTAGGGATCACATATTCTTCACCAAAAGGAACAAGGTCCTTTGATGGCATGGTTGAGATTGGAACAGCATCAATCGGGTTTGCAAAAGAGCTGGTCATAGGCTTCATTTTCTTCGGAGCAGAAGAATCTGAAGAAGCTGATGCTTTCCTTTTGTTCACTGCTGCACGTTCTGCAGCCTTGGTCTTCTTCACATCTGATGCAGATGGAAAGATTGGAGTTGGAGTAGGCGCAGGTGGAGCAGAGGAATTTTGTGCAGTTTCTTCAGGCACAACTGATGCAGTTGCCCTGACCTCTTCATTTACTTCAGGCGCACCACTAGTGGGTTCCCTGGCAATTTCTTTAGTGGCTGGAATGCAGTCATCAACCTTGGAACTCACATTATCTTCAGCAGCCTGATTGTCATCAGCGGTGCTGGCATGTTCTTTAGTTTGCTGAGCAGATGCTTCAGCCGGAGTGACTTGAATATGCACAGGGGCAGCGACACTTGAAGTGAGTGTCTTCGTCAGATTGACGAACCTGACCTTGGCTCCTTTCCAATCAGCATAGTAAGCGTTGAAATCATCGCTGAGGACTTTGATTTCAGACTGGAGCTTTACGAGTTCATCAGTTGTCATAGAGACAACGTTGTTCTTCAGAAACTTGTCCTTCCTGTACTGTGCTTTCTTGAGTTGCCTGGCCTTCTCATATTTCCATTTTTCTTCACTGATGAAATGGGTCAGCATGTGACTTTGGCCAGGTGTCAACTTGAAATCAGGCATAGGAGTGTTTGGGTCCTTGTGCCAGAGATCAATATAGTCGAGGATCAGCTTTGGATCCAAAAGCAGTGGCACTTCTGTGCCCTTGGCTCTAGCGGCCCTGACTTGCCTGTCTCTGATGATTTCAGCAAGTTCTTCATCATCAGCTTCGTCATCTTCAGACGGTACTTGGAAGGCGACCTGCTTCTTCTGAGGACGTGGGCGAGAGCCTCGTCCTGCAGTGGTCTTAGTCTTCAGTAGAGAGGGTCCTGTTGAAGAATATGGTGCAGCTGAGGAACTAGCTGAACCTCCTGAGGCAATGGAGGTGCCTGTAGTCCTTTGGCACGTGGCAAGATGCACAGGTGCTGAGGATTTTGTCGGAGCAGCTGAGGACTTTGGAGGAGCAGGAGCGACTTGAGGAATTGGCCGTGAGGGCTTAGCTGAGGAAATTTGCCGTGAGGGCATTGAAGAAGAGGCACTTGGCTTGTGCGCAGACTTCTTTGCCATGGATTTCTTCGGCCTTACAGAGGCCTCAGCAGCAGCAGCAGCAGTGGAATCTTCGTTGAATTTCCTCACTGCATCTTTTTCCTGTTTGGCCAACTCGGCCTGGCGCTTGGCCCATTCTTCAGGAAAATCCTCACCGCGCTTGATGCTAGTGGGATCTACCTGTTGGCCAGGTGCCATTGGAGGTCTTGAGCATGGAGGAGTAACAGCGAATTTCTTCATGTATTTTGGAGTCACATACATGTACTCCCTCCATTCTTTTGCCCATCTCCTTTGTATCCTCTGAATGCGCACCTTGCGCTGATTTTTATCTTCCTCAGGAGGTGTGCAGTACCCAGCATAAATGTCCTCAGGGATTTCAAAGGCAGTATTGACCTCAGGCTTCTTTCCTCCTTTCTGTGGCCTCTTTTCATTAGCCATTTTCTTTAGTTGAGGATTTTGAACAATTGAACTCTCTGAAGAAGTATGCAACTTTTCTTCAAGGAACGCTGCAAATGAGTTAAGTTGATGAGAACCTAGTGATTCAGCAGCGGACATGAGTACCTGTGAACAGAGTATAGTTGCGAGGAATTTGGAGAGGTCATATGCGTTCTCAGAAGGTTTTTCAATAAGAACAAGTTTGAGGAATTTGACCAGATGAGTCTTGAAGAATTTTCACTAAGCGTTCTTTGTCTTAGGTTCCAGAGTTGTATAGATCGAAGATCCACACAATCGAGGAATCTTGAAGAAAAGTGATGCTTAGAGAAACGAATCAAGAGCAGATGACATGTGAGGTGTTTAGTGTGTGAGGATTTGAAGAAAAAACACCTTTGAAGATTTTGTAGTAAACATTTGAATCAAAGTGGGAAGAACACGACGAACTGGGATGTGGAGATGTGAAGTTCGTCTGTGCAGATCTTCCACGCCCTAACTCGGCGGAGGAAGACGGCTACGGCGGCGGAGGAGTGATGATTTCCGTGGCCGGCGTGAGTACGGCGGCGACGAGGTCGAGGCAGTGAAGCTCTTCCTCACCGGCGACGATGATGTAGCGGCGGCGCTAGGGTTTGAGAAGCTCGAGCTGGAGAGAGGTCGAGCAGAGTAAATGAAGTGAGGAAGGGGAGAGGGGGTATTTATAGCCACGGTGAAAAATGGTTTGCCCGAAGAAATTGGACGAACGTGCCCCTGACCCTTCTCATTCGCATGATATGTGTCACCCACGTACTGAGAAGTGGAGATCGTGTTAGATCGTGGGTGAATAGATAAGTATATCGTGGGAAGCAGAACGGTTTGAGCGGCAAAGCCAAAAATTTGGATAAGATAAGTTAAAAGTTTCGTTCGCAAATTCTTCAGCTGACAAGGACACAGTGAAGATTTTGAACGAGTTTCAAATAGAACGCACATGAAGAATTTGTGAATAGATTGGGTTGAGTATAGCATAGAGGGGGAAGGGTCCAATCACATTCACTTAGCAGAGAAACCAACTTGAAGAATTAGCCATAAGTGAATGTTGTAGAGGACATAAACTCATATATATATATATATATATATATATATATATAGAGAGAGAGAGAGAGAGACAGAGAGAGAAACGACGGAAACAGTGAAGATTTTGCAAAGTTGAAGAATATGAACAACTGAGTAATTTCAAAACTGAGGAAAAACTCAAATTGAAGATTTTTCAACTTTTGTGGTGGCGTGACCCACCGTATAAGAATGATGATTTCAGACACCGCGTACAATTGTCATAGAGTTCTGAGAATCAAATTCTTCATTAATTTCTTCACACTTAGAGTGTTATTCTTCATTGATTGAAGAAAAATGTTTCTTCATGTGTTGCACATCTAAGTCATCAATTTTGCATAAGTGTTTGGATGGGTGTCCTTTTCAAAGAACATTCGAAGATTCTAAGATATTTAGCTCACACCGCAACTTGCTAAATCTCTTCTCATCCAAGGGCTTTGTGAAGATATCGGCTAGCTGTTCTTCAGTCTTCACATGCTCAATAGAAATGTCGCCCTTTAACACATGATCGCGAAGAAAATGATGACGAATCTGAATGTGCTTTGTCTTTGAGTGCTGAACTGGGTTGTGAGCAATCTTGATGGCACTCTCATTGTCACAGAAGAGAGGCACATTCTTCACGTTGACTCCGTAGTCCTTGAGAGTTTGCTTCATCCACAGCAATTGAGCACAGCAAGAACCAGCAGCAATGTACTCAGCTTCAGCAGTAGACAGTGATACGCAGTTCTGTTTCTTCGAGGACCAACAGACCAAAGATCGTCCGAGGAAATGACATGTACTAGATGTTGACTTGCGATCCACACGATCACCAGCATAGTCAGAGTCAGAATATCCAACGAGATCAAAAGCCGAGCCCTTGGGGTACCATAATCCTAGTGTTGGTGTGTGAGCTAGATATCGAAGAATATGCTTCACAGCCTTATGGTGTGATTCCTTCGGTATAGCTTGAAATCGGGCACACATGCAAACACTAAGCATAATATCTGGCCTAGATGCACATAAGTACAATAAAGGACCAATCATGGAGCGGTATACCTTTTGATCGAAGTCAATACCATTTTCATCAGTGCACAGATGGCCATTTGTGGGCATAGGAATTTTGACGCCTTTGCAATCTTGCATGCCGAATTTCCTCAGTACATCCTTGAGGTATTTCTCCTGAGATATGAATATGCCATTGCGTTGTTGACGAATTTGGAGACCTAAGAAGAATTTCAACTCTCCCATCATATACATTTGATATTCTTCACTCATCATATAGGCAAATTCATCACTATAACGTTGGTCAGTACAGCCAAAGATGATGTCATCAACATATATTTGGCATACAAACAATTCATCATCATATGATTTAGTGAAAAGAGTAGGGTCGAGTGAACCGGGTCTGAAGCCTTTCTTCATGAGGAATTCCTTCAAACTATCATACCACACCCGAGGGGCCTGCTTGAGGCCATAGAGGGCCTTATTTAGTCTGAAGACTTTGTCAGGATGCTTAGGATCTTCAAAACCTGGGGGTTGAGCAACATATACTTCTTCCTCAAGCTTACCATTGAGGAATGCACTTTTCACATCCATTTGATATAAAGTGATATCATGATGGTTAGCATAAGCAAGTTATATGCGAATAGGTTCAAGTCTAGCAACAGGTGCAAACGTTTCATCGAAATCAATTCCTTCAACCTGTGTGTAGCCTTGAGCTACTAGCCGTGCCTTATTCCTCACCACATGGCCATTTTCATCTTGCTTGTTGCGGTAGATCCACTTTGTGCCAATGATATTGTGTTTGCGAGGATCTGGAGGATTGGCCAGTTCCCAAACGTTGTTGAGCTCGAACTGATGTAATTCTTCTTGCATGGCCTGAATCCACTCAGGCTCCAGAAATGCTTCATCTACCTTAGTGGGCTCTGAGATAGAGAAAAAAGCATAGTGCCCACAAAAGTTAGATAAATGTGAAGCTTTTGAGCGTGTGAGAGGACCTGGTGCTTCAATGTCATCGATGATCTTCTCAACTTGCACTTCTTTTGCAACGCGAGGATGAGTAGGTTGTCGTCGAGGAATTTGATCAGCATTTTCTTCAGCACCATTTTCTTCAGCAATTTCTTCAGGTGCATTAGCTCGACGTTCTTCACGTTCCGGAATGAATTCTTCAGCAGATTCTTCGGTAGGAATGACATCCTCAGTAGCCTTGAACTTGATAGATTCCTCAGGTGCTGGTTCATCTATCACAGAAGGTAGGTGCTCTCTTTGCGAGCCATTAGTTTCATCGAACCACACATCTACAGTTTCAACAACCTTGTGAAGAACATTGTTGAAGACTCTGTAGGTGTGCGAGTCCTTTCCGTAACCAAGCATAAAACTTTCATGTGCTTTCGGTGCAAATTTAGCATTGTGATGAGGATCTCTAATCCAACATTTAGCACCGAAGACTTTGAAATAACTCACATTGGGTTTCTTGTCAGTGAGGAGTTCATAGGAAGTCTTCTTGAAGAATTTGTGAAGATATACCCTGTTGATGATGTGGCACGCAATATAAATTGCCTCAATCCAGAAGTGATGAGGCGTCTTGTACTCATCAAGCATAGTGCGAGCCATCTCAACAAGAGTTCTGTTCTTGCGCTCCACGACGCCATTTTGCTAAGGAGTGTAAGGAGCAGATAACTCATGAGTAATACCAAGTTCATCAAGATAGTCATCAAGACCAGAATTCTTGAACTCAGTTCCATTGTCACTTCTGATGTGCTTGATCTTCACACCAAAGTTGGTTGAAGCCCTCGAGGAAAATCATTTGAAGACTTCTTGCACTTCATGTTTGTAAGTAACAATGTGTACCCATGTGTAACGAGAGTAATCATCAACAGTAACAAGCCCATAGAGAGATGCGTCATTTGTGACAGCTGAGTAATGGTTAGGACCAAAGAGGTCCATGTGAAGCAATTCGAATGGTCGAGTAGTGGTCATGATAGTCTTCGCTGGATGCTTAGCCTTGGTCATCTTTCCAGCTTCACAAGCTCCACATAGGTGATCCTTGAGGAATTTGACATTCTCAATGCCAATGACATGCTTCTTCTTCGCAAGCGTGTGCAAATTCCTCATGCCTGCATGACCAAGTCGTCGATGCCATAGCCATCCTTCTAAAGCTTTTGCAAGTAGGCACACGGCTGGTTGCAGTCCTGTAGAGAAATCAACAATATACAAGTCTCCTCTCCTAAAGCCTTCGAAGACTTTGGAATAGTCAGCTTCCATAACCACAACACAACGATACTTGCCAAAGACAACCACCACTATCTGCCAAGAGCACACCTGCCGGGCCTGCACAAAGCTCTTCTTCTTCCATGGCATCAACAGGGCACACAAGTGATATTATTTGTCGTCGTTGTAAGGGAAGAGGTCATTATGCGAGAGAATGCAAATCTCAGCGTGTGATGATTGCTACTTAGGATGGTGGGTATGAGTCCGCTAGTGACTATGATGAGGAGACTTTGGCTCTTATTACACGTGAAGAACACGGTCGAGATGATTCTGATCATGAGACGCAATACATGGCTCCTGAAGATGCCGACAGGTATGAATGTTTAGTTGCTCAACGTGTTTTGAGTGTGCAGGTCACACAAGCTGAGCAAAATCAGAGGCATAATTTGTTCCATGCAAAGGGAGTTGTGAAGGAACGTTCTGTTCGCGTCATCATAGGTGGAGGGAGCTGCAACAACTTGGCTAGCATGGAGATGATGGAGAAGCTATCTCTCACCACAAGACCACATCCACATCCTTACTACATCCAATGGTTCAACAACAGCGGCAAGGCTAAGGTAACACATACTGTTCGTGTGCATTTTAGTATCTCTACATATGCTGATTATGTTGATTGTGATGTGGTACCGATGCAAGCATGTTCCTTATTACTTGGTAGACCATGGCAATTTGATAAAAATTCTGTACACCATGGTAGAAACAATCAGTATACTCTTGTTCATAAGGATAAAAATATTACTTTGCTTCCTATGACTCCTGATTCCATTTTGAAAGATGATATTAATGGAGCTAATAAAGCAAAACAGGAGAAAAATAAGAGTGAAAATCAGATTGTGGCAAAAGAATTTGAGCAACAAATGAAACCTAATAATAAACCATCTAGTGTTGCTTCTGAAATTAAATTGAAAAGTGCATGTTTACTTGCCACAAAATCTGATATTGATGAGCTAGATTTCAGCAAATCTGTTTGCTATGCTTTTGTGTGCAAAAAGGCATTATTTTCATTCGAGGACGTGCCTTCCTCTTTGCCCCCTGCTATCACTAACATTTTGCAGGAGTTCGCTGACGTCTTTCCACAAGACGTGCCACCGGGATTACCACCTATTCAAGGGATTGAGCATCAAATTGACTTAATTCCCGGTGCATCACTATCCAACCGTGCACCATGCCGTACCAATCCAGAGGAGATGAAGGAGATTATGCGTCAAGTACAGGAGCTGCTCGACAAAGGTTATATACACGAATCTCTTAGTCCTCCACAGGGAATTGAAGTTGATAAATTCAAGATTGAAGCTATTGAGAGATGGCCGCAGCCCAAAACGGTCACACAAGTGAGGAGTTTCCTTGGCCTCGCTGGTTTCTATAGGCGTTTTGTGAGAGATTTTAGCACCATTGCTGCACCTCTCAACGAGCTTACTGTAACGCTCCGAGACCGACGCTCCAGACGGCTCCCATATTTTTCGTTATCGTTGTGTGTATTTATCTGTTTGTTGCATTCATCATCGCATCATGCGCATTGCATCGACACTTCATTGACCGTTCCAGACCAATCGGGTTTTCGCTTCCCTCTTGACCATGTCCGCCTAACCCTCTTTGCACAGTGCATCGACCCCTCGCGCGCGCCCGAAAACTTCTTCGAACCCGACCCACTCAGTCGTTACCGTTGGGTCCGGATTATCCCCAAACATCTATAAAACATCTCTGCTTTCTTAATGGGACTTCCTAACCTATATTTTCTCAGCCGTCTGATTATGATCGGAGGGGCTAGAATACCCCTACCCATATCTACTAACTATATATATAAGGGGCAACCCTAGATTTTAGGCAGGCTGCCCCATCCATCTCATCGCCGCCACCACTCCACCAAATCCTCTTCCTCGGGATCCCCTCGCCCGATCTCCCTCGATCCCCTCGCCCAGCCAACCACCGAAGCCTGTAGCCTCCTCCCACCTTGGGATCATCTGCCGGCCAACCCGAGCCCCTCCTGCGCCCGAGCCCTCCGGCCTCGAGCTCCACCACGCCTCCTGCTGTGCCGAGCACACGCGGGACTCCTCGCTCCCATCATCAGCCATGAGCCCCGTCCCCGAGCTCGTACAGCCCCATGGCGCCCCGACCTCCAGATCGAGATGATCTTGATCCCGAGTCGCCAGACCAGATTCCCTCGCCCTCTCTCCTGCTCTCCTTCCCTTTCTTCCCCATCTCTCTCCCATGTTTCACCCTCTCTCTCTCTGTCTCGTTGAAACAGAGAACTCCTGCAGGTTCCCGTCGCCAACGGCCGCCATGGATGCCTCCCGAGCTCCAGTTCGCCATTTGGCCGCCAGGAACTGGTGTCCCGCGACTGGATCCGTCAAGCTCTGCCCCTCGCCAGGCCTCGCTCGCTCACCGCCGCCGCACCAAGTCCGCCTTCGTCTCTGCTTCGCCCGCTCGAACCTGCTACTGCCTGCTTTGCTCGATCGAGCAGCGCCAACGAGTTCCTCGATGCCGGGAACCGCCTCCCCGACCCTCGAACTGCCCGGATCCGCTGCGCCCGATGGTCCCTTGCCCCTGCATCGCGCTTCTGCCTCGCCCCGCGTCGCCAGCAGCAAGCTCCGCCGCGCCGACCTTTGCTTCCCCTACATCGAGCAGTCCCTGTTTCAGGGAGGGCGTGGTCACCCGATGCCTGTTGACCGCGCCTAGGCCAGCAGCCTCCAAGGGCCAGCCCCAAGCCAGCCGGCCTGTTGGCCCAATGTGAGCAGCCGCCAAACCCCTCCTGTGCACTGTTGGGCTGGCCAGTTTCGGCCCAATGCGTGTTTTTTTCCTGCCTGCGATTTTAGCTATTATCCAGAGTTACAGATTTACAGAAAAACCCTCAACATCATGCATATAATAACTCCACAACTGTGCATCGGATTAAAATAATTTAAATATGTAAAATGCTTAGAATTTCATCTAGTTTCATATTATGCTGCTTTCATCCATTTTTAAAATGTGTAACTTGCTGTTTGCTATTATTTTGCTCAAATGCCATGTTAAAATGATTTATTTCATAACTAAATAACCGTAGCTCCGAATTTAATAAACTTTATATGTACATGGGGTGGAAAAATGCATAGTTTAACATGGTGGCATTACTTTCCATGTTTAATAACTCTAAAATTGTGCATAGGGAAGAACAGTACCAAATCCAAAATATGCATATGGGGATTTTCCGGAATTGTTGTTTGTTATTTCCGGCCTCATTTAAACTTGCCTAAATAGTTAGTTTACTTATGCTTCACATCTTGCCATGTTAATCAACATTTAACATTGTTGGGTACATAAACGAGAGCGAACTAAATAACTTGAATGTGGTGTTTCGTCAATATGCAACTCGTTGCATATTGAGCTCCACTTAACTTGTAGTTTGTTTGTGCTCTTTGCTTTGCCATGCCTATTTAAACCGGACATGCATCATACTTGACTGTGCATCATGCCATGTTTATGTGATGGTTGTTTACCATGTTGTTTGCTTCTTTCCGGTTTACTTCTCCCGTTAGCTTTGGTTTCGTTCCGGAGTTGTGAGGATTCGTTCGACTACGTCCGTTTGTCTTCTTCATGGACTCGTTCTTCTTCCTTGCAGGATCTCAGGCAAGATGACCATACCCTCAAAATCACTTCTATCTTTGCTTTCTAGTTGTTCGCTCTATTGCTATGCCGCGCTACCTACCACTTGCTATATCATGCCTCCCATATTGCCATGTCAAGCCTCTAACCCACATTTCCTAGCAAACCGTTGTTTGGCTATGTTACTACTTTTGCTCAGCCCCTCTTATAGCGCTGCTAGTTGCAGGTGAAGATGAAGATTGTTCCATGATGGAACATGGATATGTTGGGATATCACAATATCTCTTATTTTAATTAATGCATCTATATACTTGGTAAAGGGTGGAAGGCTCGGCCTTATGCCTGGTGTTTTGTTCCACTCTTGTCGCCCTAGTTTCCGTCATACCGGTGTTATGTTCCTTGATTTTGCGTTCCTTACGCGGTTGGGTGTTATGGGAACCCCTTGACAGTTCTCTTTGAATAAAACTCCTCCAGCAAGGCCCAACCTTGGTTTTACATTTGCCTAACAACCTATTACCCTTCCCTTAGGTCGGCCAACCCGAGGGTCATCTTTATTTTAACCCCCCCGGGCCAATGCTTCTCTAAGTGTTGGTCAGAACCGAGCGGCCTGCGGGGCCACCTCAGGGAAATTTGAGGGCTGGTTTTACTCGTAGCTTTTCTCATCCGGTGTGTCCTGAGAACGAGATACGTGCGACTCCTATCGGGATTGTCGACACATCGGGCGGCTTTGCTGGTCTTGTTTTACCATTGTAGAAATGTCTTGTAAACGGGATTCCGAGACTGAGCGGGTCTTCCCGGGAG
The DNA here is from genome assembly GCF_018294505.1 of Triticum aestivum. Classification (NCBI taxonomy): domain Eukaryota; kingdom Viridiplantae; phylum Streptophyta; class Magnoliopsida; order Poales; family Poaceae; genus Triticum; species Triticum aestivum. The sequence goes on along the minus strand of NC_057811.1, from coordinate 193,173,950 downwards.
AAGGAATATCCTTCGTTGACCGTGAGAACTTGTGATGGGCTAAGTTGGGACACCCCTGCAGGGTATAAACTTTCGAGAGCCGTGCCCGCGGTTATGTGGCAGATGGGAATTTGTTAATGTTCGATTGTAGATAACTTGACACTTGACTTAATTAAAATGCATCAACCGCGTGTGTAGCCGTGATGATCTCTTTTCTGCGGAGTCCGGGAAGTGAACACGGTTCTTGTGTTATGTTTGAACGTAAGTAGTTTCAGGATCACTTCTAGCTTCTCGACCGTTGCGTTGCTTCTCTTCTCGCTCTTATTTGCATATGTTAGCCACCATATATGCTTAGTGCTTGCTGCAGCTCCACCTCACTACCTTCTCCTACCCATAAGCTTAAATAGTCTTGATCTCGCGGGTGTGAGATTGCTGAGTCCTCGTGACTCACAGATTATGCCAAAACAGTTGCAGGTGCCGATGGTCCCAGTACATGTGACACAACCGGGCTCAAGTGGGAGCTCGAGGAAGACCTTTGATCGTTTCTATGTTTCGTTTCTTGATGGTCAGTAGTGGTGCCCAGTTGGGACGATCAGGGATCTAGCATTTGGGGTTATCTTCTTTTCATTTGGATTTGACCGTAGTCGGTCTATGTGTGTATTTTGAATGATGTATGAATTTATTAATGTATTGTGTGAAGTGGCGATTGTAAGCCAACCCTCTTTATCCCATTCTTGTTCATTACATGGGATTGTGTGAAGATGACCCTTCTTGCGACAAAACCTACAATGCGGTTATGCCTCTAAGTCGTGCCTCGACATGTGAGAGATATAGCCGCATCGTGGGTGTTACACTTACAAAGAAGGATGTGCCTTTTGTTTGGGGTACCGCACAGGAAGAAGCCTTCACGGTATTGAAAGATAAGTTGACACATGCTCCTTTACTCCAACTTCCTGATTTTAATAAGACTTTTGAGCTTGAATGTGATGCTAGTGGAATTGGATTAGGAGGCGTGTTATTACAAGATGGCAAACATGTTGCATACTTTTCTGAAAAATTGAGTGGGCCTAGTCTGAACTATTCTACTATGATAGAATTATATGCTCTTGTTCGGACCTTAGAAACATGGCAAAACTATTTATGGCCCAAAGAATTTGTTATACATTCTGATCATGAATCTTTGAAACACATTAAAAGTCAAGCAAAACTGAACCGTCGACATGCTAAATGGGTTGAATTTATTGAGACTTTCCCTTATGTCATTAAACACAAGAAGGGTAAAGAAAATGTTATTGCTGATGCATTATCTCGTCGTTATACTATGCTTTCACAACTTGACTTTCAAATATTTGGTTTGGAGACCATCAAAGATCAATATGTGCATGATGCCGAATTTAAAGATGTATTGCAGAATTGTAAAGAAGGTAGAACATGGAACAAGTTCGTCGTTAACAATGGATTTGTGTTTTGTGCTAATAGGCTATGCATTCTAGCTAGCTCCATTCGTCTTTTGTTGTTGCAGGAGGCGCATGGAGGAGGACTAATGGCACACTTTGGCGTGAAGAAGACGGAGGATATACTTGCTACACATTTCTTTTGGCCAAAGATGAGACGAGATGTTGAGCGTTTTGTTGCTCGCTGCACTACATGTCAAAAAGCTAACTCATGACTCAATCCTCATGGTTTATATATGCCTTTGCCTGTACCTAGTGTTCCTTGGGAGGATATATCTATTTACTTTGTTTTTGGTTTACCTCGAACAAAGAAGGGTAGGGATAGCATATTTGTTGTCGTGGATAGGTTCTTGAAAATCACACACTTTATACCATGTCATAAAAGCGATGATGATGTTATGTTGCTGATTTGTTCTTTCGTGAAATTATTCGCTTGCATGGTGTGCTAAATACTATTGTTTTAGATCGTGATACTAAATTTCTTACCCACTTTTGGAGATGTTTATGGGCTAAGTTGGGGACTAAACTGCTTTTTAGTACTACATGTCATCCCCAAACTGATGGACAAACTGAAGTAGTCAATAAAACATTGTCTACCATGCTTAGGGCTGTTTTGAAGAATAACAAGAAAATGTGGGAAGAATGCTTGCCTCATATTGAATTTGTTTATAATCGTTCATTGCATTCTACTACTAAGATGTGCCCTTTTGAAATTGTGTACGATTTCCTACCTCGTGCACCTATTGATTTGTTGCCTCTTCCATCTTCCGAGAAGGTTAATTTTGATGCTAAACAACGTGCTGAATTGATTTTTCAAATGCATGAGTTAACTAAGGAAAACATTGAGCGTATGAATGCTAAATATAAACTTGCTGGAGATAAGGGTAGAAAACATGTTGTGTTCGCACCTGGAGATCTTGTTTGGTTACATTTGCGTAAGGATAGATTTCCTGATTTCCGCAAATCAAAGCTAATGCCACGTGTTGATGGTCCTTTTAAGGTGTTAGAGAAAATAAATGATAATGCATATAAACTTGAGCTGCATGCAGATTTTGGGGTTAGTCCCACGTTTAACATTCTAGATTTGAAGCCTTATTTGGGTGAGGAAGATGAGCTTCCGTCGAGGACGACTTCATTTCAAGAAGGGGAGGATGATGAGGACATCAATACCATTGTTACACCCACAGCCCCTACTGCTACATATACTGGACCAATTACTAGAGCTCGCGCACGCCAATTAAATTATCAGGTACTTTCTTTTCTTGGTAATGATTCTAATGTTCATGAGAATATAATGTTGCCTAAATTGGATACATTTGTTTTGCTTACAAATGAAGGGCCTGGCATGGATAAGAGGGATGAACACTAGAGCAAGACCAAGCTTGGAGATGATGGCATGCGCAAGCGGAACAAGAACGGAGTTACAAGTGATGATTTCAGGACTTTGAAGCCACCATAAGGAGTGCATGAAGCCTTGGACGAAATATACAAGATGCCAGTTCATAAATTTTGTCCAGAGGCTATTCTAGGTGCTGCGTCACCTTGTTATTGGGCTAGGCCCATGTAATTTCGAAATACTTAAGTATAGGTTGTTTTTAGAGTCCGTATGTGTGGGAAAACAAGAGTTAGGGTTGGTTTCGGACCCCTCCCTCAAGGGCCACAAAATTCCCCCCTCTTCCTCCATATATACAGCCCTTAGGGCGTCATTTAGACTTTGGGTTTTTTTACATTAAAGTTCGCCATAGCTGCAACTTCGCGTACTTCGTTTCTGTTCAACGACAAGACAAAGGTGTTACAGAACCCCACCTTGATCAATAAAGCTTTCCTCTTATATTCGCAATATCCAGATTGTGATCTTAGTTTCTTGCTTGTTCTTTGTTTGCCTGCAGGAAACAGACCTTCGTGGTCAGGTTGATCATGCTCCGGCATGGTCAATAACCTCTCGTAGTTGGTTTAGCGATTGCTAAGGCGCGACGTCCTCGCACGTTCGTAGTCGGATCGTCAAAGTCGACTTCCTCCAAAACGATAGCCACCATCTCATCGAAAGACGGGACACCTCCGCCTCTATCAGGAAGTATGTTAGACATAGATGTGTTTGTCACGTGTTTCATGATGCTCTCCATGCGCTTCAATTCTTGTCTTTCATGTGAGCATCATCGAAATCTCAATGCCTAGCTAAAAAGGCTTTAAAGAAAAGCGCTTGTTGGGAGGTAACCCAATTTTATTCTTGTTCTTTGCATTTTGTTCCTGTTTTGTAACATCCCAAAATTCTAAATTTTGGAATGTTATAATAAATAGATAGATTTGATTGTTTGTTGGATTGTTGTGTGATTGATTGACTGAAAATGAGTGAATTCGAAATCTTTTGAAAGTTAAATGGGAGGGAATAAAAGGACTTTCCCAAACTTTCATTTTGCTTTTATGATCTTCATGAATTCAAATTCTTTTCATCACAAAACCCTCGAGAAAAGATGACATGACTTCTTCCATTTATTTAAATGAAAAGGGGTGTTGAAAATATTTGAATATCATTTGAAAATATTTCCAATTCAGAAACTTCAAGCAACTCAATGATTTTCATGAGAGAAGATAAAATGACTTCTTCAAAACATATGAAATATGAGTTGGAAGTTTAAAAGGATCTAATTTAAAGTCCTTTTGGAAATTATTTTCAATTTGGAATATTTGGGTTTTATTCAAATTATTTTTCTCCAAAATAAAAATATATGGAAAATAGGGTAACATGATTCCCTACAACAGAAAATTGCAGAGAAATAAATTTGAATTAATTTTGGTATTTTGAAAATGATTTTTATTGGATTTTAGTAGAGCAGTAGCACTCTTTGATTTATTTGAAGTTTTGTGGATTTTATTTAATGCTATAAAAATGACCATGCTGTAGGAAATCTTTTTCTGAAAATTTTGATATAAAATATGCGTATGTACAATTTTATTTTAGTTTTCGTTATACAGTTTTCCTTTTTGTTTCTAATAAAAAAACTGTACGTGCCGCCCAAATTTTATCCGTCACCTACGTGCACAGTGCACCCATGCCGGCACATGCTCTTTTTTTGGTTATGTTTGCAGAAAAAAATTCTTTTTCTTAAATTTTTTTTCCTTCTTTTAGTGTTTGAAAAAAAAATGCCGCACGCACACGCGCGGCCGGCCGAAGCTTTAGGCCCATGCGCTTTTCTTTTTGTTTTGTTTTTCGTCTAAGTTTAGTCCCACATTGCCTAGCCTTTGACCTTTAAGCCTTTTTCCGCCAATAAATATAGACCCATAGAGCCTCCAAAAATCATCCGATTCGGGTTAAATCAAAATTTTAGTTTGACTAGATTCCTTAAAGAAAAATATATTTCTCCTCTCCGGCGGGACTTTTGGAAGTTGTCTCCTCACTCCGAAGTCGTCTTTTATGTATATTTATTCGTTCTCTGTATTTATGCGTTATACCTAATTTTTTTAGCCGTAGCTATTTTTCTTCTGCAAAACAGCTTGACCCTGATTTTTCAAATAGCCATAACTTTTTACTCGTTCATCCAAATTAGATGAAACCAGCGCCTATAGTTTCGTCTTGTTTTCACCTATCCAGTTAACCTGTCACGTCAACTTTTTGAAATTTTCAAATTTAGAAATTTGTTCAAATTCATATTCAAACTTCTTTTGTTCATAACTTAAGTTCCGTAACTCCGTTTGAGTTGATTCTTTTTGCAAAGCGAAGCTCTTGACCTAAACTTTCTGATAAGGCCAAATCCATCTAATTTTGGTACTGTTAGAAATTGTTTTATGTTGCAAGAGTTATTTGCTTGGTTTTGAAGTTTTCTGAATTGTTTTCCTCGTTCTTTCTGATCTTTTGAGTGATTGCTTATGTGTGGTTACCATTGCTTGCTTAAGATAGATTGATCGGAGTGTGACGAGTAGATCTATCCAGAGTAGTGAGTGCGAATCGTCTTCATCAATATTCCAGGCAAATAACACTTTGATCATACCTCTTTACTACCCAGTTTTATTGCATTAGATCAACCCTCAAACATTGCATGATTAGAATCTAATTAAATTGTGGGTATTGGGAAGTAGATGAGGTAGTACCTATTGCCTTGTTTATTATCAAACCTTTGGGAGTTACTTCTACGTTTGCTTATATTGTTATGCTATGCTCGTAGACATGGATTGGGTTTGAGTGTATCCATGGCAGATGTGAGATTGTTAATATATGGTTAAACTTAACGTGGCAACTAAAACTCACATCTGGGTGGACTGAGGTACCTGGGTATTCCAGGATTGCCTGTTTTTCTAAGGACCGCCACCCAGGCTCAAAGGGATCATGAGATTATTCTTGCTAGAAACTTCCATGTGCAGCCACAAGCTATTATGGGCTCTAGCATAGTTGATTAAGTTGTGTGAGCTCTTGAAGAGGTAGACTAGCAGATGTAGGGGTTGTAGGTGGTACTGTCTACCCGGAGTAGAGAGTTAACGCTTCTGAAAGACTGTGTCTCGGTCATCCGTTTCTCAAACATCATGTAGTGCGAGAATCCAAGCGGAGGAGATCGAGTCTTGTGGGGAAAAGTGCACAAACCTCTGCAGAGTGTACAAACTAATCATGGTTAGCCGTGTCCCCGGTTATGGACATCTTGAGTATCTAGTTCTTGGATTATCCCGTTGATCTCATCATGTTACTTTAATTAATATTGTTGGGTTAATGATGATACTTAATTGGGATTGAGATGCTGTCAACCATCTCAATGTTTCACAACCACCATGATAGTTAAATAAAATTTATTCCTTTGCAGTAGGGAAAAATTGGCTTTTCGCAAAAACATTATAACCATAGAGCTTTTCCACCAGCCATATATGCATGTAGTGATAGCCCTTGTTCATCATTTCTCTATGGTGTGAATTTGCCAGCATATTCCATGTGCTGACCCGTTTTCGGGCTGCAACGTTTCATGTTGCAGGATTCTTACGACGAGTAAGTGATACGTTAGGGTTACGATTTCTACACTCAACTTTGCCGTTGGTGTTGATGGGAATCCACAACCTTGTTACTTCCGCTATTTGGATTGAGGTAATAGTATTTACGTTACTTTATACATGTGATTTACCTCTGTTATAAATCCTCGAGTACTGTGTGTGTCAGCATACCGATCCAGGGATGACACTTAAGCACAGAGACTTGATCCATTCGGGTCGGGTCGCTACAAGATGGTATCAGAGCACATGTTGACTGTAGGACGTGACCCTAGAAACTGGCAAGCCCATAGGAAGGATTTTCCCTAAAACTTTCCTTTTCAAAAAGATCTTTTACCTCTCTCCTTTTCTGAGCTTATTCAAATATTCCCTTTAAGTGAGACCATACCCTTTTTCCTTTTGGACCACTTGAAGATTCGACGGATAAGACCACTTCAAGAAGTACAGGATATCGGACAACTAAGACCATTCGGAATGAAGAGGATTTTTCCATGCATTATGATAATGGAAACTACAACGGTTGAAGACTCCGAAGACTGGGAGAATTTGAAGGCTCTGAAGAATTGCCAGATGTGTATGACCTAGGAAGGTTACCCTTATGGAACTTGGCAGACTATGGAAGCCGTCAATGCCCGAGATCAAGGTGTATCGGAGAAAGACCGAAACATGGAGAGTTAGAAACTCAAAGTTTTTGTTAAGAAAACCCAAAGACAGGAGATATCAGTTATGGAATGAAAGCTCATGGCAGTAACATGGGCATAAACACGGCTATCCATGATGTTATCGTCCGCTTATGCTATTGTCACCGTGCCGAGTTAAGCATGCATATGCATGGAAGGATTGGATGGTAGAAGGCTGATGGAGCACCTATCAGCAAGATGAAGTTTTAACTTTAGACCGGTGTATCACCAGGATCTGGAGTATTACATCAAGAAGTTTTTGACAAAGAAGTGTTTCGTGAAGAACTCAGAACCCAGAAACTGAAAGTAGCCAAGCTGGGAAAGCAAAACCTCGAGATAACGGAGACTCGTCAGGAACTGAAGGACAGTAGGATCATGGTTCATGTCAAGGATGTTGAGACCCAGAAGTTGGAGCGCAACTCCAGAAATATTAAAGGACGTCACGAGAGACTTCGCGTCAACAGAGATGATTTGGCAAAAGAACTTGAGAAGGACAAGCATGATTGGAAGAAGCCATCGGAGACATTAACAAGACTTGAAGAGTTTGGCGACGTTGAAGACTTATTGACCTTTAGAAGACCAAACCCCTGTTATACCTACGTTAGATGCGACGTTTGTGAGCTGTCATTTGTTTGTTGTTTTTCCGACAGCCACAATAAAAACCTGTCTCTTCAAAACTATTGTTTGTATTGTGTGCATCCCTCTCGACCTCTCTTATCTCACCCCAAACCCATGGACCCAATAGAGGATGAATGGAGATGAGCTTGTATTTTCTGGACCGATGAGTCAATTGGAGACGGACCGATGGATTCAGAACATGGAGGATCACATGAAGAATAACCCTATAGTCGGAAAGGATATGACCCGGCATGCTCTTCAATGTTTTGAAAGAGGTGCTGCTACTTGGTGGAGGATGTACCAAACCATCAATGGATGGCAAGGAGTAACCACTTGGAAAGAATTTAAGTGGACTCTACAAAGATCTCGTCTTGTGTCCCAGAAATTGAAGCCTTATGGAAAGGATATGAAGAAACCTTGTGCATACAAGCCTTGTGGAGAAATAGGACACAACCATAAGGAACACAAGGATGAATGCCCAAATTGTGAAGGAAGTCACCCAGTTGAAGAATGCCCAACTAGGCAGATCACTTGTTTCTTGTGTGAAGGGACTACCCACTACCCTGCTCAGTGTCACATCTACCCCATGGTACAAAGGACCATCCAGCAGAAGAAAGAAGCAATGAAAAGAGCCCTCATGGAAATTTTAGAGGAATCTGTGATGAAGGAAGAGGTGGAGGACACACCCAAAGAAGAACCAATTAAACCCTGCACCAAGTCATGCTATTCATGTGGAGAAGAAGGACACATCTCCCAAAATTGTCTGAATGGGGATTTAGTAGAATTCCCGACAGAGGAAGTAGAGTATGACCCACAGGAAATAGAAGCCCTGATTGGAACGGAAAAGTCCAGGAAGAGAAGTAGATTGGATCCCAGGAACAACCCAATTTCTACAAAAAAGACCTGAGTCATATCACATGTTTCAGGTGCAAAAATTCAGGACACTACTTCAATGATTGCCCAAAAGGGAAGATGAGGACCCCAGGAGGCTATATAATCACAAGGAAACCTCGAGATATGTCAGAAGTAATATGTTTCCGTTGTGATGAAGCAGGGCACTTTGCCAGAGAATGCCCCAAGGAGACGGAGACTTGTGATAAATAGTTGAGTGCAACGAGAAAAATAGTAGTAGTAGTGTGGACATTTCTTTTATTAGTGAGGTGTCGGGTTGAGGCATGTAATGGAATGCAGGAGATTGTAATAATTTGAGAATCAATAAAGTTAGCATCATTGGTATTGATTTGGATTTTATGAGTTGTTACTCTATGAAGAAAGATTTTGACCATTTTCGAGGATATGAGAAATATGGTCTATGGAAGATTGTGCATTTTAAAGGTGGTAGTACCCTGTGAGGAAACTTGACCCTTGGAAAAAGGTAATGATATTCCACGAAGTGGATTTCGAACAAAATAAGTATGAGTTTTATCTCGATATGTTGGATACCCCAAGAATATGAGGGTATGGAGTATTATTGGATGTAAAGGAGGTAGTCTATGAAATTGGAGACAGAGCATGTCTTCGTGTGTCCCCTCTGCGAGGAGTTAAACTATTTGGAGTTAAGGGAAAGTTAGCCCCGAGATTTGTAGGACCATACCGAGTTTTGGAGCGTATGGGAGAAGTGGCCAACAAGCTGGAGTCACCCGAAGGACTGTCAGGAGTTCATGATGTGTTTCACGTTTCCCAGTTGAAGAAGTGCCATGCAGAGATGGCCAATATTCCCCTGTAAGGACGCTTGACCCTGGAAAGGATAATGATGTTCCACGAAGTGGAGTATGGACTTCATAAGTATAAGTTTTTTTATCTCGGTATGTGGGATATCCCCCGAGGATGAAGAGATGAATTACTATTGGATATAAAGGAGGTATGATGTTGGAAATATGGATCAATGGAATTCCATGATGAGTCTGAGTAATCATGTCCTAGTTGGTGCCAATAGAAGGAAGGAAGACAGTACAATTGGATGGATTTAAGAATACTAGGAAGTTGGATGTTGGATTAAGGATCAGTTGCCCGATGATGAGTTCAAGGTTTACAAGTGATGAGATGGGCCATAACCCACAGGCCCCAGGACCTGCCAAGAAGCAAGCACATTCTTGCTGAAGGAAAAACCCTGGAAGAAGTTACGATTTTATCGACAAACGATCTTATAGGAGTTACGCAAAACCTGAGGGTTGGGAAGGAACGATAGATGTTTGTTTGGCTTGCAGAATTCATGGATTTATCCGAACTTGGTTCGTCGACAAGAGAAATTCTGCAATGCTTGCGAGGATGACCGAGTGTTAGAATGCGAGGTTCACTAAACCATATACAAGGTAATGATTTGGGTGCGGGATGGATTGATCACCATACCGACTTACTCTTATTGCTCGCTTTGCTATATGGGATGGTAAATCTGAGTGACCTACCTATAGTAGAGAGACGACGGTATTAAACCTTGCTTGAACCTTAGAATGGTATAAGAATGTTTCCCTTGTACACGGCAGTTGATGCCAATCGTAGGTTATACGGTGAGGATCAACCAGACCCATTTCCTGCAGGAGAAACCATAAATCGTTGACCACCATGAGATATCGATAGTTGTTTAGTTTTGGCGCCAGACCCATCAGCTAAGAAGACCCAGTCATGGAAGAACCATACCAAGATGAAAGGATACAGAAGAATTGAGGAAAAAGGTTATGCCACTACCGGAAGAGCCCATTATCCTTACGATCTGAGCAGACCGACACTGTCAACAATAAGGATGGAGTATACGAGTTTTGGTGGAACCGTAACAATGCTTCTAAGGGTGGTAGCACCCCAGACCCCTGAGATGATCGATGGATTTTGAGAAGACCCCAAACCTAACTTATTTCTTTCTAGCCTCTCCGAATCTCGAGGACGAGATTCATTTTAAGGGTGGTAGGTTTGTAACATCCCAAAATTCTAAATTTTGGAATGTTATGATAAATAGATAGATTTGATTGTTTGTTGGATTGTTGTGTGATTGATGGACTGAAAGTGAGTGAATTCGAAATCTTTTGAAAGTTAAATGAGAGGGAATAAAAGGACTTTCCCAAACTTTCATTTTGCTTTTATGATCTCCATGAATTCAAATTCTTTTCATCACAAAACCCTCGAGAGAAGATGACATGACTTCTTCCATTTATTTAAATGAAAAGGGGTGTTGAAAATATTTGAATATCATTTGAAAATATTTCCAATTCAGAAACTTCAAGCAACTCAATGATTTTCATGAGAGAAGATAAAATGACTTCTTCAAAACATATGAAATATGAGTTGGAAGTTTAAAAGGATCTGATTTAAAGTCCTTTTGGAAATTATTTTCAATTTGGAGTATTTGGGTTTTATTCAAATTATTTTTCTCCAAAATAAAAATATATGGAAAATAGGGTAACATGATTCCCTACAACAGAAAATTGGAGAGAAATAAATTTGAATTAATTTTGGTATTTTGAAAATGATTTTTATTGGATTTTAGTAGAGCTGTAGCACTCTTTGATTTATTTGAATTTTTGTGGATTTTATTTAATGCTAGAAAAATGCCCATGCTGTAGGAAATCTTTTTTTGAAAATTTTGATATATAATATGCCTATGTACAATTTTATTTTCATTTTTGTTATACAGTTTTCCTTTCTGTTTCTAATAAAAAAACTGTACGTGTCGCCCAAATTTTATCCGTCGCCTACGTGCACAGTGCACCCATGCCGGCCCATGTTGTTTTTTTATTATGTTTGCAGAAAAAAAATATTTTTTCTTTTTCTTAATTTTTTTCCTTCTTTTAGTGTTTGAAAAAAAAACTGCCGCGCGCGCGAGGCCGGCCGAAGCTTTAGGCCCATGCACTTTTCTCTTCTCTCTTTTTTGTTTTTCGTCTAAGTTTAGTCCCACATTGCCTAGCCTTTGACCTTTAAGCCTTTTTCCGCCAATAAATATAGACCCATAGAGCCTCCAAAAATCATCTGATTCGGGTTAAATCAAAATTTTGGTTTGACTAGACTCCTTAAAGAAAAATATATTTCTCCTCTCCGGCGGGACTTTTGGAAGTTGTCTCCTCACTCCGAAGTCGTCTTTTAGGTATATTTTTTCGTTCTATGTATTTATGCGTTAGACTTATTTTTTTTAGCCGTAGCTATTTTTCTTCTGCAAAACAGCTTGGCCCTGATTTTTCAAAGCCATAACTTTTTACTCGTTCATCCAAATTAGATCCAGCGCAAATAGTTTCGTCTTGTTTTCACCTATCCAGTTAACCTGTCACGTCAACTTTTTGAAATTTTCAAATTTTGAAATTTGTTCAAATTCATATTCAAACTTCTTTTGTTCATAACTTAAGTTCCGTAACTCCGTTTGAGTTGATTCTTTTTGCAAAGCGAAGCTCTTGACCTAAACTTTCTGATAAGGCCAAATCCATCTAATTTTGGTACTGTTAGAAATTGTTTTATGTTGCAAGAGTTATTTGCTTGGTTTTGAAGTTTTCCGAATTGTTTTCCTCGTTCTTTCTGGTCTTTTGAGTGATTGCTTATGTGTGGTTACCATTGCTTGCTTACGATAGATTGACCGGAGTGTGACGAGTAGATCTATCCAGAGTATTGAGTGCGAATCATCTTCATCAACATTGCAGGCAAGTAACACTTTGATCATACCTCTTTACTACCCAGTTTTATTGCATTAGATCAACCCTCAAACATTGCATGATTAGAATCTAATTAAATTGTGGGTATTGGGAAGTAGATGAGGTAGTACCTATTGCCTTGTTTATTATCAAACCTTTGGGAGTTACTTCTACGTTTGCTTATATTGCTATGCTATGCTCGTAGACGTGGATTGGGTTTGAGTGTATCCATGGCAGATGTGAGATTGTTAATATATGGTTAAACTTAACGTGGCAACTAAAACTCACATCTGGGTGGATTGAGGTACCTGGGTATTCCAGGGTTGCCTGTTTTTCTAAGGACCGCCACCCAGGCTCAAAGGGATCATGAGATTATTCTTGCTAGAAACTTCCGTGTGCAGCCACAAGCTATTATGGGCTCTAGCATAGTTGATTAAGTTGTGTGAGCTCTTGAAGAGGTAGACTAGCAGATGTAGGGGTTGTAGGTGGTACCGTCTACCCGGAGTAGAGAGTTAACGCTTCTGAAAGACTGTGTCTCGGTCATCCGTTTCTCAAACACCATGAAGTGCGAGAATCCCAACGGAGGAGATCGAGTCTTGTGGGGAAAAGTGCACAAACCTCTGCAGAGTGTACAATCTAATCATGGTTAGCCATGTCCCCGGTTATGGACATCTTGAGTATCTAGTTCTTGGATTATCCCGTTGATCTCATCATGTTATTTTAATTAATATTGTTGGGTTAATGATGATACTTAATTGGGATTGAGATGCTGTCAACCATCTCAATGTTTCACAACCACCATGATAGTTAAATAAAATTTATTCCTTTGCAGTAGGGAAAAATTGGCTTTTCGCAAAAACATTATAACCATAGAGCTTTTCCACCAGCCATATATGCATGTAGTGATAGCCCTTGTTCATCATTTCTCTATGGTGTGAATTTGCCAGCATATTCCATGTGCTGACCCGTTTTCGGGCTGCAACGTTTCATGTTGCAGGATTCTTATGACGAGTAAGTGATACGTTAGGGTTACGATTTCTACACTCAACTTTGCCGTTGGTGTTGATGGGAATCCACAACCTTATTACTACCGCTATTTGGATTGAGGTAATAGTATTTACGTTACTTTATACATGTGATTTACCTCTGTTATAAATCCTCGAGTACTGTGTGTGTCAGCATACCGATCCAGGGATGACACTTAAGCACAGAGACTTGATCCATTCGGGTCGGGTCACTACATGTTTAGTAATAAATAATTCATATAGCCTCTGTTTAGATGTGGTTTTATGTTTTAATTAGTGTTTGTGCCAAGTAGAACCTTTGGGAAGACATGGGTGAAGTCTTTGAAATCTTGCTGTAAAAAACAGAAACTTTTGCGCTCACGAGATTAGATACCATTTTTTACTGGAGAGTGAATTTAGGTTGATTCTTTTTGTAGATTATTAATAGACAAATTCCTCACGTCCACCAGTTTATTTGAGAATTTTTGGAGTTCCATAAGTATACATTTGATACAGATTGCTACAGACTGTTCTGTTTTGACAGATTCTGTTTTCGTGTGTTGTGTGCTTATTTTGATGAATCTATGGCTAGTATCAGGGGTATGAACCATAGATAAGTTGGAATACAGTAGGTTTAACACCAATATAAATAAAGAATGAGTTCATTACAGTACCTTAAATGGTGGTTTGTTTTCTTACACTAACGGAGCTCATGAGATTTTCTGTTTAAGTTTTGTGTTGTGAAGTTTTCAAGTTTTTGGGTAAAGATTTGGTGGATTTTGGAATAAGGAGTGGCAAGAGCCTAAGCTTGGGGATGCCCAAGGCACCCCAAGGTAAAATTAAAGGACAACCAAAAGCCTAAGCTTGGGGATGCCCCGGAAGGCATCCCCACTTTCGTCTTCGTCTATCGGTAACTTTACTTGAGGCTATATCTTTATTCACCACATGATATGTGTTTTGCTTGGAGTGTCTTGTATGATTTGAGTCTTTGCTTTATAGTTCACCACAATCATACTTTATGTACACACCTTTTGGGAGAGACACATGAATCGGAATTTATTAGAATACTCTATGCGCTTCACTTATATCTTTTGAGCTAGATAATTTTGCTCTAGTGCTTCGCTTATATCTTTTTAGAGCACGGTGGTGGTTTTATTTTATAGAAATTATTGATCTCTCATTCTTCACTTATATTATTTTGAGAGTCTTTTAGAACAGCATGGTAATTTTCTTTGGCTAGAAAATTAGTCCTAATATGATGAGCGTCCAAGATGGGTATAATAAAAACTATCATATAAAGTGCATTGAATACTATGAGAAGTTTGATTCCTTATGATTGTTTTGAGATATAAAGATGGTGATATTAGAGTAATGCTAGTTGAGTAGTTGTGAATTTGAGAGATACTTGTGTTAAAGTTTGTGATTCCCATATCATGCACGTATGGTGAACCGTTATGTGATGAAGTCGGAGCATGATTTATTTATTGATTGTCTTCCTTATGAGTGGCGGTCGGGGACGAGCGATGGTATTTTCCTACCAATCTATCCCCCTAGGAGCATGTGCGTAGTACTTCATTTCGATAACTAATAGATTTTTGCAATAAGTATGTGAGTTCTTTATGACTAATGTTGAGTCCATGGATTATACGCACTCTCACCCTTCCACCATTGCTAGCCTCTCTAATACCGCACACGTTTCACCGGTATCATACACCCATCATATACCTTCCTCAAAACAGCCACCATACCTACCTATCATGGCATTTCCATAGGCATTCTGAGATATATTGCCATGCAACTTTCC
The DNA here is from genome assembly GCF_018294505.1 of Triticum aestivum. NCBI lineage: Eukaryota > Viridiplantae > Streptophyta > Magnoliopsida > Poales > Poaceae > Triticum > Triticum aestivum. The sequence continues at coordinate 193,158,839 of NC_057811.1, read as the reverse complement.
ACTGTTCCGTTTACTATGACACACTCCATCATTGTCATATTGCTTTGCATGATCATGTAGTTGACATCGTATTTGTGGCAAAGCCACCATTCATAATTCTTTCATACATGTCACTCTTGATTCATTGCATATCCCGGTACACCGCCGGAGGCATTCACATCAAGTCATATTTGTTCTAAGTATAGAGTTGTAATTCTTGAGTTGTAAGTCGGGATGAGACTCCAGACGAAAAAAGAGAGGCCAAAGAAGCCCAAATAAAAAAAGAGGCCAAAGAAGCCCACCCAAAAAATGACGATGAGAGAAAAAGAGAAAAGGGACAATTTTACTATCCTTATTTCCACACTTGTGCTTCAAAGTAGCACCGTGATCTTCATGATAGAGAGTCTCTTATTTTGTCACTTTCATATACTAGTGGAAATTTTTCATTGTAGAACATGGCTTGTATATTCCAATGATGGGCTTCCTCAAAATGCCCTAGGTCTTCGTGAGCAAGCGAGTTGGATGCACACCCACTTAGTTTCTTTTGTTGAGCTTTCATACACTTATAGCTCTAGTGCATCTGTTGCATGGCAATCCCTACTCACTCACATTGATATCTACTGATGGGCATCTCCATAGCCCGTTGATACGCCTAGTTGATGTGAGACTATCTTCTCCTTTTTGTCTTCTCCACAACCACCATTCTATTCCACCTATAGTGCTATGTCCGTGGCTCACACTCATGTATTGAGTGAAAGTTGAAAAGGTTTGAGAACATCAAAGTATGAAACAATTACTTGGCTTGTCATCGGGGTTGTGCATGATTAAATACTTTGTGTGATGAAGATAGAGCATAGCCAGACTATATGATTTTGTAGGGATAACTTTCTTTGGACATGTTATTTTGAGAAGACATGATTGCTTTATTAGTATGCCTGAAGTATTATTATTTTTATGTCAATATTAAAATTTTGTCTTGAATCTTTCGGATCTGAACATTCATGCCACAATAAAGAAAATTACATTGAAAATTATGTTAGGTAGCATTCCACATCAAAAATTCTGTTTTTATCATTGACCTACTCGATGACGAGCATGAATTAAGCTTGGGGATGCTGATACGTCTCCAACGTATCTATAATTTTTGACTGTTCCATGCTATTATATTATCTATTTTGGATGTTCTTTTATATTATTTTTTGGGCTTTAATATGCTCTTTTATATTATTTTTTGGGACTAACCTATTAACCGGAGGCCCAGTGCCAGTTGCTGTTTTCTGCCTATTTCAGTGTTTCGCAGAGATGGAATATCAAATGGAATCCAAACGGAACGAAACCTTCGCGAGGATCTCTCTTGGAACGAACGCAATCCAGGAGACTTGGAGTGGAAGTCAGAGACGCAACAAGGCGGCCACGAGGCAGGAGGGCGCGCCCAGGGGGGTAGGCGACCCCCACCCTCGTGGGCCCCTCGTAGCTCCACCGACCTACTTATTTCTCCTATATATACTCTTATACCCTGAAAACAACCAGGGGTGCCATGAAACCACTTTTCCACCACCGCAACCTTCTGTAACCGTGAGATCCCATCTTGGGGCCTTTTTCAGCGATCTGCCGGAGGGGGATTCGATCACGGAGGGCTTCTACATCAACACCATAGCCTCTTCGATGATGTGTGAGTAGTTTACCACAGACCTTCGGGTCCATAGTTATTAGCTAGATGGCCTCTTCTTTCTCTTTGGTTCTCAATACAAAGTTCTCCTCGGTGTTCTTGGAGATCTATTTGATGTAATACTTTTTGTGGTGTGTTTGCCGAGATCCGATGAATTGTGGGTTTATGATCAAGATTATCTATGAACAATATTTGATTCTTCTCTGAATTATTATATGCATGATTTGATATCCTTGCAAGTCTCTTCGAATTATCGGTTTAGTTTGGCCTACTTGATTGATCTTTCTTGCAATGGGAGAAGTGCTTAGCTTTGGGTTCAATCTTGCAGTGCTCGATCCCAGTGATAGAAAGGGAACCAACACGTATTGTATTGTTGCCATCGAGGATAAAAAGATGGGGTTTATATCATATTGTTTGAGTTTATCCCTGTACATCATGTCATCTTGCTTAATGCGTTACTCTATTCTTATAAACTTAATACTCTAGATGCATGCTGGATAGCGGTCGATGTGTGGAGTAATAGTAGTCGATGCAGAATCGTTTTGGTCTACTTGACACGGACGTGATGCCTATATTCATGATCATTGCTTAAATATTCTCATAACTATGCGCTTTTCTATCAATTACTCACCCACCGTAATATATGCTATCTTGAGAGAAGCCACTAGTGAAACCTATGCCCCCGGGTCTATTTTACATCATATTAGTTTATCGTCAACTTTCCAATTTCTGTTGGCGTTTATTTTGCAATCTTTACTTTCCAATCTATACAACAAAAATACCAAAAATATTTATCTTATTATCTGTATCAGATCTCACTTTTGCAAGTGGCCGTGAAGGGATTGACAACCCCTTTTATCGCGTATGTTGCAAGGTTCTTGATTTTTTGTGCAGGTACTAGGCGATTTGCGTGTAGTCTCCTACTTGATTGATACCTTGGTTCTTTGCTGCATCACCCTTTCCTCTTCAAGGGAAAATCAACGCATGCTCAAGTGGTAGCAAGAAGAGAGTCTTGAGGACCCACAAGTATAGGGGATCTATCGTAGTCCTTTTGATAAGTAAGAATGTCGAACCCAACGAGGAGCAGAAGGAAATGACAAGCGGTTTTCAGTAAGGAATTGTCTGCAAGCACTGAAATTATCGGTAACAGATAGTTTTGTGATAAGGTAATTTGTAATGGGTAACAAGTAAAAAAAGTAAACAAGGTGCAACAAGGTGGCCCAATCCTTTTTGTAGAAAAGGACAAGCCTGGACAAACTCTTATATAAAGGAAAACGCACCCGAGGACACATGGGAATTATCGTCAAGCTAGTTTTCATCATGATCATATGATTCGCGTTCGTTACTTTGATAATTTGATATGTGGGTGGACCGGTGCTTGGGTACTGCCCTTCCTTGGACAAGCATCCCACTTATGATTAACCCCTCTTGCAAGCATCCGCAACTACAAAAGAAGTATTAAGGTAAACCTAACCATAGCACGAAACATATGGATCCAGATCAGCCCCTTACGAAGCAACGCATAAACTAGGGTTTAAGCTTCTGTCACTCTAGCAACCCATCATCTAATTATTACTTCCCAATGCCTTCCCCTAGGCCCAAATAATTGTGAAGTGTCATGTAGTCGACGTTCACATAACATCACTAGAGGAAAGACAACATACATCTCATCAAAATATCGAACGAATACCAAATTCACATGACTACTTATAGCAAGACTTCTCCCATGTCCTCAGGAACAAACGTAACTACTCACAAATCATATTCATGTTCATAATCAGAGGGGTATTAATATGCATAAAGGATCTGAACATATGATCTTCCACCAAATAAACCAACTAGCATCACCTACAAGGAGTAATCAACACTACTAGCAACCCACAGGTACCAATCTGAGGTTTTGAGACAAAGATTGGATACAAGAGATGAACAAGGGTTTGAGAGGAGATGGTGCTGGTGAAGATGTTGATTGAGATTGACCCCCTCCCGATGAGAGGATCGATGGTGATGAAGATGGTGATGATTTCCCCCTCCCGGAGGGATGTTTCCCCAGCAGAACAGCTCTGCGGGAGCCCTAGATTGGTTTCGCCAGGTTCCGCCTCGAGACGGCGGCGCTTCGTCCCGAAAGCTTCCTTCTGATTTTTTCCAGGGCGAAAGACTTCATATAGCAAAAGATGGGCACCGGAGGCCTGCCAGGGGGGCCCACGAGGCAGGGGGCGCGCCCCCCACCCTCGTGGATAGGGTGTGGCCCCCCTCTGGTGCTTTCTTCGCCCAATATTTTTGATATATTCCAAAACAAACTTTCATGGAGTTTCAGGACTTTTGGAGTTGTGCAGGATAGGTCTATAATATTTGCTCCTTTTCTAGCCCAGAATTCCAGCTGTCGGCGTTCTCCCTCTTCGTGTAAACCTTGTAAAATAAGATAGAATAGGCATAAGTATTGTGACATAATGTGTAATAACAGCTCATAATGCAATAAATATTGATATAAAAGCATGATGCAAAATGAACGCATCATGATCATTCTTATAACAGCTACACACACACACACACATATATATATATATATTTTTTTTTTTTTCATATGATTTCTTATGCTAAAGTAACAATCTATTCACAATGTCAAGTATGAATCAGAAACTTCATTGAAAACTAACAAACTATGATCTGGTCATTGAAGCAATTGCAATTTACCATAACATCGGAAAGAGTCGATATAAGAGCTTTTCAGCAAGTCCACATACTCAACTATCATTTAGTCTTTCACAATTGCTAACACTCACGCAATACTTATGCGTATGGATTTTTAATCGGACACAGAGAAAGATGGGGGCTTATAGTGTTGCCTCCCAACCTTTTACCTCAAGGGTAATGTCAACAATAATAATTTATGATAACTCACATCCAATTGGATATATATATCAGGATCTTTCCAACACAATGTGCTTGCCAAAGGATAAAATGTAAAAAGGAAAGGTGAAGATCAGCATGACTCTTGTATAAGACATGAGACAAAGATAAAAGACAGGCCCTTCGCAGATGGAAGCAGAGGTTGTCATGTGCTTTCATGGTTGGATGCACAAAATCTTAATGCGAAAGAACGTCACTTTATATTGCCACTTGTGATAGGGACCTTTATTATGCAGTCCGTTGCTTTTATTGCTTCCATATCACAAGATCGTATAAAGCTTATTTTCTCCACACTAATAGATCATACATATTTAGAGAGCAATTTGTATTGCATGCAACAATGACAACTTACTTGAAGGATCTCACTCAATCCATAGGTAGGTATGGTGGACACTCATGGAAAAACTGGGTTTAAGGATATTCGGAAGCACAAGTAGTATCTCTACTTGGTGCAAGGAATTTGGCAAGCATGAGGAGGAAAGGCAAGCCCAACATGTTGGATGATCCATGACAATATACTTTATTTCGGATATAAGAAAACATAACCCATTACGTTGTCTTCCTTGTCCAACATCAACTTTTTAGCATGTCATATTTTAATGATTGCTCACAATCATAAAAGATGTCCAAGATAGTTCATTTATATGTGAAAACCTCTCTTTCTTTATTACTTCCTATTAATTGCAACGATGACCAAAACTATGTTTGTCAACACTCAACAACTTTTATTCATCATACACTTTTATATGTGAAGTCATTACTCTCCATAAGATCAATATGAGCTCTTTAATTCGTTTTACTCTTTCTCTTCTCTTTTATTTTTATTCCCTTGACTCAAAACTAATCTTTATTATATATAGCTCACGGACTCGATTACATAGAAGGATCATAAAGCATAAATCAAAACTAGATCAGACTAAAACTTTATTCTCGGCAACTGCCCGACTTGACAAGTCCCTGCGACATGCAAGGAAAAACCATCATTACCTGTGATCATGGGGGGCGCTGGTTGGGCTTCTCCTGTTATAAATGGGGAGGGGGGCAGAGCCCCCGTCGCCCGTCTCTTCCCATTCCGCTTGCTTCTCCCCTTTTGCTCCATCACCGCCACCAATGGCGCCGTCGAGGAGGTTCTCTGCCGCGGAGAAGGAGAAGGCCCCTCGCGAGGGGCCCGGCTCTCTGGCGCCCAAGCGTGGACGCGGTCGTCCCCGCAAGCACACCGCGACCCCCGCCGCGGCCCCCCGTTCTCGTGGTGGCCCCGCTGCGCGTGGCAGGGGTCGCTTCAGTCACGATAGCCCTGTCGATGAAGGGAGACGTGCCGTGGTTGCGCGGCCTCCCTGGCCGCGCTTCCACTCGGCGGAGGTGCTGCCGGAGTTTGTCGTCTGGTCAGAGAACCCAGCCGGCAACTGGCGCGCCCCCCACGGGCAGCACAACTCTAGCGCATGGCTGGCAGACATTCGCCCGCGCGCGTGGCTTGGGCAGGCGGTGCACCCTCCATTTTAGGTACGACGGTGATGCGACCCTCTATGTGAGGGTGTTTGGGGAAGATGGTCGCCGCGCCGGGTGCTGCCCCGAGGTGAACGATGGCGAGGGGGTGCTTGGCCTTGGCGACGGTCGTGACGAGGATGAGGGCGAACCCGCCCTTGGTGCCGACCGCGTCTCGTCCAGCTACGGCGGCTCTTCCCCCGGCGATAGCTCCAGCAGTGGTGGCTACGACCAGCCGCCACGCCGTCGTGCCCGCTTCGAAGGCGGTAGCGGGTCGTCTCGTCACCGCGCCTCCGTGAAGCGCGAGGAGGGGTCCGCCTGAGCTCAGGATGGCGCCAGGAGTCTGCCCCCGTGGCCCGCTGCAGGGGCAGGCGCCGCTTTTATTTTGTTCTTCCTTTCCTTCCTGCATCGAAAAGAAACCAGAATGGGCCCTGGAGGGGCGTGTATCGCTGTATGATCTCGATCATTATGCTACGTTTGTTGTTTCTGTGCTGCGTCGTTATTTTGTGTAGGGGTAATTTAGCTTGGCACGTTTGGGGTAGCCTCCTCTTCACGGGGGGGCTTGCTTCCTAGTGCCTGTGAAGGTCTTCCTTGACCTGGCAGGTGCTAGGGAACTGCAAAAAACTCATTAGGAGGCTCACTAGGAGGCTTATCATTCACCCGAGCCTTGACCCAGCGCTTCGTATCGCGATACTCGAGGGGCACGGATTAGGAGAGGTGCGCCAACTTGTAGGCTCAAACGAGGATGCCTCGCGAAAAAAAGTCGAAAGGCAGAGATAAGGAGAAAGGAAAAATGCTCGCGAGGGCGCCTGCCTAGCCCCCTCACGAGGTGTGCGAGAGAGAGAGAGAGAGAGTGCAGGTTAAACTGGAGCCGGAAATAGCGATAAAAGGCGACAGCACCAAATCAGCAAAGAACTCCAGAAGCAAATTTCAATAGAAAGAGGGCGAGCCAACTACAGAAAGCAAATGAAAAGCGCGTCCGGCACCTGGTCTAGTCTTCAAGTCTTCTCACCAGCGCGGAGCTAAGTGCTGCCACTTGGACATGGGAGGGAGCCCCCGAGGCCCGAGGGCGGCACTCCTGAGACTCTGGGGTGTGTACAGCCCCACTCATTATTACGTGAGAGTGTCACGGGCGGAGATCTTCACAGGCGCTGGGCCTTCTTCACAGGCGATGGGCCTTTCTTCATGGATAGAACTTCCGGAGGTGCTGGATGTTCCAGGCATTCTGGATGGGTACGCCGTCCTGCATCTCCAGACGCGCGGCGCCAGGCCTGGAGACGTGGGCGACCTTGAACGGGCCCTCCCACATGGGTGAGAGCTTATGCCGCCCTTCCCTGGAGAGCACCCGCCTTAGGACGAGGTCACCCACCTCAAGAGTCCTGGAGCAGACGCTGCGACAGTGGTACCACCGCAGCGCCTGCTGGTATCTTGCCGCCAGTAGTGCAGCTTCGCGGCGGCGTTCCTCCCCCAGCACGAGGTCCATCCCCCGCGTGGCGTCCTGCTGCGTCTCATCAACGCCAGGACCCGTGCGGAGCGATGCTTGACCTCGTGAGGGAGGACCGCTTCTGCTCCATAAACGAGGAAGAATGGGGTCTCGCCCGTTGGCTTGGTGGCGGTGGTGCGGATTGACCACAGCACGGATTAGAGCTCGTCGTGCCAGCCCCTGCCGTAGGCTTCGAGCTTCTTTTTGAAGGTCCTAGTCTTGAGGCCACTCGGGACCTCCGCGTTGGCGCGTTCGGCTTGTCCATTGCTCCGGGGGTACGCCACTGAAGCGTAGCAGATCTGCATTCCAAGGTCAGCACAATATGTTTTGAAGAGATTACTCGTGAACTGCGAGCCATTGTCGGTGATGATGCGGTTGGGGACCCCGAATCGGCTCACGAGACCCTTGATGAACTTGACCGCCGAGCCGGCTGGGATGGTGCGGACGGCTTCCACCTCCGCCCACTTGGTGAACTTGTCGATGGCAACGTAGAGGTACCGGTAGCCCCCTGGCACCCGAGGGAGTGGGCCCAGGATGTCCAGTCCCCAGACTGCGAACGACCACGAGAGTGGGATAGTCTGGAGGCCCTGAGCCGCCTGATGGATTTGCTTGGCGTGGAATTGACAGGCCTCGCAGGACCTCACCAGCTCAGCTGCGTCGTTGAGCACCGTAGGCCAGTAGAACCCGCTGCGGAACGCCTTGCCGACGAGGGTTCGCGACGACGAATGGTGCCCGCAGTCCCCATCGTTATGTCGGCTATCAGCTCCTTCCCCTGCTCCCTCGAGATACAACGCAGTGAAATGTCATTTGGTCGCTTCCTGTATAACTCACCATCCCGGATGCAGTATGCCGTGGCCTGCCGGGCCACACGCTCCGCGTCCTCCTCCTTCTCCGGCAACATCCCTTACATCAGGTATTCCTTGAATTCCTTGGTCCAGCATCCCTCCTGGGGCTTGAGCGCCAAGAGTAGGCACGCTCCCGAGTTCGGGCCACGGGCTGGGACTCCTGCGGCAGGCGGCTGCGGGAGTTCCTCCCGAGGCTGAGCTGTTCTTGAAAGCGGTGGTGTTGCTGATGGCTTGAAGAACCGCTCCTCGAAGACGCCAGGCTCTTGGGGCTGCCGCTTGGATGCCCTTCTGGCGATGTCGTCAGCTTCCTTGTTGGTGCCCCGGGGCACGTGCTGCAACTCCAGGCCCAGGAATTGCTTCTCCATCTTGCGCACCTCCGCGAGGCATGCTTCCATGTGCTCGTCCTTCGGCTCGTATACCTTGTTGGAGAAGTTGACGAAGAGCTGTGAGTCGCCCCTAACGGTGAGGGGCTTCACCCCCAGAGCTGTCGCGGCTTTCAGGCCAGCTATGGGGCCTTTGTATTCTGTGATGTTGTTGGAGACCTTCTCGCGCTGCTGAAAGCAGAGCTGCACAGCGTAGTAGAGCTTGTCCTGAGTAGGTGAGATGAGCACCGCTCCAGCCCCCGCGCCCTAGTGTGCGAAAGCACCATCGAAATACATGACCCAGCCGTCAGGCGCCTCACTTCCCGGCGACAGGGACTAATCTTCGCCTATTTCAAGCACCGGGGCGTCCGTCCATTCTGCCACGAAATCAGCGAGTGCGGCTCCCTTGATGACCCTGGTAGTGCTGAACTCCAACTGGAATGCTTGCAACTCGATGTTCCACTTGGCGACCCTTCTAGCAGAGTTGGGTCTCCTGAGCACTCTCTCCAATGGGTAAGCTGAGACGACCTTGATGGGGTGGGCCTGGAAGTAATGCCGCAACTTATGCGAGGCCACCAAGAGCGCGAGTAAGAGCTTCTGAGGCATGGAATATCGTGCCCTTGCGTCCCACAACACCGTGCTGGCGAAATACACTGGGTGCTCGACGAGCACTGGCGCGTTGGTGAGGCTCGTGTCTTGCGGAAGTTGGGGTGTCTCCTGAGGTAGTGGAACCCCCGATGCTAGATCGCTTGTCGGGGTCTCGGCGGCGTCGCCTTGCCGAGCTTGGCCCTCTGTTGCTGCTGCTACGGCTCTTGCGGCACCTTCCTAATCTTGCATCATCTCGGCTGGTGGCGTAGCTTGGCACGACATGCCTTTGGCTTGGCACTCTTCCCGAACCGCCACCAGGGCCGCGCTGGCGTAGTACGGGGTGGCGGCAAGGTAAAGCACTAAGGGCTCGAGAGGTCGCGGCGCCACCATCACTGGAGGGCTGGTCAGGTATCTCTTGAGGTCTTGAAAAGCTCGGTCGACCTCCGGGGCCCACTCGCACAGGCCCTTCTTCTTCATCAGCTTGAAGAAGGGTAGGGCGCGCTCTCCCGGCTTGGAGATGAAGCGCCCCAACGCAGTCACCCGACCAGCAAGCTTCTGCATTTCCTGGAGGGTCTGTGGTTGGCTCACGTCTTCAATGGCCTTGATCTTTTCTGGGTTCACCTCGATCCCTCTGTGGGATACGAGGAAACCCAGCATCTTGCCGGAAGGGACACCAAACACGCACTTCTCTAGGTTAAGTTGCAAGTTCACCTGGCGTAGGCTCGCGAAAGTCTCCTCCGGATCTTGGATCAAGGTTCTCGCCTCCCGAGACTTCACCACAATGTCGTCGACATAGGCCTCCGCGTTTCTCCCGAGCTGCCGCCCTAAGGCGATGTGCATCAACCGCTGAAAGGTCGCGCCCGCGTTACGCAGTCCGAAAGGCATGCAAGTGTAGCAGTACACTCCACACGGGGTCAGGAAGGCTGTCTTCTCTACATCTTCTACCGCCATCTTGATCTGGTGATACCCTGAGAACGCATCCAGGAAGCACAACAGGTCACACTCGGCGGTGTAGTCGATGATCTGGTCGATGCGTGGGAGCGGGAACGGATCTTGGGGGCAGGCCTTGTTGAGGTTGGTGAAGTCGACACACATTCACTCCTTCCCACCTTTCTTCGGCACAACGATGGGGTTTGCCAGCCATTCGGGGTATCGAACCTCGCGAATGGCACCTGCCGCCTCTAACTTGCGGGTTTCTTGGACGATGAAGGCCTGCTTCTCCGTGGACTGCCATCTCGCCCACTGCTTCACAGGGCGTACATTGGGGCACACACTTAAGTGATGCTGAATCACCTCTCTCGGGACCCCCACGAGTTGCTTGGGCTCCCATGCGAATATCTCCTTGTTAGCGCGCAAGAACTTCACCAACGCTTCCTCTTGGCTTGGATCGAGGTCGGCACCTATGGTAAAGGTGGCTCCTGAGGACCCGTCCTCATCGACTGGCACCTACTTGGTTTCTGTCTTGTCTTGGGTGAACAGCTGTTTCTTCTTGGTTGGCGCGGCTCCCTTGCCCTCGGAGGCGCCCGCGCCGATGGGCTGTGCCGCTGCGGCGGTCTTGGGGGCAAGCTTGAGCGCCGCCAGGGCCTCCTTGGCGTCCCCCTTGATGGTGAGGACACCCTTGCTCCCCGGCCTCTTCATGAGGCTATAAGCCCGATGGGTTGCTGCCATGAACTGGGCCAGAGCTGGGTACCCGAGGATGGCGTTGTAAGGCAGGCCGATGCGGGCGATGTCGAAGTCGACTAGCTCGTGTAACACCCCGCATGTAACTTGCCATATTTGTAACTCCGACTCTTGCCATTTTCGGCTATGTGTTATGTTATTTCCTCCGTGGTTGGGTTTTGTCTTTCGTTTTGCATTTTTTCATGTCATGCATTTCATATCATGTCATCATGTGCATTGCATTTGCATACGTGTTCGTCTCATGCATCCGAGCATTTTTCCCGTTGTCCGTTTTGCAATCCGGCGCTCCTATCTCCTCCGGTGCACCCCTCTTGTTTTCTTTCGTGTGCGGGTGTCAAACATTCTCGGAATGGACCGAGGCTTGTCAAGTGGCCTTATTATAGCACCCGGAGACCACCGGTCAAGTTTCGTTCCATTCAGCGGTCGTTTGGTACTCCAACGGTTAACCGGGCATCCGACAAGTCCATTTGATTGTCCAGCAAAACCCCCCTCAAAAACTAGCCCAAAACCCACCAAACTCTCTTCCATGCTCTAGGTCGTTCGATCACGATCGTGTGGGCGAAAACCGCACCTCATTTGGACTCTCCTAGCTCCCTCTAGCTATAAAAGAGCATCCCCTCCCGAAACGAAATCGCAGTCTAAACCCTAGCGTCTTCCACCTCGCGCCGCCGGACAAAGTCCACCCGCGCAGGACACGTCCGCCCGCGCAGACCGACGAATCGCGCGCCGCCACCTGTCGCTGCCGGATCTCCACCGCGCCGGCCCGCCCGGCCCGCCGCGGGCCCGCCGGCCCGAACCCTCGCCGCACCGCGCCCCGCGCCCGCGCCGCCGCCGCCTTGCTCGCCGCCGTCGCCTCCCGGCCCGGCCATCGCCTCCGCGCCGCCCGCCGGCTCCCTCCGCCCCGCCGCGGCTCGCCGCCGGCGCCCGTGCCCGCCGGCGCCCCTCGCCGCCTCCGACGCGCCACCGCCGCCTTCCTCCACCGGCGCCGCCTCCCTCCCTCGCCGCCTCCTCTTCCTCCATCGCCGGCGAGGCCGGAGCCCGAGCCCGAGTTCGTCTCCCTCGATCCAGATCTGGTCAACGGAGGTTGACCCCGAGCCCCCTCTTTTTCTCTAAGTTTTTTCCTGTTACAGCATTTTGCCCTGTTCCTCGTTGCATAACTCCTTGCATGTAGCTGCGATTCGCGCGTGTAATATGTCAAATTGTTTGCCTCGTGATGCTCTTCATTTTGTTCAATTGCACCATGTTCTTTAGAGGTCATCTTGATGCCCAAATCTCTGTTGGAAGAGGGCTAGTTGCTGTTATCTGCTGGTTCTTATCAGAACTTGGAGATTTGTCATTTTTGTATCATTTAATATGTGCATCTTATGGGCATGAGCTCTACATGTGTTTTGAAGTATGCCATGCCATCTTTCCAGTGGTGTAGTCCATGTATTTTTGTGATCTCTGTGGTGACTAGCATGCAAGCATGCAAACTAGGCCCCGTAATGTTTCTGATTTCAGGGACTTAGTGATTTCAGTCTGTCTGCTGTTATTTTGTTGCCATGTAAACTTGATGCTAGAGAGAGATCCATGCATATTTTGGAGATGTTCAGTAAGGATGTTTTGTAGCTATAGTTGTAATTGATCCATTCCTGCCCTTGTTTGCAATTATGGAGTGCCATAGCGTGACTCAATCTTGCTCTACGTTTGCTATAAAATATTTCTGGCAGATTCTTAACATGATATGCAATTTTGCCAAGCTTATTGTAGTTTATCCATACATGCTATGCTATTGTTCTTTCCATGGTTACCTTCATAAACATGCCATCTTTCTGTAGGTATGTTTGGTTTGTCATGCATTGCTCTGTAGTGAGTGCATCAAGCTCACAAAGAGGCCTACATATTATTATTTCTGCCATGCTCTGTTTTCTGCTAAGTCTGAAACCTATTAACGAAACTTGCTATGTTTACATGCTTGCCATCATATCTTCTGATCCTTTTTGTCTTATGGTCAGTAAGGGACTTTCGTCATATGCATTTAGTAGAACACTTCCATGCCTTGTTTTGCTATGTTAAGTTCCTGCAGCAGGTTGATTTCGTGCTCTGAACATTGCTACCTGATGCTGTTTTCTGCCATGTCCAGTTTTTCACTAAGTCTGTGAACCTGTTATCTTTTGCACTTTTGCCATGCTTGTTTGAGCTTGATATGTTGTGAACTCGCCATAGCTCAGTGTTCATCTTTTGTCAAGAATCTCCTGTAGATTACTAGCATGTGCTTTGTTGTTATGTTGGAGTGCTGTAGCATTGTTACTTGTTGCATTTTAAGTGCTATCATGTTGTTAATCGCAGATTCGTGTCATTCTTGTTTTGCTTGCCATTTGCAAACCGTGCATCCGATTCCGGTGATCTTTATATCGATTTCGACCGAAATCATCTCATCTTTCCAGTGGCATGCTTGGTTTGCCAAGTTACTTCCATGTTCATCATTTTCCTTCCGGAGCACGCTTATGCATCGCATATCATATCTCGCATATCATACATGTTTTGCATCATGTTGCTTGTGCATTTCTCGTTGTTGATTGTGGTTCCGTTTGGTTGTGTTCTTGTCTTGGGTAGAGCCGGGAGACGAGTTCGTGAACGAGGAACCTGTTGAGTACGCTTACGAGGATCAAGCTTTCGACAACTCTGAGAACCTTGCAGGCAAGATGACCACCCCTCGAAATCACTTCTATCTTTGCCTTGCTAGTTATTCGCTCTATTGCCATGCTCCGCTACCTATCACATGCTATATCATGCCTCCGATATTGCCATGTCATCCTCTAACCATCCTTTCCTAGAAAACCATTGTTTGGCTAAGTTACCGCTTTTGCTCAGCCCTTCTTATAGCGTTGCTAGTTGCAGGTGAAGTTGAAGTTTGTTCCATGTTGGAACATGGATATTTGGGATATCACAATATCTCTTATTTAATTAATGCATCTATATATTTGGTAAAGGGTGGAAGGCTCGGCCTTATGCCTGGTGTTTTGTTCCACTCTTGCCGCCCTAGTTACTGTTATACCGGGATTATGTTCCTTGAGTTTGCGTTCCTTACGTGGTCGAGTGATTTATGGGACCCCCTTGACAGTTCGCCTTGAATAAAACTCCTCCAGCAAGGCCCAACCTTGGTTTTACCATTTGCCACCTAAGCCTTTTTCCCCCGGGTTTTCGCGAGCCCGAGGGTCATCTTATTTTAAACCCCTGGACCAGTGCTTCTTCGAGTGCTGGCCCAAACTGGGCGATGTCCGGCGCCCCCTGGGCAACCAGGGTCTATGCCAACCCGACGTCTTGCGCATCCGGTGTGCCCTGAGAACGAGATATGTGCAGCTCCTATCGGGATTTGTCGGCACATTCGGGTGGCTTTGCTGGTCTTGTTTTACCATTGTCGAAATGTCTTGTAAACCGAGATTCCGAGACTGATCGGGTCTTTCCGGGAGAAGGTTTATCCTTTGTTGACCGTGAGAGCTTATGATGGGCTAAGTTGGGACACCCCTGCAGGGTATTATCTTTCGAAAGCCGTGCCCGCGGTTATGAGGCAGATGGGAATTTGTTAATGTCCGGTTGTAGAGAACTTGTCACTTGACCCAATTAAAATACATCAACTGTGTGTGTAGCCGTGATGGTCTCTTCTCGGCGGAGTCCGGGAAGTGAACACGGCCTGAGTTATGAATGACGTAAGTAGGTGTTCAGGATCACTTCTTGGTCATTGCTAGATGACGACCGTTCCGTTGCTTCTCTTCTCGCTCTCTTTTGCGCAAGTTAGCCACCATATATGCTTTTGCCGCTGCAGCTCCACCTCATTACACCATCCTTTTCCTATAAGCTTAAATAGTCTTGATCTCGCGGGTGTGAGATTGCTGAGTCCCCGTGACTCACAGATTCTACCAAAACAGTTGCAGGTGCCGACGATGCCAGTGCAGATGATGGGGTCGATCTCAAGTGGGAGTTCGACGAGGAACGTGGTCGTTACTATGTGTCTTTTCCTGATGGTCAGTAGTGGAGCCCAGTTGGGGCGATCGGGGATCTAGCATTTGGGGTTGTCTTATTTTCATCTGGATTTTGACCGTAGTCGGTCTATTTGTTTGTATTTTGGATGATGTTTGAATAATATTTATGTATTGTGTGAAGTGGCGATTGTAAGCCAACTCTTTATCCCATTCTTGTTCATTACATGGGATTGTGTGAAGATGACCCTTCTTGCGACAAAACCACTATGCAGTTATGCCTCTAAGTCGTGCCTCGACACGTGGGAGATATAGCCGCATCATGGGCGTTACAAGTTGGTATCAGAGCCGACCCTCGCGGTTACACGGATGTTTGCGGACAGGTGCGCGGTCATGTTGTTCATGCCGTTTGTGACCTGTTGTGGCACACGGCATGGCACATGTACCGGACTGAATGCACAGACGTATGTGCCAAGAGGGAACGTTCATGTGGCCCGACGAGGACGTCGGTTCCTCTGAGTTGGGGTCTATGTGATAGCCTGGCTTAATAGGGATGATAGACTACTCATATCAATAAGGAATTCCTTCTTTTCCGGAAGCCCATTCGGACAGAACTCCAAAGTTAAGCGTGCTCAGCTTGGAGTAATTTCAGGATGGGTGACCGACCGGGAAGTTGCTCCCGGGTGCGCACGAGTGAGGACAAAGTGTGCAGAAAAGACTAGTATTGATCTGTGGGGCCAGTCTAGATCCCGCCATGAGTAACAACCACCGACGGGTGTGTTCGGGGCGTTACAGCTCGGTGCGGTAGTTGTCGCGCGTGCCGAAGGTGACAGGAAGGCGGATCTGCCCCAAGGAGTGAGCGGTGTCGCCGCCGACTCCTGAGAAGGGCTTGCTGAGGCAGAGCCGCTCGGGTGGTACGTGAAGGAGGCCGAGGGCTTCTACGGAGAGCACGTTGAGGCCGTCACCGCCGTCAATGAGGTCTTGGTGACGGCCACGTTGCAGATGGTGGGGGTGCAAAGCATTGGGAGCATACCCGAGCCGGCGGTGGAGACGGGATGATCCCTCGAGTCGAAGGTGAGGTCGGCCTTGGGCGCGGCCCAGCCCGGTGGAGCCCCTGGGCGCCTGGAAGCGGTGCCGATCTGACGAAGGAACGACTTGATGTGGCGGTCCGAGGGCGGTGCTTGCGAGCCGCCGAGGAGGGCAGCGACTACGTGGGGTGTCGGTGCCGCGAAGTGCGCGACGAAGAGGTCGCACAGATCCTCCCAAGATGCCACTGTGGATCCGGGGAGGTTGAGCAGCCAGGCGCGCGGCACACCGGTCAGGGCCATGGGGAGCCAGTTGGCCATGACCTTGTCATCGCCTCCGGCCTGGACGACGACTTCCTCGTACACAAGCAGGAAGGCCATCGGATCCACCACGCCGTCGTAGCGCAACGGCATCTCCGGCTTGAACTTAGATGGCCATCGCACCCACCGCAAGGCGGGAGCAAGGGCTCGGAGCCCCCTGGCCCCGTCGCTAGCATCGGTCGCCGGAGCGGGAAGCGCTACGCTCGCCATGGGGGCGGAGCACGATAGCGGCGTGGAGCAGATGAACGGAAGAAAAACTCCAGCACACCCCTACCTGGCGCGCCAAATGTTGGATCACGGGTTCCGGCAAAACCCTCAAGGTTCGAACATTGGAGTGCGCGCGAAGATCTCCCCCTACCGATCCACGTCCTAACTTTGCTAAGATCTCAAGGGCTAACTCGACGAGCTCGCAACACAAAGGACACAAGATTTATACTGGTTCGGGCCACCGTTGATGTGTAATACCCTACTCCAGTGTGGTGGTGGTGGATTGCCTCTTGAGCTGAGGATGAACAGTACAAGGGGAAGAACAGCCTCCTGAGGCGAGATGTTCTTGTGCTTGGTGAACTTGTGTGGGTGAGGATTACTCAAGGTGAGACGAGATGCCTCCGAATGAGTTATCTCCTATGGTGGTGGCTAGTCCTATTTATATAGGCCCTGGTCCTCTCCCCAAATATCGAGCGGGAAGGGAGCCAACAACGGCCAATTCGAAAGGGGACAGCTAGTACAGCTTATCCTGACAAAAGTAGTATTCGCCTGCAAAAGGCTCTGGTGGTGACGACGCCTTGGGCTCCATGGTGACCTCCTTCCTGCCGTCCTGCTGTTCTTGGTCTCGTTGCACTGATATGGAAACCTTTGCTTGATGCCTCGGTACTCCGCGCCTGCGCTTGCCTCCTTAGCACCAAAGAGGAAACAAGGACACTGCACGTGCTGGCACCCGCCTGGTCTCGATCGTCATGGCTCACGTCACGAGAACCTCGTGAGGTTTGCCTTGCCTTGATCTCTCCACCCCTCGCGAGCCAACCTGGTGAGGGCGCTCCCGAGGAGGTCTTGTGCCATCCGCCTCGCGAGGCTTGGCCCCTCGCGAGGGTCTTGAGTGCTTGTTGGTGAAGATGGGCCGTACGGGCCCGCTCGCAGAGCCAGGCCATGGGCCGCAGGCAGGCAAGTCTGGGGACCCCCGTTCCCAGAACACCGACACATACCAAGCACGAGGGGCTTGTTTGAGCCCATACAGTGCCTTGTTGAGCTTGTATACCATATCAGGATGTTTTGGATCTTCAAAGCCAGGTGGTTGTGCACCATACACTTCTTCTTCAATCTTGCCATTGAGAAAGGCACTCTTCACATCCATTTGATACAGAAGGATGTTGTGATGGTTCGCATAGGCTAGCAGTATGCGAATGGCTTCAAGCCTAGCCACCGGAGCAAATGTTTCATCGAAGTCAATCCCTTCAACTTGAGTGTATCCTTGAGCAACGAGACGAGCCTTGTTTCTGACGACTTGACCATGCTCATCTTGTTTGTTGCAATAGATCCATTTGGTGCCAATGATATTGTGCTTGCGAGGGTCAGGATTCTTGACTAATTCCCACACATTGTTCAGCTCGAACTCTTGAAGCTCTTCTTGCATATCTTGAATCCATTCAGGTTCCATGAAGGCTTCAGCAACTTTCTTCAGTTCGGATATAGAGACAAATGCAAAGTGCCCACAGAAATTTGCTAGCTGTGTTGCTCTTGAATGAGTGAGTGGACCAGGTGCATTGATGCTATCAATTATCTTCTCAGTCTGTACTTCATTTGCAACACGAGGATGAACTGGACGAAGATTTTGCCCTTGCTGACCATTGTCTTCTTCTTCAGCATTGGCTTCAGGCTGAGCAGTGTCTTCAGGTTGATTAGGCGCAGAAATGATAAGTTCCTCTTCAGCCTGTGCCTCTGAAGGTATTATTTCTCCAGTACACATAAGCTTAATTTATTCACTAGGAGGGACTTCATCTAGCACATTTGCCAGATGCTCTCTTTGCAAGCCATTAGTCTCATCGAACCGCACATCCACAGTTTCGACCACTTTATAGTGAAAGAGGTTGAAAACTCTGTAGGAGTGTGAATCCTTTCCGTAACCAAGCATAAAACCTTCATGTGCTTTCGGTGCAAATTTTGAAGTGTGATGTGGATCCTTGATCCAGCACCTAGCACCAAATACTCTGAAGTAACTGACGTTTGGCTTCTTACCAGTTAGAAGCTCATAGGATGTCTTCTTCAGAAGCTTGTGAAGATAAACATGGTTGATGACGTGGCATGCAGTATCACTGGCTTCAGGCCAGAACTTCCTTGGAGTCTTGTACTCATCAAGCATCGTCTGAGCCATCTCAATGAGTGTTCTGTTCTTGCGCTCCACGATGCCATTCTACTGAGGTGTTTATGGAGCGGAGAACTCATGAGTGATGCCCAATGTATCAAGATAAGTGTCGAGGCCGGTGTTCTTGAACTCTGTGCCGTTATCACTTCTGATGAGCTTGATCTTGATGCCATAGTTCGTCATGGCACGATTGGCGAAGCGTCTGAAGACATCCTGCACTTCATTCTTGTAAAGGATTATATGCACCCATGTATATCTTGAATAATCATCCACAATGACGAAGCCATATAGGCAAGCAGTGGTAGTGAGAGTTGAGTAGTGAGTAGGGCCAAATAAGTCCATGTGAAGCAGCTCGAAGGGTTGAGATGTTGTCATGATTGTCTTCGAGGGATGCTTGGCCCTTGTCATCTTTCCAGCTTCCCAGGCACCACACAGATGATCCTTCTTGAACATGACGCCCTCGATGCCTATGACATGTTTCTTCTTCGCGAGTGTGTACAAGTTCCTCATGCCAGCATGCCCTAGCCTCCGATGCCAGAGACAGCATTCTAAAGCTTTTGCTAGAAGACATGCGGCCATCTGTGGTCCTGCTGAGAAATCTACCATGTACAAATCATCCTTTCTATATCCTTCAAAGACTAGAGATTTGTTAGACTCCATAAGCACAAGGCAACGGTATTTTAAAAATATCACAATCATGTTCAAATCACAAAGCATTGAGACATACATTAAGTTGAAACCAAGGGATTCAACAAGCATCACTTTATCCATGTGCTGATCCTTTGAGATTGCAACTCTACCTAGATCCAATACCTTGCTTTTACCAGTGTCAGCAAATGTGATGTGACTCTTGTCAGATGGACATAAGGTTGAGTCCATGAGAAGACTTTGATCACCAGTCATGTGGTTAGTGCATCCACTGTACATAATCCATTTCTGAAGCCTTTGGTGTAATACCCTACAATGCAGTTAGGGGGATAGGTTTCACCAAGGGTATTGTGAAGCATAAACATTTGACGAACGAGTGGATTATGAAAGTTCAGATCCTGGTTAGGGTAGATAGGATGACTTTCAAGGAAACCAGGAACAAAATACATAGTAAGACCATTTGGGCATTTTATCTTGCGCCCCACAAGATGTAGGTCCCCAGCAATAGCATCTGACTCCTTTGATTTCCGGCTGGAGACCTTTCCCTTCAAAAGAGAGTTAATTTTTCTTAACCACCCACATTTTCAGGGGTGGCTTCGAAGCAATGAGTCTAAGTGCAGCATCTCAGAACTTCGGCTTTGGAGCCCTAGCAAATAGCCTTGCAGGAGGTGAATAATACTCATATGAATAAGCAGAATAGTTTTCGGTCTTATGAACATAGCGGTTTGACGAAACACGCTCATATTCATAAGTCTGAGTATGATTTCCCTGCAAAACATTGGCATTAGGGTGACTCTATTGAGTCCTCTGTCTGTATGAAGCCTTTGGACCATATGACGCCTTTGGTATGGGGTTTGTCTTCTTCCCTGGTGGTGTCTTGATGACATTCACCTGAAGAATCTCAAGACAACTTTTGGGTACCCAAATCTTCTTCAAAGGTGGCACATTCCTGCAGTTAGTACCAATGTACCTGGCAAACACTTCACCATTCTGATTCTTAAACAGATTATAGTTTGCACCAAAGAATTCATCAATGATAATCGGGTTAGCACAACTGAAGCCAGATAAGGTGAATGGATCCACTGAAGGTCCCTTTGCAGCAACCCATGTGGTTTTGGGGTACTGCCCAGGCTTCTAGTAAGAACCATCGACATTCATTTTCCTCTCGAACCCAACACCCTCTTTCCTAGGGTTTCGGTTCAGAATCTGCTTTTTGAGGACATCACATAGTGTTTGATGCCCTTCGAGACTTTTGTACATTCCTATCTCAAGCAATGTCTTCAACCTGGCATTCTCATCGGCAATAGTAGTGGTATCCTCAGTAGAGGGGTTTGTTACCACATCAGCAGTTGAAGATATTGCAATAGTCGTAGCAGTAAAACATTCAACAACAGAGGTAGCGTTATCACGCTCAACGCATTTTAGACATGGTGGTTCAAATCCTTCCTGAGCGAAACTGATCTGTTGAGTGTGGAGTGACTCATTCTCTTTTTGAAGATCTTCATGAGCCGTTCTCAAGTTTTCAAGTTCTTGCTTCCTTTGAAAATAATCGTAGGAAAGCTTTTCATGAGTTGTTGAGAGCGTTTCATGACGACTTTCAAGTTCCGCGTACTTAACATGAAGATTTTTTATGTCTTCAATTAAGGACTAAGATCGGTCATTTCCGCGTCCAACAGGTCATCGCTTTTGTCTAGCAATTTTTGAATATGTTCCATGGCATTCTGTTGTTCAGTTGCAATTTTAGCAAGTGTTTTGTAGCTAGGTTTAGATTCACATTCAGAGTCATCTTCACTTCATGTTTGAAAGTAAGCATCGTGTGAGTTTACCTTGGCACCACGTGCCATGAAGCAGTAGGTGGGAGCAGAGTTGTCCTTGTCATTAGCATCAGCGTTGGTGACGGAGCCATTGTCTTTAGTGTTGAAGATGGACTTGGCAACGTAGGCTGTAGCTCGAGCCAGAGTTGCAACGCCAGAGTCAGACTCCTCCTCAGACTCCACCTCTGCCTCCTCCAAAGCAGACTCCTCCTCTGAATCCATCTCCTTGCCAACAAAAGCACGAGCCTTGCCAGATGAGCTCTTCTTGTATGATGAAGACTTGGATGAAGACTTTGAGGATTTCTTCTTCGTCTTGTCATCAGAATCATATTCCTTGCTCTTCTTCTTCTTCTTGGTCTCATTGTCCCACTGTGGACACTCAGCGATGTAGTGATCAAGTGTGAGCTGGACATTCTCATTGTCATTTCTCTTGAAGCGATTGAAGAGGTTGCGAAGAACACTGATCCTTGAGTCTCTCTGGGTTGAGACGCCTTTGTTGACCTTGGAGAGCCAGCCCCAGACTAGCTTTGAAGTTTCCAGAGCACTCACACGACCATACCGTCCTTTGGTCAGACGACCACAGATGATGTTCTTGGCAGTAGAATCCAGTTGAATGAACTTCTTGACATCAGCAGGGGTGACACCTTCACCGGCCTTGGGAACGCCATTCTTGACGACATACCAGAGGTCGACATCAATGGCTTCAAGATGCATACGCATCTTATTCTTCCAGTAGTGGTAATCGGTGCCATCGAAGACAGGGCACGCAGCAGAGACTTTGATTATCCCTGCAGTCGACATAGCTAAAACTCCAGGTGGTTAAACCGAATCACACAGAACAAGGGAGCACCTTGCTCTGATACCAATTAAAAGTGCTAGTTATCAACTAGAGGGGGTGAATAGGAGATTTTTATGAAAGTCTTCAAAACACGGGGGCTTTGAAGACAAACAACAGAAATGAACCTATTGATATGCAACGGAAGGTAGACTACACTAGACAAGCCATAGTCAAGTAAGCAATGAAGTGAAAGCACGAAGACTATTAGCAGCTAGGTAGTATGGATCAGGATGGAAGAAAGTATGAAGCCAAACAACTACAGTCTTCACACAGTGAAGTCAATCAGATCATGCAAGCAGGTAATGACTTCACGAAGACAAACTGTAAGTAAAGAGAGGTAAGAGATAGAACCAGTTGCTTGGTGAGGACAAGGATTTGTTGGACCAGTTCCAGGTTCTGTGACAACTGTACGTCTGGTTAGGGAGGCTGAGATTCAACTCAGAAGACCGCGTCTTCACCTTATTCCCCTTGAGCTAAGGACACTTAGTCCTCACCCAATCACTCTGGTAAGTCTTCAAGGTAGACTTCCAAACCTTCACAGACTTCGTTCGCCAGCAATCCACAATGACTCTTGGATGCTCAGAACGCGATGCCTAACCGGCTGGGGGATTCACAGTCCTCAAGTGTAATAAGTCTTCACATCATGCGGACAGAAAGACTTCAGTGATGCCTAACACTCTTTGGCTCTGGGTGTTTTGGGCTTTGCCCTCGCAAGGATCTCTCTCTCAAGTGCTTCGGAGGTGGGTTGCTGTCAAACGACAAAAGCCATGAACTAACTCTGAGCATCCACCAATTTATGGTGTAGGGGGTGGGCTATTTATAGCCAGGAGGCAACCCGACCTGATTTGTCCGAAATGACCGTGGGTCACTAAGGAACTGACACGTGTCCAACGGTCAGATTTCAAATGCACGTGGCAGCTTGACTTGGGCTACAAGTAAAGCTGACTCATCCAACTCTGGATAAGATTTGCTCTCATTGTCTTCGCTCGAAGACATAGGATTTGGTTGAGCATCACTTCGGTCACTCTGACTTTGTTCACTTGGACCCCACTTAACAGTGCGGTGGTTCCTATGATTCAACAAAGAAGAAAAGGAAGCTACAAAACAACTATGTCTTCGCACTCCATAGTCTTCACGTGAATGTCTTCTCAGGTCATAATCTTCGTTGTGAATATCTTCACAGACCACCATTGTCTTCAATGTCTTCACACATTTTAGGGGTCATCTCTGGTAGGAAAACCGAATCAATGAGGGACTACTACCTGTGTTATCCTGCAATTCTCACAAACACTTTAGTCCCTCAACCAAGTTTGTCGTCAGTACTCCAAAACCAACTAGGGGTGGCACTAGATGCACTTACATGCCTAGCCTTGACAACTCTGGCAGAAAACAGCTCGAAAAAAAAGCAGGAGATATTCGCGTGGTACAGTGATCAAAACCTTCGGGAGTTTATATACTGAATTTTTACCGACCAAAAGAAGTATCGTGCAAGAAAACGGAGTCTGGAGAGCACACGAGGTGCCCATGAGGCGGGGGGCACGCCCAGGGGGGTAGGGCGCGCCCTCCACCCTCGTGGATGCCTCGTGTCCTTGCCGGACTACTTCTTATTTTCCAATTTTCTTAAATATTCCTAAACGGAGAAAAATTGCAATAGAATTGTTCTGGAGTCGGTTTACTTACGGTACCACATACCTATTCCTTTTCGGAGTCTGAAACGTTCTGGAAAGTGTCCCTTATGCATTCCTCTGGGGTTACGGTTTCAATAACATTAGTTTCAACATTTATGGGATTACCTGAGATATAATGTTTGATTCTTTGACCGTTCACCACCTTCGGATTTGTGCCTTCGAAGTTGTTGATTTTTATGGCACCGGAACGATAGACCTCCTCGATAACTTAAGGACCTTCCCATTTAGAGAGGAGTTTTCCTGCAAAAAATCTTAAACGAGAATTGTATAGCAAAACATAATCACCTACATTAAACTCACACTTTTGTATCCTTTTGTCATGCCATCTTTTAACTTTTTCTTTAAACAGTTTGGCATTCTCATAGGCTAGGGTTCTCCACTCATCAAGTGAGCTAATGTCAAATAGTCTCTTCTCACCGGCAAGTTTGAAATCATAATTGAGCTCTTTAATGGCCCAATACGCCTTATGTTCTAGTTTGAGAGGTAAGTGACATGCTTTTCCATAAACCATTTTATACGGAGACATACCCATAGGATTTTTTATGCAGTTCTATAGGCCCATAATGCAACATCAAGTTTCTTAGACCAATTCTTTCTAGATCTATTAACAGTCTTTTGCAAAATTAATTTGATCTCTCTATTACTCAGTTCTACTTGACCACTAGACTGTGGGTGGTATGGAGATGCAATTCTATGATTAACATCATACTTAGCAAGAATTTTACGGAAGGCACCACGAATAAAATGTGAACCACCATCAGTAATTAAATATCTAGGCACTCCAAACCTCAGAAAAATAACTTCTTTAAGCATATTAATAGAGGTGTTATGATCAGCACTACTAGTTGGAATAGCTTCTACCCACTTAGTAACGTAATCAACAGCAACTAAAATATGTGTATAGCCATTAGAGGAAGGAAACGGTCCCATATAATCAAAGCCCCAAACATCAAATGGTTCAATAAAAAGTGAATAGTTCATAGGCATAGGAATTTCTTGACGTCTACTAATATTACCAATTCTTTGACATTCATCACAAGACAAGACAAACTTACGGGCATTTTTGAAGAGAGTAGGCCAATAAAAACAGGATTGCAATACCTTATGTGCAGTTCTAATTCCAGCGTGGTGTCTTCCATAAGCCTTAGAGTGACACTTGCGTAGGATCTGTTCCTGTTCATGCTCAGGTACACAACATCTAATAACACCATCTACTCCTTCTTTATAAAGGTGTGGGTCATCCCAGAAGTAATGTCTTAAATTATAGAAAAACTTTTTCTTTTGCTGGTATGTGAAACTAGGTGGTATGAATTTAGCAACAATGTAATTGGGATAATCAACATACCATGGAGTAGTACAAGAAGCATTTATGACAGCTAATTGTTCATCAGGAAAGCTATCATCAATAGGTAGTGGGTCATCAAGAACATTCTCTAACCTAGATAAGTTGTCTGCAACGGGGTTCTCAGCTCCCTTTCTATCAATAATATGCAAATCAAATTCTTGTAGCAAGAGAACCCATCTAATAAGTCTAGGTTTAGCATCTTTGTTTTCCATAAGATATTTAATAGCAGCATGATCAGTGTGAACAGTTACTTTATAATCAACAATATAAGGTCTGAACCTATCACAAGCAAATACAACTGCTAAAAATTCTTTTTCAGTAGTAGCATAATTTCTTTGGGCACTGTCTAGAGTTTTACTAGCATATTGGATAACATTTAATTTCTTATCAACTCTTTGTCCTAGAACAACACCTACAGCATAATCGCTAGCATCACACATAATTTCAAAGGGTAAATTCCAATCAGGTGGCTAAACAATAGGTGCAGAAATCAAAGCTTTCTTAAGTATTACAAATGCTTCTACACAATCATCATCAAAGACAAAAGGAACATCTTTTTGCAAGAGATTAGTGAGAGGCCTAGAAATTTTTGAGAAGTCTTTAATGAACCTCCTATAAAAACCGGCATGACCAAGGAAACTTCTTATACCTTTGATGTCCTTAGGACACGACATCTTTTCAATAGCATCAACTTTAGCTTTATCAACTTCAATACCTCTTTTAGAAATTTTATGCCCCAAGACAATACCTTCATTAACCATAAAGTGGCACTTCTCCCAATTCAAGACAAGATTAGTTTCTTCACATCTCCGCGAAACTCGATCAAGGTTCCTTAAGCAATCATCAAAAGAAGTTCCATATACGGAAAAATCATCCATGAAAACCTCAACAATCTTTTCACAAAAGTCAGAGAATATAGCAATCATACATCTTTGAAAGGTAGCAGGTGCATTGCATAAACCAACAGGCATACGTCTATAAGCAAAGGTACCAAAAGGGCAAGAAAGGTGGTCTTTTCTTGATCCTCTTTTGACACAGGTATTTGATAGAAACCAGAATAACAGTCTAGAAAGCAAAAATGTGTATGTTTGGATAATCTTTCTAGCATTTGATCAATAAAAGGTAAAGGGTAATGATCCTTTTTAGTAGCTTTATTTAGTTTGCGGAAATCAATTACCATTATATAACCTGTAACAATTCTTTGTGGAATCAATTCATCTTTATCATTAGGAACAACAGTAATACCTCCCTTCTTAGGGACACAATGGACATGACTTACCCACTGACTATCAGCAACAGGATAAATTATACCTGCCTCCAGAAGTTTAGTATTTCTTTTCTTACCACTTCTTTCATCTTAGGATTTAACCATCATTGATCAACAAACGGTTTAGTGTCTTTCTCCAATTTTATTTTGTGCTGGCATAGAGTGGGACTGATGCCCTTAAGACCATCCAGAGTATATCCAATAGCAACACGGTGCTTCTTCAGAGTTTTCAATAATTTTTCTTCTTCTTGCTCTGAAAGGTTAGCACTAATTATAACATGATATATCTTCTTTTCATCAAGATAAGCATATTTAAGAGTACCAGTTATTGGTTTAAGCTCAAACACGGGATCACCCTTGGGTGGAGGAGGATCCCCTAGAATTTCAACATGCAAGTTGTGTTTTATAATAGGTTCCTGTTTAAAGAATACTTCATCTATTTCCCTTCTTTCATTCATAAACATATCATATTCATGGTCTAGCAAATATTGTTCTAAAGGATCATTAGGAGGCACCGCAATAGAAGCAAGACCAATAATTTCATCTTTACTAGGCAATTCTTTATCATGGAGTTGTCTACAAAATTTAGCAAAATTAAAATCATGAGACATATCCCCTAAACCAATAGTAACAACATCCTTTTTGCAATCTATCTTAGCATTAACAGTATTCAAGGGTCTACCAAATAGAATGGGAAAAAAGTCATCTTGTGGGGAACCAAGAACAAGAAAATCAGTAGGATATTTAACTTTCCCACACAAGACTTCAACATCTCTAACAATCCCAACTGGTGAGATAGTATCTCTATTGGCAAGCTTAATTGTAACATCAATACCTTCTAACTCAGCAGGTGCAATATCATGCATAATTTCTTCGTATAAAGAATGAGGTATTGCACTCGCACTAGCACCCATATCACATAAGCCATGATAGCAATGATCTCCTATTTTAACAGAAATAACAGGCATGCCTACAACAGGTCTATGTTTATTTTTAGTATCGGGTCTAGCAATTCTAGCAGCTTCACCATAGAAGTAAATAACATGCCCATCAATATTATCGACCAAGAGATCTTTAACCATAGAAATACTAGGTTCAACTTTAATTTGCTCAGGGGATGTAGGTGTTCCAGTATTACTCTTATGTACCACAGTTGAAGCTTTAGCGTGATCCTTTATTCTAGCAGGGGAAGGTGGTTTCTCAATATAAGCAGTAGGAATAATAGGATCAACATTATAAGTGATAGTCTTTTCTTCAACTTTAATAGGTTCAACTACTTTTACTTCAATGGGAGGATTATATTTAAACCACTTCTCCTTAGGGAGATCAACATGAGTAGCAAAGGATTTACAGAAAGGAGCTACTATCTCAGTGTCAAGTCCATATTTAGTTCTAAATTCACGAAAAGCATCGGTATCCATAAAAGATTTAACACAATCAAACTTAGGCGTTATACCTGACTCCTTACCTTCATTGAGTTCCCAATCTTCAGAGTTGCGTTTAATTCTTTCCAATAAATCCCATTTGAATTCAATAGTCTTCATCATAAAAGAACCGGTACAAGAAGTATCGAGCATGGAGCGATTATTGAGAGAAAGCCGAGCATAAAATTTTTGAATAATAATTTCTCTTGAGAGCTCATGATTGGGGCATGAATATAACATTGACTTAAGACTCCCCCAAGCTTGAGCAATACTTTCTCCTTCGCGAGGCCAAAAATTATATATATAATTACGATCACGATGAACTAGGTGCATAGGATAAAACTTCTGATGAAATTCCAATTTCAATCGGTTGTAATTCCATGATCCAATATCATCGCATAGCCTAAACCATGTCAATGAATTTCCCTTCAAAGATAAAGGGAAGACCTTCTTCTTGATAACATCCTCGGGCATACCTGCAAGCTTAAATAATCCACAAACTTCATCCACGTAGATTAGGTGCAAATCGGGATGCAATGTTCCATCTCCTGTAAAAGGATTAGCTAGCAGTTTCTCTATCATACCCGAAGGAATTTCAAAGTACACATTTTCAGTAGGTTCAGCAGGTTGAGGAGCAACTCTTTGCTCTACTGGTCAGGGTGAAGATACCCCGAACAAGCCCCTCAAAGGATTATTTTCCATAGTAACAAGTGACAGTAATTTTTAGCACACTATATAAATTTTTCCTTACCAAAGGCGCTTCACTCCCCGGCAACGATGCCAGAAAAGAGTCTTGATGACCCACAAGTATAGGGGATCTATCGTAGCTCTTTCGATAATTAAGAGTGTCGAACCCAACGAGGAGCAGAAGGAAATGACAAGCGGTTTTCAGTAAGGTATTCTCTGCAAGCACTGAAATTATCGGTAATAGATAGTTTTGTGATAAGGTAATTTGTAATGGGTAACAAGTATCAAAAGTAAACAAGGCGCAGCAAGGTGGCCCAATCCTTTTTGTAGAAAAGTACAAGCCTGGACAAACTCTTATATAAAGGAAAACGCTCCCGAGGACACATGGGAATTATCTTCAAGCTATTTTTCATCATGCTCATATGATTCATGTTCGTTACTTTGATAATTTGATATGTGGGTGGACCGGTGCTTAGGTACTGCCCTTCCTTGGACAAGCATCCCACTTATGATTAACCCCTATTGCAAGCATCCGCAAGTACAAAAGAAGTATTAAGGTAGACCTAACCATAGCATGAAACATATGGATCCAAATCAGCCCCTTACGAAGAACCGCATAAACTAGGGTTTAAGCTTCTGTCACTCTAGCAACCTATCATCTAATTATTACTTCCCAATGCCTTCCCCTAGGCCCAAATAATGGTGAAGTGTCATGTAATTGATGTTCACATAACACCACTAGAGGAAAGACAACATACATCTCATCAAAATATCGAACGAATACCAAATTCACATGACTACTTATAGCAAGACTTCTCCCATGTCCTCAGGAACAAACGTAACTACTCACAAATCATATTCATGTTCATAATCAGAGGGGTGTTAATATGCATAAAGGATCTGAACATATGATTTTCCGCGAAATAAACCAACTAGCATCAGCTACAAGGAGTAATCAACACTACTAGCAACCCACAGGTACCAATCTGTGGTTTTGAGACAAAGATTGGATCCAAGAGATGAACTAGGGTTTGAGAGGAGATGGTGCTGGTGAAGATGTTGATGCAGTTTGACCCCCTCCCAATGAGAGGATCGATGGTGATGATTTCCCCCTCCCGGAGGGATGTTTCCCCGGCAGAACAGCTCCGTCGGAGCCCTAGATTGGTTTCGCCAGGTTCCGCCTCGAGACGGCGGCGCTTCATCCCGGAAGCTTCCTTCTGATTTTTTCCAGGGCGAAAGACTTCATATAGCAAAAGATGGGCACTGGAGGCCTGCCAGGGAGCCCATGATGCAAAATGGATGTATCAATAATTTCTTGTTATATTGATGAACATAATTTGGGATCTACTAGTATCTCCAACGTACGTATAATTTTTGATCATTCCATGCTATTACATTATATGTTTCGGATGTTTAATGGGCTTTAATAAGCTCTTTTATATTATTTTTTGGGACTAACCTATTAACCGGAGGCCCACTGCCAGTTGCTGTTTTTTGCCTATTTTAGTGTTTCGCAGAAAAGAAATATCAAACGGAATCCAAACGGAACGAAACCTTCGCGAGGATCATTCTTGGAACGAACGCAATCCAGGAGACATAGACTGGAAGTCAGAGACGCAACGAGGCGGCTGTCGGTGTCAAAACCGTCGGATCTCGGGTAGGGGGTCCCGAACTGTGCGTCTAAGGTTGATGGTAACAGGAGGCGGGGGACACAATGTTTACCCAAGTTTGGGCCCTCTCTATGGAGGTAATACCCTACTTCCTGCTTGATTGATCTTGATGAATATGAGTATTACAAGAGTTGATCTACCACGAGATCGTAATGGCTAAAACCCTAATAGTCTAGCCTGTATGACTATGATCATCCGTCTAAGGACCTGGCCCTTCAGTTTATATAGACACTAGAGGGATCTAGGGTTACATAAGGTCGGTTACAGAGAAAGGAATCTTCACATCGTGGACGCCTAGCTTGCCTTCCACGCCAAAGAGAGTCCCATCCGGACACAGGTAGAGTCTTCGGTCTTCATATCTTTACAGCCCATCAGTCCGGCCCATGGCTAATAGGCCGGACGCCCGAGGACCCCTTAGTCCAGGACTCCCTCAGTAGCCCCCGAACCAGGCTTCAATGACGAGGTGTCCGGCGCGTAGATTGTCTTCGGCATTGCAAGGCGGGTTCCTCTTCTGATGACTTCAAAGTGATGTATCTGGCCTTCCATTTAATATCGTACCCCTCGGCTTCCATGTATCAACAACTTTGCTTCCACGTGTCAAGCGAATGCGAGAGGTCAGGGTGTGTTTTGCACATAACACCCCAGCCATGCGAGAAAGATCGTCTATAAAGATATTGGATCTCAAATCCATTCGACACCACGCGGAACAAATCCTCAGAGACTGCTAGGAAAAACCACTCCAACATGGCTAGTGCTCACAGCTCTTCCTCCCATCCCCGTGGCCGAGAAAAAAGGCGAGTGGGAGAGGTGCTCTGTTCCTTATAATCAGCTGGAGAAGCTGCAGACGCAGGGGTTTCTTCCCCCTGCGGATCTGGTCCCTGTTCGAGCGGGGTTGACCTCTTTCAATGGTGGCCCAGGCGGAGGATTTCCCCAATCCATCAGAGGGGGAATGAGTGTGTCTCGTCCCTACCTGCTAAGAGGCGTCGGGTTCCCAATTCATCCGTTCCTCAGGGTGCTTCTGGAGTACTATGGCCTCCAACTGCACAACTTCACGCCGGCCTCCATTCTTCATATCACGGCCTATGTCGCCCTTTGCGAGCTATTCCTGGGTTGTGAGGCCCACTTCGAACTGTGGACAAGGCTATTCTGCCTTGTCCCACGTAATCATGAAGGATCAATATTTGAAGTGGGCGGAGCAGAAATATGGTGCATCGTCGACACCGGATACCTATCCGGCACACCGAAGAAGGCGTCCGAAGAGTGGACTTCCGAGTGGTTCTACATTGAGGACGTCATACTTCCAGACCCCGTCCGGAGAGGTCTTCTGGAGTTCACAAGTATTCCTTTGAAGAAACGCCAAAGCCGGCGCCCTCGGAGCCTCGAAGAGGAAGACAGTGCGGAAGTTCGCCAACTCTTGAGCAAGATAAGGATGTTTGCCTAGTCCGGATATACGATAGTCGAAGTAATGGCGACCTCCATAGTACGGGGGGTCCAGCCACTCCAATACAGAGAACTTCCCATGTGGCATTACAATGGGGAAGATTACGCCTCCCGCTGCGGCAGGAAGGGTCCAGACACTCCTGCCGCCCTGGCCAAAATATTGGTCGAACTGTTCAAAGGGGAGGAAGAGGAGTTCCTGCGCATCAAGCACAGAGAAGGATATTGTATGTACAGTCCTCCCAGCTGGGTAAGCCCCCAACTCTTCTGCTCTACTCATTCCACTCCCTGGGCTACGTTCAATGAATATTAACCCATCCATTTATAACAACACTGGCGAAAGATTTCCGAGGGGCTTCACAGCCCCGCCCTGCAGCCCGAGGGCCACAATCGGGACCTTGACCCCAGATTCGAAGAGGATCCGGATATATTTGTGGTGCTCGAGAATGGGGTGTTTTACCAAACGAGCTACGACGGCACAGAGTGGCCATCATCGCCGACTATCCCGGTCTTCTCCCCGCTTCACACGTAAGTAATCAGGAGACACCTTGTCCAAAAGAGCTCTCTCATTCTACCTCACCCACCGCACCGTCCTTTGCTCAAAAGGGGAGGCGTTTGGCGCGCCATGCTGCCCTAGGGGTATCTTCAAAGAGGGTGGTCCCTATGCTGGGCAGGCCATCGAAAAGGAAGGCAAACAAGGATACGGCCGAGTCTTCACCAAAGAGGCATAGATTCGCAAATACGTTTCTGTAGCAGTCGCATCCAACTGTGACTTTTATGTTCGCCCTATATCAGGAAGAGGGCTTGCCGGACTATGTCCGGGGATCCGGCCAGTAGCACTCCCAACACCCGGGATCCGGTCCCAGCCGAGGAGACGGGGGTTGATAGGGGAGCGGCGCCAGACTGTCCTTCGGCCGAGGGCTCGGAAGATATGTCCGTTACCAACTCAGAAGTGGAAAGCGCCATGAATCATCGGCGCCGGAGGGCCGTTTTACGAGATCCTCGCTTCTCAAAAGAAGCGTTTAGTGCCTTCAGCTCAGTTGATGCCTACATCCAGGCTGCTCGGGATGGTCTTAACAGGGCCACGGAGAAGCATTTAAAAGATGTACAGGTAAGTTTTAATTTGTACGAATATGGTAACCATATGCCCGTAGCCCCCGGGACATGAAGCGGTTGGTACAAGTGATTTAAGGATCGTTGTATACCCAGGTTCTGACGGAGAAGAACAATCTGCTAGGCCAAGAGCTAGAAAAATGTCGGACACAGCTAACTGTTGCAACCACCGAACTGGAAGAGTCCAAGAAGGCGTCATCTGGTAATATTCCCCTCCATCGAGAAATAATAATGGTGTACCAGCTCGTGCTAATATTGTTCCTTATCCTAACATGATCGTCCAACCAATTGGAAGTGAAGCTGAAAGCCGCTCAAATGGGCGAGAAAGAGGCGAAAAGGCTACACGCCGCAGGCGAGCGCGTTCTGACCCGAGTTAGAGAGGCGAAAAACAAGCTCCAGGATCAAAACATCCAGTTGGGCGAGGAACTGAAAGATGTGCGGGCCCAGCTGGCCGACTCCATTAAGGAGAATGAAATGTTGCGAGGCGGCATATTCAGTATGTGGCCGAACTTACCTTATGATAGTTCGGAGACGCAAGGAACTGATAGATGTATGTTTGCAAGTATGCTGACGGGCCGTCCCGAAGAGGAGACGTCCGGATTGTCGGGCGATCTGCTGCAAGGGTTGTCGCAAATGCACGAGCAAGCCCGGCAGGCAATGCGGAGTGTTGCCAAGGCTTTATGGCCATCCGCCTCCCCTCCAGGAAGGATGGAGGAGCTTTTAGAGCTATTCAAGGGAGCGCGGCAGCGTATCCGATTATGGAAAATATCAGCCTGCTGGGAGGGTGCGCGAGAGGCCTGGGCCATGGTGAAGACACGGTATACCAAGCTTGATCCAAATCGCATGGCCCGGGTCGGACCTCTAGGGTCAGACGGAAAAGAAGTTCCTGTTAATTTGGTGTATGACCAAGTAGCAGTAGCTGCCAAGTATTCCCAACAGGATTGTGAGTTAGACAGCCTGTTGGATGGTATAGAGGAGGAAATTTATGAGTCCAAGTGACTATGTACTTTCCTTGATATATGTTACTCTAGCTGAATTGTAAAACTATTGTCATGGCAGACCTTTTCGCTTCGACCTCTGGACCCGAAGGCACGGAGTGTTTTCGAATACCAGTGCGGCCGAATAGACCGGGGTATGCGTGGAAACCAGGCGTAGGGGTTATAGTTGCTTAAACAGACAAGTTGTATTCGGCTAGTTATGTTATATTACGTTAATATTGTAAGAAACTTCTTCCGAAGAGAATAGTTCCATTAAAGGTTCCTTTCCCTGGATGTGCATGCGTTAGAGTGCATGTCCGAACTGTGATTGAAAACTCGCAATATATTTAACTTCTGGGGGTTCACAATGGAGTGAATGCAAAAAACATCTCAAATTCACCAAACGAATATTCCCTTAAGAACGCTAGCTTTCGGCTTCACCCAGTCTGAGGTACACATCCAGATGACCCGGCAGTAACAATCGCAGAGGTGCTCCCTTTATGCCCTAGCCGAACTAACGGGAACGTAGGGCATAAGCACAGGAGCCAGGCAACCCAGCTTGGCCAAAACTTAAGTCATATCGATGCATATAATGGCGAAGAAAAGGTACATATGGAAAAAGCGCATATGTGATGAGCTTGATGCTCGGGAAATAATAATAGCAAGCTTCTGATCCAGAAGCCCCCAGGTATAATGGACATACATTTTTAAAGATGTATGCGTCAGGCGTGCACGGTCTAGCCGCATGAAAGCTTTAAGGCTGAAGAGAAAAAACGAAAAGAGAGAGAAAGAAGAAAAAAGTATTATGGAAACAGCAGGGAGAAGGAGACGGACAAAGAGTTCGGCACTTAGGCATAGAATCTTCGGAGTCTGGCCGCGTTCCAGGGGTTCGGCTCGAGGCGATTGTCTGATGCATCACGCAGGCGGTACGCTCCTCCGGTGGGAACTTTGTCAATGATGAAGGGACCCTCCCATTTGGGCTTGAGTTTGTCCTTTTCCTTCTCCGGCAAGCGTAGAACGAGTTCGCCAACGTTATAAGTCTTGGCCCGTACTTCCCTACTTTGATATCTGCGGGCCTGTTGTTGATAAAATGCGGACCGGGCTTTTACAACGTCGCGCTCCTCCAGGGCGTCTAGGCTGTCCTGCCGATTGAGCTCGGCCTCTCTCTCTTCGTACATGTGCACCCGAGGTGAGTCATGTATAATGTCGCAGGGTAGCAGAGCCTCTGCATCGTACACCATGAAAAAAGGTGTATATCCGGTAGTGCGATTAGGCGTGGTCCGCAGCCCCCAGAGTATGGAGTCGAGCTCCTCAACCCAGTGTTTGTCTGATTCCTTCAAAGACCGCACCAGCCTGGGTTTGATGCCGCTCATAATAAGACCATTGGCCCATTCGACTTGACCATTTGTTTGCAGGTGATAGACGGAGGCGTAATCGAGCTTAATGCCCAGATTGGCGCACCAAATTTTTACCTCATCGGCTGTGAAGTTGGAGCCGTTATCGGTGATGATGCTATGTGGAACACCATAACGGTGTACAACGCCGGATATAAAGTCTATTACTGGTCCGGCTTCGGCCGTTTTAACTGATTTGGCCTCTATCCACTTGGTGAATTTGTCCACCATGACCAGCAGATATTTTTTCTTATGACTTCCTCCTTTAAGGGGTCCAACCATATCAAGCCCCCAGACCGCGAAAGGCCAAGTGATGGGGATTGTTTGCAGAGCGGTAGGTGGCATATGGCTCTGGTTGGCGAAGAGCTGGCATCCGATACAACGTTGGACAAGGTCCTGCGCGTCTGCTCGGGCCATCGGCCAATAAAAACCTATACGGAAGGCCTTGCTAATAAGGGCCCGAGCTTCGGCGTGGTGGCCGCCGAGGCTGGCATGAATTTAAGCCAAGAGCTGCCGCCCCTCCTCCTCAGACATACATCTTTGAAGGACTCCGGTAGCGCTTTTCTTGTAGAGCTCTCCTTCTGTGACGCCCGGATAATTAAGCTACAGTGATCCCACCCTAATGGTGCCACGTCACCACGGTTACTGCTGCTAATCTATCGTTAGATCAAAACCGGTCCAAAATTCAAATTCAAAGTTTGGTAAATAAAGAAAGTTTTCAAACATTAAAATAAAAATGTTCGGTTCGTACTAAATATTACATAGATAAATATGGTGTAGTAAACACATTTTTATAAAATGCCTAAATAATTTAAAATGTTTTAAAACAGAAAAGTGAATAAATAAAAGAAAAGAAAATACAAAAGAGAAAAACTAAACTAACAAAAAAACAAAGAGGAAGCACCCCCCACTGGGCTCCGGCCCAGCTGGCCTGCCCAACTGGGCCAAGGCCCACCCCCCACTCCATAACCCCCCACTCCTCCCATTCCCCCGAAACCCTAACTACCGACACCCACTTCCCCCTCTCCCATTCCCCCGATCCAGATCGGATCGGGGCTCATCGCCCCCCCCCCCCCGCCGATCTGGACGCCTCCTCCTCGTCGACGCCGTCGCCGGAGCCCCGCACTGCCACGACTCCGTCGCCGGATCGCCTCCTCAACACCGACTTCGCCGGCGTCGCCACGCCACGCCCCGTGTCGGATGCCGCCGTCCTCTCCGTCGCCGGTGCTGCCTCGCCAGACCTCCTCGACTCCTCCCCGAGCCCACTGCCCGAACCCCTACAGCTCCGGTGAGGACCCCGGTCCTCCTCTCCTCCTCGCCTCATAGCGTCGGGCCGCGCCGCGCGTCACCGTAGCCGCCGCCCGGTTCGGTCCCCGCTCCGGCTGCTCGCTCCTCCCGCACGCTGCATCTCCTGCTGCTCCCGAACTTGCACTGCTGCCCCGCTCACGCCCCGGGCCGCGTCCAAGCTCGTCGCCCGCGTCGTCCCGCTGCCCCGCGCTCTGGCCGCGCCTGGCTTTGCCCTCCTCGCCACTGCTCCACCCGGTCACCGCGACCCCGCCCCGCCCGGCGTGTCACCTCGCGCGCTCGCGCCCGTGCTGTGGCCGGCTACCGCGTGCTACTGCTTCTGCGGCTGCGCCGTCCCCCGCTCCTCGTGACCACCACCGTGCCACCGCCCACGCCTCACCCGCCTGCTCCCCTCGCCCGCGCTGGCCTCCCCACGCCGGCCTGGCGACCTGCCAGGTCCGCCGCCCTTCCCCCACGCCCCTGGGCATACACCCGCTCGGGCCGCGCCCAGCGCCCGCACCCGCGTCGCCTGTTTGGGCAGCCCCCGCGGCACCCGAACCCACTATGGCCCTTAGGGCCCATGACAGCTGGGCCCCGCCCCTATGACAATGACATGTGGGGCCCATGCCCAGAATATTTTAAATAAAAAAAGGAATTAAAAATGATAATAAATAAATAAAATATCAATTAATTAATTAATTAATTCTGTTTAAATTAACTAATTAAGATTAATTAACCTAATAACTGGTTAACCTAATTAACTACTGTTAATTAGCTAAGGAGTCCCTAACAGGTGGGACCCACCTGTCAGGTTGACCAGGTCAACGGTCAATGTTGACTGCTGACATCATGCTGACATCATAATTACCTTTTTCTAATTAAATTAATTCTGTTAATTCTAGAAAAAGATAAAATCCTTTTTAAATTAATATAAAATGAACCATAGCTCGGATGGAAAAACTTTGTACATGAAAGTTGCTCAGAACGACGAGACAAATCCGGATACGCAGCCCGTTCGTCCGCCACACATCCCTAGCATAGCAAACACGCAACTTTCCCCCTCCGGTTCACCTGTCCGAAAACGAGAAACACCGGGGATACTTTCCCGGATGTTTCCCCCCTTCGCCGGTATCGCCTCCTACCGCGTTAGGGCACGCCTAGCACTGTTTGTTGTCTTGTCATGCATCGTTATGCATCTGTTTGCATTGTATTCATTGTTTCTTCCCCCTCTTCTCTCCGTTAGACTACGAGACTGACGCCGCTGCTGGTGCCCCGATCGACTACGTTGTTGACGACCCCTACTTGCCAGAGCAACCAGGCAAGCCCCCCCCCTTGATCACCAGATATCGCCTATTCCTTCTCTCTACTGCTTGCATTAGAGTAGTGTAACATGTTACTGCTTTCGGTTAATCCTATTCTGCTGCATAGCCTGTCATTGTTGCTACAGTTGTTACCCTTACCTGCTATCCTACTGCTTAGTATAGGATGCTAGTGTTCCATCAGTGGCCCTACACTCTTGTCCGTCTGCCATGCTATACTACTGGGCCGTGATCACTTCGGGAGGTGATCTCGGGCATATGCTATATACTTTATACTGTTACATTACTTATGATACTGTTCGGAGATGGGGGCTGAAGGGGCAGGTGGCTCCATCCCGGTAGAGGTGGGCCTGGGTTCCCGACGGCCCCCGACTGTTACTTGTGGCGGAGCGACAGGGCAGGTTGAGACCGCCTAGGAGAGAGGTGGGCCTGGCCCTGGTCGGCGTTCGCGGATACTTCAATTAACACGCTTAACGAGATCTTGGTATTTGATCTGAGTCTGGCCACTGGCCTATACGCACTAACCAACTACGCGGGAACAGTTATGGGCACTCGACGTCGTGGTATCAGCCGAAGCCTTCTTGACGTCAGCGACTGAGCGGCGCGCGCCGGATTGGACTGGAACGCCTGCTAGGCTAGGTCTGCTTCCGGCCGCGTTCGCAACGTGCAGGTGTGCAATGGGCGATGGGCCCAGACCCCTGCGCCATAGGATTTAGACCGGCGTGCTGACCTCTCTGTTGTGCCTAGGTGGGGCTGCGACGTGTTGATCTTCCGAGGCCGGGCATGACCCAGGAAAGTGTGTCCGGCCAAATGGGATCGAGCGTGTTGGGTTATGTGGTGCACCCCTGCAGGGAAGTTTATCTATTCGAATAGCCGTGATCTTCGGTAACAGGACGACTTGGAGTTGTACCTTGACCTTATGACAACTAGAACCGGATACTTAATAAAACACACCCTTCCAAGTGCCAGATATAACCCGGTGATCGCTCTCTAACAGGGCGACGAGGGAGGGATCGCCGGGTAGGATTATGCTATGCGATGCTACTTGGTGAACTTACCATCTACTCTCTCCTACATGCTGCAAGATGGAGGTGGCCAGAAGCGTAGTCTTCGACAGGATTAGCTATCCCCCTCTTATTCTGGCATTCTGCAGTTCAGTCCACCGATATGGCCCTTTACACATATACCCATGCATATGTAGTGTAGCTCCTTGCTTGCGAGTACTTTGGATGAGTACTCACGGTTGCTTTTCTCCCTCTTTTCCCCCTTTCCTTTCTACCTGGTTGTCGCAACCAGATGCTGGAGCCCAGGAGCCAGACGCCACCGTCAACGACGACTCCTACTACATCGGAGGTGCCTACTACTACGTGCAGGCCGCTGACGACGACCAGGAGTAGTTTAGGAGGATCCCAGGCAGGAGGCCTGCGCCTCTTTCGATCTGTATCCCAGTTTGTGCTAGCCTTCTTAAGGCAAACTTGTTTAACTTATGTCTGTACTCAGATATTGTTGCTTCCGCTGACTCGTCTATGATCGAGCACTTGTATTCGAGCCTCGAGGCCCCTAGCTTGTATTATGATGCTTGTATGACTTATTTATATTGTAGAGTTGTGTTGTGATATCTTCCCGTGAGTCCCTGATCTTGATCGTACACGTTTGCGTGCATGATTAGTGTACGATTGAATCGGGGCGTCACAAGTTGGTATCAGAGCCAACTGCCTGTAGGAATCCCCCTTCCACACTCCTTGGCCGAAGTCGAGTCTAGACATTACAAAACTTTTACTAACATGGTTGTGCGCCTTACGGGCCAACGTCGCCATTGGGTGGTATTAGGATCTTTTACTCCTCATCTATCCTCTGGGACTCTGATCTCTCTTCTATTCGGGTTAAATGATTTTGCTAACTCTAAAACTAGAATCTCGTAACTACTTCCTCCCGGAGAGCCCCTTCATTCCAGATGATGGCCTGATTCATTAGAAGACCCCATGAACTCTCTGATGTTATCCCGAGAAATTGTGTTCATCACGTTTGCAATTCCCCTTCGACCGTCAACCCTTATGGATAACTAAATGCACTTGCCATTCTTACATTCATCCCCAGTTGGTCTTGTTATTACAAGATACCCTTTAATACTCGTCGTTGTTCCAAGAATCCTTTGTGCCACTGCCTTGCGGTTCCTTGTCGCAAAAATATCCCTACGATTTGTTTATTCACACTTATCGATGAACCGCTCATTACTAGTTGTTCATAGGATTCACTAGATACATTGAAATACTACCCGATCTTCCGGTAATCCTCTGCCAACTATTGCTCTGCAAATACTTGTCTTCTTGCAGTCTGGACAATTCCATTTTTCTAGCAATAAACATTAAAATCCTTGTGATTGACAGTCTGATCCTATTGATTCAACATGTGTGCGAATGCACACAATCATCAATCGACCCTTCTAAATTATCTTTGCGGCTCAGACGTCGTTTTGAACATGAGCTGGTTCTCGACCAAACTGTTTGTCATCGATTGTGCCTCTGGTCTATTCAATTTATCCATCCTTGATCCGAGCGTTTGCTTCTGATCCTTTGATTTGGAAATCATAATTCATTTACATTTGAGCTTTGGGTTAGTTAGTTGTTTCTACAATATGATCTCCTTACATTCTTTCGTCCTCTAGTTGAGTATCGATGCTCACATCAGATCCCTTGAGGACCACCGGATCCTTTGTGGATTTTATCCGACAACGTCCTTCATATTCAATCATTTTAGAAGTTCTTTCCCTGATGCATAATGCCATAGGTAAATCCTATTCTCTGATTTGACCAACCATGCTCTGCTATCGAGCTGGTGATATTTACTCTTGAAGCTTGTAGTATATGTTCCTAAGGCCCTGATGGGTTGAACCTATGCCTTTTCTAATCTGTGTGAACCCGGAAACTACTACGGGTCATACTCTACTGTTGTTATGTCAAATAAAACTTCAACACTACAACTTCGTTGAAGGCGAGAAGTGAATGAAAGGTTATGCATTAGAGAGGTGGGATTTGACCTTGAACTTTGTGTTCATGCCCATGGACATGATGTAGATCCTATCATGGAAACTTCTTGTAATAATAACTATTACCTTGATAAATATCATTTGGTATCTGTGAATTGATCCTTTGCAACTGTGGTTCCGACCATGATTGTTCTCCTTTGATTTTATTTCTCGGGCAAGTTAAAGTACTTGCCTTCTGCAAATTAGTACGCCTTCCCAACCTCTATTTTGTTCTACCTTCGAGTGTTAACCCCTGGTATCTCGAGGATATCAACCCATTGCACTTCATCTTATGAATTTCTGATGAAGTAGTACCTTTCCCCGTCATAGTCACTCCACGGGTTTTGGGTTGTCGTCAACCGAGAACACCAAATTGTGAATCAAGTCCGCACTCCGATTCAGCAACTCTAACTAATTTACGTTGCTTGCGAGTTTAATAATCCTTCAAGTCATCCCAAGCCTTATCGGCTATATCATTATCGTGCTAAATTTTAACTGTGCTACCTGGTCCTTATCCCTGGAGCACAATTTCTGACGATGAGCTAATCTTACATCGATCTTCCTTGTCATATCATTTCTCCTTGAACAACAAAATTGATTTTGAGTTTGTGTCGTACCCATGGTTCCATTAACCTTTCGCTTCATCATCCATTTGACTTGATGTCATCGCCGATCGATTACATCTTCATGGAGCCTCTCGACAAAATTTGACGTGATCATCATCAACATTTTGACTCCTTCCAGGATATCAATTAATTCATGATGGTAAGTGCCATCCTCGTCCCTTGGTAATTTGAATTACCATCGACAACATCTTTACCTTCCTTTCATCACAAACTTGTTCATGTTATGGAGCTCCTTGCTATCCAGCTTAAGTTATGTCCTACCTTGGAGCACTATCGTATTTTATGTCAAGAATGTTGCGAGAAATTCACCACCCTTAAGAATTCTTGATACAAGTGATACTTATTACCATCACCATTCTTTTCTTGGTCCCCGTGTTGTTTCTAACTGGAATACCGACAAATGGTCTGTGAGGTGTAAATTCTAAACTTCTAGCAACCCTATTGCTTTGAAGTTATTGGTCTATAGTTTCATTCTAAGTCTATTGCTTATTGAATCATCATTCTAACATTGATCATGTTACCTAAGCCCATATTTCGGGCGCACCTTTCAACCAATGTTTAAATTGTGTATGTTTTCCTCGAGCATACATCATTATATCATTTGATCCGACAAATGTTATCTCCTTGTTCACATAAGTGTGGAAATCCCTCTTTTTGGAAATCTCGAGGAATTGTCGCTGAGTCCATCAGCCACCTCCTCACCTCTTCTTGATTTAATGATGAACTCTTGTTTCGGAACTCGCTCTTATAGTTCATTTCCCGAGAATCTTACATTGTCATCTCGTCAATTTGTGTTGCACCTTTTCTTCTCAGGCATCATGAGTCTAAGGTATGCTGACACCAATTAGATCTAAATCTCGGTCAGATATGATTGTTGGAACATATTTTCTAGAGTTATAGCATTGGACCTCATATGACCCGGTAAGGTGATGTCATGCCTAGCATACCTGGCCGGAGGACCTAGTGTTACAGTTTCCTTTTTAGCAAGGATAACCATTCTTCCATGAGGAAATTGAATGACTTGTTTTATAAATTTTCCTGATGGATCCTTTGTGTTTCTAAAGTCTGACCTTTGCTTGAAAACCATGTCAATGCTATCTCGAAGCATGTATGTGGTACTCTGATTTTCAATAAGAACATCTGAAGCACAATGCTAAATTTTCTTTATCAAATTACCCAAACACCGTTGTTTGGGTAATGTCATGAACTTCCTCTCCCCTTACCTAAATGGTTTTCTACTTTCTATCCTGGCATGGATATCATGCACTGCTTGTCCTTGGGAAGGATATACCCCTGAATTATGTGTTTAAACACATTTTCCTTTCCATTGTTCTGTTTAATCTGATAATCGTATTTTCCTTTCCATTGGTTCGTTTAACTTTTCTTGTGATCTATATGATCTAAGCAGTAATATTCTCCTGCTTGTGCAAACACCTCGGTGTACAACTCTGTCAGTAAGACCTTGTTACTATTGTTGAGGACATTCCGGTAACCACCGATGGACGAGAACTTTGCCTATTGGTCCGCCTCGTTCAACGAGCAGGAAGATGGTTCTCTTCGTCCCTCGCCCTTGGTACCGACGTTGTTGCCGACATAACTGACAGGCTATCCGCTGACATGTGTTGCCTACATGGTCATACAAGACGTCACCGCCCTTCCTACTTTTAACCCACATGGTGGGCCCATAACCCACAGTTCCACAGGATCGAAACCTGACTCTCCTATACACCCTGTTGTCGAAGTTATTCCTCGTGCTTGACTTCGTATGTGATTCACGGGCCACCTGCCTAGTGATCTATTCTGGTACCAGACGCAATACTTTCCCATTGCTCTGAACCCCTATCACATTTCGTATCAGGCAACGAACGATTGTCTATGCGCTTGAAACTTCTATTTTACACCTTCTTACTTGCTCTCGATAATGTCTTCAGTTTCAATTCGAGGGTTACCTCCCGCCACCTTCCCTGATGTTATCTACTAGATAAGCAAACATTGTAGCGGTCCGTTCTTCCGTAATACCCCCTTATCCTTTCGTAAGTACGACGGAGTTCTTGAAGAAAGGACGACAATTTCATCATGATGCATTGATGCATAGGAATGAAGGCATCAATGCTATGGATCGACCTCTTCGAGAAGAGCAACCTAGGCCGAGAAGACTCGTTGGAATTTCGTAACCAAATCTTTTCCCCATTAGTCCCCCTCTTGAATCTCGGGATGAGATTTCTTGTAGTGGAGGAGAATTGTGACGCCCGGATAATTAAGCTACAGTGATCCCACGCTAATGGTGCCACGTCACCACAGTTACTGCTGCTAATCTATAGTTAGATCAAAACCGGCCCAAAATTCAAATTCAAAGTTTGGTAAATAATGAAAGTTTTCAAACATTAAAATAAAAATGTTCGGTTTGTACTAAATATTACATAGATAAATATGGTGTAGTAAACACATTTTTATAAAATGCCTAAATAATTTAAAATGTTTTAAAACAGAAAAGTAAATAAATAAAAGAAAAGAAAATACAAAAGAGAAAAAATAAACTAACAAAAAAAACAAAGAGGAAGCACCCCCCCCCCACTGGGCTCCGGCCCAGCTAGCCTGCCCAACTGGGCCAAGGCCCACCCCCACTCCTCCCATTCCCCCGAAACCCTAACTACCGACACCCACTTCCCCCTCTCCCATTCCCCCGATCCAGATCGGATCAGGGCTCACGCCCCCCCCCCCCACTCGATCTGGATGCCGTCCTCCTCGTCGACGCTGTCGCCAGATCGCCTCCTCAACACCGACTTCGCCGGCGTCGCCACGCCCCGCCCCGCGTCGGATGCCGCCGTCCTCTCCGTCGCCGGTGCCGCCTCGCCAGACCTCCTCGACTCCTCCCCGAGCCCACTGCCCGAACCCCTACAACTCCGGTGAGGACCCCGGTCCTCCTCTCCTCCTCGCCTCGTAGCGCCGGGCCGCGCCGCGCGTGCTCACCGTAGCCACCGCCCGGTTCGGTCCCCGCTCCGGCTGCTCGCTCCCCCTGCGTGCTGCGTCTCCTGCTGCTGCCGCACTTGCCCTGCTGCCCCGCTCACGCCCCGGGCCGCGTCCAAGCTCGTCGCCGGCGTCATCCCGCTGCCCCGCGCTCTAGCCGCGCCTGGCTTTGCCCTCCTCGCCGCTGCTCCGCCCCGTCACCGCGACCCTGCCCCGCCCGGCGTGTCACCTCGCGCGCTCGCGCCCATGCTGTGGCCGGCTACCGCGTGCTGCTGCTTCTGCGGTTGCGCCGCCCCCGCTCCTCGTGACCACCACCGTGCCACCGCCCATGACTCACGCGCCTGCTCCCCTCGCCCGTGCTGGCCTCGCCCACACCGGCCTGGCGACCTGCCAGGTCCGCCGCCCTTCCCCCACGCCCCTGGGCATACACCCGCTCGGGCTGCGCCCAACGCCCGCACCCGCGTCGCTTGTTCGGGCAGCCCCCGCGGCACCCGAACCCACTATGGCCCTTAGGGCCTATGACAGCTGGGCCCCGCCCCCTATG
Source organism: Triticum aestivum (assembly GCF_018294505.1). Classification (NCBI taxonomy): domain Eukaryota; kingdom Viridiplantae; phylum Streptophyta; class Magnoliopsida; order Poales; family Poaceae; genus Triticum; species Triticum aestivum. Next base: position 193,114,110 of record NC_057811.1, on the reverse strand, counting down.
ACAATGACATGTGGGGCCCATGCCCAAAACGTTTTAAATAAAAAAAGGAATTAATAATAATAATAAATAAATAAAATATCAATTAATTAATTAACTTAATTAATTCTGTTTAAATTAACTAATTAAGATTAATTAACCTAATAACTAGTTAACCTAATTAACTACTGTTAATTAGCTAAGTAGTCCCTAACAGGTGGGACCCACCTGTCAGGTTGACTTGGTCAACGGTCAACGTTGACTGCTGACATCAAGCTAACGTCATAATTACCTTTTCTAATTAAATTAATTCTGTTAATTCTAGAAAAAGATAAAATCCTTTTTAAATTAATATAAAATGAACCGTAGCTCGGATGGAAGAACTTTGTACATGAAAGTTGCTCAGAACGACGAGACAAATCCGGATACGCTGCCCGTTCGTCCGCCACACATCCCTAGCATAGCAAACACGCAACTTTTCCCCTCCGGTTCACCTGTCCGAAAACGTGAAACACCAAGGATACTTTCCCGGATGTTTCCCCCCTTCGCCGGTATCGCCTTCCACCGCGTTAGGGCACACCTAGCCTCACGATTCGTCATGTCATGCATCGTTATGCATCTGTCTGCGTTGTATTCATTGTTTCTTCCCCCTCTTCTCTCCGGTAGACTACGAGACCGACGCCGCTGCTGGTGCCCCGACCGACTACGCTGTTGACGACCCCTCCTTCTTGCCAGAGCAATCAGGCAAGCCCCCCCCCCCCTTGATCACCAGATATCACCTATTATTTTCTATACTGCTTGCATTAGAGTAGTGTAACATGTTACTGCATTCGGTTAATCCTATTCTGCTGCATAGCCTGTCATTGTTGCTACAGTTGTTACCCTTACCTGCTATCCTACTGCTTAGTATAGGATGCTAGTGTTCCATCAGTGGCCCTACACTCTTGTCCGTCTGCCATGCTATACTACTGGGCCGTGATCACTTCGGGAGGTGATCTCGGGCATATGCTATATACTTTATACTGTTACATTACTTATGATACTGTTCGGAGATGGGGGCTGAAGGGGCAGGTGGCTCCATCCCGGTAGAGGTGGGCCTGGGTTCCCGACGGCCCCCGACTGTTACTTGTGGCGGAGCGACAGGGCAGGTTGAGACCGCCTAGGAGAGAGGTGGGCCTGGCCCTGGTCGGCGTTCGCGGATACTTCAATTAACACGCTTAACGAGATCTTGGTATTTGATCTGAGTCTGGCCACTGGCCTATACGCACTAACCAACTACGCGGGAACAGTTATGGGCACTCGATGTCGTGGTATCAGCCGAAGCCTTCTTGACGTCAGCGACTGAGCGGCGCGCGCCGGATTGGACTGGAACGCCTGCTAGGCTAGGTCTGCTTCTGGCCGCGTTCGCAACGTGCAGGTGTGCAATGGGCGATGGGCCCAGACCCCTGTGCCATAGGATTTAGACCGGCGTGCTGACCTCTCTGTTGTGCCTAGGTGGGGCTGCGACGTGTTGATCTTCCGAGGCCGGGCATGACCCAGGAAAGTGTGTCCGGCCAAATGGGATCGAGCGTGTTGGGTTATGTGGTGCACCCCTGCAGGGAAGTTTATCTATTCGAATAGCCGTGATCTTCGGTAACAGGACGACTTGGAGTTGTACCGTGACCTTATGACAACTAGAACCGGATACTTAATAAAACACACCCTTCCAAGTGCCAGATATAACCCGGTGATCGCTCTCTAACAGGGCGACGAGGAGGGGATCGCCGGGTAGGATTATGCTATGCGATGCTACTTGGTGAACTTACCATCTAGTCTCTTCTACATGCTACAAGATGGAGGCTGCCAGAAGCATAGTCTTCGACCGGACTAGCTATCCCCCTCTTATTCTGGCATTCTGCAGTTCAGTCCACCGATATTGCCCCTTTTCATAGATACCCATGCATATGTAGTGTAGATCCTTGCTTGCGAGTACTTTGGATGAGTACTCATGGTTGCTTTTCTCCCTCTTTTCCCCCTTTCCTTTCTACCTGGTTGTCGCAACCAGATGCTGGAGCCCAGGAGCCAAATGCCACCATCGACGACGACTCCTACTACACTGGAGGTGCCTACTACTACGTGCAGGCCACTGACGACGATCAGGAGTAGTTTAGGAGGATTCCAGGTAGGAGGCATGCGCCTCTTTCGATCTGTATCCCCGTTTGTGCTAGCCTTCTTAAGGCAAACTTGTTTAACTTATGTTTGTACACAGATATTGTTGCTTCCGCTGACTCGTCTATGATCGAGCACTTGTATTCGAGCCCTCGAGGCCCCTGGCTTGTATTATGATGTTTGTATGACTTATTTATGTTTTAGAGTTGTGTTGTGATATCTTCCTGTGAGTCCCTGATCTTGATCGTACACGTTTGCATGCATGATTAGTGTACGATTGAATCGGGGGCGTCACACCTTCGTGAACCTTGTAGGCCTTCGAACGCCGAAAAATGTTCCGGCCCTCGTTCTAATCTTCAGGGATTTCCTTCCTATTGAGGTAGGCCAAGAAGGGTTGAGTCCATGGGGCAATTACTACCATAATGAGATGGGCCGATGGTGTTGCTTCGGTGGCTGAGCCCCCGATGGTATCGGTGTGTTCGGAATCTGGGGTTGTGTTGGGGTTCGGACTGGTATTGCCGCTCTCCCCTTGCCACACCATGAATGGCTTAAAGAGCCTTTCTAAAAAGATGTTAGGTGGGACGAGGTCACGCTTGGCGCCGATGCAAGCAAGGACGTCCGCCACTTGATTACTTTCTCGAGCCACGTGACGAAACTCAAGCCCCTCGAACCGAGCCGACATTTTCAGGACGACATTGCGGTAAGCTACCATCTTCGGATCTTTGGGGTCAAAATCTCCATTTATTTGAGATATTGCTAGGTTTGAGTCCCCACGCACTTCTAGGCATTGTATGCCCATGGAGATGGCCATCCGAAGACCATGCAATAAAGCCTCGTATTCGGCTGCGTTGTTGGAGTCTGTATATAATATTTGGAGTACGTACTGAACTACATCTCCTGTGGGGACGTTAAAATGACGCCCGCTCCTAATCCTGCCAGCATTTTGGAGCCGTCGAAATACATAACCCAGTTTGAATAAGTGTCGTACTCTTTAGGGAGTTCGGCCAATGTCCATTCGGCGACGAAGTCCGCTAGTACTTGGGATTTAATGGCCCGACGCGGTTTGTATGTTATGTCGAATGGAAGGAGCTCGATGGCCCATTTGGCAATCCGGCCCGTAGCATCGCGGTTGTTTATTATATCATTTAGTGGTACTTCAAAAGCCACCGTGATAGAACACTCCTGGAAGTAGTGTCGTAGCTTCCGGGATGCCATGAAGACCGCGTATGCTATTTTTTGATAATGAGGGTACCGTGATTTGCATGGTGTAAGGACAGTGGATACATAGTATACCGGCTTCTGAAGCAAGAATTTTTGTCCATCCTATTCTCGTTCGACGACGAGTACGGCACTCACCACCTGGTGTGTCGCCGATATGTATAATAACATTGATTCGCCGACGTTCGGTGCGGCCATGATTGGGTTACTCGCCAAAAGGGTTTTATTTCTTCCAGTCCGGCCGTTGCCGCATCCGTCCACTCGAAGTGATCGGTGCGTCGTAGAAGACGATAGAGTGGCAATGCCTTTTCTCCCAATTGGGAGATAAAGCGGCTTAGAGCTGCCACGCAACCGACGAGTTTTTGGACTTGTTTAAGGTCCGTTGGCGTAGTCAATTCTGACAGAGCTCGGATTTTGGCTGGATTTGCTTCAATTCCTCTATTTGAAACGATGAAGCCCAGCAACTTTCCGTCGGGGACGCCGAAAACACACTTCTTCGGATTGAGTTTGATGTCATATGCAAGAAGGTTGTCGAATGTAAGACGTAGATCGTCTATGAGTGTTTCGACATGTCTAGTTTTGATGACCACATCGTCCACATATGCTTCAACTGCCTTGCCGATCTGTTTCTCCAGGCATGTTTGGATCATGCGTTGATAGGTGGCGCCGGCGTTTTTGAGCCCGAAGGGCATGGTGTTGAAGCAGAAAGGCCCATATGGGGTAATGAATGCCGTTGCAGCTTGATCGGACTCCTTCATCTTGATCTGATGGTATCCGGAGTACGCGTCGAGGAAACAGAGTGAATCGTGTCCTGCGGTTGCATCAATGATCTGATCGATATGAGGGAGGGGGAAGGGATCCTTAGGGCAAGCCTTGTTGAGGTCTTTGAAATTGACGCATAGGCGCCAGGATTTATCCTTCTTTGGTACCATCACCAGGTTTGCTAGCCAGTCCGGGTGTTTGATTTCTCTGATGAATCCGGCTTTGGGTAACTTGACTAGCTCTTCTCCCATAGCTTGTCGTTTGGGTTCGGAAAAACGCTGCAGTGTTTGTTTGACCGGTTTATACCCCTTTGAGATATTGAGGCTGTGTTCGGCTAGCTTGCGTGGGATTCCTGGCATGTCCGAAGGGTGCCAGGCGAATATGTCCCAGTTTTCACGCAGGAACTCTCGTAGCGCGGCATCGACCGTTTGATCGAGTTGTGCCCCAATAGATGCTGTCATGTTGGGGTCCGTTGGATGGACCTGGAATTTGACTATTTCTTCTGCCGGCTTAGGAGGTGGATTTAGGTCGTTTGTCTAAGATCACATCGTCTCTATCCACCGTGGAGCGCAGTGCGGTTAACTCTTTGGCCGCGAGGGCTTCAGATAAGGCCTCAAGGGCGAGGGATGCGGTTTTATTTTCGGCGCGGAGTGCTATGTCCGGATCACTGGCGAGAGTGATTGTGCCATTGGGCCCGGGCATCTTAAGCTTCATGTACCCGTAATGAGGTATAGCTTGGAAGCTTGTAAATGCGTCTCGCCCCAAGAGGGCGTGATATCCGCTGTTGAAAGGGGCCACTTGGAAGGTTATCTCTTCGGACCGATAATTCTCTGGCGTGCCGAATACCACGTCAAGTGTGATTTTTCCCGCACACCGCGCCTCTCGACTAGGAATGATTCCTTGGAAGGTCATGCTGTTGTGCTCAATGTGGCTCCTGTCTATTTCCATTTTGTGGAGTGTGTCCTCATAAATGAGGTTTAGTCCGCTGCCGCCGTCCATGAGAACCTTGGTGAGCCGAAAGCCGTCCACAATTGGACTGAGGACCAAGGCGGCTGGTGCTCGTATTGTCCTGTATTTTGGTTCGTCACTGGCATTAAAAGTTATAGCCGTGTCGTTCCAGGGGTTTATTGCTGCGATTTGGCAGACTTCGGCGAGTTCGCGGAGTGCCCTTTTGCGCCTATTGTTTGAGGCAAATGTCTCGAAGACCGTCAACACTTTGAGGTTGTCGTCTTCTGGGGGGTGTTGTTCTGGGGTATTCTTGGTGAGGATATCCTCGCCGCTCTTGGCCACTTGCCGGAGTATCCAACATGCTCTAAGGCTATGGGTTGGTATGTTATCCGGTGTTGTGTGTATTTTGCATGGCCCATCGAGCCATCCTTCCAGAACGGTTCTGTGCCCCGTAGTGGGCTTGTATTTATTTTCTATTTGAGCGGGCGTGCCACGAGGGTGCGCCCTTTTTGCCTGGACGAGGGGTTTAGTTGGGACTGATAATTCCCAGCTAGCCGCCTGAGTTTTCCAGGCGCTTTCCATTGCGTTGTACTTCTGTACGATAGTTGCCAAGTCAGTGAAGTGTGATATGCGACGGCGGTTGATGGCGTTGAGGATTCCCTCGTCCGTGCAATTGGTGCGGAATGCTGAGATCGCGTCTTCGTCGCGGCAATCCTTAATCTTGCTTCTGACAAGAGAAGGAATTTGGCCTAGAAGTGATGGACCGTTTCCTGAGACTGCTGTTGTATGCTCATGAGAGCGCTTATGTCCGAGTGGGTGGGTGGATATAAATCCGAACCCTGACCCAATTTTAAATCCATAGTTTGAAGATCTTTTGGATTTGATAGTTCGGGCATATCGACCGATTCTCTAGGCTCGTCGCCCGACTCTACGTTCGGAGGGCAAGGCATGTCTTTCTCCTGGAGAGTATCTGGCTCTTCGAGATCGGCGATCCGAATATAGTTCGTCTTCAAGATAGAGGAAGGGTGGTCTTGCTCCTAGACTACCGCTACTTGGTGGGTGATCAGCGGAGTTTTAATTTCTCTCTGGTCGGGTCTAAGCCCAATCCGATCGTAATCTATAGCGAACCCCAAGGCGGCAATGCGATCTAGGAGTTCGTTTAAGGATGATAGCTCCGTCGGATCCATCTGGGTGGAGTATTCGGGATCCATGCAGAGGCGATTTTCGATGACCCGAGAGGTCATCGTCGGCCCGAGGGCCGAGCTGGCGGTCATGACATAGCCACCAAGCCGGAGGGTTTGGCCTAAGGCCAGGGCACCTCCGGAGGTAATATTTTCCTTGACAACAAGGCGAGCAATCGACCCTTTTTGACGATGTCGCAGTGGAACTCTCGATGAAAGCACCAATGTCGGTGTCAAAACCAGCGGATCTTGGGTAGGGGGTCCCGAAATGTGTGTCTAAGGTCGATGGTAACAGGAGGCGGGGGACACAATGTTTACCCAGGTTTGGGCCCTCTCTATGGAGGTAATACCCTACTTCCTACTTGATTGATCTTGATGAATATGAGTATTACAAGAGTTGATCTACCACGAGATCGTAATGGCTAAAACCCTAAAAGTCTAGCCTGTATGACTATGATCATCCGTCTAAGGACCTAGCCCTCCGGTTTATATAGACACCAAAGGGATCTAGGGTTACATAAGGTCGGTTACAGAGAAAGGAATCTTCACATCGTGGACGCCTAGCTTGCCTTCCACGCCAAAGAGAGTCCCATCTAGACATAGGTAGAGTCTTTGGTCTTTGTATCTTTAAAGGTCATCAGTCCGGCTCATGGCTAATAGGCCGGACACCCAAGGACCCCTTAGTCCAGGACTCCCTCAGCGGCCACGAGGCAGGAGGGCGCGCCCAGGGGGGTAGGCACGCCCCCACCCTCGTGGGCCCCTCGTAGCTCCACCGACCTACTTCTTTCGCCTAGATATACTCTTATACCCTGAAAACATCCAGGGTATAAAATGATATGTGTTTTGCTTGGAGCGTCTTGTATGATTTGAGTCTTTACTTTTTAGGTTACCACAATCATGTGGTGAATAAAAATATAGCCTCAAGTAAAGTTACCGATAGATGAAGACGAAAGAGGGGATGCCTTCCGGGGCATCCCCAAGCTTAGGATTTTGGTTGTCCTTGAATTTTACCTTGGGGTGCCTTGGGCATCCCCAAGCTTAGGATCTTGCCACTCCTTATTCCAAAATCCATCAAATCTTTACCCAAAAACTTGAAAACTTCACAACACAAAACTTAACCAGAAAATCTCATGAGCTCCGTTAGTGTAAGAAAACAAACCACCACTTTAAGGTACTGTAATGAACTCATTCTTTATTTATATTGGTGTTAAACCTACTGTATTCCAACTTATCTATAGTTCATACCCCCCGATACTAGCCATAAATTCATCAAAATAAGCAAACAACACACGAAAAACAGAATCTGTCAAAAACAGAACAGTCTATAGTAATCTGTATCAAACGTATACTTCTGTAACTCCAAAGATTCTGAAATAATTGGTGGACGTGAGGAATTTATCTATTAAACATCTGCAAAAATAATCAACCTAAAATCACTCTCCAGTAAAAAATGGCAGCTAATCTCGTGAGCGCTAAAGTTTCTTCTTTTTTACAGCAAGATCGCAAAGACTTCACCCAAGTCTTCCCAAAGGTTCTACTTGGCACAACACTAATTAAAACATAAAACCACATCTAAACAGAGGCTAGATGAATTAGTTATTACTAAACAGGAACAAAAATCAAGGAACAAAAATAAAATTGGGTTGCCTTCCAACAACGCTATCGTCTGACGCCCCTAGCTAGGCATAATGCAAGGATAGATCTAGGTATTGTCATCTTTGGTATGTAATCCATATGTGGCTCTCATAATAGATTCATAAGGTAATTTAATTTTCTTTCTAGGAAAGTGTTCCATGCCTTTCCTTGATGGAAATTGGAATCTAATATTTCCTTCTTTCATATCAATAATTGCACCAATCGTTCTAAGGAAAGGTCTACCAAGAATAATAGGACATATAGGATTGCAATCTATATCAAGAACAATGAAATCTATGGCACATAATTCATTTTTGCAACAATGAGAACATCATTAATCGTTCCCATAGGTTTCTTAATGGTGGAGTCCGCAAGGTGCAAATTTAAAGAACAATCATCAAATTCACGGAAACCTAACACATCACACAAAGTTTTTGGAATCGTGGAAACACTAGCACCCAAATCACATAAAGCATAGCATTCATGATTTTTAATCTTAATTTTAATAGTAGGTTCCCACTCATCATAAAGTTTTCTAGGAATAGAAACTTCTAATTCAAGTTTTTCTTCATAAGATTGCATTAAAGCATCAACGATATGTTTAGTATACGCTTTATTTTGATCATAAGCATGAGGACAATTTAACGCGGATTGTAACAAGGATACAATCTATCAAAGAGAAATTATCATAATTAAATTCCTTGAAATCCAAAATAGTGGGTTCATTGCTATGTAAAGTTTTGACCTCTTCAATCCCACTTTTATTAATTTTTGCATCAAGATCTAAAAACTCCGAATCATTGGGACGCCTTTTAACTAAAGTTGACTCATCTCCAGTCCCATCTTTATCAAGATTCATATTGGAAAACAAAGATTTTATAGGAGACACATCAATCACTTTTAGATCTTCATCATTATTATCATGAAAACTAAAAGAACACGCTTTCACAAAGCAATCTTTTTTAGCACGCATCCTAGCGGTTCTTTCTTTGCACTCATCAATGGAAATTCTCATGGCTTTGAGAGACTGATTGATATCATGCTTAGGTGGAATAGATCTAAGTTTCAAAGAATCAACATCAAGAGAAATTCTATCCATGTTCCTAGCCAACTCATCAATCTTAGGCAATTTTTCTTCAAGCAAAGCATTCAAATTCTTTTGCTAATTCATAAATTCTTTAACACTAGTCTCAAAATCAGAGGTCATCTTTTTAAAATTTCCATAAGAGTGTTGTAGGAATTACCATAATTATTAGAGGAATTACTAGGGAACGGCCTAGGATTAAAGTTTCCTCTATACGCGTTGTTACCAAAATTGTTCCTACCAACAAAATTCACATCCATAGATTCATTATTATTCTCAAACAAAGTGGACAAAGGAATATCATTAGGATCAGAAGAAACACTCTTATTAGCAAAAAAATTCATAAGTGCATCCATCTTTCCATTCAAAACATTAATCTCTTCAATCGCATGAACTTTTTTACTAGTAGATCTTTCGGTGTGCCATTGAGAATAATTAACCATAATATTGTCTAGGAGTTTAGTAGCTTCTCCTAAAGTGATTTCCAGAAAAGTGCCTCTCGCGGTCGAATCTAAAATATCTCTAGAAGCAAAGTTCAACACGGCGTAATTTTTTTGTATAATCATCCATAAATTCAAACCATGTGTAGGGCAATTACGTATCATTAATTTCATCCTCTCCCAAGCTTGTGCAACATGCTGATGATCAAGTTGCTTAAAATTCATAATATCGTTTCTAAGAGAGATGATCTTAGCGGGAGGAAAATACTTAGAGATAAAAGCATCTTTGCACTTATTCCATGAATCAATACTATTTTTAGGCAAAGAAGAGAACCAAGTTTTAGCACGATCTCTAAGCAAAAACAGAAATAGCTTCAATTTAACAATATCATTATCCACATCTTTCTTTGTTTGCATATCGCACAAATCAACAAAGTTGTTTAGATGGGTAGAGGCATCTTCACTAGGAAGGCCTGAAAATTGATCTTTCATGACAAGATTCAACAAAGCAGCATTAATTTCACAAGATGCAGCATCGGTAATAGGAGCAATCAGAGTGCTAATGAAATCATTGTTGTTGGTAGTGGAAAAGTCACATAATTTAGTACTATCTTGAGCCATCGTGACAAACAATCAATCCAACACACAAGCACAGAAGAAGCAAGCGGAAAGAAGCGAACGGAAAAAGGGCGAATAAAACGGCAAAGGTGAAGTGGGGGAGAGGAAAACGAGAGGCAAATGGCAAATAATGTAATGCGAGGGAGAACAGTTCGTCATGGATACTTGGTATGTCTTGACTTGTGCGTAGATCTCCCCGGCAACGGCGCCAGAAATCCTTCTTGCTACCTCTTGAGCATGCATTGGTTTTCCCTTGAAGAGGAAAGGGTGATGCAGCAAAGTAGCGTAAGTATTTCCCTCAGTTTTTGAGAACCAAGGTATCAATCCAGTAGGAGACTACACACAAATCGCCTAGTACCTGCACAAACAATCAAGAACCTTGCAACCAACGCGATAAAGGGGTTGTCAATCCCTTCACGGCCACATGCAAAAGTGAGATCTGATAGAGATAATAAGATAAATATTTTTGGTATTTTTGTTGTATAGATTGGAAAGTAAAGATTGCAAAATAAACGGCGACAGAAATTGGCAAGTTGACGATAAACTAATATGATGTAAAATAGACCCGGGGGCCATAGGCTTAACTAGTGGCTTCTCTCAAGATAGCATATATTACGGTGGGTGAACAAATTACTGGCGAGCAATTGATAGAAAAGCGCATAGTTATGATAATATCTAGGCATGATCATGAACATAGGCATCACGTCCGTGTCAAGTAGACCGAAACGATTCTGCATCTACTACTATTACTCCACACATCGACCGCTATCCAGCATGCATCTAGAGTATTAAGTTCATAAGAACAGAGTAACGCATTAAGCAAGATGACATGATGTAGAGGGATAAACTCAAGCAATATGATATAAACCCCATCTTTTTATCCTTGATGGAAACAATACAATATGTGCCTTGCTACCCCTACTGTCACTGGGAAAGGACACCGCAAGATTGAACCCAATGCTAAGCACTTATCCCATTGCAAGAAAGATCAATCTAGTAGGCCAAACTAAACCGATAATTCGAAGAGACTTGCAAAGATATAAAATGATGCATATAAGAATTCAGAGAAGAATCAAATATTGTTCATAGATAATCTTGATCATAAACCCACAATTCATCGGATCTTGGCAAACACACCACAAAAAGTATTACATCGAGGAGAACTTTGTATTGAGAACCAAAGAGAGAGAAGAAGCCATCTAGGTAATAACTATGGACCCGAAGGTCTGTGGTAAACTACTCACACATCATCGCAGAGGCTATGGTATTGATGTAGAAGCCCTCCGTGATCGAATCCCCCTCCGGCAGATCGCCGGAAAAGGCCCCAAGATGGGATCTCACGGGTACAGAAGGTTGCGTCGGTGGAAAAGTGGTTCCATGGCTCTCCTGGATGTTTTCAAGGTATAAGAGTATATATAGGTGAAATAAGTAGGTTGGTGGAGCTACGAGGGGCCCACGAGGGTGGGGGCGCGCCTACCCCCCTGGGCGCGCCCTCCTGCCTCGTGGCCGCCTCGTTGCGTCTCTGACTTCCACTCCAAGTCTCCTGGATTGCGTTCGTTCCAAGAAAGATCCTTGCGAAGGTTTCGTTCCGTTTGGATTCTGTTTGATATTCCTTTTCTGCGAAACACTAAAATAGGCAAAAACAGCAACTGACACTGGGCCTCCGGTTAATAGGTTAGTCCCAAAAATAATATAAAAGATCATATTAAAGCCCATTAAACATCCAAAACAGATAATATAATAGCATGGAACGATCAAAAATTATAGATACGTTAGAGACGTATTTGCTACCTCTTGAGCATGCGTTGGTTTTCCCTTGAAGAGGAAAGGGTGATGCAGCAAAGTAGCGTAAGTATTTCCCTCGGTTTTTGAGAACCAAGGTATCAATCCAGTAGGAGACTACACACAAATTACCAAGTACCTGCACAAACAATCAAGAACCTTGCAACCAACACGATAAAGGGGTTGTCAATTCCTTCACGGCCACTTGCAAAAGTGAGATCTGATAGAGATAATAAGATACATATTTTTGGTATTTTTGTTGTATAGAGTGGATAGTAAAGATTGCAAAATAAACGGCGACAAAAATTGGCAAGTTGACGATAAACTAATATGATGTAAAATAGACCCGGGGGCCATAGGTTTCACTAGTGGCGTCTCTCAAGATAGCATATATTACGGTGGGTGAACAAATTATTGCCGAGCAATTGATAGAAAAGCGCATAGTTATGAGAATATCTAGGCATGATCATGAACATAGGCATCACGTCCTTGTCAAGTAGACCGAAACGATTCTGCATCTACTACTATTACTCCACACATCAACCGCTATCCAGCATGCATCTAGAGTATTAAGTTCATAAGAACAGAGTAACACATTAAGCAAGATGACATGATGTAGAGGGATAAACTCAAGCAATATGATATAAACCCTGTCTTTTTATCCTCAATGGCAACAATACAATACATGCCTTGCTGCCCCTACTGTCACTGGGAAAGGACACCGCAAGATTGAACCCAAAGCTAAGCACTTCTCCCATTGCAAGAAAGATCAATCTAGTAGGCCAAACTAAACCGATAATTCGAAGAGACTTGCAAAGATATCAAATCATGCATATAAGAATTCAGAGAAGAATCAAATATTGTTCATAGATAATCTTGATCATAAACCCACAATTCATCGGATCTCGGCAAACACACCGCAAAAGGTATTACATCGAATAGATCTCCAAGAACATCGAGGAGAACTTTGTATTGAGAACCAAAGAGAAAGAAGAAGCCATCTAGCTAATAACTATGGACCCGAAGGTCTGTGGTAAACTACTCGCACATCATTAGAGAGGCCATGGTGTTGATGTAGAAGCCCTCCGTGATCGAATCCCCCTCCGGCAGATTGCCGGAAAAGGCCCCAAGATGGGATCTCACGGGTACAGAAGGTTGCCGCGGTGGAAAACTGGTTACGTGGCTCTCTTGGATGTTTTCAGGGTATAAGAGTATATATAGGCGAAAGAAGTAGGTCGGTGGAGCTACAAGGGGCCCACGAGGGTGGGGGCGTGCCTACCCCCCTGGGCGCGCCCTCCTGCCTCGTGGCCACCTTGTTGCGTCTCTGACTTCCACTCCAAGTCTCCTGGATCGCGTTCGTTCCAAGAAAGATCCGCGCGAAGGTTTCGTTCCGTTTGATATTCCTTTTCTGCGAAACACTGAAATAGGAAGAAAAAAATAGCAACTGGCACTGGGCCTCCGGTTAATAGGTTAGTCCCAAAAATAATATAAAAGAGCATATTAAAGCGCATTAAACATCCAAAACAGATAGTATAATAGCATGGAACAATAAAAAATTATAGATACGTTGGAGACGTATCAGAGGCCTCAAGCATGGGCTGACTGTGGCCAAGCGCAGCGCGTTGCGGTACACGTGGGGCACGGACCTAGGGGAGTGTGCTAATCACGAGCTCAACTGAGGGTGCCTCGCGAGGATCAGGGGTGCCAAAGCTCTGGAGCTGAAAGGGCTTTGGCGAGGTGTGCCCATGACCGGGTTAGCCCAGCGCACGCACACACCTGCCCAGCCCCCGCGCGAGGCGCGCGAGGGAGAGCGTCGGGCAACTTCCGCCCTCCCCGGTGCAAAACAAAGAGCCGAGCGAAGAAGCAACAAGGGAAGAAACTCAACCAAGCGATCGGGAAACGCCAGAACTTCAAATCCCATTAAAAAGGGGTGCAAACCAAATACAGAAAGCAAATGAACAGCCGCGTCCGGCACCTAGTCTAGTCTTCTCACCAGCGCGGAGCTAAGTGCTGCTACTAGGACGTGGGAGGGAGCCCCCGAGGCCCGAGGGCGGCACTCCGCAGACTCCGAGGCGTGTACAGCCCCACTCATTATTATGTGAGAGTGTCACGAGCGGAGACCTTCACAGGCACTGGGCCTTGCTTCATGGGTAGAACTTCTGGAGGTGTTGGATGTTCCAGGCGTTCTGGATGGGGATCCCATCCTGCGTCTCCATGCGCGCGGCGCCAGGCCTGGAAACGCGGGCAATCCTAAACGGGCCCTCCCACATGGGTGAGAGCTTATGCAACCCTTCCCTGGAGAGCACCCGCCTTAGGACGAGATCGCCCACCTCGAGTGTCCTGGAGCGGATGTCGGATTCCGGGTTCCAGCAAACCCTTGAGGTTCGAACTCTGGGGTGCGCACGAAGATCTCTCTCTCTCTCTCCCTAGTTCGCTCTCGCAACGATCTCAAGGCCTAGCTCGACGAACCCAAAGAACAAGAGACACGAGAATTTATACTGGCTCGGGCCACCATTGTGGTGTAATATCCTACTCCAGTGTGGTGTGGTGGATTGCCTTGTAGGCTGAAGATGAACAAGTACAAGGGATGAACAGCCTCCTGAGGAGAGGTATTCTGGATCTCGGTGAGCTTGTGCGTGCGAGGATGGTCTGAATGATCCGTCCCCTTGCTAGGGTGGTGGCTAGTCCTATTTATAGAGGCCCTGGTCCTCTTCCCAAATGTTTATGCAGGAAGGGATCCCACAACGGCCAATTTTGAAGGGAGACAACTAGTGCAAGTTATCCTGACAAAAGGTGGTCTTCGCTTGCCAAAGGCTCTGGTGGTGACACTTCTGTGGGCTCCACGATGACCTCCGTCCTGCCGTCCTGCTGGTCTTGGTCTTGTTGCGATGATATGGAAACCTTTGCCTGATGCCTCGGGACTCCTCGCCTGCGCTTGCCCCTTTAGCACCAAAGAGGAAGCTGGTACTCTGCGCCCGCTGGCACCCGCCTGGCTTCGGTCGTCATGGCTCACGTCACGTGAACCTCGCGAGGTGCCCCTTGCATAGATATCTCTGCTCCTCGGGAGCCAGCCTAGTGAGGCCGCCCTTGAGGAGGTCTTGGTGTCGTCTGCCTCGCGAGGTTTGGCCCCTTGTGAGGGTATTGAGTGGTTGCTGCTGAAGATGGGCCGTACCAGGCCGTTGGTGGAGCCACGCCCTGGGCCGCAGGTGATAACCCACAAGTATAGGGGATCACAACAGTTTTCGAGGGTAGAGTATTCAACCCAAATTTATTGATTCGACACAAGGGGAGCCAAAGAATATTCTCAAGTATTAGCAGTTGAGTTGTCAATTCAACCACACATGGAAAACTTAATATCTGCAGCAAATTATTTAGTAGCAAAGTAGTATGGAAGTAACGGTAATGGTGGAAAAAGTAACAGTAGCAGTTTTTGTAGTAATTGTAACAGTGACAACGGAAAAGTAACTAAGCAAATATCAATATGTGAAAAGCTCGTAGGCATTGGATTAGTATGGATAATTATGTCGGATGCAATTCCTCATGCAACAGTTATAACATAGGGTGACACAGAACTAGCTCCCGTTCATCAATGTAATGCAGGCTTGTATTCCGAATATAGTCATACATGCTTATGGAAAAGAACTTGCATGACATCTTTTCTCCTACCCTCCCGTGGCAGCGGGGTCCTATTGGAAACTAAGGGATATTAAGGCCTCCTTTTAATAGAGTACCAGACCAAAGCATTAACACTTAGTGAATACATGAACTCCTCAAACTACGGTCATCACCGGGAGTGGTCCCGATTATTGTCACTTTGGGGTTACCGGATCATAACACATAGTAGGTGACTATTGACTTGCAAGATAGGATCAAGAACTCACATATATTCATGAAAACATAATATGTTCAGATCTCAAATCATGGCACTCGGGCCCTAGTGACAAGCATTAAGCATAGCAAAGTCATAGCAACATCAATCTCAGAACATAATGGATACCAGGGATCAAACCCTAACAAAACCAACTCGATTACATGATAAATCTCATCCAACCCATCACCGTCTAGCAAGCCTATGATGGAATTACTCACACACGGTAGTGAGCATCATGAAACTGGTGATGGAGAAAGGTTGATGATGACGACAGCGACCGATTCCCCTCTCCGGAGCCCCGAACGGACTCCAGATCAGCCCTCCCGAGAGAGATTAGGGCTTGGCGGCGGCTCCGTATCGTAAAACGCGATGAATCCTTCTCTCTGATTTTTTTCTCCTCGAACGTGAATATATGGAGTTGGAGTTGAGGTCGGTGGAGCCTCAGGGGGCCCACGAGACAGGGGGGCGCGCTCAGGGGGTTAGGCGTGCCCCCCACCCTCGTGGACAGGGTGTGGGCCCGTTGGTATTGATTCTTTCGCTAGTATTTTTTATATATTCCAAAAATATTCTCCGTGAAGTTTCAGGTCATTATGAGAACTTTTATTTCTGCACAAAAATAACACCATGCAATTCTGCTGAAAACAGCGTTAGTCCGGGTTAGTTCCATTCAAATCATGCAAGTTAGAGTCCAAAACAAGGGCAAAAGTGTTTGGAAAAGTAGATACTATGGAGACGTATCAACTCCCCCAAGCTTAAACCTTTTCTTGTCCTCAAGCAATTCACTTGATAAACTGGAAGTGATAAAAAAAACTTTTACAAACTCTGTTTGCTCTTGTTGTTGTAAATATGTTAAGCCAGCATTCAAGTTTTTAGCAAAGATTATGAACTAACCATATTCACAATAACACTTATGTCTCATGTTTACTCATATCAATGGCATAATCAACTAGTGAGCAATAATAATAAATCTCAGATGACAACACTTTCTCAAAACAATCATAATATGATATAACAAGATGGTATCTCGCTAGCCCTTTCTAAGACTGCAAAACATAAATGCAGAGCACCTCTGAAGATCAAGGACTGACTAAACATTGTAATTCATGGTAAAAGAGATCCAGTCATAGTCATACTCAATGCAAACTAATAGTAATGCAGGCAAATGACAACGGTGCTCTCCAGCTGGTGCTTTTTAATAAGAGGGTGATGACTCGACATAAAAGTAAATAGATAGGCCCTTCGCAGAGGGAAGCAGGGATTTGTAGAGGTGCCAGAGCTCGATTTTTGAAATAGAGATAAATAATATTTTGAGCGGCATACTTTCATTGTCAACATAACAACCGAGAGATCTCGATATCTTCAATGCTACACACATTATAGGCGGTTCCCAAGCAGAATGGTAAAGTTTATACTCCCCCACCACCAACAAGCATCAATCCATGGCTTGCCTGAAACAACGGGTGCCTCCAACTAACAACAGTCCTGGGGGAGTTTTGCTTGCAATTATTTTGATTTAAGCATGGGACTGGGCATCCCAGTGACCAGCCATTTTCTCGTGAGTGAGGAGCGGAGTCCACTCCTCTTGAGAATAACCCGCGTAGCATGGAAGATACAGACAGTCCTAGTTGATACATGAGCTATTCGAGCATACAAAACAGAATTTCATTTGAAGGTTTAGAGTTTGGCACATACAAATTTACTTGGAACGGCAGGTAGATACCGCATATAGGAAGGTATAGTGGACTCATATGGAATAACTTTGGGGTTTATGGGAGTGGATGCACAAGCAGTATTCCCGCTTAGTACAAATGAAGGCTAGAAAAAGACTGGGAAGCGACCAGCTAGAGAGCGACAACAGTCATGAACATGCATTAAAATTAATCAACACTGAGTGCAAGCATGAGTAGGATATAATCCACCATGAACATAAATATCGTGGAGGCTATGTTGATTTTGTTTCAACTACATGTGTGAACATGTGCCAAGTCAAGCCACTCGAATCGTTCAAAGGAGGATACCATCCTATTATACCACATCACAGCCATTCTAATAACATGTTGGCACGCAAGGTAGACCATTATAAACTCCTAGCTAATTAACCATGGCACAAGAAACTATAATCTCTAATTGTCATTGCAAATATGTTTCATTCATAATAGGCTGAATCAGGAACGATGAACTAATCATATTTACAAAAACAAGATAAGTCGAGTTCATACCAGCTTCTCTCATCTCAGTCAGTCCATCATATATCGTCATTATTGCCTTTCACTTGCACGACCGAACGGTGTGGATAATAATAATAGTGCACGTGCAATTGGACTAAGCTGGAATCTGCAAGCATTCAGTACAAGGAAGAAAACAAGGTAGTATGGGCTCTTGGTTAAGTCAACAATAATGCATATAAGAGCCACTTCAACATTTTCATTATGGTCTTCTCCCCTCGACCCCCAAAGAAAAGAAATAAAACTATTTACACGGGAAAGCTCCCAACAAGCAAAAGAAGAACGAGAAATCTTTTTGGGTTTTCTTTTAATCATTACTACTACAGGCATGGAAGGTAAACTAGCTAAAAGCTACAAGTAATTTTTTTGGTTTTTCTTAAGGTTTTTCAAACACACAAGAAGAAGTCTTAAAACAGAAAATAAACTAGCATGGATAGTACAATGAAAAAGTATGAGCACCGACAACCAGCATGAGTGTGTGAACATGAATGTAATGTCGGTGAGAAATACGTACTCTCCCAAGCTTAGGCTTTTGGCCTAAGTTGGTTTATGCGCACGGATCAAAGTGGTCCTCTCTAGTGTACTGAGGAGGATCCTCAGGGTGCCAATGGTTAGCGAGCTCCTCCGGATCCCACTGATAAACAGACTGTCGATAAGGGTCGAGTGGTGGCTCCGGTTCAGCCTCTAGAGCAGGTGTCACGCTCAAGTATGCATGAATGGCCTCCAGCAAAATGAGGTACGTGCCTGAAAATATGTTAAACAAAGAGGGCGCAGGCAAGGTAATAATCTCACAATAATTTTTATCAAATATCAATTTATACTTAAGCATCTTCTTCTTATCTTTAACAATAAAATCATGTGCTACCATACTCTAATAATCTAGAAAAATAGGAGGCAAAAACTTTTGTTATTTCTCATAATGCCTAATAGGTACGTTAAAGTGTGCAGCAAGGCGCGAAGCAAAAATGCCTCCAAAGATGGGACCCTTTGTGCGGTTCAGATTTAACCGTTTAGGAACAATAGCGCCTAAACTGAAAGTAGTATAATGAAACAAGGCATGGCGCAAAATAACAATATCAGGGGCACTAAGGTTTCCACTATTCCCACGACCAATTAAGCATCTACTAGCAAATATTGCACAGTAACGCATAACAGGAAAATGTATGCTAGTGATTCTTGCATCGGAAACTTTCGTCGTTTCCCCTACAGCAATCATATCAATAAACCCTTCCACATCATTACGATGTGGTTCCTCTATGCTGCCCGCAAAGGGTAACTTGCAAACTGCATAAAAATCATAAAGTGACATCTCCTTAAACTCATCATATAAATAAAAATCCACCGAAGGTGGCGATCTCCTAGCATGAAAGTGAAAATTTTGCACGAAAAATATTAGTGAGGAGGAGATACTGTTCACGCTGGTCGCGGAGGAAGTCGATGAGGCCCACACTCTCAGCCAAGTAATAAAAATCATCATGAATCCCGACTGCTCTCAATAACTCATCACAAGGCCATTCACACGGCCGAACCTCCGCGGTGCGAGGAATATTATATGTGGGCTTCTTATTCTCTTCACTTTGCTTATCCTTCGAGCTTCGGCTCGAAGAGCCCCTCAATAATTTCCTCATCATTTTCTGAAAATTTTAGCAACTCAAAATAAAAGTGAACCAAACTCAACAAGATTAATAGCAACTACTCCCACAAGTGCCTAGAGGATATATCATGCATTAGAACTACTTGGGACCATATAAATTTGACATGCAAGCTCAAGAATAGGGTCACCTAAGCAGCAAAAATTTGTAATCAATAAAGCACTAGAACAAAAACTAGTTGGACCATTGGAGGAGTCACATACCGAAGAACAATCCCCCAAAGCAGTTTTGGGAGTGAAGCTTTGAGCAAGGAGTTCGAAAATCGCAGCAAAATGAGCTAGAACACGGGTTTGAGCTGTGTGGTGATTTTTTCTGGAGGAAGACGAAGTGTGTTGGTGCAAGAATAAGTGGAGGGGGGCCACGTGGGGCCCACGAGGCAGGGGGCGCGCCCTGCACCCTCGTGGCAAGGTGGTTGCCCCCTCTGGTGTGTTCTCAGTGCCAGATATTCTTAAATATTCTACAAAAAAATCATATTTCAATTTCAGGGCATTTGGAGAACTTTTATTTTCGGGGTATTTTTATTGCAAGGATAATTCAGAAAACAGACAGAAAATACTATTTTTGCTTTATTTAATCTAAATAACAGAAAGTAAAAGGAGGGTACAGAGGGTTGTGCTTTCTAACTTCATCCATCTCATGCTCCTCAAAAGGAATCCACTAACAAGGTTGATCAAGTCTTGTTAACAAACTCATTCCGAATCGCATGAAACCGGAGAATTTTCGAATAGCACTAGGTTACCTCAACGGGGATATGCACATCCCCAATAATAAGAATATCATATTTCTTCTTGACAGTAAGAAGAGGAAATTCAAAACCTCCAATAGTAATCATTGGAATTTTTCCAATAAAATTGATACTGTGGACTTGAGGTTGTTTCCTCGGAAAGTGTACCGTATGCTCATTACCATTAACATGAAAAGTGGCATTGCCTTTGTTGCAATCAATAACAGCCCCTGCAGTATTCAAAAAGGGTCTACCAAGGATAATCGACATACTATCATCCTCGGGAATATCAAGAATAACAAAGTCCATTAAAATAGTAATGTTTGCAACCACAACAGGCACATCCTCACAAATACCGACATGTATAGCAGTTGATTTATCGGCCATTTGCAGAGATATTTCAGGTGTCAACT
The DNA here is from genome assembly GCF_018294505.1 of Triticum aestivum. Taxonomy (NCBI): domain Eukaryota; kingdom Viridiplantae; phylum Streptophyta; class Magnoliopsida; order Poales; family Poaceae; genus Triticum; species Triticum aestivum. The sequence goes on along the minus strand of NC_057811.1, from coordinate 193,093,433 downwards.
TATTCAAATCAAGTCTACGATATAAAGAGAGAGTCATAACACTAACACCGGCTCCAAGATCACATAAAGCAGTTTTGACATAGTTTCTTTTAATGGAGCATGGTATAGTTGGTACTCCATGATCTCCTAGTTTCTTAGGTATTCCACCATTAAAAGTATAACTGGCAAGCATGGTGGAAATATCAGCTTTCGGTATCTTTCTCTTATTTGTAACAATATCTTTCATGTACTTAGCATAAGGATTCATTTTAAGCATATCAGTCAAACGCATACGCAAAAAGATAGGTCTAATCATTTCAGCAAAGCGCTCAAAATCCTCATCATCCTTTTTCTTGGATGGTTTAGGAGGAAAAGGCATGGGTTTCTGAACCCATGGTTCTCTTTCTTTACCGTGCTTCCTAGCAACGAAGTCTCTCTTATCATAACGTTGATTCTTCGATTGTGGGTTATCAAGATCAACAGCAGGTTCAATTTCTACATCATTGTCATTGCTAGGTTGAGCATCATCATAAACATCATCATTAATATTATCACTAGGTTCATGCTCATCACCAAATTGTGTTTCATCATCCGAAATAGAAATATCATTGGGATTCTCAGGTGTGTCAACAACAGGTTCACTCGAAGCATGCAAAGTCCTATCATTTTTCTTTTTCTTCTTCTTAGAAGGATTAGGTGCATCTACCTTAGTTCTCTGAGAATCTTGCTCAATTCTCTTAGGATGGCCCTCAGGATACAAAGGTTCCTGAGTCATTTTACCCCCTCTAGTCAGAACTCTAACAGCATTATCATTTTTCTTGTCATTTAATTCATTGAGCAAATCATTTTGAGCTTTAAGCACTTGTTCTACTTGAGTGGTAACCATAGAAGCATGTTTACTAATAAGTTTAAGTTCACCTTTAACTCTAGACATATAATCACTTAAGTGTTCAATCATATAAGCATTACGTTTCAATTGTCTACCAACATAAGCATTGAAGTTTTCTTGTTTAACCATAAAGTCATCAAACTCATCCAAGACCATATCTATAGAGAGAATTTACCTTTACTACCTGTCTCGGGTTATCAAGACCATGTATTTCAGCTTTATCATATCTATAGAGAGAATTTACCTTTACTACCTGTCTCGGGTTATCAAGACCATGTATTTCTTCAATAGGTGGTAAATTCTTAACATCTTCAGCTTTAATACCCTTTTCTTTCATAGATTTATTTGCCTCTTGCATATCTTCAGGACTGAGAAATAAAATACCCCTCTTCTTCGGAGTTGGCTTAAGAGTTGGTTCAGGAAGTGTCCAATCATTTTCGTTACTCAACGTATTATTCAATAGCAATTCAGCTTGATCAACAGTTCTTTCCTTGAAAACACAACTAGCACAACTATCCAGGTGGTCTCTGGAAGCATCGGTTAGTCCATTATAAAAGATATCAAGTATTTCATTTTTCTTAAGAGGATGATCAGGCAAAGCATTAGGTAATGGGAGAAGCCTCCCCCAAGCTTGTGGGAGACTCTCTTCTTCAATTTGCACAAAATTATATATTTCCCTTAAGGCAGCTTGTTTCGTATCAGCGGGGAAATATTTAGCAGAGAAGTAGTAAATCATATCATGGGGACTACGCACACAACCAGGATTAAGAGAATTAAACCATGTTTTAGCATCACCCTTTAATGAGAACGGAAATAATTTAAGGATATAGTAGTAACGAATTTTTTCCTCATGAGTGAATAGGGTGGCTATATCATTCAATTTAGTAAGATGTGCCACAATAGTTTCAGATTCATAGCCATAAAAAGGATCAGATTCAACCAAAGTAATTATCTCAGGATCGACAAAGAAATCATAATCCTTATCGGAAATACAGATAGGTGAAGTAGCAAAAGCAGGGTCATATTTCATTCTAGCATTCAGATACTTTTCTTTCAGCTTAGCTAATAATTTCTTAAGATCATATCTATCATTGCAAGCAAGAAAAACTCTAGCAGTTTCTTCATCCATAACATAACCCTCAGGTACATCAGGCAATTCATATCTAGGGGGAGAATCTTCATCATCACTTTCATCAATATTATCAGTTTCAATAATTTCATTCTCTCTAGCCTAGCAAGTGGTTCATCCAGATATTCACCTAGTGGCACAGTAGTATCAAGCATAGAAGTAGTTTCATCATAAGTATCATGCATAGTAGAAGTGGCATCATCAATAACATGCGACATATCAGAATTAATAGTAGAAGCAGGTTTAGGTGTCGCAAGTTTACTCAAAACAGAAGGAGAATCAAGTGCAGAGCTAGATGGCAGTTCCTTACCTCCCCTCGTAGTTGAGGGATAAATCTTGGTTTTTTCGTCTTTCAAGTTCCTCATAGTGATCAGCAGATATAAATCCCAAGTGACTCAAAGAATAGAGCTATGCTCCCCGGCAACGGTGCCAGAAAATAGTCTTGATAACCCACAAGTATAGGGGGTCGCAACAGTTTTCGAGGGTAGAGTATTCAACCCAAATTTATTGATTCGACACAAGGGGAGCCAAAGAATATTCTCAAGTATTAGCAGTTGAGTTGTCAATACAACCACAACTTTTGTCCTACCCTCCCGTGGCAGTGGGGTCCTCTTGGAAACTAAGGGATATTAAGGCCTCCTTTTAATAGAGTATCGGACCAAAGCATTAACACTTAGTGAATACATGAACTCCTCAAACTACGGTCATCACCGGGAGTGGTCCCGATTATTGTCACTTCGGGGTTACCGGATCATAACACATAGTAGGTGACTATTGACTTGCAAGATAGGATAAAAAACTCACATATATTCATGAAAATATAATAGGTTCAGATCTAAAATCATGGCACTCGGGCCCTAGTGACAAGCATTAAGCATAGCAAAGTCATAGCAACATCAATCTCAGAACATAATGGATACTAGGGATCAAACCCTAACAAAACTAACTCGATTACATGATAAATCTCATCCAACCCATCACCATCCACCAAGCCTACGATGGAATTACTCACGCACGGCAGTGAGCATCATGAAATTGGTGATGGAGGAAGGTTGATGATGACGACGGCGACGGATTCCCCTCTCTAGAGCCCCGAACGGACTCCAGATCAGCCCTCCCGAGAGAGATTAGCGCTTGGCGGTGGCTCCGTATCGTAAAACGCGATGAATCCTTCTCTCTGATTTTTTTTCTCCCCAAACGTGAATATATGGAGTTGGAGTTGAGGTCGGTGGAGCCTCAGGGGGCCCACGAGACAGGGGGCGCGCCGAGGGGGTAGGCGTGCCCCCCACCCTCATGGATAGGGTGTGGGCCCCTGGTCTTGATTCTTTCGCCAGTATTTTTTATATATTCCAAAAATATTCTCCATGAAGTTTTAGGTCATTCCGAGAATTTTTATTTCTGCACAAAAATAACACCATGCAATTCTGCTGAAAACAGTGTTAGTCCGGGTTAGTTCCATTCAAATCATGCAAGTTAGAGTCCAAAACAAGGGCAAAAGTGTTTGGAAAAGTAGACACGATGGAGACGTATCAGCAGGCAGGCAAGTCTGGGTACCCCCGTTCCCAGGACGCTGACAGCGGACGCTACGGCAGTGATACCGTCGCAGCGCCTGCTGGTACCTTGCCTCTCGGAGCGAGGCTTGGCGGCGGTGTTCCTCCCCCAGCACGAGGTCCATCCCCCGCATGGCGTCCTGATGTGCCTCGTCAAACGCCAGGAACCGCGCGGAGCGACGCCTGACCTCGTGAGGGAGAACCGCTTCTGCTCCGTAGACGAGGAAGAACGGGGCCTCGCATGTTGGCTTGGTGGCTGTGGTGCGGATGGACCACAACATGGACTAGAGCTCGTCGTGCCAGCCCCTACAGCAGGCCTCGAGCTTCTTCTTGAAGGTCCTGGTCTTGAGGCCTCTCAAGACCTCCGCGTTGGCGCGCTCGGCTTGGCCATTGCTCCTGGGGTGTGCCACTGAGACATAGCAAATCTGCCTTCCAAGGTTAGCACAATATGTCTTGAAGAGATTGATAGTGAACTGCGAGCCGTTGTCGGTGATGATGCAGTTAGGGACCCCAAACCGGCTCACGAGGCCCTTGATGAACTTGACTGCGGACCCGGCTGGGATGGTGCGGACGGCTTCCACCGCCGCCCATTTGGTGAACTTGTCGATGGTGACGTAGAGGTAGCGGTAGCCCCCGGGCGCTCGAGGGAATGGACCCAGGATATCCAGCCCCCAGATCATGAACGGCCAAGAGAGTGGGATAGTCTGGAGGCCGTGAGCTGGCTGGTGGATTTGCTTGGCATGGAACTGGCAGGCCTCGCAGGATCTCACCAGCTCGGTTGCGTCGTTGAGTGCCGTGGGCCAGTAGAACCCGCTGCGGAACGCCTTTCCCACCAGGGTGCGCGACGACGAGCGATTCCCGCAATCTTAGCCATGTATGTTAGCTAGCAGCTCGCACCCCTGCTTCCTAGAAATGCATCGCAAGGAAACATCGTTTGGTCGTTTTCTGTATAGCTCACCATCCTGTAGGCAGTATGTTGTAGCCTGCTGGGCCACGCGCTCCGCGTCCTCCTCCTTCTCCGGTAGTATTCCTTGTCCCAGGTATGCCCTGAACTCTTTAGTCCAACACCCCTCCTGAGGTTCAAGCGCGAGGAGTATGCGCGCTCCTGAGGTTGGGCCGCAGGCTGGGGCTCCTGAGGCTGGTGGCGGGGGAAGCTCCTCTCGAGGCGGTGCGGGCTCCGCGGCCAGAGGGGCCGCAGAAGGCTTGAAGAGCCGCTCCTCGAAGACGCCGGGTTCCTGTGGCTGACGCTTGGACGCCCTCTTGGCGATGTCGTCGGCTTCCTTGTTTGTGCCGCGAGGCACATGCTGCAGCTCCAGGCCCAGAAATTGCTTCTCCATCTTGCGCACCTCCACGAGGTATGCCTCCATGTGCTTGTCCTTTGGCTCATACACTTTGTTGGAAAAGTTGACGAGGAGCTGAGAGTCGCCATTGATGGTGAGGCATTTCACTCCCAAGGCCGCCGCAGCCTTGAGACCAGCGATCAACCCCTCGTATTCCGTGATGCTGTTGGAGACCTTCTCGCCCCGCTGGAAGCCGAGTTGCACGGCATCGTAGAGCTTGTCTTGGGTGGGCGAGACGAGTACGGCGCCAGCCCCGCACCCTGGCATGCAAAGGCACCGTTGAAGTACATGACCCAGCCGTCTGGTGCTTCGCTTCCTGGTGAGAGACATCCGTCTTCATTCACTTCGGGTCTTGGGGCGTCCGTCCATTCCGCCACGAAGTCGGCAAGCGCGGCTCCCTTGATGACCCTGGTGGTGCTGAACTCTAGCTGGAACGCCTGCAACTCGCTGTTCCATTCAGCGACCCTTCCTGCAGCATTGAGGCTCTGGAGTATCCTCTCCAGCGGGTACGCCGAGACGACCTTGATGGGGTGGCCTTGAAAGTAGTGACACAGTTTGCGCGAGGCCACAAGGAGCGCGAGTAGAAGCTTCTGCGGCATGGGATAGCGCACCCTTGCGTCCCGTAACACCGTGCTCACGAAGTGCACTAGGTGCTCGACGAGGGTAGGAGCTTCGATGGGGTCCAAGGCCTCCGGGGCTTGGGGCGCCTCCGAAGGCATGGTGACCTCGGGAGCCTGGCTGCCCATTGAGGCCACCGTGGCCTTGAGGGCACCGTCTTGTGGAGCCTGGTCGTCTGCCGACATCGCTGTGGCTTCAGGTGCGCCATCGTCGTGCCGCACCTTCCCATCTGAAGGTAAGGCGCTATGCGGCTGGCTCTTGGCCTGATGTTCTTCGCGGACGGCCACCAGTGCAACGCTGGCGGAATGAGGCGTGGCGGCTAGGTAGAGCACCAGGGGCTCGAGGGGACGAGGCGCTACCATTACTGGTGGGCTAGTCAGGTACCTCTTGAGGTCTTGAAATACTAGGTCGGCCTCCGGGGTCCACTCGATTGGGCCTTTCTTCTTCATCAGCTTGAAGAAGGGCAGGGCACGCTCCCCTAGCTTGGAGATAAAGCGCCCCAGCGAGGTCACACAACCCGCGAGCTTTTGCATTTCTTTGAGGGTCTGAGGCGGGCTCATGTCTTCTATTGCCTTGACCTTCTCCGGATTCGCCTCGATCCCCCTATGCGACACGAGGAAACCCAGCAGCTTGCCAGATGGGACGCCGAACACACACTTCTCTAGATTAAGCTGCGGGTCCACTTGGCGCTGGCTGGCAAACGTCTCATCCAGGTCCTGAATGAGGGTCTTGGCCTCCCGAGACTTCACCACAATGTCGTCGACATAGGCCTCCGCGTTCCTCCCGAGCTGCTGGCCTAGGGCGATGCGCATCAGTCGCTGGAAGGTTGCCCCAGTGTTGCGCAGCCCGAACGGCATGCAGGTGTAGCAGTACACCCCGCACGGGGTCAAGAAGGCCATCTTCTCTACGTCTTCCACTACCAACTTGATTTGGTGGTAACCCAAGAATGCATCCAGGAAACATAACAGGTCGCATTCGGCGGTGGAGTCGACGATCTGATCAATGCGCGGAAGTGGAAAGGAGTCCTGAGGACAGGCCTTGTTGAGGTTGGTGAAGTCGACACACATGCGCTCCTTCCCACCCTTCTTGGGCACGACAACGGGGTTCGCCAAGTACTCCGGGTACCGGACCTCACGGATGACACCCGCTGCCTGTAGCTTTTGAGTTTCCTGGATGATGAAGGACTGCTTCTCTGTGGATTGTCACTGCGCCTTCTGCTTCACTGGGCGCACGTTGGGGCATACCCTCAAGTGGTGCTCGATTACTCCCCTCGTGACCCCCACCAGCTGCTTGGGCTCCCAGGCGAATACATCCTTGTTCACTCGCAAGAACTTCACTAGTGCCTCTTGTCCGGGTCGAGGTTGGCGCCTATGGTGAAGGTGGCTCCTGAGGCCCCGTCATGATCGACCGGTACTTGCTTCGTCTTGGTACGATTTGGCAAAAACAGCTGCTTCTTCTTTGCTGGTGCAGCCCCCTGGGCTCCGGACGCTGCCTCATCTGCGGGGCGAGCTGCCGCTGCGGCCCTGAAGGCGATCCTGATGGCCGCCAGGGCCTCCTTGGTGTCCCCGGCCACTGTGAGAACACCGTTGTTTCCTGGCATCTTCATGAGGTTGTAGGCGAGATGGGTTGCCGCCATGAACTGGGCCAAGGTAGGGTAGCCGAGGATTGCGTTGTACGGAAGGCCGATGCGAGCGATGTCGAAGTCGGTGAGCTCGGTGCGGTAGTTGTCGCGGGTGCCGAAGGTGACGGGGAGGCAGATCTGCCCTAGGGGGCTGGTGGAACCACTGCCGACCCCGGAGAAAGGCTTGGTGTGGCGGAGCCGGCCGAGCGGTACGTGGAGCAAGCTGAAGGCTTCCACGGAGAGCACATTGAGGCCTGCCCCCTCGTCGATGAGGGTCTTGGTGACTGCTACATTGAAGATGGTGGGCGTGCAGAGCATCAGGAGAGCGCCTGAGCCTGCAGCGATTGCCGGGTGGTCCTCTGAACTGAAGGTGAGGTCAGCCTGGGGCACCGCCCATTCCGGGGGAGCCCCCTGCTGCGCGCGAGCAGTGCCCATCTAGCGTACGAACTGCTTGACGTGGCGATCCGAGGGTGGTGACTGCGATCCACCAAGGAGGGCTGCAACGGCTGGGGGCGCCTGCGCCGCGAAGTGTGTGATGAAGAGGCTGCGCAGCTCCTCCCAGGAGGCCATAGAGGACCCCGACAGGTTGAGCAACCAGGCGCGTGGCACGCCCGCGAGGGCCATGGGGAACCAGTTGGCCATGACTTGGTCGTCGCCTCCGGCTTCGAGAACGACCTCCTCGTACGCCGGCAGGAAAGCCGCTGGATCCGCCGTGCCATCATATCGAGGCGGCATCTCTGGCTTGAACTTGTGCGGCCACCGCACGCGCCGCAAGACGGGGGTGAAGGCCCGGATTCCCATGAAGCAAGCGGGGAAGCGAAGCTTTGGTGCACCCCCTACATGGCGCGCCAAATGTCGGATTACGGGTTCCAGCAAACCCTTGAGGTTCGAACACGGGGGTGCGCACGAAGATCTCTCTCTCTCTCTCCCTAGCTCGCTCGCACAACAATCCCAAGGCCTAGCTCCATGAACCCAAGGAACGAGAGACACAAGAGTTTATACTGGTTCAGGCCACTGTTGCGGTGTAATACCCTACTCCAGTGTGGTGTGGTGGATTGCCTTGTAGGCTGAGGATGAACAGTACAAGGTAAGAACGGCCTCCTGAGGAGAGGAGTTGTAGAGCTCGGTGAGCTGGTGCGATGGCCTTGGTGGAATGGATCTTATCCAAGACCAGTTGCCTCCTATGGTGGTGGCTAGTCCTATTTATAGAGGCCTTGGTCCTCTTCTCAAATGTTAGGCGGGAAGGGATCCCACAACGGCCAAATTTGAAGGGAGACAACTAGTACAAGCTATCCTGACAAAAGGTGGTCTTCGCCTACCAAAGGCTCTGGTGGTGACGCCGCCGTGGGCTCCGCAGTGACCTCCGTCCTGCCGTCCTGCTGGTCTTGGTCTCGTTGCACCGATATGGAAACCTTTGCCTGACGCCTCGGGACTCCTCGCCTGCGCTTGCCCCTTTAGCACCAAAGAGGAAACTGGTACACTGCACCCGCTGGCGCCCGCCTGGCCTTGGTCGTCATGGCTCACGTCACGTGAACCTCGCGAGGTGGCCCTTGCATAGATATCTCCGCTCCTTGGGAGCCAGCCTAGTGAGGCTGCCCCTGAGGAGGTCTTGGTGTCGTCCGCCTCACGAGGGTCTTGAGTGATTGCTGCCGAAGATGGGCCGTACCAGGCTGTTGGTGGAGCCACGTCATGGGCCGCAGGCAGGCAAGTGTGGGGACCCCCGTTCCTAGGACGCCGACATATTCCTTCTAGGTTATCCACAAGGATTTCAAGGAATCTAGTGGTCAGGGGCATAAGGGTACTAGCGACCATTTACAAAAAGTTTTGAGGGGGAAGAGATCAATAGGGAAAATGTATCTTGTTTTCTGAAAAACTCAGAAGGGAAGAGAAGTATAGACAGTTTGAAAATTAGCAATAGTTTTGAAAATAGTTTTACCCTAACTAACGACCATGCTAATTAAGGCTTCCTACAGTTAGGATGGCTCTGATACTAGCTCTATGGGGACCCCGACTCATAAGTCGTGATCACCGAATGCCCGTGTACAGTGATCCCAGAGATCAATGCTCATTGAACACACGGAAATTGAATAACAAGAGTCTTACACCCAGTAAATACCGTTTTACTCAAATATGACCTTTATGGCCAAGTCTTCATAAACTTGCAACGGAAATCTTCAACGATAGCGTGAACCCAGTCATCTGCCTTAACCCTACAGGCATTCTGACTGGGAAGCGTCCTAGCTCGCATGTTCGTCACCAAAGTATTCTTCATCATATCCTTTTCTTTCATGCCTGGCCAATAAAATAACCAGTGGCAAGCTAATGAGTACTTTGAATGTACTTGCAAGCAACCCATGAATGGTAACAAAATGACATATGCATGATAATATCACTATGTTGGCATGTTGGTGGTAAGATAGTTTTTCTCATGCAAGTATGATCAACATTTATCAAGGACATGAATGCGTCTGCAATAAGTATCAAGACGTTACAAACATCAACGTCAAGGAAGATTTATGAACAACTCATGCTCAAGCTCATCGTGACATCCTCACGAATCACATCAACAATGCTACCAAACTGTGTTGTTTGTCAGAAACATATGGACATAGTCTAAGCAGCAGCACCCAACCGTCCTTGACCGTGGACACGGCTATTCGAATAGTTTGACACTCTACAGAGGTTGCACACTTTACCCACAAGATCCTGGGAACTTCCGTGTCATCCACGACCCCTGGTACCTCAAGTACCTGGGGTAAGCACCCGATCACTACCTTTCCCTAGCCGTGCCTAACAAGGAGTCCACTCGATTGTTAGCAGCCCCCGTGCCAAACATTGTCACATACTAAAAAAATTTGTGGAGCCACGCTCCCGTATTCATCACATATCACAAGCACGGGGTACCAACGGTGTGTCCGGTGACCTATAAAAATAGTCATGGCCGCCCTACCTAGCACGACCCCGTCCCGAGAGTGACCACGCCACTCCCGTCACTAGTAATGCGGGCATCCATGTTAGCATGAACTAGGTAATCAATAATGCCCTTTCCCATATAAGGGTAGAGTGGTTGCGCATGTTTAGTTGGGACGGTCAACAAGTCTTAAATCTAATCTGTCTCTGTAAACAACACATATTCACTTGCTTCGGTGCACCACTTCTTCATCAAGTGATGACCTAGTTCAACATTACCCACGAGCATTAGGGGCACCGATGGGGTTTTCAAAGGATTGTAACCAAGAAATGACCATGGCATAGATGCAACATCATGCGTCAATATCAAGTATTTTTCATTGCACCTCTAGCACAAGGTAGAGCTACGAACATGCAAGTAACAACGGACATGCATCAATGCAATGTTATATCAAGTTCATAATCAACAATGTCATCATGCATACGGAAAATTTATTGATGAACAAGAGAGGTGCATCATGTCAAAGGGCTGCTTGCCTGGCTCCGCAAGATCTTCAATCCTTCTGGTCCATCTCTGAGTATTCCGTCTACTTCATCAACTAACGTCGGAAACAATCACAATAAGGAACACAACAAGGCAAAATTAAAACTGCTCTAAAAATGTGAGCTGGAATTTTCTAGGATACCTTTGGCCATATGAAAAATGACCAAAGTGTTTTTATGGTATGTGGATCAATGAGGATTTTTGAACATTTCAATATGAAGGATTCAAGGGATTTATGGATTTGCAAGAAGTATACAGAAATATTATTTTGAAAAATGAGAAAAGGACCCATTTAACAAGGAATGATTTTAGAAGCATCTAGGAGTTGGTTTCACTGGATTTTGAGTTCAAATGATTTTCCTATGAATTTGCAAAGTTGGCAATATATGGAGAAATGGACCAATATTTCATTTGGCATAGAAAGTACTGGAAAAAAATGTTCAAAATCTAAGTTTAGAACTTATAAGTATCTAGGAATGTGTATCGTGTCCTTTTGATCAAAAATGGGCTCTCTGTGATTTTCTAAAGTTTATCACAGAAATGGGAAAATGGGATATCATATATATTTGTGAAGGAAATGTTTCTGAAAAAATGTACAAGTAGCACCACGTGATAGATCATGATTTATAGAGTCACTAGGATTTTGAATCACTAAATTGGGATTACAAACGAATTGTTTAGGTATTTTACAATATTCCAAGAAAAAGAAAGAGAATAAGGAGTTACCCTTATTACGCGCTCTGGGCGAAGCGCAGCTAAATAACACCTACTGGGCTCAGCCCAGTGGCCCAGCCTCGCAGGGGAAGTGGTGGCGTCGAAGGCGTACTCCCAGGGTACGTCTGCAGTCGCGAAGGCGGTTTTCGTGGGAGCCCGTCTCCACTTAACCTGACAGAGGGGCCGGCCAAGCCGCCGCTGCCGCTTACAGGTGGGGCCCCTGCCGGTTGGTGGCGTGGTTGTCCTCTACCTCCCGCTCGAAGGAGAGGACGGGAGGCAGAGCGCACCGCCGGTGCTCGTACGGCGATAGCCGGCGCCTCCGCCCGTCTCCCGCGGCGCTCCGCCTATGGGCGAGCTCGGCGCGGAGCGGAGCATCCGCTGGGGTAGGTCACGTCCGCCGGAGGGGACCGAGGTCACCCCGGTTTTGACGGTGGCGGGGGAGGCCGTTGGCCGTCCGTGGCTCCCGGCGTTCGGGTGTCCTGGCGATGGTTTGAGGAGGTGGGGAGGATTGCCGAACTAGGGGGAGCGCGTTGGTGGTGGAATGGGAGCGAGGTGAGCTCGACGTTGCTCGAATTTGAGCGAGCCGAAGCGGCGGTCGTGCTGTGGCAGGAGGAGAAGGGAGGCACGGGAGGAGGAGTGGGATGGTCCAGGAGAAGTAGGAGAGGGAGAGAGAGTGAAGGGCGTCAAGAGAGGGGCTTGGAGAGGCTCTCTATGGCAAAGCCATGGCGCACCATGGGTGTCGTCCACGGCCACGGCCAAGGCAATGCCAGAGGCTGCATTGGCACCCGGGGCCATGTCCAGGGCGTTCCTGGATATGGTCTAGGCTAAGGGGAAGAGAACGGGGGAGCGGGGAAGGGTCAGAGGCGTCGCGCGTGTGAGGCTGCCTATTGGAGCTTTCGGGCGGCCGGTGCGCATATGAGGGAGGAAGCAGGAGGGAGAAGGAAGAGGGGGACAGGGGTGTAGCATGCTGCAGACTTCGAGGTGGTCCTGCTGGCGCGCGGGGGAGAGCCGAGGTGGTCGGAGGCGTCGGGCAGAGGGCGGCTGCAGTGTCTTGGCGCACTGTAGCGCGCTCTGAGCATGCGTTTGGCATGCCCTAGCATTGTTTAAGCGGCAGGGGCATGCCCACTCGTATCTGGTAGCGCAGAGAAGTAAAGAAGTGGGGAGGGGCATTGGATGCTCTGAAGAGCCACTAGGAGAGGAGAGAGGTTGAGGGAGAGAGAGAAAGATGTTGTCCAGAGAGAGAGGGAGAGGTTTTCACCCCCAATAATGGAGCTATGAACTTGCCATTGTTACTGGAGGTAGAGTAGGACTAGGAGTAGCCCTGGTATTGAACTCAAGAAGAATCGTGGAAGGGGTCAAAATGATGATTTTGGAAAAAATGGCATAAGGTGTTTGATAAAGTTTTGAGCAAGAAAATGAATTCCACTTCCACTTGACATGAGAATTAACAGGATCAAATGAAATATAGAGTTGAGATGGATCACCAAGTTTTAGTCCATTTGGAGAAAGTTGCCAATGTAACTTTGGCAAACCCTAGAAATCAACAGAAATGGGTTTTCCAAGAGTTAGTCATGCAAATCTTTTCTCCTTGATGCACCACTTGGTGTAGTGTCACCATTTGAGTATTTTAGAATGTCCACAAAAATTGAGACCAAAAGGAGTCAGTTGGCAAAGTAGAGTTGCTCAAATTTGGATCTGGACACGGATGGTTTTGGGGCACTTTTGTGAACCAAAACTATTTTGACTAGTCGTCAACCCGTGCATTCGCAATAAGTTGTATGTAATTATTTTGTTGAATGAAAACATATAACATGAAGGGGAAAAAAGTGAAACGCCCATCCATCCAGTGAAATTGCAAGCACATATGACGTGTCTCATTTTTTTATTACTTTAATTCTAAGTGACTTAAAAGGAGTCAAATAATTATTTTAACACTTTTGATTTTATTTTATTTCATTATCCTTGCTTTTATGTATATCCGATATGTGCCCGATAGAACCAAATTTTTATAATTGTTTTCAGTGATAAACTCATTCCATAATATAGAAACTTGAAGCAAGAGAACATATGTGGCCAAAAAGAGTGATTGATTAGTTGAGTTTAAGTTACATGAAAGGATCCAAAGAATTTCTTCTAACATTTCAGATTTTCTTTTTTTTCATTAACCTTGCTTCTATGTATATTGGATATGTGCCCCACAAAACATTCCATAACATATTTTGAAGCAAGAAAACATAAGAGACCAAAAGAGAGAAGATTTATCGAAAATCAGTGTTTTGAGGCTCGTATAAACTACTTGTAGAAATATATATATCAGGATGATATAAATCCCTATATAATCTGGTCGATCAATGGCATTGTTTCCTATTGCACCAAAGAAGCATGACATATGAACATGGAACTATTGTAGAAAAATCATCTACTTATTAAAAAGACAGAATGCCAAATACTTGTCAGCCTATATATTCTAGACCTATGAAATAAATCATTTCTCTAGTTAGTACACAGTTTATTTAGTGCCATTCCTATAGTCATGGGATCCTTCCATCCCATAAGGATTGTTGGGCCATCAACCATGTATCCTCGCCATGAATGGGCTCCAGCAACGACACGCGTGAGGCCGATACATGAATATCTGCAATTTTGCCACAAGCATGAACAGACAAAGAGAAAACAGAGATCAACTCTAAATAAATAGAAAAAGGAAATTATAGATCGATCAGTAGATAAAAACATTGGCATAAATGTTGCTACAATAACCTGGTCTCCACGCATCAATGGATGGTAGTCCACACGTTCATGTGTTTGCATCGCGACAAAATGAAGACCAAATGCTCACTAGAATTAATTTTAAGTTGGCTTCAAGTTGATCCTGCTTCCTAGCCCCCATAGTAGCCCGCATCAATGTTTGGCTCGTGAATTGAGTGCCCGCACCGAGAAAAATTTCTCTAGAGTTCGAGTCATACACAATTTATGCAATTAAATTAAAATGTGAAATTGAACATGCGCATCTACAATATGACAATATTCACCAGTTTTTTCATACGCCTATTGACTTATTGGATCTCAGTATGCCATAGTTTATTATTTAACATGCCTTACTCTAAGAATAATTATTATATTTTCATCACAAAATATACTATCTTTCTCCTTTATTAACGGTGTGATTCAAAATCTTGTGTGCTTACCAAATCCACGATCTAGAACTCTGTGACATTAATATATCATGATATTTCGTGAAAACCCTGAATGGTGCGTTCTTGAAGTTTCAGAAAAATTATACATGTTGATTTGTACGGTCTACCTTTAAACGTTATTATAAAATCCTTTTTTTGTATGTCACATTCAAAGACCAATGTGTGCATCACTTTTATTTACTGTTTGCTATTTCAGATCCAGAGATAAGTATTTTTTGTCTCGGCAGCAGAATATTTGCACTCGATAGCAATCAACCACACCAATTACCTTGGAAAGAAACTAAGAAAAAGATCTGATGGACAATGTTACCATCTTTAAGAAAATAGTAGTGGTAAAATGCATAGATGAGGCATGCATGTAACATAGTTAGGTTTCATCCATAAAAAGCTACAGAGATCAAAATGCAAATCTATTAAGAAAGAGCGGGCACCTATGGTGATTGTCAACAAAATAATAGACATGGATGATATCATCGCTGGACAAAACGGTGTGACTGTTGCCATTGTTTCTCCGGCAATAGGACATCAATCCTAGCAGCAGTCATTGGAAAAATATGTCTTATCCCTGGCCGCCATGTGTGCTTGCCGACCGCTTGTACGTCCCAATAAACAGGGTTTAACTTCAGCAGCACAATGGTGCCATCTCAGTATCCAGCCAAAAAACCTGGAGAAGATCATCACAGTTAGTTAGTTGCAGTAGTAGAGAGAGAGAGAGAGCTGACTTAGCGGATGTGGTCATTAAGAGGCAAACATGACATGCTTTGCATGAAAACAATCTGGATCAAGGTGCAAAGCCATTGACGAAGCTAGTCACATAGCATCGATGGATAAGACGGCACCACCATCTCATCGACAACGTGGCAGCATGGTGTGCACTGGTCGACCCATGCGACGTCACTGCCAATCTCATCGACAACGGCAGCAATAAGAAACGGTGGCGGCGTGGCATGCACTGATAGATCCATGCAGCGGCACCACCGTCTAGTCGACAACGGTTGCTGCGTGTCATGTGTGCGCTGCTTTACCCATTATATCAAGAACAGTAGTATATATCGACTAAAAGATTATGTATATATGTACTGACTAAATAAAGTAGTATACTGGTTCACAAAAAAGGTGTTATATATTGCCTTACAAAAAATGATGTATATACTGCCATGCACAAAGAGAAGTGCACATACTACTTGGTTGTTTATGTATATAGACAAAATATAGTACAATAGTATATACTTGAAATTAGTACCTTACATACTCCCTCTGATGGTAGCATATACCACAAGGAAGATAAAAAAGGCGTCAGCTATTCTAACCAGTTCAAAAATGCAGTATAGAGTCCATGGCAAAAATGTGGTAAACACTCCATTATCACTAAGTTAGTATATACAATATCACAAAAATATTGTCCTGGTATATACTGCTTATTGACACCATACTCTGTCCCAAGCTCCCCAAGTTCACGGAAAAAACAGTAAAAAGACCGCATATTTTCAAGATTTTGCAATATAAGCTAACATTTTAAAATCCTTTCTATATACTATATGGTTGGTTTAGGACACACAGTTTAGTAAGACAGCATATAGAAAATCACAAATGTATTTAGAACTGAAAGTAAATATAAGAAGCATGACCGTATTGTTGGAGATTATAAATCCATGTCCTGTAGGAAAGAAATCTCAATGAAGTAGTGTGGTAGCCTTAACTATGGTTGAAGGGATAAATCTGATTGAGCAAACTATCAAATACATGCAGGTCCATATGGCTGATGCCATGAGTTCAACAGGAGCCTGAACCCCTATCTGGCGTTGATGATGAACATCCGGCACAAGCTCTGCATTGACAGCTAAAATCATAAGCCTGCTTGGTAAGAAGAAATTCTTCAAACAACACCAATCATATGGCACACACATCAGATTGTGGAATTTCCTTATTAAGAATTCTTCAAACAACACTAATCCTATGGCACACACATCAGATTGTGGTCACATGGATGCTTTCAGATTAGTAAAAATCAAATGTCATGCTATGTCAAGCAGCTTTGAAGCCGCATTAATGATCACATCCTAAAGTGGTCCTCAAGAATCAGGATTAGATATCGATGCTCATAGTCATCAGAGCAATAGTATTTCTTTAGTGAATTAACATGCTTTTGTAATTATCGGAGCAGTAGTATTTCTTGAGTGAATTAACATGCTTTTGCCAAAAGATGCTAATCATCCATGTGACCATGTCTCTGCACCATAAACAGATGAATCATCAATGATCAGAAATATGGACGTGGAATTAATTACTCCTAGGGGGAATTAGGACAGACGTTT
The DNA here is from genome assembly GCF_018294505.1 of Triticum aestivum. NCBI lineage: Eukaryota > Viridiplantae > Streptophyta > Magnoliopsida > Poales > Poaceae > Triticum > Triticum aestivum. Next base: position 193,076,627 of record NC_057811.1, on the reverse strand, counting down.
TCATGGCAAAGAAAGCTCAAGTTCTGCATATTAAATTGTAGTACACTGGGCAACAAAAAGCAATGCATTGGGTGTTATTCATGAGCGACAATTCACACAACTATACTGTAGTAAGCTAAATAGCAGTTGAGACCATGAACCATTTTTTTAACTAACTAAACCACCAATTATACAAAATTGTATTGTCCTCTACAGAATTGAATCTTATCGATCACTATGGACTATTAGTCCTAACTGAAGCACCTGTTAAGAAACTAACTAAACCACCATGATTGTAAAAAAAAACTATCTAAATCACCATTGCAAAGCCGAAGGACAATAGTATTGACTCGGTTCCTTGCCAAACCAAAATTTGTGTGTACTGCCCACTAACATGGCAATCCAGTGGCACTCCACCTAACACACCCGTGAATCCATTCCACCAAGTTCCATGAGAGAACTTCAGAGAAGAAAATTACCTTGCCGAGCAGCCACTTAGAACACGGACGAATTTGCTAAGCGGAGCGTGATCTTCTCTGCGTACTTCCGTGCATCAGCGGTCCGAAGAGTGGAGGGGCACAAAAGGACATTGTTGTTGCCATACGCATCGCTGCCGCAGGTGAGCAGAGCGCCTGTCGCAGACATGACGATCAGTGGGAGAGGAGGAATTGGAGCTGGAGGAAGATCAATGAATGGGACACAGTCCGCCTCACCCTTGTTCCCCGACCAGCCGCATCACCACCACGCGACCGGAAGCATCCGTTACCGCATGTTGATCCAAGAGAGGACCAAGGAGAGAGATGGTCCACGGTGGCTATGGAGGTGCTGGGATGCAACAGAGGGTGAATGCGGTGAGCAGCGGCGGTGGATGGGGCAGAGAGCGGCGGCGGATGGTCGGGATCAGGGCGGCGGCGGATCCATTGCAGGCGATGGGTGGGATGGTGGGGATGAGGTTAGGGATATGGGAGGGCTATTTTTTTAGCAGATCGGGAGGAGGGCTTCTATTTCTACAACGGTGGGCGTTTTGAGTTTTTTTTCGTGATTAAGCACATAATTAAGCGAGAATTATATGGGTATCTCCACCGTAATAACTTGGTCCCATCAGATGAACGGCTCGTAAATTTTAATTAACGTGGTAATTTCTAGGAAGTCTGTAATTAGTATAGGTATAGATAGATAGATAGATAGATAGATTCGAATAAAACTTGGCAATATCATCACATTAGTCATATGTGACTTGCTAGAATTTTCTTGGATTTATTTGACAATATTTCATACAGAAATATTTCAAATGCTTAAAATATACATAAATGGTTTTGGAGGGTTTTGTCCAATATTTTGAACATAACCACGCGTTGAAACTCATATATATGGAAAATATATGTCCACTGAGTTTCCCTAAATTTTCTCAAATATTTTTGAAACTTTAAAATAATTTGTACCTATTAAAGATCATTTCTGGCCTAAAGAAAAAGTCTTTAAATAAAGGGATAATTAGATTTATGCCCCTAGTTGTGTCCCATTCGTCTGTTTTACCCCTAATTCCCAAAAGTCACCGATTCTGTCCAAGTCACTTTGATCCTCTTATGCTTTTTCCCTTTGACCATTTGACCGTCAGTTTGAAAACTTCATAACTAATTCATACAAAATTAAAAAATGCAAATAAGATACCAAAATGTTCAGAAAAACATCACCTATATGTCAGTGTCATTTGCATTCATGAAAAAAGTGTTCTAAGTGCTTGCCAAGTTTCATTAGGGAACGACATTCGTGAAAGTCGTGGGAAAAAATAATCTATTTTGGAGTGCTGATTGTTTTTTTTGCCGCGGCACCCACGAATGTTATTCCCTAATGAAACTTGGCAGGCACTTAAAACATTTGTCATTCTTTGCCGCCAAATTATTTTTGAATTTTTTTTGAACTTTTTTAGATTTTACTATTCATGGTGGTAGCATAAGAGTTAAAACTCGGATGGGCACTTTCCAACACTTTTTTCATGAATGCAAATGACACTGACTTATAGGTGATATTTTTCTGAACATTTTGTATCTTATTTGCATTTTTCTGATTTAGTATGAATTAGTTATGAAGTTTTCAAACTGACGGTCAAACGGTCAAAGGGCAAAAGCATAAGAGGAGTAAAGTGATTTGGACAGAACCGGTGACTTTTGGGAATTAGGGGTAAAACAGACGAGTGGGACACAACTAGGGGCATAAATCTAATTATCCCTTAAATAAAATAGCAAAATAACTTTTAAAATAATATTTTTGTGGTTTTTGGGAGTCCTATATCTAATAGGATTCAAATATAATTTTTGAAAGATATTTCACATCCCAGATTAAGTACTTGTAGTTCAAGCCTTAACTCAGGTTTTTTTTGGAAAACCTAATTTAGAAAATAATTTTTGGCCAAATTATTTTTGAAAGAAAATACTATGCTGCCCTATACACATGTCATGATCATTGGGAAAAGTTTTGGATCAAGGAGAGGGAGTATAAGAGTTGGAGGATTTATTTGATTTTTAGAGCACTTGCAAACAACAGACAAAATCCAATCCAAGCAAAGTCCAAAACACTCAAAAGTTTTTGTCGAACAACATTTTATCATGATTTATTAGCTTAAGTGTTGTGGCATGAAAATCAGGGTGTGACACACCTATGGGGCCATCATCCCCTTGTGGTTCGGCAGGGGGAAGAGCGCATTGCATAAAGAGCGGAGGGCGCAGAGCAGCACGACAGCGATCACACGGGCAGTTTTTACCCAGGTTCGGGCCGCCGTGAGGCACAAAACCCTAGTTCTGCTTTGGTGGATTGATGAGAGGACCGTGGTGGAGACGCAGCGCTTTAGGCCGGTAGGGTTGCCTCAGGGCGAGAGCAGCTACTCGTGTATGAGTGTACAAGGGTCCGAATCCTTTCTAAGGTTGCCACGACCCTCCTTTTATAGATCAAGGGGTCACCACAGTGGCAAATCAGTCATTGTGCACTGATTAGATAGCAAATAGTGCTATCATACGTAACTCTGCAGACAAGACAAGGTGCATTAAATGCACCGCTTAGTGTCACATCATAGCATAGCCCACCTTCTCGCCTGCTTGTGTGACACATCCCTGGACGGGTGTCATTTGGAGGTGATTTCCTTCGGAAGTGGCTGCCACGTGCCAAATAACAGCCACTTAGTCACTTGGGGGCTCACATCGCACCGATCGGTGACTTGGTGGAAAAGGCCTTAGGTGGGCGCGCGGGCGGCGCGGCGGTAGCGTTGGAGGTAGAGGCTCCGGCGTGCTGGTTGCTGGGCCACCCGTGATCCCAACCTTAGTGAAGGGCCACATAAGCGACACCACGCCGAAGTCCATAGTAAACACAAAGCGTGGTAGTTGACCGTGGCCTATCCTCTCTTCGCCCGTGATGATGAAGGGAGACCGCTGATGCGGTTCGCCATTGGTTATGGTAGATCCCCTCTTTTGGGGTACTGCTTATCTTGTGTACAGGTGGGTTCTTATTTCCTTGTGCCCGTGCATGCTTCTTCAGGGGACAACATCCTTCTAGCTTCGGGTCGATGGAGACGACCATGCTCTCTATGGAGTCCCCCGGAGCGCTCGGTGCCTGCCCTAGCCGCCGCGGTGGGTGCTCGAGCAACAGCAGGCGTGCCTCTTCGAGCGACAGCGATGAGGAGGGCGGCGGCAACCCACGATGCGTCAAGAGTGAGGACGACCGCTCTGACGTGCCGTGATCACCGACAACACCATCATCACCGGCTGGGTCTCACCAATGCCACCAACTGCACCTGCCCTCCATTTTCTTCCTCCCAGCCCGGGAATGGCGCCCTTCTGATCCTGGGGAGGCGCCGAATCCCAGCTAGGTCTTCCCTCCATCTTCTTCATCTCCCCCTGCAGATTCGAGGAGGAGAGGGACAGAGCAAAGGCATCGCAGGGCACTTATCTTTTTTTAGTTTAAAATATGTAGGCACTTGCCAAACTTTAGTCTAAATTATGTAATCTTCTTTATCCATGTGTTGTGTTCTATAGGATATGTACTTGCTTATCAGCATATTAACGAAAAAGGCAAGCCTTGCGGGTACTTGTGCATGTATCATATCCATGCAGAGGTGAAATGCCTCTATACATTCAAGTAAACAAGTTTTTCCCCGGCAGGATATCCTGCCAGTGCCCTCAGTTTGTTGGCGCGGGGCTAGGCCTACCTGACACAAAACTATAAAAAGGGACCAGCCCCCTGCCGAACCTTTTCCGTCATAGGTCACTGTGACCACCGTGACCGAAGCAGCATTCGAGTCAAAGGGTGGGAGCACCTATGTTTCGAAGGTGGCGAGGTTTTCATATGCACAAGTTTTCACCTTACAGAATGAGTATGGATAAGAAGGAACTTACCTGTTTGGCTTGCCGGGGACTGCTATGTAGGCTTGTCTTCGTTTCTTCTCTTCAGGACCAAGTCCGCGGTAAGAACCCTGCAGCTTAGTGCAGGTGAAAACAAAGCTACATGCGATCTTATCTACATGATCATGCTATGCTCATGATGTGCTTGTGCATGCATGCAATCTTCTTCGGGGCCCCTAGCGCTTCGTTTATTTCTCTGGTGCTCAAGGTCTGCGCTTGGCTTTGTACAAAGGGTTACATGCAACATCGACAAGGCTTGTACAAAAGGGTGCCTGTCGGGTAGTCCCCGACAGCCGCGCCTTACGGGTAGAACTTACGGAGATGCCCAATGTTCCATGAGTTTTGCAACCGAATGCCATCTCCGGTCTCTAGACGGAGTGCGCCGGGTCTGGTGACTCGTACTACCCGGTAAGGGGTTTCCCACTTCGGCGTCAACTTGTTTGCACCCTTGGCAGACTAAACACGCCTAAGGACAAGGTTGTCTTCCTCAAAACTCCGGGCCTGAACCCTACGGCTGTGATAGCAACGCATGCTTGCTGGTAGCGTGCACCATGCGTAGCAGCCCAGAGACGGTTCTCCTCAAGTAGCACATCATTGTCATCCCAGTGTTGTTCTTGCTCTACTTCATCATAGGCAAGCACTCGAGGTGATCCGTATATGAGTTCCATGGGGATCACTGCTTCTGCCCCATAGACTAGGGAGAAGGGAATCTGGCTGGTAGCTCGATTTGGTATCATACGGAGGGACCAAAGAACCACCAGAAGCTCGTTGATTCATCGCCTACCACACTTCTGCAACTTATCAAATGTTCTTGTCTTGAGTCCTCGCAGCACTTCAGCGTTCACCCTCTCAGCTTGTCCGTTGCTTCTGGGATGGGCAACAGAGGCAAATGAGATCTTGCTTCCAAGGGCACGAACATATTGCATGAAGGCACGACTTGTGAATTGGGTGCCATTGTCGGTAATGATTTGGGTGGGTATACCGAAGCGGCACACCAATCCTTTCAAGAACTTGATAGCTGACTGTGCAGTCACCTTCCTCACGGGCTCCACTTCCGTCCACTTTGTAAACTTGTCGATTGCAACTTACAAGAATTCAAAGCTCCCGGTACCATGGGGGAAGGGGCCCAGGATATCGAGCTCCTAGACCAAAAATGGCCATGACAAAGGGACTGTTTGGAGAGCTTGAGCAGGCTGATGGATATTCTTGGAGTGGAACTGTCAGGCTTCACACTTGGTGACTAGCTCAATTGCATCTTGGAGGGCTGTGGGCCAGTAGAAATCTTGCCAGAAAGCTTTTCCAACCAAGGCCCTTGATCCAATGTGGGAGCCACACATACCCTTGTGTATCTCTGCCATTAGTTCCTTTCCTTCTACCTGGTAAATGCACGTCAATTTCACACCGTTGGGCCTTCTTCTGTATAGCGTGTCATCAACGAATTGATACATACCGGCCCTCCGGGCTACTCTTTCAGCTTCTTCTTGCTCTTCGGGAAGTTCTCCTGTTTGGAGGAAATGGGCTATGTGTCGTGCCCAAGTTGGAGCCAGGGGCTCGACAACGAGGATCAGCGGCACCTCCTCGTTTACGGGAGCGCATGCCTCAAATGCAAAGATTGGTAGTTTGGCGGGAGGGTGGAGCTCGCCCATCAAAGGGTAGTTGTTCCCACCAAGCTCTCTGCTGGGGGCTTCGGGAAGCTCTGCCAGGAGAGGATTGCCGGAATCCATTTTCCTCCTCTTTCTGGCCACCGTTGCCGGGGATACGGAGGGTTGAGTCAGATGGAGAACAAAAGTCCATGGTTCCACAGGGAGTTTTTGCACAGCGCACTTTGACAGATGATCAGCAATGCTGTTTTCCGCACGTGGCACGTGCTCTGTTTGCAATCTGTCAAAGCGCTCCTCCAACTTTCTCACTTCCTCGATGTATGCCTCCATCAATGGGCTTTGATAATCCTTGTTTACTTGCCTCACCACAAGTTGCGAATCTCCACCGATGATCAACTTCTTGATTCCCAGTGATGTCGCAATCCTGAGCCCGGCAAGGAGCCCTTCATACTCTGTAGTATTGTTGGTAGCCTTCTCCTAGGGGAAATGAATCTGAACGACGTACTTGAGGTGCTTCCCAGTGGGAGCAACGAGAAGCACGCCAGCTCCTGCACCTTGGAGGGAGAAGGCACCATCAAAGTACATGATCCATTCTTGGGGCGCTTCCTTGCCGGGGATAACTATCTCCAGCGCTTCTTCGTCAGGGTAGGGTGTCCACTCTACAATGAACTCCGCTAGTGCTCTGCTCTGAATAGTTGACGTGCTATCAAACTTCCAACCAAAGCTGGATAATTCCAAAGCCCATTCCACTATTCTGCCAGTGGCTTCGGGGTTCCTCAGTATGCGTTGCAAGGGGAAACGGGTGACAACCGTGATCTCGTGGGCTTGGAAGTAGTGGCGCAGTTTCCTTGAGGCCATTATAAGGCCAAAAATCAACTTTTGCATGCGAGAGTACCTCGACCTAGCCCCCTACAGTAGGGAGCTGACGAAGTACACTAGGCACTGCACCACCTTCTTCCTTGCCATGATCTTGGAACTGTCTCTGCTGCCCTGCTCTTCCTTGTCTTCAAATGCATCTGACCTTGCCGGGATGGGTTTGCTTTCCTCTCCAGAGGGGACGGTGGTTGCGGTTGCTACTTCGTCTACATCCTGCTGTGCCACCAGCGCTACACTAACCACTTGATTGGTCGCCACTAGATATAGTAGCAATGACTCTTGAGGTTTAGGAGACTAAGGTGGGAACAGAGGAAAGGTAGGTCTTCAAATCTTGTAGCACGGTGTCCGCCTCCGGGGTCCACTCCATGGGCCCTGCCTTCTTCCATATTTTGAAGAATGGCAAGGCGCGCTCGGCGGACTTGGAAATGAACCTGCTCAGCACAGAAACACATCCAGTCAAACGCCTCACATCTTTAACTGTCTTGGGTGCTTGAATTTGCTCAATCACCTTGATCTTGTTGGGGTTGGCCTCTATCCCCCGGTGGGACACGAAGAAGCCAAGTAGCTTGCCGGAAGGAACGCCAAACACACACTTCTCCGGGTTCAGCTTCAAGTTGATCTTGCGTAGATTTGCAAAGGTCTCTTCCAAGTCCTGAATGAGAGTCATTCTGTCCTTGGTTTTGACCACTATATCATCCATGTAGGCTTCAATATTTCTGTGCAGCTGGGAGTCAAAGCCAATCTGTACTGCTCTTGCAAAAGTGGATCCAGCGCTCTTTTACCCAAAGGGCATCCGTATGAAACAATACGTGCCGCAGAGGGTTATGAACTCGGTCTTCTCTTCATCTTCCTTGGACATGAAAATCTGGTGGTATCCAGAGTAGGCATCCAGGAAGGAATGCAGATCACACCCAGAGGTGGAATCCACAATCTGGTCGATGCTCGGTAAGGGGAATGGGTCCTAGCATGCTTTGTTCAGATCTGTGAAATCTATGGAAAGCCTCCATTTCCTATTCGCCTTGCACACCACCACTGGATTTGCTAACCACGTTGGATGCAATACTCCTCTGACCAAACCAGCTGCCTCAAGTTTCTTGATCTCTTCGGCAATAAACTACTGCCGCTCCAAAGCTTGCTTCCGGACCTTCTGCTTGACGGGCCAGGCATATGGGCAGACAACAAGGTGGTGCTCAATTACCTCCCTGGGAACACCGGGGATGTTAGATGGTTGCGAAGCAAACACATCAACATTCGCCCGCAGGAAGGCAATGAGCGTGCTTTCATATTTGTCGTCAAGGGTGGCACTAATAGTAAATGTACCATCAGCGCCAGCCAGCCCTATTGGGACCTTCTTCACAGCGGGTGCAACAGCCTTGGATCTCTTGCTATTTGAACTCTCCGGCAAGTCATCAACAGGCGCAGCACACTCCGAAGAGGTGCGCTTCCTGGATTCGTTGGTGGCATCCTTGCTAGCTTTCTTCTTTTTCTTGGTTTCCTTGGCGGGAGCAGTAGCTTCCGCATCCTCTGCAGCGACTGCTTCCCTGTACATCTCGTCCACACATACGATTGCGTCTTTCTTGTCTAATGGAATGGAAATGACGCCTATTGGCCCTGGCATCTTCAGAGTGTTGTAGGCATAGTGAGGTGCCGCCATGAATTTGGCCAAGGCTGGGTGACCGATGTCGGATTTCGGGTTCCGGCTAAACCCTTGAGGTTCGAACACTGGGATGCGCACGAAGATCTCCCCCTACCTAATCACGCCCTCAACCTCACCGCAATCTCAAAGCCTAGCTCGACGAACTTGCAACACAAGAGACACGAGATTTATACTGGTTCGGGCCACCGTTGTGGTGTAATACCCTACTCCAGTGTGGTGTGGTGGATTGCCTCTTGGGCTTAGGATGAACAGTACAAAGGGAAGAACAGCCTCCTGAGGTGAGGTGTACTTGTGCTTGGTGAACTTGTGTGGGTGAGGATGATCTGAATCTGTTCTCTCCTATTGTGGTGGCTAGTCCTATTTATAGAGGCCTGGTCCTCTCCCAAAATATTGAGCGGGAAGGGATGCCACAACGGCCAATTCGAAGGGGGACAACTAGTACAAGCTATCCTGACTAAAGGTGGTCTTCGCCTGCCAAAGGCTCTGGTGGTGACGCCGTCTTGGGCTCCACAGTGACATCCATCCTGCCATCCTGCTGGTCTTGGTCTTGTTGCACCGATATGGAAATCTTTGCCTGATGCCTCAGTACTCCTCGCCTGCGCTTGCCTCCTTAGCACCAAAGAGGAAACGAGGACACTGTGCGCACAGGCGCCCGCCTGGTCTCGGTCGTCATGGCTTACGTCATTGGAACCTCGCGAGCCAGCCTGGTGAAACTACCCCCGAGGAGGTCTCGTGTCGTCTGCCTCGAGAGGCTTGGCCCCTCATGAGGGTCTTGAGTGTTTGTTGGTGAAGATGGGCCGCACTGGGCCGCGAGTGGAGCCACGCCGTGGGCCGCAGGCAGGCAAGTCTGGGGACCCCCGTTCCCAGAATGCCGACAGTAGCCCCCGGACCCAAGGCGCGCTCGGACTTTGCTTCGAGGCGAAACCAAAGGGCAAGTGCGGAGCGCCGCGGGCCCCAACAGCCTGTGGCCTTGGTCGACGCATGGCGATTGATTGGACGTGGGCGTCTCCGCTTCCCCACGCTGCCTCGGCAACTGCCCGACTTGACGAGTCCCTGCTGCATGCAAGGAAAAACCATCATTACCTGCGATCGTGGAGGTCGACGATTGGCCTTCTCCTGCTATAAATGGGGAGGGGGCGGAGCCCCCGTCGCCCATCTCTTCCTGCTCTGCTCGCTTCTTCTTCCTTCTCGCTCCATTGCTAGTAGCGACACCATGGCGCCGATCCGAAGATCCTCGGCCGCGGAGAAGGGGAAAAATCCCCGCGACGAGCCCGGGCCACTTCCGCCAAAGAAGAGGCCGGTCCACCGTCGTGACGTAGTCGCGAGGCAGGAGGTGACTAGGCCTTGGTACGAGCGGCCACCTCCCGGGTATCCGCTGCCTTTATACGCCCAAGCCGAGGGCTCAGGAGGAAGAGGCGGCCAGCGGCGCCGCCCACGCCACGGTCGGTCGCCACGCCATGGTGGCACACGCCGTCGCCCTAGGGGCCCATGCCGTGGACTCCTCGCGCGAACTCGTGCTATGGGCGGCGATGGCTCCGCGCACCTGGATCCGCTTCCCCCAGTTCTTCTCCGCCGAGATGCTGCCGAGGGGGCCCCTCGAGCTATGGCTGCAGCATGCCGACTGCGACGCCCCGGCCACCGGAGCGGAAGTGGAAGCCGTCTCCCCGGGCAAGATCTTCATGACCCGCGGTTGGGGCGAGGTTGCCCGGGTTTGCCGCGCGGAAGGCGCCCTCGCCATTCACTTCAGGTACGACGGCGCCTCCACCATGTTCTTCAAGGTCTTCGACGCGGAAGGCCGTCGCTTGGAGTGCTACCCCGGAGAGGGCCGCCTAAACAGTGCCGCGGCAGGAGCTGGGCCTGCCGCCCACCTCGCCAGCCGCTCATCCAGTAGCAGTGGCACCGCTTGGGAGTCCAGCGATTCTCCCAAGCCCTATGAGACTCCGGAGACGAGCGACGACAGCCACGTGCCCCCGAGCTCTCGCCGCGCCCGGAGCAAGGCCGCAGCGTCCGGCCGCCACCGTCGCTGATCTGGATGGGGTTGGCGCCGGGCTCCCATGGCCCACTGTTGATGATGGCGTCAGCTGTGCTGGCGTGTGTAGATAGGGTTCCTTGAATTTCCTTTCTTTTGTTCCATGCGAGGAATCGAAACGAACCCCGCGGGGGCGTGTAAAGAACCTGTAATGCCTTTTGTTGGCATTATCCTAATTATGAAATTGTGCGAGCGCGGGTCCTGCTTCGGCTCAGTCTCCCCTTTCTACCCTCGCGACGGCTTGGTGCTCTACGCTGACAGGTCCCGATCCCCAGGCAGGCTGCAGCCGTCGCTGGTATGCCAGGTCGCGATGCCATGGTCAAGGCCAGGAGGTGAGCGGCCCGAGGTCCAGTAAGAGCTCCTGAGACGCGATGCTCAGGAGGTCCCCAGTAGCGCGCAAGCGTCCGTCGAGAGGTAAGAAAGGGAGGCGACGTTGCCGCGGCAGGGCTGCAGCAAGTGAGAAACTTATCTTGGCAGTCTGGAGTCGTTTCCTTGTGTTGCGCCAGACCCGTGCGTTGGCAGCCATGACGCAGCTAGGTTAGGCCCGTGCGAGCTTCCCCTTCCTCCCCACGCTCTCCTTCGTGCTCTACGTCCTCAGGTCCCGGCCCTCGAGCAAGCTCAGCCGCCGCTGGTATGTCAGGCCGCGATGCCGTGGTTAAGGCCAAGGGGTGAGGGCTGGAGAGCCAGTAGGAGCTCCTGAGTCGCGATGCTCAGGAGCCCCCCTTTTAACGCGCAAGCGAATCGCATGGGAGAAGAGGGAGCCCGCGGTACCGCCCACTGTTGTCCTCGGGAGGTTCCTGCAAGTCAGTGCGAGGAGGGGCACAGATCGCTATCATAATTGCCAGCCGGCCACTGGTAGCTCCGTAAGAGAATGAAGGCACTGAGGGCCTGGTGAGGTGACGCGCGCGGGGCGTGCCGCGGGCTAGAGCTCGACCGCTCAGATTTATCGACGTTGCAGTGACGAACCCAAGCACAAGCGCCGTTCCAGCGTGAACAGCTCCCGTGGTAGGTGACAATCGAGCAGGTGATAATCACGAATAGGTTAAGCATGAAAAGCAGACTTGCTCAGGTAAATGCAAGAATGATACACGCCACTGGGTCAGGCCCGAGCGGCTTAGGGATGATGCAGCCCGTGGGGCGCCCCCAGCAAGGTAATCTAAAGACATAAAAAAGGAATTCATGCCGCAGGGACGGACCCACGCGGCCTGGGAATGATGCAGCCGGAGGGGCGTTCCTAGCTAAATAAACTTAGAAGATGTCACCTGGTTCTGTTGTTGAAGGGGTGTTGAGGCAGCTGAAGACGCGGGATGAAGGGGTTGCTCCTCACGAGCCACCGGGGCCCTGAGCCTCGGGAGGCTCTGGGGGTCCAGGCGGTTCCTTGAGGACCGTCTCCATCTCTGCCAGGACTGCGTGGTGCCTGGCCTCCCGAGCCGCCAGGATGCTCCGCAGGTTGCGCTAGAAGGCGGACGCCATGCTCGGCAGGCCAAAAGTCATCCAAACGTAGCTGTGAGGCGGGCCCTCGCAGCGTCCCACGCGCGAAGGCCAGAAGAGCTCCTGAGATGCGGCCCTGTTGAGCCCTGGGATGTCGATGCAGACGCGCAGCCCGCCATCGTTGCCTGGATGGGGAGCCGCGCCAGGTGAGCGATGGTCGTCGCGCATGGCTCTTGCAACCTGCAGTTCCTGAGTGGTCTTGGCGATGAACTCCTGAGCGCCTGGCGCTCCTCGTCCGGTGTCCTCCTGAGGGAAACGTGTTGCGAAGCACGCCTCCACGTGGCGCCCGAGCGCCTCCCTCATGATGTTGGCAAGGTCGGAGGCCCTCTAGAGGAGAGCCCCCGAGCCCTGCCCGAGGAGGGCATCGGGCGCGCCTTCCTATGCGAGGGAGGGAGGCGCCCCAGGCGCGGGCGCCAATCCTGACGTGGCTCCACTTGCGGGGCCGCTCTCCTAAGGCCTTGCACAGAGTAGCTGCTTCTTCTTCTTGGGGACGACCTCGGGAGGGTACTGTGCTGCATTGCTGTCGGGGTCTTCGATTGACGCTGCTTGGAAGACGCGCTCGAGGGAGCACACCGCATCTCTTTCTTCACAGGGGACTGTGATGATCCCGCCGCTTCCTGGCATCTTGAGGACATTGTAGCCGTGGTGTGTCATTGCCATGAACTTGGCCAGGGCCGGATACCCGAGGATGGCATTTTATGGCAGACGGATGTGGGCGACGTCGAAGTCAATGAGCTCGGTGTGGTAGTTGTCGCGCTGTCCGAAGGTGACAGGGAGGCGGATCTGCCCTATCGGCGTGGTGGAACCATCGGTCACTCCTGAGAAGGGCTTGGTAGGCTGAAGCTGATTGTAGGGCACTTGAAGGCTGTCAAACATCTCGACGGACAGGACGTTAAGCCCTGCGCCGCCGTCGATGAGGGTCTTGGTGACTTGTACGTTGCCGATGACGGGTGAGCAAAGCATCGGGAGGGCGCCAGCGGTGGCCGCACACTTGAGCTGATCTGCCGAACTGAAGGTGATGGCGCACTTGGACCACCTAAGCGGGCGTGTGGCCTCGAGCCTGGGGAGGACTGCGTTCACCTCGCGAGCAAACCGCTTGAAGACTTGCTGGGAGGCTGGGGCTTGAGCTCCACCCAGGATGCAGGCGATAGCCCGCGGCTCCTGGAAGCCCCCAGCCCCCTCGTCCTGATGGTGGTCGTCGTTCCTTCTTGGTGGTGGCGACAGCGGAGGAAGACCAGCATTGCCCTGGGGCGGTCCTTGCGAGGCTGATCCCTCCAGGCGCCCTCACGAGGCTGGTCTTGCCAGCGGTCCTCACGAGTCCGGTCACGCCACTCCTGGCGAGGGCCACGGTCGTCCGAGCGTCCTCCGCCACGTCCTCCTCCTCGGCCGTAGCCCCGGTCGTTGCGCTCGGGGCGTCGATCGAGGCGTCCATCTCGAATGGCCCTGAGCTCTTGACAGTCGTTGGTGTTGTGGCTGTGAACGTTGTGGAAGGCGCAGAACGGCCGGCTGCTCTTGGATGACTCGGGTTGGTCCCGGCCGCACTTCGTGTCTGGCTCCGCCGCGAGTATGGCCACTCCCTTGCGCTTCACGTCCTTGGCCTTGGCTTTCTTCTCCTCCAGGTTGGCAGCTGGGAGCTCGAGGAGGGAAAGGCGCCCTTCCTCAGCCCTTGCGCACTTGGTCACCAGGTTGAAGAACTCCAAGGACGTGCACAGCTCCTCGTGGATGGCAAGCTCCTCCTTCATCTTGGCGTCGCGGATGCCATTGGAAAACGCGGAGATGATGGCCTCGTCCGTCACCTTGGGGATCTTGAGGCGAACGTTGTTGAAGCGCTGGATGTACTTCTGGAGGGTCTCCCCTGGCTGCTTCTTGACACGGCGCAGGTCACCTGCGGCCGGAGGGCGGTCGCGAGTGCCCTGGAAGTTGGCGACGAAGCAGTCGTGCATCTCATTCCAGGAGGAGATGGAGCCCGAATGCAGGTTCAGGAGCCATGAGCAGGCTCAATCCTTGAGATCCATGGGGAACCAGTTCGCCATGACTTTTCCGTCGCCGTTGGCCGGCTCAATGCTCAGCTCGTAGAGCTGCAGGAACTTGCAACACAAGAGACACGAGATTTATACTGGTTCAGGCCACCGTTGTGGTGTAATACCCTACTCCAGTGTGGTGTGGTGGATTGCCTCTTGGGCTGAGGATGAACAGTACAAAGGGAAGAACAGCCTCCTGAGGTGAGGTGTACTTGTGCTTGGTGAACTTGTGTGGGTGAGGATGATCTGAATCTGTTCTCTCCTACTGTGGTGGCTAGTCCTATTTATAGAGGCCTGGTCCTCTCCCAAAATATTGAGCGGGAAGGGATGCCACAACGGCCAATTCGAAGGGGGACAACTAGTACAAGCTATCCTGACTAAAGGTGGTCTTCGCCTGCCAAAGGCTCTGGTGGTGACGCCGTCTTGGGCTCCACAGTGACATCCGTCCTGCCATCCTGCTGGTCTTGGTCTTGTTGCACCGATATGGAAACCTTTACCTGATGCCTCGGTACTCCTCGCCTGCGCTTGCATCCTTAGCACCAAAGAGGAAACAAGGACACTGTGCGCGCTGGCGCCCGCCTGGTGCCCGCCTGGTCTCGGTCGTCATGGCTTACGCCATTGGAACCTCGCGAGGTTCGCCTTGCCTTGATCTCTCCGCCCCTCGCGAGCCAGCCTGGTGAAACTACCCCCGAGGAGGGCTTGTGTCGTCCGCCTCGCGAGGCTTGGCCCCTTGCGAGGGTCTTGAGTGTTTGTTGGTGAAGATGGGCCACACTGGGCCGCGAGTGGAGCCACGCCGTGGGCCGCAGGCAGGCAAGTCTGGGGATCCCCGTTCCCAAAACGCCGACAACCGATGATCCCATTGTACGGCAGGGGGAGGTCAACCACATCAAACATGATCTTCTCAGTCCGGTAGTTTAACTCCCCCCTGAATGTTACCAACAGTGTGATCTTCCCCTTAGGATGACTCCTGCCGGGGTTGATCCCTTGGAATGTACCAGTAACCTTGAGCTCTTCATCTGCTATCTGGAGTTTGCTGATGACCTTGGGAGAAATAAGATTCAACCCGGCCCCGCCGTCAACCAACATCTTTGTAACCTTGAGGTTGCGGATCATTGGTGAGACCAACAACGGCAAACACCCTGCTGCGGTGGTGCGGTCAGGGTGATCCTCCCCATCAAAGATGATGGTCGTGAGGGACCACTTGAGCGGCTTCCAAGAATCTGCCGCTGGCTCCAAGACATTGACATCACGCACGCACTGTTTAAGTTGGCGGTGAGAGGAGTGCAAGGATGCACCCCGGTCAATGCATAGGACGTTAGTGGCTTTCTGGAACTCATGCTCGCTGGTTTCCTCTTCATCTCCTGCATCACTCTCGTCATCGCAATCCTTCTTCTCACGGCCTCTGGCGGGTTTCCCTTGATACTGAGCAGCCTGGCCAGGCCGACCTGCTCTGCCGCCTCGGCCCCGCCAATGCCATCTTGGTCTTTCTCCTTGTCGCGCTTCTCGTACTCAGCCCTCTGCTTCTTGATGAGTTGCTCAACCTGATGAGACGCCTGAAGATCTTGGCCCTTGGTCTGATGGATCTTGCAGTACGGCCCGTCACCCTTCCCAGCCTTCTCGGCGGCCGTGGCTTCTGTAGGGACCCGAGTTCAGACGGTGAAGTCTCTGAGCTTAAGTGTCATCCCTGGATTGGTATGCTGACACACACAGTACTCGAGGATTTATAACAGAGGTAAATCACATGTATAAAATAACGTAAATACTATTACCTCAATCCAAAATAGTGGAAGTAACAACAAGGTTGTGGATTCCCATCAACACCAACGACAAAGATGAGTGTAGAAATCGTAACCCTAACGTATCACTTACTCGTCGTAAGATTCCTGCAACATGACATGTTGCAGCCACAAAGGGTCGGTACATTGAATCTACTGGCAAATTCACACCATAGGATAATGATGAATAATAGCTATCACTACATGCATATTTGGCTGGTGGAAAGCTCTAAGTTTATTTTTGCAAAAAGCCAATTTTTTCCTACAACAAAGGAATATATTTTATTTATCTACACAGTTGTTTGAAAATATTGAGAAGGTTCCTCCAACTCAATCCCAATTAAATATGAATAACCTAAAATTTTTTTAATTAAAGTGATGAGATCTACATGATAATCCAAATACCAGAGACTCAAGATGTCCATAACCGAGGACACTCTGCAGAGGTTTGCACACTTTTCCCCACAAGACTCGATCTCCTTTATTCTATTTCTCGCACTGCATGATGTTTGAGAAACGGATGACCGAGACACAGTCTTTCTGAAGATGTCCCCTTAACCGATAGATAGGCCGGTACACCTACAATCCCCTACATCCGCTAGCCCATCATGGAAAGGTTTCCCACAACTTACTCAACTATGCCAGAGCCCATAATGGCTTGTGGCTGCACACGGAAGTTTCTAGCATGAATAATCTTATGATCCCTTTGAGCCTGGGTGGCATTCCATAGGGTGATCACACGGGCACTCCGGGATCCCCTTGGGCAAGCAATGGGTTCTCTAGGTACCCGGGCAAACCACTGGGTACTCCAGGGCGGCCCAGCCAATCCACCCAGATGTGTATTAAAGTAGCCACCTTAAGTTAAACCTTAGTTAACAATAACTCTCACATCTTTCATGAATTCTCTCAAAACCAAACCACGTCTATGAGCATAGCATAGCAGTAAGCATAACGTAGTAACTCCCAAAGTTTGAATATAAGACAATAGGTTCTACCTCATCAACTACTTCCCAATACCCACATGTTATCAATCCTACTCATGCAATGTTTGAGGGGTTGAAACTAATGCATAAAAACTGGGTAACAAAGGGATATGACCAAAGTGTGAACTTTCCTTGTACTATTGATGAAGATGATTCCCACTCATAACTCCTGATAGTTCTACTCGTCACAATCCGGTCAATCCATCGTAAGTAAGCAATAGTAACCACACATAAGCAATCATGCAAAAGAATCAAAGAAAAGATCTCGGAAAACAAGAAAACAAGAAAATAACTCTTGCAACAGAAAACAATTTCTAACAGTACCAAAATTACGTGGATTTTTTCTTATCATAAAGTTTAGGTCAAGAGCTTCAATTAGCAAAAAGAATCGATTCAATCGGAGTTATAAAACTCAAGTTTCGATCAAAAGAAGATTAAAATTCAATTATGTATGAAACCATATTTTAAACTTTCAAAAATATGTTTAAGTTGGTTATCTGGATAGAGGAGACCATACCGAAGAAGTGGGCATTGGTTTCGTTGGATTTGTATAAACGAGCGAAAAGTAGCGAAGATTTGAAGATCAGGGACTAATCTGTAAATAAAATATTCACAGATGGGTCACTGGCCGAAATAAAAAGAAAAAGAAAAAACTATCGAGCGAACGCTCGCTAACAAACCCTAACGAATGAAAACGTTCGCTGCAAACCCTAACTAACGAACGTTCACAGAATAGAAGAAAACGTTTATAAAAAACAAAACAAAATCTGGATCGTTGGATCTAGATCCAATGGACGGCAGGCGGCGGTTACTGCGGCGATCGCCGGAGTCGGGGAGGATGATGGCGCGGCTTCGGTCTCGGCCGGGGCGGCGGCTCCGTTGGCCCTCCGGCTCGGCGGAGTGAACAGAGAGGGCGGCGCGTCGAGGCGAAGGCGAGGGAGGCTGCGGCTGCGGCTCAGCGACGGTGGCGGCGAGATGCGGAGCGGCGGCGGCGGCGCGATCTCCAGGAGAGAGAGAGGGTGCCGGGCGCGGCTTATATATGCAGGGGAAGGCGGCGGCGATGCTTGGGCCAGGGGCAAGCAAGGGCAGCGATGGGAGTCCAGCGGCGGCACGGCTCGGACGCCGAGGCCGACACGGCGGCGGCGCGTGCAGCGGGACGAGTCCCGCTCGGTGCGGGCGAGCAGCGTGGGCCGGCTGGGCCGCGGCCTGGCTGGCTAGCTGGGCCGGCCCAGCCCGGTCGGTGAAAAGTTGTTTTTTAACATATAAACAAAAATAGAAATAATAACAAAAACTTAAAATGTTATATAGCATATTCTATATCAAAATTTTCAGAAAAAGATTTTCTACAACATGAACATTTTTCTAGGATCAAATAAAATCCACAAAGATTTAAATACAGCAAAGAGTGCTACTGTTGCAATAAAACCTCATAAAAATCATTTTTAAAATACCAAAATAAATTCAAATTTATTTCTCTCCAATTTTCTAATATAGGGAATCATTTTACCCTAATTTCCATATATTTTATTTTTGGAGAAAAATAATTTGAATAAAACCAAATAACTCCAAATTGAAAATAATTTTCAAAGGGACTTTAAAGTGGATTTATTTTAAACTTCCAACTCATATTTCATATGATTTGAATAGTCATTTTATCTTCTCTCATGAAAATCTTTGAGTTGCTTAAAGTTTTTGAATTTAAAATATTTCCAAATGAAATTCAAATCTTTTCAAATCCCTTTTCATTTATTTAAAAATGGAAGAAGTCATGTTATCTTCTCTCCAGGGTTTTGTGATGAAAAGAATTTGAATTCATAGAGATCATAAATGAAAAATGAAAGTTTGGGAAAAGTCCTTTTATTCCCTCTCATTTGACTTTCAAAAGTTTCGAATTTCACTCAATTTCACACAAGCAACCACACCACAATCAAACAAACAATCAAAAATATCTAATTAATATAACATTCCAAATTTTAGAATTTTGGGATGTTACAAACCTACCACCCTTAAAATGAATCTCGTCCTCGAGATTCGGATAGGCTAGAAAGAAATAGGTTAGGTTCGGGTGTCTCCTCAAAATCCATCGATCATCACAGGGGGTCTGGGGTGCTACCACCCTTAGAAGCATGGTTACGGTTCCATCAATACTCATATACTCCATCCTTATTCTTGACAATGTCGGTCTTCTCAGACTCTCGAGAAAATTTCTACTCTGGCTGTTCCGGTAGTGGCATAACCTTTTCTTCAATTCTTGTGTCCTTTTATCTTGGTACGGTTCTTCTGTGACTGGGCCTTCTTAGCTGACGGGTCTGGCGCCAATACTAAACAACTATCGATAACTCATGGTGGTCAACAATTTATGGTTTCTCCTGCAGGAAATGGGTCCGGGCTTCATTCTCACCGTATGACCTACGATTGGCAACAACTGCCTTGTACAATGGAAAATGTCATACCATTCTAAGGCTCAAACAAGGTTTTGATCGTCGTCTCTCTACTATGGGTTAATCACTCAGATTTACCATCCCATATAGCAAGGCGAATAATAAGAATAAGTCGGTATGGTGATCAATCCATCCCGCACCCAAATCACTACCTTGTATATGGTTTAGCGAATCTCACATTCTAACAGTCGGTCATCCTCACAAGCATTGCAGAATTTCTCTTGTCAACGAACCAAGTTCGGATAATCCATTGATTCTGCAAGCCAGATAAACAATCTATCATTTCTTCACAACTCTCAGGATTTACGTTACTCCTATAAGATCGTCTGTCGATAAAGGCATAACTTATTCCAGGGCTTTTCCTTCAGGAAGAGTGTGCATGCTTCTTGGCAGGTCCTGGGGGCCTGTGGGTTATGGCCCATCTCTTCACTTGTAAACCTTGAACTCATCATCGGAGGCAAAAGATCATTATTCCAACATCCAGCTTCCTAGCATTCTTAAATCCATCCAATTGTACTGTCTCCCGTCCTTCTATTGGTACCAAACTAAGACGTGATTACTCAAACTCATCATGGAGTTACAATTGCTCCATATTACCAACATTCTACCTCCTTTATATCCAATAATAATTCATCCCTTCACATTCCTCGGGTATCCCACATAGTAGGATAAAACTCGTACTTACTTTGTCCAAAGTCCACTCCATGGAATAGCATTATCTTCTCCAGGGATCAAGGTTCCTCACGGGGTACTACCACCCTTAAAATGCACGTCTTCTTCCATATACCATATTTCTCATATCCTCAAAAATGGTCAAAATCTTTCTTCATAGAGTAACAACTCATAAGATCCAAATCAGTACCAATGATGCTAACTTTATTGATTCTCAAATTATTACAATCTCCTGCATTTCCATTACATGCCTCAACTCAACACCTCAATATAAAAGAAATATTGCTACTACTACTACATTTCTTTCTTTCCAACTCAACTATTTAGCACAAGCCTCCTTCTCTTTGGGACAATCTCTGGCAAAGTGCACTGCTTCGTTACAACGAAGACATATTATTTCTGACAAGTCTCGAGGTTCCCTTGTGATTACATCGCCTCCTTGGGTCCTCGGCTTCCTTTTTGGGCAATCGCTAAAGTAGTGCCCTGAATCTTTGCACCTGAAACATGTGATATGACTCAGGTCCTTCTTTGTAGAAATTGGGCTGTTCCTAGGATCCAATCTATTTCTCTTCCTGGACTTTTCCGTGCCAAGCAGGGCTTCTATTTCCTGTGGGTCATACTCTACTTCCTCTTTCGGGAATTCTACTAGATCCCCATTCATACAATTCTGGGAGAGTTCTTCTCCACATGAATAGCATGAGTTGGTGCAGAGTTTAACTGGGTCTTTTTCGGGTGTGACCTCCACCTCTTCCTTCATCACAGGTTCTTCTAAAATTTCCATGAGGGTTCCTTTCATTGCTTCTTTCTTCTGTTGGGTGGTTCTTTGTACCATGGGGTAAATGTGACACTGAGCAGGGTAGTGGATAGTTCCTTTACACAAGAAACAAGTAATCTGCCTAGTTGGGCATTCTTCAGCTAGGTGACTTCCTTCACAATTAGGGCATTCCTCCTTGTGTTCCATATGGTTGTGTCCTATTTCTCCACAGAGCTTGCATGCACAAGGTTTCTTCATATCCTTTCCATAAGGCTTCAATTTCTGGGACACAAACCGAGACTTTGGCAAAGTCAACTTAAATTCTTTCCAAGTGGTTACTCCTTGCCATCCATTGATGGTTTGGTACCTCCTCCACCAAGTAACACAACCTCTTTCAAAGCACTGAAGTGCATGCTGGGCCATATCCTTTCTGGCTATAGTGTATTTCTCCATATGATCCTCCATGTTATGAATCCATTGGTCCGTTTCCAATTGAGTCATCGGTCCAGAAAATATGGGTTCATCTTCATTCCTCCTCTATTGGCTCCAAGGGTTTCGGGGTGAGATAGGAGAGGTCGAGAAGGATACACACAATACAACCAATAGTTTTGAAAATACATATTTTATTTGTGGTTGTCGAAAAAAACATCAAACAAATGGCAGCTCACAATCGTCGCATCTAACGTAGGTATATAACAGGGGTTTGGTCTTCTAAAGGTCAATAAATCTTCAAAGTCGCCAAACTCTTCACGTCTTGTTCTTGTCTCCGATGGCTTCTTCCGATCATGCTTGCTGATCTTCTCAAGTTCTTCTGCCAGGTCATCTCTGTTTGACGCGAAGTCTCTCGTGGCGTCCTTTAATATTCTGGTGTTGCGTTCCAAACTTCTGTGTTTCAACATCCTTGACATGAACCATGGTCCTACTGTCCTTCAGTTCCTGACGAATTCTCCAGTATCTCGAGGTTTTGCTCCTCCAGCTTGGCTACTTTCAGCTTCTGGGTCCTGAGTTCTTCACGAAACTTCCTTGTCAAATACGGCTTCCTGAAGATCCACCCTAAACTTCTTGTGTAATACTCCAGATCCTGGAGATACACCAGCTAAGGTTAAAACTTCGTCTTTTGCTGATAGGTGCTCCATTAGCCCTTTTGTCATCCAATCCTTTTGACGAAATGCATGTTTAACTCAGCACGGTGACAATAGCATCAGCGGGCGATGACATCGCGGATAACCGTGTTTATGCCCATGTTATTGCCATGAGCTATCATTCCATAGTTGATATCTCCTGCCTTAGGGTTTTCTTGACAAAAACTTTGAGTTTTTAACTCTCCATGTTCCGATCTTCTCCAACACACCTTGATCTCGGGTATTGATAGCTTCAATAGTCCGACAAATTCCATAAGGGTAACCTTCCTAGTCATACCAATCAAGAAATTCTTCAGAGCCTTCAAATTCTCCTAGTCTTCGAAGTCTTCAACAGTTGTAGTTTTCATTACTATAATGCACGGTAAAATCCTCTTCATTCTGAAGTGTTCTTAGTTGTCCGATATCTTGTACTTCTTGGAGTGGTCTCATCAGTCGAATCTTCATGTGGTCAATGGGGAAAGGGGGTATAGTCTATCAAAAAGGGAATATTTGATAAAGCTCAGAAAAGAAGAGAGGTAAAAGATCTTTTTGAAAAAAAAGGATTTAGAGAAAATCTTTCCTATGGGCTTGCCAGTTTCTAGGGTCACGTCCTACAGTCAACATGTGCTCTGATACCATCTTGCAGCGACCCGACCTCAGACGGTCAAGTCTCTGTGCTTAAGTGTCATCCCTGGATCGGTATGCTGACACACACAGTACTCGAGGATTTATAACAGAGGTAAATCACATGTATAAAATAACGTAAATACTATTACCTCAATCCAAAATAGCGGAAGTAACAACAAGGTTGTGGATTCCGATCAACACCAACGGCAAAGTTGAGTGTAGAAATCGTAACCCTAACGTATCACTTACTCGTCGTAAGATTCCTGCAACATGAGACGTTGCAGCCACAACTGGCCAGTACATTGAATGTACTGGCAAATTCACACCATAGGATAATGATGAATAATAGCTATCACTACAGGCATATTTGGCTGGTGGAAAGCTCTAAGTTTATTTTTGCAAAAAGCCAATTTTTCCCTAAAACAAAGGAATGTATTTTATTTATCTACACAGCTGTTTGAAAATATTAAGAAGGTTCCTCCAACTCAATCCCAATTAAATATGAATAACCCAACAATTTTTTTAATTAAAGTGATGAGATCTACATGATAATCCAAATACTAGAGACTCAAGATGTCCATAACCGGGGACACGGCTAATCATGATTAGTTTGTACACTCTGCAGAGGTTTGCACACTTTTCCCCACAAGACTCGATCTCCTCCATTGTATTTCTCGCACTGCATGATGTTTGAGATACTGATGACCGAGACACAGTCTTTCCGAAGAGGTCCCCTTAACCGATAGATAGGCCGGTACACCTACAATCCCCTACTTCTACTAGCCCATCATGGAAAGGTTTCCCACAACTTACTCAACTATGCCAGAGCCCATAATGGCTTGTGGCTGCACACGGAAGTTTCTAGCATGAATAATCTTATGATCCCTTTGAGCCTGGGTGGCATTCCATAGGGTGATCACACGGGTACTCCGAGATCCCCTTGGGTAAGCACTGGGTTCTCCAGGTACCCGGGCAAACCACTGGGTGCTCCAGGGTGCCCCAGCCAATCCACCCAGATGTGTGTTAAAGTAGCCACCTTAAGTTAAACCTTAGTTAACATTAACTCTCACATCTTTCATGAATCCTCTCAAAACCAAACCACGTCTACGAGCATAGCATAGCAGTAAGCATAACGTAGTAACTCCCAAGGTTTGAATATAAGACAATAGGTTCTACCTCATCAACTACTTCCCAATACCCACATGTTATCAATCCTACTCATGCAATGTTTGAGGGGTTGAAACTAACGCATAAAAACTGGGTAATAAAGGGATATGATCAAAGTGTGTACTTGCCTTGTACTATTGATGAAGATGATTCGCACTCATAACTCCTGATAGTTCTACTCGTCACACTCCGGTCAATCAATCGTAAGCAAGCAATAGTAACCACACATAAGCTATCATGCAAAAGAATCGAAGAAAAGATCTCGGAAAACTTCGAAAACAAGCAAATAACTCTTGCAACAGAAAACATTTTCTAACAGTACCAAAATTAGGTGGATTTGGTCTTATCAGAAAGTTTAAGTCAAGAGCTTCAATTAGCAAAAAGAATCGATTAAATCAGAGTTATGAAACTCAAGTTACGATCAAAAGAAGATTAAAATTCAAATCTGTATGAAACCATATTTTAAACTTTCAAAAATATGTTTAAGTTGGTTATCTGGATAGAGGAGATCATAACGAAGAAGTGGGTGTTGGTTTCGTTGGATTTGGATAAATGAGCGAAAAGTAGCGAAGGTTTGAAGATCAGGGACTAATCTGTAAATAAAATATTCATAGATGGGTCCCTGACCGAAAATAAAAAGAAAAAGAAAAAGAAAAAACTATCGAGCGAATGCTCGCTAACAGACCCTAATGAACAAAAATGTTCGCTGCAAACCCTAACTAACGAACGTTCACAGAATAGAAGAAAACGTTTATAAAAAAATGAAATCTGGATCGTTGGATCCAGATCCAACGGACGGGAGGCGGCGGTTACCGAGGTGATCGACGGAGTCGGGGAGGACGGCGGCGACGGCTTTGGTCTCTGCCGGGGCGGCGGCTCCGGTTGCCCTCCGGCTCGGCGGAGTGAACGGTGAGGGCGGTGCGTCGAGGCGAAGGCGTGGGAGGCTGCTGCGGCGGCTCTGTGACGGTGGCGGTGAGATGCGGAGCGGCGGCGGCGCGATCTCCAGAAGAGAGAGAGGGTGCGGGGCGCGGCTTATATAGGCGGGGGAAGGCGGCGGCGATGCTTGGGCGAGGGGCAAGCAAGGGTGGTGGCGGGAGTCCGGCGGCGGCACGGCTCGAACGCCGAGGCTGACATGGCAGCCGGGCGTGCAGCGGGAGGAGTCCCGCTCGGTGCGGGCGAGCGGCGTGGGCCGGCTGGGCCGCGGCCTGGCTGGCTAGCTGGGCCGGCCCAGTCCGGCCGGTCAAAAGTTTTTTTAACATATAAACAAAAATAGAAATAATAATAAAAACTTAAAATGTTATATAGCATATTATATATCAAAAATTTTAGAAAAAGATTTTCTACAACATGAACATTTTTCTAGCGTCAAATAAAATCCATAAAGATTTAAATACAGCAAAGAGTGCTACTGTTGCAATAAAACCTCATAAAAATCAGTTTTTAAATTCCAAAATAAATTCAAATTTATTTCTCTCCAATTTTCTAATGTAGGGAATCATTTTACCCTAATTTCCATATATTTTATTTTTGGAGAAAAATAATTTGAATAAAACCAAATAACTCCAAATTGAAAATAATTTTCAAAGGACTTTAAAGTGGATTTCTTTTAAACTTCCAAGTCATATTTCATATGTTTTGAAGAAGTCATTTTATCTTCTCTCATGAAAATCATTGAGTTGCTTAAAGTTTCTGAATTAAAAATATTTTCAAATGAAATTAAAATCTTTTCAAATCCCTTTTCATTTATTTAAAAATGGAAGAAGTCATGTTATTTTCTCTCCAGGGTTTTGTGATGAAAAGAGTTTGAATTCATAGAGATCATAAATGAAAAATGAAAGTTTGGGAAAGTCCTTTTTTTCTTCTCATTTAACTTTCAAAAGTTTCGAATTTCACTCAATTTCACACAAGCAATCACACCACAATCAAACAACAATCAAAAGTATCTAATTAATAACATTCCAAAGTTTAGAATTTTGGGATGTTACAGCTTCCCGGCAATAGTGCACGCGGCAACTTCCTTGCTGGGAGCCTCGGTCTTGGCCTTCTTGCCGGTACTAGGTGTACTCGATCCTTCAGCGGTCATCACTGCTTTATCCTTGCGCTTCTTGTTGCATTTCTTGTTCTTCTTCTTTTGGTTGGCCGCGTCGTCTTCATCCTTTGAGTCAACGTCGACACCATCTTGTACATCGGGGAGTCGCCTCCCCTCTTTTACTCGGGCACACTTATCTACCAGAGTCTTGGGCAACCGAACGTTCATTTTAGAACGTATCCTGCGGTTGCACACACTGGACTGGAATGCAGCAATCACAGCTGCTGGGTGGATGTCTGGAATGTTCCTGTGCACCCGGCTGAACCTCTGCATGTACTTGCGCAAACTTTCTCCTTCCTTCTGCGGGAGGTGCTACAGGTCACTGGGCCGCCCTGGTTCTTGATGCCCCCCCGTGAAGGCGCCAAAAAACTCATGACACAGGTCATCCCAGGTCGTGGAGTTCTCTGGCAAGTGCATCAGCCACGACCTCACATTTGGCTTGAGTGCCAACGAGAAGTAGTTGGCGAATACCTTCTCGTCTCTTCCCCCGGCAGCTTGAACAACGATGGTGTAGATGCTCAAGAACTCTGCTGGGTTCAATCTTCCATCGTACTTTTCTAGTATCTCTGGCTTGAACGTGCGAGCAGATGGCCAACGGACTTGCCGCAGCTCGCGAGTGAAGGCAGGGCACCCAACCTCGAAAGGCAAGTACCCGCCTTCACCAGGCATGGGCTCGTCGACATCGAGGCCGTTGCGCCTATTAGACCGGTGGCGGGTTTCGCAGCGTCGCTCGATGGTGACGCGTGCATCTTCCCTCTTCCGGTCTTCCAAGACTCGTCACTGGTCTCGACGTGCTCGAGGATCGGATGAAGCCATCGATACATCATCGGGTTCTTGGTCGCGTGGCTCTAGTTGCGGCCCCTGCACTGGCTGCCTCGGAGGGATTGCACTGTGGGGGTGGACCCTTGGGTACGCCCAGCGGCTCGGGCCGTTATCGCCGCCTGTGGAGGCCATGATGGGCCCGCTCGCAGTGATCCTTCCGCCTCGGAGAAACCAATCAAGCTCTGAATGGTGGTTTTCCACTCATCCATCTGATCGGCTACCAGCAGGAATCTCAACAGGAGTTGCGCCCGCGCCAAGGCCTCCGAAGCAGACATAGATCGTAACGTCGGCTAGCTTCTGACGATGCCGGTAGTGGCAGCGCCGTGGTCTCATTGCCGTGAGCCAGTCGCCAGGGTGGCGTGGTGGCGAGGAGGATGCACTTGGGGATCAGTGGCCCCGTTCGGTTCATCGGCTCGGCCAGCTCATCCCGGGGGTGGCGCATGCCCTATAGCCGCACCCACATCGGGGGAGGCCAGAGGGTCGCGGTTCACCCCAGAGCGGGCGCCATTGCTGTGGCTGTGTCCTTCGCTGGGGTGGAGAGGCGGAGACGAAATAATCTTCCCCCACACCTTGTGGAGCGTGGCCGCTGGGATGCTGTTGGCGCTGTCCTTCTCTGGTGCCTCCTGCTCCCGTTTCAGTCACAGGGGGAGTGGTGACAACGCCGCCTGTGCTGGCCACGTCCCCCACAACGTCCACATCCCCGTGCGTCCTTGCAGCCCCCACGGCATTGGCGACCACGTACAAAGGGGCCTTCGAGGTGGATGGGTGAGCTGCAACACCAGACTTCTTCTTGGGCGCCATGGATGATGAAGCCGTTGATGAAGAAAACGATGATGAACATGATGCGCTGCTTACACTCTTGGGTTCGCGCAAGCGCTTCACCCTACCTGGCACGCAAAAGATGTCATGGGAAAACACGGCCACCTATGGGGCCATCAGCCCCTTATGGTTCGGCAGGGGGAAGAGCGCGTTGCAAAAAGAGCGGAGGGCACAGAGCAGCACGACAGTGATCACACGGGCAATTTTTACCCAGGTTCGGGCCACCGCGAGGCATAAAACCCTACTCCTACTTTGGTGGATTGATGAGAGGACCATGGTGGAGACACAACGCTTTAGTCCAGCAGGGTTGCCTCGGGGCGAGAGCAGCCACGCATGTATGAGTGTACAAGGGTTTGAATCCTTTCGAAGGTTGCCACTGCCCTCCTTTTATAGATCAAGGGGTCACCACAATGGCAAATCAGTCATTGTGCACTGATTAGATAGCAAACAGTGCTATCATACCTAACTCTGCAGATAGGACAAGGCGCATTAAAGGCACCGCTTAGTGTCACATCATAGCGTAGCCCGACAAGCCTTGCCTTGCCATTCGGCCACGTTCTCGCCTGCCTGCATGACACGTCCTTGGACGGTTGTCATTTGGAGGTGATTTCCTTCGGAAGTGGCTGCCACATGCCAAATAACAGCCACTTAGTCACTTGGGGGCTCGACACCGCATCGATCGGTGACTTGCGCTGCTGTGAGGTGGAGCAGTGGAGCCTTGGCAGGGTAATCCGCCCTCATCGTACCCGGCAAGCTTGCTGGGATAGTCTTGAGAATCGTCTTCAGGGAAACCTCGACCTCGCCAGGCTCGCCTGCCCGACAAGGTGGGGGGGGGGGGTTTCCTAAGTGATATCTTGCTCCTTTGGTTGGTCTTGGTCTTCTCCATACGCCCTTTGATTTCTCAAAGAGCTGATTGTCGGTGTCAAAACCGGCGGATCTCAGGTAGGGGGTCCCGAACTGTGCGTCTAAGGTCGATGGTAACAGGAGACGGGGGATACAACGTTTACCCAGGTTCGGGCCCTCTCTATGGAGGTAATACCCTACTTCCTGCTTGATTGATCTTGACGAATATGAGTATTACAAGAGTTGATGTACCATGAGATCGTAATGGCTAAAACCCTAGAAGTCTAGCCTATATGACTATGATTATGATTGTTCGCCTCTATAGACCTAACCCTCCGGTTTATATAGACACCGGAGGGAACTAGGGTTACATAAAGTCGGTTACAGAGAAAGGAATCTTCATATTTGTCGCCAACCTTGCCTTCCACGCCAAGGAGAGTCCCATACGGACACCGGTAGAGTCATCAGTCTTTGTATCACAGCCCATCAGTCCGGCCCATGGCTAACAGGCCGGACGCCCGAGGACCCCTTAGTCCAGGACTCCCTCAGTAGCCCCCGAACCAGCCTTCAATGACGAGGTGTCCGGCGCAGATTGTCTTCGGCATTGCAAGGCAGGTTCCTCCCCCGATGACTTCAAAGTGATGTATTCGGCTTTCCATTTAATGTCATACCCCTCGGCTTCTGTGTATCAACAACTTCAGCTTCCACGTGTCGAGCGAATGCGAGAGGTCATGGTGTTTTTACACATAACACCCCAGCCATGTAAGGAGGAGTGTCTATTTAAAGATACTGGATCTCAGATCCATTCAGCACCACGCGGAAAAAATCCTCAGAGCTTGCTAGGATAGACCACTCCAACATGGCTAGTGCTCCCAGCTCCTCCTCCCATCCCTGCGTCCCAGAAAAAGGCGATTGGGAGAAATGTCTGTATCCCACGGTCAGGTAGTGAAGCTGCAAACACAGGGATTTCTTCCCCCCGTGGATCTGGTCCCTGTTCGGGCAGGGCTGACCTCCTTCAATGACGGGGCCCAGGCGGAGAATTTCCCCAATCCATCTAGGGGGAACGAGTGTGCTTCGTCCCTTATCTGCTAAGAGGTGTCGGATTTCCAATTCATCCGTTCCTCCGAGGGCTTCTGGAGTATTATGGCCTCCAACTACACAACTTCACTCCTGCCTCCATCCTGCACATCGCGGGTTACGTTGCTCTTTGTGAGCTGTTCCTGGGTTGTGAGGCCCATTTTGAATTGTGGAGAAAGCTATTCGGTCTCGTCCCACGTAACCGCGAGGGATCCATATTTGAAGTGGGTAGAGCCGAGGTATGGCGCATTGCCGAAACCGGATATCTGTCCGGCACAACAAAGAAAGCATTCGAAGAATGGCCTTCCGAATGGTTCTATATCGAGGACGTCGCACTTCCTGACCCAGTTCGGAGGGGTCTTCCCGAGTTCACAAGCGTTCCGTTGAAGAAACGCCATAGCTGGCGCCCTCGGGGCCTCGAGGAGGAAGATAGTGCGGAAGTTCGTCAACTCATGAGCAAGATAAAGACACTCGCCCAGTCCGGATTATCAATAGTCGAGGTAATGGTGACTTCCATAGTACGGGGGGTTCAACCACTCCAATACAGAGGGCTTCCCATGTGGCACTACAATGGGGAGGATGACGCCTCCCGCTGCGGCCGGAAGGGTCCGGACACCCCCACCGCTCTAGCAAAAATATTGGCCGAACTGTTCAAAGGGGAGGAAGAGGAATTTCGTATCAAGCGCAGAGATGGATTTTCCATGTACAATCCTCCTAGCTGGGTAAGTCCCAACCCCTCTGCTCTACTCACTCCACCCCTGAGCCACTTTCAATAAATATTAATCCGTCCATTTATAACAGCAATGGTGAAAGATCTCCGAGGGGCTTCACAGCCCTGCCCCACAGCCAGAGGGCCACAATCGGGACCTTGACCCCGGATTCGAAGAGGATCCGGATATATTCATGGTGCTCGAGGACGGGGTGTTTTACCAAGCGAGCTATGTGATACGTCTCCAACGTAGCTATAATTTTTGATTGCTCCATGCTATATTATCTTCTGTTTTGGACATTATTGGGCTTTATTATTCACTTTTATATTATTTTTGGGACTAACCTATTAACCGGAGGCCCAGCCCAGAATTGCTGTTTTTTTTGCCTATTTCAGAGTTTCGCAGAAAAAGAATTCAAGCGGAGTCCAAATGGAATGAAATCTTCGGGAACGTGATTTTCGGAACGAACATGATCCAGAGGACTTGGACCCTACGTCAAGAAAGCTACCAGGAAGCCACGAGGTAGGGGCGCCCGCCTACCCCCCTGGGCGCGCCCTCCACCCTCGTGGGCCCCATGTTGCTCCACCGATGTACTCCTTCCTCCTATATATACCTATGTACCCCCAAACTACCATATACGGAGCCAAAAACCTAATTCCACCGCCGCAACCTTCTGTACACGTGAGATCCCATCTTGGGGCCTGTTCCGGAGCTCCGCCGGAGGGGGCATCGATCACGGAGGGCTTCTACATCAACACCATAGCCTCTCCGATGATGTGTGAGTAGTTTACCTCAGACCTTCGGGTCCATAGTTATTAGCTAGGTGGCTACTTCTCTCTTTTTGGATCTCAATACAATGTTCTCCCCCTCTCTTGTGGAGATCTATTCGATGTAATCTTCTTTTGCGGTGTGTTTGTTGAGACCGATGAATTGTGGGTTTATGATCAAGTTTATCTATGAACAATATTTGAATCTTCTGAATTCTTTTATGTATGATTGGTTATCTTTGCAAGTCTCTTTGAATTATTAGTTTGGTTTGGCCTACTAGATTGATCTTTCTTGCAATGGGAGAAGTGCTTAGCTTTGGGTTCAATCTTGCGGTGTCCTTTCCCAGTGACAGTAGGGGAAGCAAGGACGTATTGTATTGTTGCCATCGAGGATAACAAGATGGGGTTTATATCATATTGCATGAGTTTATCCCTCTACATCATGTCATCTTGCTTAAAGCGTTACTCTGTTCTTATGAACTTAATACTCTAGATGCATGCTGCTTAGCGGTCGATGTGTGGAGTAATAGTAGTAGATGCACGCAGGAGTCAGTCTACTTTTCTCGGACGTGATGCCTATATACATGATCATACCTAGATATTCTCATAACTATGCTCAATTCTGTCAATTGCTCACCAGTAATTTGTTCACCCACCGTAAATACTTATGCTCTTGAGAGAAGCCACTAGTGAAACCTATGGCCCCCGGGTCTATTTTCCATCATATTAATATTCCGTCAACAAGTTATTTCTAGGGCCGTTTTTATATTACTTTCTTTACTTTGCATATTTATCATAAAAATACCAAAAATATTATCTTATCATATCTGTCAGATCTCACTCTCGTAAGTGACCGTGTAGGGATTGACAACCCCTTATCGCGTTGGTTGCGAGGATTTATTTGTTTGTGTAGGTGCGAGGGACTCGTGCGTGGCCTCCTACTGGATTGATACCTTGGTTCTCAAAAACAGAGGGAAATACTTATGCTACTTCGCTGCATCACCATTTCCTCTTCAAGGGAAAACCAACACAGTGCTCAAGAGGTAGCAAGAAGGATTTCTGGCGCCGTTGCCGGGGAGGCTTACGCAAGGTCAAGTCAAGATTTGGACTCCCGACAACGAGCTATTTCTGGCGCCGTTGCCGGGGAGTCTATGCAAAAGTCAACATACCAAGTACCCATCACAAACCCTTATCTCCCGCATTACATTATTTGCCATTTGCCTCTCGTTTTCCTCTCCCCCACTTCACCCTTGCCGTTTTATTCGCCCTCTCTTTTCCGTTCGCCTGTTTTTCATTTGTTTGCTTGTCGTTATGGCTAGTCCCTTATCAACTCCGTTGTCCCCTGAGTTTGAAGTCTTTCACTTTAAACAAAGACAAGGAGAAAACTTAAAAGATGCCTGGTTTAGAATAATGGAGTCTTACCGTAATTGTACCTTTGAAGTGAACCTTAGAATTTTGCTCCGCAATTTTTATGTTGGATTAAATATGTCTTATAGACAACTCTTGGATTGCGTTGCCAAAGGCAAGGTATAGTGGGAACACTACCTCAACAAAAGGGGCCTCATCATACCCAAGAAGAGACACAAGTTTTTGAAATTTTTTGCGAAGTAACTAAGATTTTACAGAAGTCTCTTGAACCTCTTAAGAACGTTAGCGGAAATATTCACCGCATGAATATGTAGATTACTCTTTGCAATAAGCGGTTGGATTCTTTAGATCTAAAAATTTCCGAATATGATGGGAAACATAAAGAACCTCCTGGATTCGAGATTGATTCCGCTAAAAAGTTGAAAGCCAAAGATGGCAATACCTAGATCTATCCTTGCTTTTATGCCTAGCTAGGGGCGTTAAACAATAGCGCTTGTTGGGAGGCAACCCAATTTTATTTTTAGTTTTTTGCTTTTTGCTTCTCTTTAGGAATAAATATTTGTTCTAGCCTTTGGTTAGATGTGTTTTTATGCTTTAATTAGTGTTTGTGCCAAGTTAAACCTATAGGATCTTCTTGGATGATAGTTATTTGATCTTGCAGAAAATTCCAGAAACTTTCTGTTCACGAAAATAATTGTTAAAAATCACCAGAACGTGACAAAATATTGATTCCAATTGCTGCTGATCAATAAACAAATTTTCTAGGTCTTCCTATTTTTGCTGATTTTTTGGAGTTCCAGAAGTTTGCGTTAGTTACAGATTACTACAGACTGTTCTGTTTTTGACAGCTTCTGTTTTTCGTGTGTTGTTTGCTTATTTTGATGAATCTATGGCTGGTAAAATAGTTTATAAACCATAGAGAAGTTGGAATACAGTAGGTTTAACACCAATATAAATAAAGAATGAGTTCATTACAGTAGCTTGAAGTGGTCTTTTGTTTTCTTTCGCTAACGGAGCTCACGAGATTTTCTGCTGAGTTTTGTGTTGTGAAGTTTTCAAGTTTTGTGTGAAAGATTTGATGGATTATGGAACAAGGAGTGGCAAGATACTAAGATTGGGGATGCCAATGGCACCCCCAAGATAATATAAGGACACCAAAAAGCCAAAGCTTGGGGATGCCCCGGAAGGCATCCCCTCTTTCGTCTACTTCCATCGGTAACTTTACTTGGAGCTATATTTTTATTCACCACATGATATGTGTTTTGCTTGGAGCGTCTTGTATGATTTGAGTCTTTGCCTTTTAGTTTACCACAATCATCTTTGCTGTACACACCTTTTGAGAGAGACACACATGATTCGGATATTATTAGAATACTCTATGTGCTTCACTTATATCTTCTGAGTTATATAGTTTTTGCTCTAGTACTTCACTTATATCTTTTAGAGCACGGTGGTGGATTTGTTTTATAGAAACTATTGATCTCTCATGCTTCACTTAGATTATTTTGAGAGTCTTAAATAGCATGGTAATTTGCTTAAATAATCCTAATATGCTAGGTATTCAAGATTAGTAAAAAAAATCTTATGAGTGTTTTGAATACTAAGAGAAGTTTAATGCTTGGTGATTGTTTTGAGACATGGAGGTGGTGATATCAAAGTTGTGCTAGTTGAGTAGTTGTGAATTTGAGAAATACTTGTGTTGAAGTTTGCAAGTCCCGTAGCATGCACGTATGGTAAACGTTATGTAACAAATTTGAAACATGAGGTGTTCTTTGATTGTCCTCATGAGTGGCGGTCGGGGACGAGCGATGGTCTTTTCCTACCAATCTATCCCCCTAGGAGCATACGCATAGTGCTTGGTTTTTGATGACTTGTTGATTTTTGCAATAAGTATGTGAGTTCTTTATGACTAATGTTGAATCCATGGATTATACGCACTCTCACCTTTCCATCATTGCTAGCCTCTTTGGTACCGTGCATTGCCCTTTCTCACATTGAGAGTTGGTGCAAACTTCGCCGGTGCATCCAAACCCCGTGATATGATACGCTCTTTCACACATAAACCTCCTTATATCTTCCTCAAAACAGCCACCATACCTACCTATTATGTCATTTCCATAGCCATACCGAGATATATTGCCATGCAACTTTCCACCGTTCTGTTTATCATGACACGTTCATCATTGTCATATTGCTTTGCATGATCATGTAGTTGACATAGTATTTGTGGCAAAGCCACCGTTCATAATTCTTTCATACATGTCACTCTTGGTTCATTGCATATCCCGGTACACCGCCGGAGGCATTCATATAGAGTCATACTCTGTTCTAGTATCGAGTTGTAATCATTGAGTTGTAAATAAATAGAAGTGTGATGATCATCATTTTCTAGAGCATTGTCTCAAGTGAGGAATAAAAAAAAGCGAAAGGCCGTAAAAAAAGAGAAGGCCCAAAAGAATGAGAGAAAAAGAGAGAAGGGACAATGTTACTATCCTTTTACCACACTTGTGCTTCAAAGTAGCACCATAATCTTCATGATAGAGAGTCTCTTGTTTTGTCACTTTCATATACTAGTGGGAATTTTTCATTATAGAACTTGGCTTGTATATTCCAACAATGGGCCTCCTCAAGTGCCCTAGGTCTTCGTGAGCAAGCAAGTTGGATGCACACCCACTTAGTTTCTTTTGTTGAGCTTTCATATATTTATAGCTCTAGTGCACCCGTTGCATGGCAATCCCTACTCCTTGCATTAACATCAATCGATGGGCATCTCCATAGCTCATTGACTAGCCTCGTTGATGTGAGACTTTCTCCTTTTTGTCTTCTCCACAT
Source organism: Triticum aestivum (assembly GCF_018294505.1). Classification (NCBI taxonomy): domain Eukaryota; kingdom Viridiplantae; phylum Streptophyta; class Magnoliopsida; order Poales; family Poaceae; genus Triticum; species Triticum aestivum. The sequence goes on along the minus strand of NC_057811.1, from coordinate 193,041,715 downwards.
AACCCCCATCATCATATTCTATTCCACCCATAGTGCTATATCCATGGCTCACGCTCATGTATTGCGTGAAGGTTGGAAAAGTTTGAGATTACTAAAGTATGAAACAATTGCTTGGCTTGTCATCGGGGTTGTGCATGATGAGAGCATTCTTGTGTGACAAAAATGGAGCATGACTAAACTATATGATTTTGTAGGGATGAACTTTCTTTGGCCATGTTATTTTGAGAAGACATAATTGCTTAGTTAGTATGCTTGAAGTATTATTATTTTTATGTCAATATTGAACTTTTATCTTGAATCTTTCGGATCTGAATATTCATACCACAATTAAGAAGAATTACAATGAAATTATGCCAAGTAGCATTCCACATCAAAAAAATTGTTTTTATCATTTACCTACTTGAGGACGAGCAGGAATTAAGCTTGGGGATGCTTGATACGTCTCCAACGTATCTATAATTTTTGATTGATACATGCTATATTATCTTCTGTTTTGGACATTATTGGGCTTTATTATTCACTTTTATATTATTTTTGGGACTAACCTATTAACCGGAGGCCCAGCCCAGAATTGCTGTTTTTTGCCTATTTCAGAGTTTCGCAGAAAAAGAATACAAACGGAGTCCAAATGGAATGAAACCTTTGGGAACGTGATTTTTGGAACGAATATGATCCAGAGGACTTGGACCCTACGTCAAGAAAGCTACCAGGAAGCCACGAGGTAGGGTGGCGCGCCTACCCCCCTGGGCGCGCCCTCCACCCTCGTGGGCCCCACGTTGCTCCACCGACCTACTCCTTCCTCCTATATATACCTACGTACCCCCAAACTACCATATACGGAGCCAAAAACCTAATTCCACCGCCGCAACCTTCTGTACCCGTGAGATCCAATCTTGGGGCCTGTTCTGGAGCTCCGCCGGAGGGGGCATCGATCACGGAGGGCTTCTACATCAACACCATAGCCTCTCCGATGATGTGTGAGTAGTTTAACTCAGACCTTCGGGTCCATAGTTATTAGCTAGATGGCTTCTTCTCTCTTTTTGGATCTCAATACAATGTTCTCCCCCTCTCTTGTGGAGATCTGTTCGATATAATCTTCTTTTGCAGTGTGTTTGTTGAGACCGATGAATTGTGGGTTTATGATCAAGTTTATCTATGAACAATATTTGAATCTTCTGAATTCTATTATGTATGATTGGTTATCTTTGCAAGTCTCTTCGAATTATCAGTTTGGTTTGGCCTACTAGATTGATCTTTCTTGCAATGGGAGAAGTGCTTAGCTTTGGGTTCAATCTTGCGGTGTCCTTTCCCAGTGACAGTAGGGCAGCAAGGCACGTATTATATTGTTGCCATCGAGGATAACAAGATGGGGTTTATATCATATTGCATGAGTTTATCCCTCTACATCATGTCATCTTGCTTAAAGCGTTACTCTGTTCTTATGAACTTAATACTCTAGATGCATGCTGGATAGCAGTCGATGTGTGGAGTAATAGTAGTAGATGCAGGCAGGAGTCGGTCTACTTGTCTCGGACGTGATGCCTATATACATGATCATACCTAGATATTCTCATAACTATGCTCAATTCTGTCAATTGCTCAACAGTAATTTGTTCACCCACCGTAAATACTTATGCTCTTGAGAGAAGCCACTAGTGAATTCTATGGCCCCCGGGTCTATTTTCCATCATATTAATCTTCCGTCAACAAGTTATTTCTAGCGCCGTTTTTATATTACTTTCTTTACTTTGCATCTTTATCATAAAAATACCAAAAATATTATCTTATCATATCTGTCAGATCTCACTCTCGTAAGTGACCGTGTAGGGATTGACAACCCCTTATCGCGTTGGTTTTGAGGATTTATTTGTTTGTGTAGGTGCGAGGGACTCGTGCGTGGCCTCCTACTGGATTGATACCTTGGTTCTCAAAAACTGAGGGAAATACTTACGCTACTTTGCTGCATGACCCTTTCCTCTTCAAGGAAACCAACGTAGTGCTCAAGAGGTAGCACTATGACGGTACGGAAGTGGCCATCACCACCGATTATCCCGGTCTTCTCCCTGCTTCACACGTTAGTAATCAGGAGACATCTCCTCCGAAAGAGTTCCCTTGTTCTGCCTCACCCACCGCACTGTCTCGTGCTCAAAAGGGGAGGCATTTGGCGCGCCATGCTACCCAAGAGGCAACTCCAAAGAGAGCGGCCCCTATGCCAGGCAAGCCTTCGAAGGCGAAGGCAAACAAAGACACGGTCGAGCCTTCATCGAAGAGGTATTGATTTGTAAATATGCCCCTTGGCAGTCGCATCCAACTGTGACTTTTTCGTTTGTCCTGTATTAGGAAAAGAGTTCGCCGGACTTTGTCTGGGGGTCCGTCCGGTCATACCCCCAATAGCCGGGATCCAGATCCTGCTGCAAAGACAGGGGTTGATACGGGGGCGAGGCCGGATTGTCCTTCGGCAGAGGATTCAGATGATGTATCCGTCACCAACTCGGAAGTGGAGAGCGCCATGAATCATCGGCGCCGGAGGGCCGTGCTACGGGACCCCAGCTTTACCAAAGAGGCATTCAATGCCTTCAGCTCGGCTGACGCATACATCCGAGCTGCTCGAGACGGGCTTAACAGAGCCACATATCAGCATTTAAAAGATATGCGGGTAAATTTACATTGTCCAAATATGATAATTATCTACCAGTAGCCCCCGAGGCTTGAAGCAGTTAATACAACTGATTTAAGGATCATTGCGTAACTAGGTGCTTACGCAGAAGAACAACCTGTTGTCTCAAGAGCTAGAAAAGTGTCGGACACAGCTAACTGCCGTCCTGCTGGTCTTGGTCTTGTTGCACCGATATGGAAACCTTTGCCTGATGCCTCGGTACTCCTCGCCTGCGCTTGCCTCCTTAGCACCAAAGAGGAAACGAGGACGACACTGTGCGTGTTGGAACCCTCCGGGCGCCCGCCTGGTCTCGGTCGTCATGGCTTACGTCATTGGAACCTCACGAGGTTCGCCTTGCCTTGATCTCTCCGCCCCTCGTGAGCCAGTCTGGTGAAACTACCCCCGAGGAGGTCTTGTGTCGTCCGCCTCGCGATGCTTGGCCCCTCGCGAGGGTCTTGAGTGTTTGTTGGTGAAGATGGGCCGCACTGGGCCGCGAGTGGAGCCACGCCGTGGGCCGCAGGCAGGCAAGTCTGGGGACCCCCGTTCCCAAAACGCTGACAACCGATGATCCCATTGTACGGCAGGGGGAGGTCAACCACATCAAACATGATCTTCTCAGTCCAGTAGTTTAACTCCCCCCCTGAATGTTACCGATAGTGTGATCTTCCCCTTAGGATGACTCCTGCCGGGGTTGATCCCTTGGAATGTACCAGTAACCTTGAGCTCTTCATCTGTTATCTGGAGTTTGCTGATGACCTTGGGAGAAATCATATTCAACCCGGCCCCGCCGTCAACCAACATCTTTGTAACCTTGAGGCTGTGGATCATTGGTGAGACTAACAATGGCAAACACCCTACCGCGGTGGTGCAGTCAGGGTGATCCTCCTCATCAAAGATGATGGCGTGAGGGACCACTTGAGCGGCTTCCAAGAATCTGCCGCTGGCTCCACGACATTGACCTCATGCGCGCACTATTTAAGTTGGCGGTGAGAGGAGTGCAAGGATGCACCCCTGTCAATGCATAGGGCGTCAGTGGCTTTCTGGAACTCATGCTCGCTGGTTTCCTCTTCATCTCCTTCATCACTCTCGTCATCGCAATCCTTCTTCTCACGGCCTCTGGCGGGTTTCCCTTGATACTGAGCAGCCTGGCCAGGGCTGAGGGAGTCCTGGACTAAGGGGTCCTCGGGCGTCCGACCTGTTATCCATGGGCCGGACTGATGGGCTGTGAAGACATGAAGGCCGAAGACTGTACCCGTGTCCAGATTGGACTCTCCTTGGCGTGGAAGGCAAGCTTGGTGACTAGCTATGAAGATTCCTTCTTATGTAACCGACTCTATGTAACCCTAGATCCCTCCGGTGTCTATATAAACCGGAGGGTGTAGTCCAGAAAGGATATTAATTACCATAGTCATACAGGCTAGACTTCTAGGGTTTAGCCATTACGATCTCGTGGTAGATCAACTCTTGTAATACTCATATTCATCAAGATCAATCAAGCAGGAAGTAGGGTATTACCTCCATAGAGAGGGCCCGAACCTGGGTAAACATCGTGTCCCCTGTCTCGTGTAACCATCGATCCTAGACGCATAGTTCGGGACCCCCTACCCGAGATCCGCCGGTTTTGACACCGACATTGGTGCTTTCATTGAGAGTTCCACTGTGCCGTCGACGAAAGGTTCGATGGCCCCTTCAATCATCGATAGTGACGCCGTCCAAGGAGAAACCTTCCTCCCTGGACAGATCTTCGTGTTCGGCGGCTTTGTACTGCAGGCCAACTCGCTTGGCCATCTGGAGCAGATCGATAGCTACGCCCCTGGCCATCAGGTCAAATTCAGAAGCTTGAACTACGTCGCGGACGTCCACGGAGACCTAATCTTCGACGGATTGGAGACCGCAACGATCGCTCCCCCTCGCCCCGATGAACATGAATTAAATCTGTCATCGAATCACATCCAGGAGATGGTTCCTGTTGCTGCAACGGCCTTAGAACCGGAGGAGATCGTGCCATCCGAGGCCACAGAGTCCGCGGCGGTGGAGCCGCACATGGACTCGACACCCTGCAATATTTGCGTCAACGGAACTCCGGACTTGTCTCCGGCTATAAGTTCTGGACCATGTACGCCTGCGGACACCGAGCTGGATCGGTTATCAATTTTTGAATTCAGCGCCACAGATATCTTCCAGCACTCACCTTTGGCTGATGTGCTAAACTCTTTAAAGAATTTGTCCTTGGAGAAGGACTCACAGCCGAACTATGTTCGGTTCGAGCTAGAGGCTCATGATAGGGAATTTTGCTTCCGACCCGCCACCCACTTCATAGCCACTGTCGATGACTTAACCGATGTACTTGATTATGGCTCCGAAGACATTGACGGTATGGACGACGATGCCGACAAGGAGCAAGGCCAAGACCCGCCATTCACTGGACGTTGGACGGCCACCTCTTCGTACGATGTGTACATGGTTGACACACCTAAAAAAGCTAGCGACGATGACAAAGAAGATTCAGTTGCGAATAAACCGTCTGAGACACAGTCCAAGCGCCGGCGCCCTAAACGCCGTTCTAAGCCTCGTCGCTCAAAAGATGGCAACACTGGCACCGGAGAAAATAGTACTCCGGGTGACACCGAAAACAATGAAGACACTGTTGGAGCTGCATCCGAACAGGAGGAACAAGACAACGGGCAAGTTAACCCTGATAAACAGGCCATGCCCAATGACCCGGATGACGATAGTTATCATCCAGTCTCCGAGGATGAGGAGAGCCTCGGCAGCGAGGATTTCATCGTGCCTGAGGCACCCCTCGAGCAGGAGCGCTTCAAGCGACAGCTAATAGCTACTGCAAGAAGCCTCAAGAAAAAGCAGCAGCAGATCCAAGTCGATCGAGACCTACTCATTGACAGATGGACCGATGTCCTGGCAGCTGAAGAATACGGCCTCAAACGCCCAGCCAAGAGTTACCCAAAGCGCAGACCGCTACCTCAGTTCGATGAGGAGGCACCAGATCCCATACCTCCCTCGCGTTATGCGGAACGACCACCACGTGGTCGGGATAGTGCGGCAGACCGACCACCCCGCGGTCGGGATAAAACGGCAATTCAGGCCGAACAACAGCCCGCCCCACCGCCTCGTAAAAACAGGGACATAACAGCTCGGGACCCTACATACGACCTTCGGCAGGATCTGGACAGTAGAGCAGGACACACCAGATCAATCTACGGATCGCGACGATGCTTCCCGATTCGGGATGGCGGCTACCTATTCGGACGTGACAAACCTAGTCACTCCCGGGCCGATAACTGCAGACGGACTTCATCGGAGGGGCGCCGTGACGCGGCCCGATATAGAGGCGCCGCACACCCTCTCTGCTTCACAGACGAAGTACTGGATCACGAATACCCCGAGGGGTTCAAGCCCGTCAATATTGAATCATACGACGGAACAACCGATCCCGCAGTGTGGATCGAAGATTTTATTCTCCACATCCATATGGCCCGAGGAGACGACCTCCACGCCATCAAATACCTCCCACTAAAATTAAAAGGGTGATCTAGACACTGGCTAAATAGCCTGCCTGAAAATTCTATCGGCAGCTGGGAGGACTTGGAAGAAGCTTTTCTTGACTACTTCCAAGGTACCTATGTCCGGCCACCAGATGCCGATGACTTAAGTCATATTGTCCAACAACCCAGAGAATCAGCCAGAAAATTCTGGACTAGGTTCCTAACAAAAAAGAACCAGATCGTTGACTGTCCAGATGCCGAAGCCCTAGCAGCCTTCAAACACAGCATCCGTGACGAATGGCTCGCCCGCCACCTCGGCCAAGAAAAGCCGAAATCCATGGCAGCGCTCACATCACTCATGACCCGCTTTTGCGCGGGTGAGGACAGCTGGCTGGCTCATAGCAAAAACACAGCCAGCGAGGCAGGCCCCTCCGCGGCCAAGAACAGCACCGGCAAGACCCGGCGCAATAGACACAAACGCCAAAGTAATGGCGATAACACCGACACTGCAGTTCACGCCGGATTTAGTGGCTCCAAGCCTGGCCAGCGAAAGAAACCCTATAAAAGGCACAACGAGGGACCAAACAGCTTGGACCGCATACTCGATCGTCCGTGCCAGATACATGGCACCCCAGGCAAACAAGCCAATCATACCAACAGAGATTGCCGGGTTTTCAAGCAAGCCAGCAAGTCAAATACCGAGAGCAAGGAAACGGGATCGCAAAGTGAGGACGACGATGAAGAGCCCCTGCAGCCGAACACTGGGTGGCAGAAGAAATTTCCCCCTCAAGTCAAAATGGTGAACATGATATATGCTACACACATACCCAAAAGGGAGCGCAGGCGCACACCCAGGGACGTCTACGCGGCAGAGCCAGTCGCCCCAAAATTCAATCTGTGGTCGTCATTTCCGATCACCTTTGATCAACGAGACCACCCAACTAGTGTCCATCATGGCGGATCGGCCGCACTGGTCCTTGACCCAATCATCGACGGATTTCACCTAATATGAGTCCTAATGGACGGTGGTAGCAGCCTCAACCTGCTCTATCAGGATACAGTGCGAAAGATGGGCATTAATCCCTCACGAATCAAACCCACAAGGACTACCTTTAAAGGAGTCGTACCAGGCGTAGAGGCCCGTTGTACGGGCTCAGTCACGCTGGAGGTGGTCTTCGGTTCTCTGGACAACTTTCGAAGCGAGGAGTTAATCTTCGATATCGTCCCCTTCCGCAGCGGCTACCACGCACTGTTCGGACGAACCGCGTTTGGTAGATTCAACGCAGTGCCACACTACGCTTATCTCAAGCTCAAGATGCCCGGTCCACGCGGCATCATAACAGTTAATGGAAACACGGAACGCTCCCTCTGTACTGAGGAGCACACAGCCGCCCTAGCAGCAGAGGTACAGAATGGCCTTCTCAAGCAGAACTATAATCCGGTTGCCGAGCCCCTGGACATCGTTAAGAAGGTCCGGACTACACTGCAACAGGATAGCTCGGCTCGTAAAGAGCTTGATTACCAATTCGGCCTCCGTCCCACGCGTACATAATTATGCGCCCAAAAAATATGGACGGAGGCATAGCTAGCTCGCGATCCACAGTGCGGCTCGACTGACCCTAGGATTCGCGTACCTTTTCTTTTCCATTTCAGGTCAATTCTATCTTTTCGAGATTTCTTCTGACAACCCTTCTGTCAGACACACCAATGAGGCAAGGAGCTTTGGTGCACAAGGGAACCCCCAGGTAGCCTCCGTTAACGATTGCTATACCTGTTTTACATACCCGCACGCAGCTCGCACTTGGTCTTGGCATGCTAAATAGCCTTTTTTGCTCATCATATTGCACGTACAAATACGTCTCGACGTATTAATCACACTATAAAAATAAAGGGCAGCGTCAGTTTTTACTTAATCTTCCCCTTTCTTCCTCTGTATTTATTACTCGTTGCACGCTTACATTCTGGTACGTATTACTGCGCCAGGGGCTTCATCGCGCCCCGCATTACGGCCACAAAAGTCTGAACACTTTAACAGTACAGTTCGGCACCCCGAACTTATAGCATTATATGCATCGGCTCCGACTCATGTCTTTGGTCAATAGTTGGGTTGCCCAGCTCCTGTGTTTGCTACCTTACGTTCCGCTATATCGGCTAGGGTAGTAAAGGGAGAACTACTGCGATTGTGTCCCGGTTCGTCCGGACGAGCACCTCAGTAGAGAAAGCCGAAAACTGACTGTCATGAGGCGAGAGCTGGTCAGCTGTTCGAGAGGTCTCAAATCCCTAGAGATTTTTTCCACTTTATGCGAGGAATCGGGTTTTTTCCGATTAGGCGTCCATAACGCCCCTAGTTCGGCCTTCCGAACACCAGGGGCTTCGCTGAAATTTTCATGGTCAAACTCCTATGGCTAAGTGAGGGTAATAAAGGCCGTATAGTCTGATTGCCTTGTTCGTTGCGCTAAACACCTCCTTTAAGGACCAGAATGTGGAGTAAAGAGTGTTTAGATTTATCCCGAACACCCCCGTACTATCTACGTGGGGGCAGAAGCCGACGACTAGTCAACCCTTAGATGTTAATAAACGGCCACACAGGAGTAAAAATTTAATCACAAGCATCATATTCCTAACAATCTTGTTTCATATTACACGACAACCCAAATGTTTTCATGGGAATATCACATCCTTCGCACATTGCTTTGCCACAAGGAGGGACCCCTCCAGGACACCGTCGAAATACAGCTCGGGTCGCCGATGCTCCTTGCCCTCAGGTGGCCGTTTGGTCATCAACTTCTCGGCATCCATCTTCGCCCAGTGTGTCTTGACACGCGCGAATGCCATCCGCGCACCCTCAATGCAGACCGACCGCTTCACAACTTCAAGCCGTGGACAGGCACTCACAAGCCGATTTACAAGTCCGAAGTAGCTGCCGGGCAAGGGCTCGGCAGGCCACAGCCGGACTATCAGGTCCTTCATGGCTAACTCGGCCAACTTGTGCAGCTCGACCAGCTGTTTCAACTGGTTGCTAAAGGGAACCGGATGTTCTGGCGCAAGATATTGGGACCAGAACAACTTCTCCATAGACGTCCCTTCTTCGGCCCGGTAGAACTCGGCGACATCCGATACGCTGCGCGGCAGATCTGTAAATGCCCCTGGAAAACACAAGTTCGGGTAAGTTCAAGGACCGCTTCCTTTGCATCCTTGCCTTGCATAGCGACAGCCTTACTCGCCGCAATCTTCTTGGCCGCCTCGATTTCCTGGAGGGTGCTCTGGGCTTCGGCTCGGGCATCTTGCACGCTCTTGCGGGCCTTAGCAAGTTCAGATTCTTGTGCCTTAGAGTCACGCTCCAAGGACTCGTACTATTTGACGGCGTCCTGGAGCTCTTGCTGAATCTTGCTGGCCTTGGCCTCGTGCTTCTCGCGTGCGGGAGGTTCCTTGGCCGCTCTTTCCTCGGCCTCGGCCAACGCCTTTTTGAGGGCCGCCACCTCGGTCGTGGCGCCTAGTAAAGCTCATGACACTTTAGTCAGCTTGAACCATTTATTCTTCAATACACACGCAGGTTACTACATACCTTGGCTATCCTCTGGCTGCTTCTTCACGAGGCCGAGCTCTTCGTCGGCCCGCTCGAGTTTCTGCTTCAGTCCGGAGACCTCCGCGGTTTGAGCGGTAGCAGCCCGCAATGAGGCTTGCTTATTCACATAGACACCTTATGTTAGACTCCTGCGAAAATTATTTTTGATCCTCTGTTTGGCTTTTCCTTTCCGGACACAAAGAGCATCAGGGGCTACTGTCTACGCTGTGATATTCTCCTTACAATTACATTACTCACCTCAAAGCCTGCAAGAAGGCTAGCGCAGGCTTCGGTCAGTCCGTTTCTGGCGGACTGCATGATAATCCCCAAGTGCAAGGAATCATCGTAGCAATTTCCAAAGGTGGAAGTGATAAGTATGGAGTGTTGAACCCACAAGGAGCTAAAGGTAAGATCAATATTCTCTCAAGCCTTATCTGCCACTGATACGACTCTACGTACACTGAGCGTTTGCTTCCAACTAGCAACGAGAAATAAAACTACGTTGTGGGTATGAAGTGGATAACTTTGTATGATATCGGAGAGCTAAAATATAAAAGTAGGTGTTGTTATCATAAAGTTAGAATATATTACTAAATATTATAAATAGCAAGTGTGGAATAATGGTGGATCGGTGTGCGGAATTGTCCTAGGCAACCGTTGACAAGAGCGGAGATCACTATTGCAGTTTCATATGAGGGAGAGGCATAAACTAACATACTTTCTCTACTTGGATCATATGCACTTATGATTGGAACTCTAGCAAGCATCCGCAAGTACTAAAGATCATTAAGGTAAAACCCAACCATAACATTAAAGCATCAAGTTATCTTTATTCCCATACGCAACAAGCCCCTTACTCGGGTTTGTGTTTCAGTCACTCACCAACCCACTATAAGCGAATCATGAACGTATTGCAACACCCTACAGCGGGAACCCCTCACGCTTGTGCGACATGGAGGGCACCATAGGACAACATCAAAGTAAAACATACAATTCATACCAATCTAGATCATCAATCAACCCAAAGACACAAGATATCTACTCAAAACATCATAGGATGGCAACACATCATTGGCTTATAATATGTGGCATAAAGCACCATGTTCAAGTAGGGATTACAGCGGGGTGCGGGAGAGTGGACCGCGTAAAAGAGATGAGGATGGTGATGTTGATGAAGACGATCACCGCGGCGATGATTCCCCTCTCGATGGCACTCCGGTGCCACCAAGAGAGAGGAGGAGAGGTTCTCCCCCTTGTGCTTCCTCCTCCATGGCCTCTCCCCTCTGGTCCTTGGCCTTCATGCTGATGATGGCCCCTCCGGGATCCTCCTCCATGCCCTCCGGTGATGATGGCCCCCTCCGGCAGGGTGCCAGAGAGGGCCTAGATTGATTTCTCGTGGCTAGAGAGGCTTGCGGCGGCGGAACTCCCGATCTAGGTTAATTTTCCGAGGTTTCTATATTTATAGGAATTTTTGGCGTCGGTCTCACGTCAAGGAGGTCCCCGAGCTGTCCACGAGGCAGGCCCACGCGCCCAGGGGGGTGGGCGCGCCCCCCACCCTCGTGGGCAGCTCGGGACTCTTCTGGCCTAACTCCGATGCTCCGTGGTCTTCTTTTGGTCCATAAAAAATCATCAAAAATTGGCACGTCAATTGGACTCCGTTTGGTATTCCTTTTCTGCAAAACTCAAAAACAAGGAGAAAACAAAAACTGGCACTTGGCTCTAGGTTAATAGGTTAGTCCCAAAAATCATATAAAATAGCATATAAATGCATATAAAACATCTAAGATGGATAATATAATAGCATGAATACTTCATAAATTATAGATACGTTGGAGACGTATCAGCATCCCCAAGCTTAATTCTTGCTCATCCTCGAGTAGGTAAATGATAAAAGAAATAATTTATGAAGGTTGAATGCTAGCAGGTGCACAAATTTGATCAATGATAATTTCAGCCACCTTTTCTAGCATCATTATATGTCATAACAGTAGCTCATCTGATAAAACTTCTCATGATAAAGTAACAAGCTATTCACATGTTAAAGTATAGATCATAAACTTTCTTGAAAACTAACAAACCGTGTTATCAGTCATCAAACAATTACAATTCATCTTATTTTCAGGAAGAGTCTATGTCAGAGCTTTGATTTAGCAAACTCCACATACTAAACTATCATTTAGTCTTTCACAATTGCTAACACTCACGCGATATTTATTTGTTTAAAGTTTTAATCAGACACAGAGAAAGATAGGGGCTTATAGATTCGCCTCCCAACCTTTTACCTCAAGGGTAATGTCAACAATAATAGTTCATGATGCCTTACATCCAATTGGATATATATATCAGAATCTTTCCAACACAATGTGCTTGCCAAAGGATAAAATGTAAAAAGGAAAGGTGAAAATCACCATGACTCTTGAATAAGGGTAAGAGATAAAAGTAAAAGATAGGCCCTTCGCAGAGGGAAGCAGAGGTTGCCATGCGCTTTCAGGGTTGGATGCACAAAATCTTAATGCGAAAGAACGTCACTTGATATTGACACTTGTGATATGGACCTTTATTATGCAGTCCGTCGCTTTTATTTCTTCCACATCACAAGATCGTATAAAGCTTATTTTCTCCACACTAATCAATCATACATATTTAGAGAGCAATTTTTATTGCTTGCACCGATGACAACTTACTTGAAGGATCTTACTCAATCCATAGGTAGGTATGGTGGACTCTTATGGCAAAACCGGGTTTAAGGGTATTTGGAAGCACAAGTAGTATCTCTACTTAGTGCAAAGAATTTGGCTAGCATGAGGGGGAAAGGCAAGCTCAATGTGTTGGGCGATCCATGACAATATACTTTATTTCAGATATAAGAAAACATAACCCATTATGTTGTCTTCCTTGTCCAACATCAACCTTTTATCATGGCATATTTTAATGAGTGCTCACAATTACAAAAGATGTCCAAGATAGTATATTTATATGTGAAATCCCTCTTCCTTCAATATTCTTTCATGAATTGTTCAAGTGACCAATTCTACGTTTGCTAACTTTCAATAAGTTTACTACCTATACTTATTATGTGTGAAGTCATTACTCCCCATGTTATAAGCATATGGAACATATATAAATTCATATTTATGACATTCAACTTATCCAACCATTTACTCATAGGATATACGTGAAGCACATGAGTAAATGACAAACTAGTCCAAAAGATATGAGTGAAGAACACTGAGTAGTCAAATAATTAACTAGCCATGGGAGGATTCTTTTTCATTCAATATTTCAGATCCAATGATTTTATTCAAACAGCAAGTAAAATTGAAAATACGCTCCAAGCAAAACACATATCATGTGACAAATAAAAATATAGCTCCGAGTAAGGTATACCGATAGTTTTGAAGACGAAAGAGGGGATGCCTTCCGGGGCATCCCCAAGCTTAGGTACTTGAGTCTTCCTTTAATATTACCTTGGGGTTCCTTGGGCATCCCCAAGCTTAGGGTCTTTCCACTCCTTATTCTCCTCATATCGATATCTCACCCAAAGCTTGAAAACTTCAATCACACAAAACTTAACGAAACTTCGTGAGATAGGTTAGTATGATAAAGAGTAAACCATTTACTTTGGTACTGTTAAGGAAAAGTTTCATAATTGTTCTCACACAATGCCTACTGTACCATATCATTTCTACAATTTATATTGAGAAATATAAGTCATAGAAACTAGAAAACAAGCAAACTATGCAATGAAAACAGAATCTGTCAGAAACAGAACAGTCTGTAATGATCTGAACATAAACCATACTTATTCTACTCCAAAAATTATGAAATAAATTTGTGGACGTGAGGAATTTGTCTATTAATATTCTTCAAAAATAATCAACTAAAAATCACTCTTCTGTAAAATCTGACAGCTAATCTCGTGAGCGCAAAGTTTCTATTTTTTACAGCAAGATCACATTGACTTTCTCCCAAGTCTTCCCAAAGGTCTTACTTGGCACTTTATTGAAACAAAAGCTCTAAAACATGATTAATACAGTAGCTTAATCCTGTAAAAACACAAAAACAGTAAGGGTAAATATTGGATTGTCTCCCAACAAGCGCTTTTCTGTAATGCCTTTTAGCTAGGCATGATGATTTCAATGATGCTCACATAATAGACAAGAATCGAAACACAAAGAGAGCATCTTGAAGAATATGACTAGCACATTCAAATCTAACCCACTTCCTATGCATAGGGATTTTGTGAGCACACAACTTATGGGAACAAGAATCAACTAGCATAGGAAGGCAAAACAAGTATAACTTCAAAACTTTAAGCACATAGAGAGGAAACTTGATATTATTGCAACTCCTACAAGCATGTATTCCTCCCTCATAATAATTTTAAGTAGCATCATGGATAGCAACTTTGTTCTCATACTAAATTGTAACCTCTTCCGAAATAGTGGAATCATTACTAGCTAAAGTTGACACTCTTCCAAATCCACTTTCATAAATATCACACTAAGATTCAACACCCTCCAAAATAGTGGGATCACTAATTCCTAAAGTTGACACTCTTCCAAACCCACTTTTAAATTATAGTATTATTCATACTCCAAAAGATATAAGTGAAGTTCATGGAGCATTCTACAATTAATATAGACTAACCAATATCCAAGCTCAAAATGTATAAGTGAAGCACATGAAGCATTCTATAAAACCATACTCAAAAGATTTAAGTGAAGCACAAAGAGCAATTCTATAAGATCATACTTAAAAGATTTAAGTGAAGCACATGAAGTATTATATAAATCAATGAAGGGCTATATCATGCTAGAATGGTTCTTAAAGGAAAAACAAAAACACAAAAGACACAAATCATGTGAACAAAGCAAAAACTGAGGTATACCGATATTTGTTGAAGAAGAAAGATGGGATGCCAACCGGGGCATCCCCAAGCTTAGATGCTTGAGTATCCGTTGAAATATTTACTTGGGGTGCCTTGGGCATCCCCAAGCTTGAACTCTTGCCTCTCTTTATTCTTCTCATATTGATAGCTCCTCGACCTTCGGACACTTCATCCACACAAAACTTTAACAAAAACTTGTGAGATCCGTTAGTGTAATAAAGCAAATCACTACCTTTACGTACTGTAATGAACTCATTCTTTATTTATATTGGTGTTAAACCTACTGTATTCCAACTTCTCTATGGTTCATACCCCCCGATACTAGCCATAGATTCATCAAAATAAGCAAACAACACGCGAAAAACAGAATCTGTCAAAAACAGGACAGTCTGTAGTAATCTGGAAGTTTAGCCAACTTCTGTAACTCCTAAAATTATGAAATAAATTTGACAATTTGAAAAATTTGTACAGAAGTAATGTGAAAGAAGTTTCAGACCCATTTGACCTTCCAGTAAAAAATGTAAATTCATGCACTACAGCCAAAGTTTCTGTTTTTGTTCTGTACATAGTAAACAAGCACTCTAATCAACCCAAAACCAAAGCTTGGCACATTATTTTATAATAAAATGGATATATACAAGGGGATAATTATTTACAGAGAAACTTCCATGAAAAATTCTACATTGTTTCCGTGAGCATGAACACAAGTGCTCAAGGTCGACCCTCACTTCTTCAATGCATAACTTTCCAATCACTTCTCTTTTTGAAAAACTTTTTAGGCATGAGAGGCAAGTAATTTTTTTATATTTTCATTCTTTTAATTTTTTTAGTATGTTTCACCCACAACTAAACAGAAAAAAAAGGAAAAATAAAATCTACTTAGTGAAGAAATCAAACAAGCACACACGAGAATACCAACCCCACGCTATTGCTCCCCGGCAACGGCGCCAGAAAAGAGCTTGATAATCCCCAAGTGCAAGGAATCATCGTAGCAATTTACAAAGGTGGAAGTGATAAGTATGGAGTGTCGAACCCACAAGGAGCTAAAGGTAAGATCAATATTCTCTCAAGCCCTATCTTCCACTGATACGACTCTACGTACACCGTGCGTTTGCTTCCAACTAGCAACGAGAAATAAAACTACGTTGTGGGTATGAAGTGGATAACTTTGTATGATATCGGAGAGCTAAAATATAAAAGTAGGTGCTGTTATCATAAAGTTAGAATATATTACTAAATATTATAAATAGCGAGTGTGGAATAATGGTGGATCGGTGTGCGGAATTGTCCTAGGCAACCGTTGACAAGACCGGTGATCACTATTGCAGTTTCATATGAGGGAGAGGCATAAGCTAACATACTTTCTCTACTTGGATCATATGCACTTATGATTGGAACTCTAGCAAGCATCCGCAACTACTAAAGATCATTAAGGTAAAACCCAACCATAGCATTAAAGCATCAAGTCATCTTTATTCCCATACGCAACAACCCCCTTACTCGGGTTTGTGTTTCAGTCACTCACCAACCCACTATAAGCGAATCATGAACGTATTGCAACACCGTACAGCGGGAACCCCTCACGCTTGCGCGACACGGAGGGCACCATAGGACAGCATCAAAGTAAAACATACAATTCATACCAATCTAGATCATCAATCAACCCAAAGACAAAAGATATCTACTCAAAACATCATAGGATGGCAACACATCATTGGCTTATAATATGTGGCAAAAAGCACCATGTTCAAGTAGGGATTACAGCGGGGTGCGGGTGATTGGACCACGTAAAAGAGATGAGGATGGTGATGATGATGGTGATGTTGATGAAGACGATCAGCGCGGCGATGATTCCCCTCTCGATGGCACTCTGGTCCCACCAAGAGAGAGGAGGAGAGGTTCTCCCCCTTGTGCTTCCTCCTCCATGGCCTCTCCCCTCTGGTCCTTGGCCTTCATGCTGATGATGGCCCCTCCGGGATCCTCCTCCATGCCCTCCAGTGATGGTGGCCCCCTCCGGCAGGGTGCCAGAGAGGGCCTAGATTGATTTCTCGTGGCTACAGAGGCTTGCGGCGGCGGAACTCCCGATCTAGGTTAATTTTCCGAGGTTTCTGTATTTATAGGAATTTTTGGCGTCGGTCTCACATCAAGGAGTTGCCCGAGCTGTCCACGAGGCAGGCCCACACACCCAAGGGGGTGGGCGCGCCCCCACCCTCGTGGGCAGCTCGGGACTCTTCTGGCCCAACTCCGATGCTCCGTGGTCTTCTTTGGGTCCATAAAAAATCATCAAAAATTGGCACGTCAATTGGACTCCGTTTGGTATTCCTTTTCTGCAAAACTCAAAAACAAGGAGAAAACAGAAACTGGCACTGGGCTCTAGGTTAATAGGTTAGTCCCAAAAATCATATAAAATAGCATATAAATGCATATAAAACATCTAAGATGGATAATATAATAGCATGAATACTTCATAAATTATAGATACGTTGGAGACGTATCACTGCACCCTTTCAATCACCGTACCCATATGGGCATGGTGCTCATCCACAATGGATGCGCCTTGTAGCGCTTCCAGTAGACAGTACGGCGCCTCCGGTTGGACAGAGGTCACCAGTTGCACACCCCCTCTTTTTGGGAAAAGCCGTTTGCTGGATTCCGGAACCGTATAGGTCCCCGGAATAGAATCCGGCTGAGGATCGAGTAGAACTCGGCCCGCATCGTCTGTCTCCGCAGGGGCTTTTGCCCCCATATATCCGGCGGCCCGGGAGTCATCCTGGGGCGCCACCCTGACGATCTCCGGAGCCCTCCCCCGGTCCGAGGAGGCCCTTTGGGACGCTTCCTCGTCATCACCCTTGGTCGAAGGGGAGTAAGCGGGCGGCGGTGACATGCTGGCCCGCTCCGTGGGGTCCAGCGAACCTTCTGATGAAGATCATAGGGAACTGTCCCGAGCCAGACTATAATAACACGATTCAAACATATCAATATTGTAAGGCGGAAAGGACGGACGTTCGGGCGTGAATAAAGATTTTTGATACTTACGATGCGGCCCGAGGCTTGGCCCGGGAAGGCCGCTCCGGACTGCTATCGACATCCCACGCGAAGTTATCCGCGGGGAAGCCTTTCCCCCTCTTGGGTGCCTTCGCCTCCAGATGCATGGAGGTCGTTCTCTTTTTCCTCCCCACCTCGGGTGGGGAATCGTCTTCCTCTTCCTCCTCCTCGTCATCGTCCTCGGCGGACGAAGAGCGAGTTTCGCCTTCGGACATCACGTCCGGGGCGCCTTTTCTGCGAGGGCCCCTCCGGGCCCCTTTGGCCGCTTTCTTGGCCGTCTTCTCCGGCACCTCATAAGGTGCTGGAAACAACATTTTCGTCAGTAATGGAGATTCGGGGTCTTCGGGCAGCGGAGCTGGACAGTTAATCCCCCCTGCTACCTTGATCCAGGCCTGAAAACATGGATAGGAAGGCTTAGGCTTTTTCCTCAAAATATACTAGTAAAGGGTATGCCTTGAAAACATGAAACAAATTACCGAATTAGCCTGACGTTTTAAGATGAGCCCGCAATCCTCGGTCGTGGGCGGTGGTGTCTCGCCGGCCTTGAAGAGCACTTTCCAGATGTCTTCGTGCGTCGTCCCGAAGAGCTCTAGTAGCGTCTGGTGCTTGGCCGGTTCATACTCCCACAGATAGCAGGTTCGGCGTTGGCACGGAAGAACCCGACGAATGAGCATGACCTGGATCACATTGACAAGCTTGATTTTTCCATCGATCATGTTCTGGACGCATGTCTGGAGCCCAGTCAGCTCGTCCGAGGGACCCCAGGTTAGGCCCTTCTCTTGCCAGGAGGTGAGACGCATCGGGGTTCCAGATCGGAATTCGGGGGCCGCCGCCCAGTCAGCGTCGCGCGGCTCGGTGATGTAGAACCACCCCGATTGCCACCCCTTCACCGTCTTCGCAAAGGAGCCTTAGGGTCAGGTAACATTGGGCATCTTGCCCACCATGGCGCCTCCGCACTCTTCTTGTTGACCGCTCACCACCTTCGGCTTCACATTGAAGGTCTTCAGCCATAGGCCGAAATGAGGCGGGATGCGGAGAAAGGCCTCGCACACGACAATGAATGCCGTGATGTTGAGAATAAAGTTAGGGGCTAGGTCATGGAAGTCTAGCCCGTAGTAAAACATCTGTCCGCGGACGAACGGGTGGAGAGGGAATCCCAGCCCGCAGGCAAAATGTGTGAGAAACACAACCCTCTCATGGGGCTCGGGAGTGGGGACGATTTGCCCTTTTGCCGGGAGTCGATGAGCAATCTCCTTGGCCAAATATCCAGCCTCCCGGAGCTTTGTGATGTCCTTCTTCTTAACGGAGGAGGCCATCCACTTGCCTCCAGCTCCGGATCTAGACATGTTTGGAGTGCTTTCTTGAAAGAGGAAAAGATAAAGCTTGGGCGCTGGAGCTCAAGGGCGGAAGGACTGAAGGAGAGAAAGGGTGTGGGTGAAGAAAGGGAATCCTTATCCCCTTATAAAGGCCATGAATATCAAGCGCCTCCCCACTCGCCCTAAAAACTCGCCTATTCCCAAGGGCTGTATAAACGACACGGTTGGGTTACCCATGCCCGCATTGACGAGAATCCCGCGATAAGGGGACACGATCTCTGCTTTGACAAGACGTGCCGATGGCAACCGCGTCTCGGGACGTGGGGCGTCGTACACAAAAACGGTTTAGAATTATGACCGGTCGGACGTAATGTCGTGCTACAAAAATTTGTCAGCGGATTGGATTCGTGTAAAACTATATTTTCCCTATGGTTGTGTATGGTGTGTGTGACAGGTTCGGATACTATCACTGCGTCCGAAGACTATCCTGGAGTTCGGAAAGAAGGGAACCCGCCTTGCAATGCCGAAGACAATCTGCGCGCCGGACTCCTTGTCATTGAAGCCAGGTTCAGGGGCTACTGAGGGAGTCCTGGACTAAGGGGTCCTCGGGCGTCTGGCCTGTTATCCATGGGCCAGACTGATGGGCTGTGAAGACATGAAGGCTGAAGACTGTACCCGTGTCCGGATTGGACTCTCCTTGGCGTGGAAGGCAAGCTTGGCTACTAGCTATGAAGATTCCTTCTTATGTAACCGACTCTATGTAACCCTAGATCCCTCCGGTGTTTATATAAACCAGAGGGTGTAGTACGGAAAGGATATTCATTACCATAGTCATACAGGCTAGACTTCTAGGATTTAGCCATTACGATCTCGTGGTAGATCAACTCTTGTAATACTCATATTCATCAAGATCAATCAAGCAGGAAGTAGGGTATTACCTCCATAGAGAGGGCCCGAACCTGGGTAAACATCATGTCCCCTGTTTCCTGTAACCATCGATCCTAGACGCACAGTTCGGGACCCCCTACCCGAGATCCGCTGGTTTTGACATCGACAAGGGCGACCTGCTCTGCCGCCTCGGCCCTGCCAACACCATCTTGGTCTTTCTCCTTGTCGCGCTACTCGTACTCAGCCCTCTGCTTCTTGATGAGCTTCTCAACCTGATGACACGCCTGAAGATCATGGCCCTTGGTCCGATGGATCTTGCAGTACGGCCCGTCACCCTTCCCAGCCTTCTGGGCAACCGTGGCTTCTATAGCGACCCGACCTCAGACGGTCAAGTCTTTGTGCTTAAGTGTCATCCCTGGATCGGTATGCTAACACACACAGTACTCGGGGATTTATAATAGAGGTAAATCACATGTATAAAATAACGTAAATACTATTACCTCAATCCAAAATAGCGGAAGTAACAACAAGGTTGTGGATTCCCATCAACACCAACAGCAAAGTTGAGGGCAGAAATCATAACCCTAACGTATCACTTACTCGTCGTAAGATTCCTGCAACATGAGATCTTGCAACCATAAAGGGTCAGTACATTGAATGTACAGGCAAATTCACACCATAGGATAATGATGAATAATAGCTATCACTACATGCATATTTGGCTGGTGGAAAGCTCTAAGTTTATTTTTGCAAAAGCCAATTTTTTTCCTACAACAAAGGAATATATTTTATTTATCTACACAGCTGTTTGAAAATATTGAGAAGGTTCCTCCAACTCAATCCCAATTAAATATGAATAACCCAACAATTTTTTAATTAAACTGATGAGATGTACATGATAATCCAAATACCAGAGACTCAAGATGTCCATAACCGGGGACACGACTAATCATGATTAGTTTTTACACTGTGCAGAGGTTTGCGCACTTTTCCCCACAAGACTCGATCTCCTCCGTTGTATTTCTCGCACTACATGATGTTTGAGAAACGGATGACCGAGACACAGTCTTTCCAAAGAGGTCCCCTTAACCGATAGATAGGCCGGTACACCTACAATCCCCTACATCTGCTAGCCCATCATGGAAAGGTTTCCCAAAACTTACTCAACTATGCCAGAGCCCATAATGGCTTGTGGCTGCACACGGAAGTTTCTAACATGAATAATCTTATGATCCCTTTGAGCCTGGGTGGCATTCCATAGGGTGATCACACGGGTACTCCAGGATCCCCTTGGGCAAGCACTAGGTTCTCCTAGTGCCCGGGCAAACCACTGGGTGCTCCAGGGTGCCCCAGCCAATCCACCCAGATGTGTATTAAAGTAGCCACCTTAAGTTAAACCTTAGTTAACAATAACTCTCACATCTTTCATGAATTCTCTCAAAACCAAACCACGTATATGAGCATAGCATAGCAGTAAGCATAACGTAGTAACTCCCAAGGTTTGAATATAAGACAATAGGTTCTACCTCATCAACTACTTCCCAATACCCACATGTTATCAATCCTACTCATGCAATGTTTGAGGGGTTGAAACTAATGCATAAAAACTGGGTAATAAAGGGATATGATCAAAGTGTGAACTTTCCTTGTACTGTTGATGAAGATGATTCCCATTCATAACTCCTGATAGTTCTACTCGTCACACTCCGTTCAATCAATCGTAAGCAAGCAATAGTAACCACACATTAGCAATCATGCAAAAGAATCGAAGAAAAGATCTCAGAAAACTTCGAAAACAAGAAAATAACTCTTGGAACATAAAACAATTTCTAACAGTACCAAAATTTGGTGGATTTGGTCATATCAGAAAGTTGAGGTCAAGAGCTTCAATTAGCAAACAGAATCGATTAAATCGGAGTTATAAAACTCAAGTTATGATCAAAAGAAGATTAAAATTCAAATCTGTACGAAACTATATTTTAAACTTTCAAAAATATGTTTAAGTTGGTTATCTGGATAGCGGAGATCATAACGAAGAAGTGGGCATAGGTTTCGTTGGATTTGTCTAAACGAGCGAAAAGTAGGGAAGGTTTGAAGATCAGGGACTAATCTGTCAATAAAATATTCACAGATGGGTCCCTGGCCGAAATAAAAAGAAAAAGAAAAAAGAAAACGAAATCTAGATCGTTGGATCCAGATCCAATGGACGGGAGGCGGCGGTTACCGCGGCGATCGCCGGAGTCGGGGAGGACGACGGCGATGGCTTCGGTCTCGGCCGGGGCGGCGGCTCCGGTGGCCCTCTGGCTCGGCGGAGTGAACGGAGAGGGCGGCGCGTCAAGGCGAAGGCGAGGGAGGCTGCTGCGGCGGCTCAGCGACGGTGGTGGCGAGATGCGGAGCGGCGGCGGCGGCGCGATCTCTAGGAGAGAGAGAGGGTGCGGGGCTCGGCTTATATAGGCAGGGGAAGGCGGCGGCGATGCTTGGGCGAGGGGCAAGCAAGGGCGGCGGCGGGAGTCCGGCGGCGGCACGGCTCGGACGCCGAGGCCGACACGGCGGCGGCGCGTGCAGCGGGAGGAGTCCCGCTCGGTGCTGGCGAGCGGCGTGGGCCGGCTGGGCCGCGGCCTGGCTGGCTAGCTGGGCCGGCCCTGTCCGGTCGCTCAAAAGTTGTTTTTTAACATATAAACAAAAATAGAAATAATAACAAAAAATTAAAATGTTATATAGCATATTGTATATCAAAATTTTTAGAAAAATATTTTCTACAACATGAACATTTTTCTAGCATCAAATAAAATCCACAAAGATTTAAATACAACAAAGAGTGCTACTGTTGCAATAAAACCTCATAAAAATCATTTTTTAAATACCAAAATAAATTCAAATTTATTTCTCTCCAATTTTCTAATGTAGGGAATCATTTTACCCTAATTTCCATATATTTTATTTTTGGAGAAAAATAATTTGAATAAAACCAAATAACTCCAAATTGAAAATAATTTTCAAAGGGACTTTAAAGTGGATTTATTTTAAACTTCCAACTCATATTTCATATGTTTTGAAGAAGTCATTTTATCTTCTCTCATGAAAATCATTGAGTTGCTTAAAGTTTCTGAATTTAAAATATTTCCAAATGAAATTCAAATCTTTTCAAATCCCTTTTCATTTATTTAAAAATGGAAGAAGTCATGTTATCTTCTCTCCAGGGTTTTTTGATGAAAATAATTTTAGTTCATAGAGATCATAAATGAAAAATGAAAGTTTGGGAATTTCCTTTTATTCCCTCTCATTTAACTTGCAAATTTTTCGAATTTCAGTCAATTTCACACAAGCAACCACACCACAATCAAACAAACAATCAAAACTATCTAATTAATATAACATTCCAAAATTTAGAATTTTGGGATGTTACGAACCTACCACCCTTAAAATGAACCCCGTCCTCGAGATTCGGAGAGGCCAGAAAGAAGTAGTTTAGGTTCGGGTGTCTCCTCAAAATCCATCGATCATCACAGGGGGTCTGGGGTGCTACCACCCTTAGAAGCATGGTTACGGTTCCATCAATACTCATATACTCCATCCTTATTCTTGACAATGTCGGCCTTCTCAGATTCTCGAGAAAATTTCTACTCTGGCTGTTCCGGTAGTGGCATAACCCTTTCTTGAATTCCTGTGTCCTTTTATCTTGGTACGGTTCTTCTGTGACTGGGCCTTCTTAGCTGACGGGTCTGGCGCCAATACTAAACAACTATCGATATCTCATGGTGGTCAACAATTTATGGTTTCTCCTGCAGGAAATGGGTCTGGGCTTCATTCTCACTGTATGACCTACGATTGGCAACAACTACCTTGTACAATGGGAAATTGTCATACCATTCTAAGGCTCAAACAAGGTTTTGATCATCGTCTCTCTACTATGGGTTAATCACTCAGATTTACCATCCCGTATAGCAAGGCGAATAATAAGAATAAGTCGGTATGGTGATCAATCCATCCCGCACCCAAATCACTACCTTGTATATGGTTTAGCGAATCTCGCATTCTAACAGTCGGTCATCCTCACAAGCATTGCATAATTTCTCTTGTCAACGAACCAAGTTCGGATAATCCATTGATTCTGCAAGCCAGAGAAACAATCTATCGTTTCTTCACAACTCTCAGGTTTTACGTTACTCCTATAAGATCGTCTGTTGATAAAGGCATAACTTCTTCCAGGGGTTTTCCTTCAGCTAGAGTGTGCTTGCTTCTTGGCAGGTCCTGGGGGCCTGTGGGTTACGGCCCATCTCTTCACTTGTAAATCTTGAACTCATCATCGAGGGCAACTGATCATTATTCCAACATCCAGCTTCCTAACATTCTTAAATCCATCCAATTGTACTGTCTCCCGTCCTTCTATTGGTACGAAACTAAGACGTGATTACTCAAACTCATCATGGAGTTACAATTGCTCCATATTACCAACATTCTACCTCCTTTATATCCAATAATATTTCATCCCTTCACATTCTTCGGGTATCCCGCATATCAAGATAAAACTCGTACTTACTTTGTCCGAAGTCCACTCCATGGAATATCATTATCTTCTCCAGGGATCAAGGTTCCTCACGGGGTACTACCACCCTTAAAATGCACCTCTTCTTCCATAGACCATATTTCTCATATCCTAAAAAATGGTCAAAATCTTTCTTCATAGAGTAACAACTCATAAGATCCAAATCAGTACCAACGATGCTAACTTTATTGATTCTCAAATTATTACAATCTCCTGCATTTCCATTACATGCCTCAACTCAACACCTCAATATAAAAGAAATGTTGCTACTACTACTACATTTCTTTCTTTCCAACTCAACTATTTAGCACAAGCCTCCTTCTCATTGGGACAATCTCTGGCAAAGTGCCATGCTTCGTTACAACGAAAACATATTACTTATGACAAGTCTCGAGGTTCCCTTGTGATTACATAGCCTCCTTGGGTCCTCAGCTTCCTTTTTCGGCAACCGCTAAAGTAGTGCCCTGAATCTTTGCACCTGAAACATGTGATATGACTCAGGTCCTTCTTTGTAGAAATTGGGCTGTTCCTAGGATCCAATCTATTTCTCTTCCTGGACTTTTCTGTGCCAAGCAGGGCTTCTATTTCCTGTGGGTCATACTCTACTTCCTCTGTCGGGAATTCTACTAGATCCCCATTCATACTATTCTGGGAGATGTCTCCTTCTCCACATGAATAGCATGACTTGGTGCAGAGTTTAACTGGGTCTTTTTCGGGTGTGACCTCCACCTCTTCCTTCATCACAGGTTCTTCTAAAATTTGCATGAGGGCTCCTTTCATTGGTTCTTTCTTCTGCTGGGTGGTTCTTTGTACCATGCGGTAAATGTGACACTGAGCAGGGCAGTGGGTAGTTCCTTCACACAAGAAACAAGTAATCTGCCTAGTTGGGCATTCTTCAGCTGGGTGACTTCCTTCATAATTAGGCCATTCCTCCTTGTGTTCCATATGTTTGCGTCCTATTTCTCCACAGAGCTTGCATGCACAAGGTTTCTTCATATCCTTTCCATAAGGCTTCAATTTCTGGGACACAAACCGAGACTTTGGCAAAGTCAACTTAAATTCTTTCCAAGTGGTTACTCCTTGCCATCCATTGATGGTTTGGTACATCCTTCACCAAGTAGCAGCACCTCTTTCAAAGCACCGAAGTGCATGCTGGGCCATATCCTTTCCGGCTATAGTGTATTTCTCCATATGAGCCTCCATGTTATGAATCCATCGGTCCGTCTCCAATTGAGTCATCAGTCCAGAAAATATGGGTTCATCTTCATTCCTCCTCTATTGGCTCCAAGGGTTTCGGGGTGAGATAGGAGAGGTCGAGAAGGATACACACAATACAACCAATAGTTTTGAAAATACATATTTTATTTGTGGCTGTCGAAAAAAACATCAAACAAATGGCAGCTCACAATCGTCGCATCTAACGTAGGTATATAACAGGGGTTTGGTCTTCTAAGGGTCAATAAATCTTCAAAGTCGCCAAACTCTTCACGTCTTGTTCATGTCTCCGATGGCTTCTTCCGATCGTGCTTGCTGATCTTCTCAAGTTCTTCTGCCAGGTCATCTTTGTTTGACGCGAAGTCTCTCGTGACGTCCTTTAATATTCTGGTGTTGCGTTCCAAACTTCTGGGTTTCAACATCCTTGACATGAACCATGGTCCTACTGTCCTTCAGTTCCCGACGAATTCTCCGGTATCTCGAGGTTTTGCTCCTCCAGCTTGGCTACTTTCAGCTTCTGTCCTGAGTTCTTCATGAAATACTTCCTTGTCAAATACGGCTTCCTGAAGATCCACCCTAAACTTCTTGATGTAATACTCCAGATCCTGGCGATACACTAGCTAAGGTTAAAACTTCGTCTTATGCTGATAGGTGCTCCATTAGCCCTTTTGTCATTCAATCCTTCTGATGAAATGCATGTTTAACTCAGCCGGTGACAATAGCATCAGCGGGCGATGACATCACGGATAGCCGTGTTTATGCCCATGTTATTGCCATGAGCTATCATTCCATAGTTGATATCTCCTGCCTTAGGGTTTTCTTGACAAAAACTTTGAGTTTTTAACTCTCCATGTTCCGGTCTTCTCCAACACACCTTGATCTCGGGTATTGACAGCTTCAATAGTCCGACAAATTCCATAAGGGTAACCTTCCTAGTCATACCAATCAAGAAATTCTTCAGAGCCTTCAAATTCTCCTAGGCTTCGAAGTCTTCAACCGTTGTAGTTTCCATTACTATAATGCACGGTAAAATCCTCTTCATTCTGAAGTGGTCTTAGTTGTCCGATATCTTGTACTTCTTGGAGTGGTCTCATCAGTCGAATCTTCATGTGGTTAATGGGGAAAGGGGGTATAGTCTATCTAAAAGGGAATACTTGATAAAGCTCAGAAAAGAAGAGAGGTAAAAGATAATTTTTGAAAAAAAGGTTTTAGAGAAAATCTTTTCTATGGGCTTGCCGGTTTCTAGGGTCACGTCCTACAGTCAACATGTGCTCTGATACCATCTTGTAGCGACCCGACCTCAGACGGTCAAGTCTCTGTGCTTAAGTGTCATCCCTGGATCGGTATGCTGACACACACAGTACTCGAGGATTTATAACAGAGGTAAATCACATGTATAAAATAACGTAAATACTATTACCTCAATCCAAAATAGCGAAAGTAACAACAAGGTTGTGGATTACCATCAACACCAACGACAAAGTTGAGTGTAGAAATCGTAACCCTAACGTATCACTTACTCGTCGTAAGATTCCTGCAACATGAGACGTTGCATCCACAAAGGGTCAGTACATTGAATGTACTGGCAAATTCACACCATAGGATAATGATGAATAATAGCTATCACTACATGCATATTTGGCTGGTGGAAAGCTCTAAGTTTATTTTTGCAAAAAGGCAATTTTTCCCTACAACAAAGGAATATATTTTATTTATCTAGACAGATGTTTAAAAATATTGAGAAGGTTCCTCCAACTCAATCCCAATTAAATATGAATAACCCAACAATTTTTTTAATTGAAGTGATGAGATCTACATGATAATCCAAATACCAGAGACTCAAGATGTCCATAACCGGGGACACGACTAATCATGATTAGTTTGTACACTCTGCAGAGGGTTGCACACTTTTCCCCACAAGACTCTATCTCCTCTATTGTATTTCTCCCACTGCATGATGTTTGAGAAACGGATGACCGAGACACAGTCTTTCCGAAGAGGTCCCCTTAACCGATATCTTACGCTTCTGCGAGGGCGGGCCCGAAGATGAGCCCGTGTCATGGTTGCACCTGTGAGAGCTCTGGTATTCCTGGAGACCAGTTTCGACATTGATGGCTTGTTCACCAACGTGGCAAAATCAGTAAAGTCATGCACTAGAAGTGCGAGCTTGATGTCGGCTTGAAGGCCATCACGGAACTTCTCCTCTATGTGTGCATCAGTTGCAATGTCCTCTTCAGCATAGCGAGACAAGTCCAGAAACTCCCGCTGATAAGCTTCAACAGTTTTTTTGCCCCGGGTGAGGTTGCGGAACTCACGCTTCTTCCGGTCCATGACTCCCTGAGGAATGAAGCGGGCACGGAAAGCAGCTTGGAAGTCTGGCCAGGTGATGATTGTTCCAGTTGGCAGAGTACGCCTGTGGCTATCCCACCATTGAGCTACAGGTCCCTTCAGGAAGAAGGAAGCAAAGGTGACATAGCTGGCAGGGGCTACATCGACAGACTCCATCTCATAGGTGATGTCACGGAGCCAGTCATCAGCATCCAGATGCTGAGTTGAGCTGCGGTACACAGTTGGGTTGAGGCGCATGAAATCCTGCAGAGTTACTGGGGTTGGCTGCTGGTTCATATTGGGGCGAGGGAACTGAGCCATCATATTTTCCATGAATTGGCGGTTTAGTTCGAACTGTTGGATCATACCAGCCATGTACTCAGGTGGTGGTGGGGCGTTGCCAACACTACCACGACCACCTGGTCTAACCATCCTGCTAATATATAACAGGGGTAGTTCAGCATTGAGAAATTTGCAAAGACAAGAATCATTCATGATGAAACATGCATAAAGAAAGGAGCACGATAGATACTACATAGTAGTCGGCATATCTTACAAAAGGGATCATGCATAGGGTTCGGTACACAGAGTTCAGTACATAGACTAACGACATCATAGGCGGCACGCAGGCTCGCGGCGAATGCATCTAACGCTACTAAGCAAGACTACATCAGTCCCAAGAGGTACTGTGGCGGTAGGTGTAGCCTGAAAGCTGGTAGTGTCGCATCGGGAACTCCACGTCAGCAACCTGGGGTCCCCGAATACTCTGGTGCAGAACCTGACGCTCAAGTGGCAGAAGAGGACCAAGTGCGGGAGAGTAGCCTCCCACATCTGGCCAGCCGACACCCTGGGGCATCACGGTCCTGGCTGGGTAGATCGCGGAACGCGACAGCTCTCTAGATCGGACAAAGGGGTGCAACAGCGTCAGAGCACGGTAAAGGTGCTGACGGGTGGTGTACAACTCGTGGCGAAGAGCTCGGTTAGCTCGATCCAGCCCATCAGCATGCAGAACCAGGTTCTGATGGTAGAAGGGCTCTCGGGTGACAGTGGAGTAGGCAGCAGTGTAGTATCCCTCCGCACCAACATCAGATGCGATAGCAGTGTGCCTGAAAGGGGAGGTGTCCAACTCCCGATACTCTCCACGAAGGTGTGTCAGAGCAGCATAAGCAGCATCGTGAACTGCCATATTGATGGTCACTCCAACACCATGAGCGGTGTGCAGCACAGTAGTGGAGTCATACTCCCGAGAGTAGAGGTGGACGATGGCACGATACTGCACCTGGTTAAAGTCCTGGTACTCCTCGTAGACAGTGTACTCAGGGTGCCAGCGATAACCCAGATAGGTCATCATCTCAGCTAGCACAGCAGGTTATCCCGAGGCACCAATAGCCGTCGTGTGGTGCACGACCTGCCTCGTGGGTTCCATCTGAAAGCAAAGATGTTTCAAAGGAGTCAAATGACAGTGTGGAAATTGTTCAAAACACTATCCTAAGGAATAACTATGGCTTATCCAACTTTGGGGTGAATGTGGTCACGGGAACCTAGTGTTAGAGTTAGTAAATTCGTTTAAACCGAGTAGAAGAGAGTTCAGAGTCCCAGAGTAAAGGTCGAGGAGTAAAAGATCCTAGTACCATCCAATGGCGACGTGGGCCCGTAAGACACACAGCCATGTTAGTAAAAGTTTTTGCAACGTCTAGACTTGACTTCAGCCAAGGAGTGTGGAAGGGGGATTCCTACAGGCAGTCGGCTCTGATACCAACTTGTGACGCCCCCGATTCAATCGTACACTAATCATACACGCAAAAGTGTACGATCAAGATCAGGGACTCACGGGAAGATATCACAACACAACTCTAAAAATAAAATAAGTCATACAAGCATCATAATACAAGCCAGGGGCCTCGAGGTCTCGAATACAAGTGCTCGATCATAGACGAGTCAGCGGAAGCTACAATATCTGAGTACAGACATAAGTTAAACAAGGTGCCATAAGATGGCTAGCACAAACTGGGATAGAGACCGAAAGAGGCGCAGGCATCCTGCCTGGGATCCTCCTAAGCTACTCCTGGTCGTCGTCAGCGGCCTGCACGTAGTAGTAGGCACCTCCGGTGTAGTAGGAGTCGTCGTCAACGATGGTGTCTGGCTCCTGGGCTCCGACATCTGGTTGCGACAACCAGGTAGAAGGGAAAGGGGGAAAAGAGGGAGAAAAGCGACCGTGAGTACTCATCCAAAGTACTCGCAAGCAAGGAGCTACACTACATATGCATGGGTATATGTGTAAAGGGCCATATCGGTGGACTGAACTGCAGAATGCCAGAATAAGAGGGGGATAGCTAATCCTGTCGAAGACTACGCTTCAGGCCACCTCCATCTTGCAGCATGTAGAAGAGAGTAGATGGTAAGTTCACCAAGTAGCATCGCATAGCATAATCCTACCCGGCGATCCCTCCTCGTCGCCCTGTTAGAGAGCGATCACCGGGTTATATCTGGCACTTGGAAGGGTGTGTTTTATTAAGTATCCGGTTCTAGTTGTCATAAGGTCAAGGTACAACTCCAAGTCGTCCTGTTACCGAAGATCACGGCTATTCGAATAGATAAACTTCCCTGCAGGGGTGCACCACATAACCCAACACGCTCGATCCCATTTGGCCGGACACACTTTTCTGGGTTATGCCCGGCCGCGGAAGATCAACACGTCACAGCCCCACCTAGGCACAACAAAGAGGTCAGCACGCCGGTCTAAATCCTATGCGCAGGGGTCTGGGCCCATCGCCCATTGCACACCTGCATGTTGCGTACGCGGCCGGAAGCAGACCTAGCCTACCAGGCGTTCCAGTCCAATCCGGCGCGCGCCGCTCAGTCGCTGACGTCACGAAGGCTTCGGCTGGTACCACGACGCCGAGTGCCCATAACTATTCCTGTTGGGGATCGTAGCAGAAATTAAAAATTTTCTATGCATCACCAAGAACAATCTATGGAGTCTTCTAGCAACGAGAGGGAAAGTAGTGCATCTACATACCCTTGTAGATCGCGAGCGGAAGCGTTCAAGTGAACGGGGTTGATTGAGTCGTACTCGTCGTGATCCAAATCACCGATGACCGAGCGCCGAACGGACGGCACCTCCGCGTTCAACACACGTACGGTTGGGGAAGACGTCTCCTTCTTCTTGATCCAGCAAGGGGGAGGGAGAGGTTGATGGAGATCCAGCAGCATGACGGCGTGGTGGTGGAAGCAACGGGGATCTCGGCAGGGCTTCGCCAAGCTCAGCGAGAGGAGAGGTGTCACGGGAGGGAGAGGGAGGCGCCAGGGGCTTGGGGTGCTGCTCCCATGCGCCTCCCCACTATATATAGGGGTGGAGGGGGCTGGTTTCTTGCCCTCCAAGTCCATTGGGGCATTGGCAAAGGTGGGGGAAAGAAATCCCATCATTTCCCTTCCCCACCGATTGTTATCCCCCTTTTTTAGGGATCTTGATCTTATCCCTTCGGGATATGATCTTATTCCTTCTAAGGTGGGATCTTGGTGCGCCTTGACCAGGGGTGTGGGGCCTTGCCCCCACTACCCACGTTCATGTGGGTCCCCCCATGCAGGTGGGCCCCACTTCGGAACCTTCTAGAACCTTCCCGGTACAATACCGAAAAATCCCGAACATTTTCCGGTGGCCAAAATAGGACTTCCCATATATAAATCTTTACCTCCGGACCATTCCGGAACTCCTCGTGACGTCCGGGATCTCATCCGGGACTCCGAACAACTTTCGGTTAACCGCATACTAATATCTCTACAACTCTAGCGTCACCGAACCTTAAGTGTGTAGACCCTACGGGTTCGGGAGACATGCAGACATGACCGAGACGACTCTCCGGTCAATAACCAACAGCGGGATCTGGATACCCATGTTGGCTCCCACATGTTCCACGATGATCTCATCGGATGAACCACGATGTCGAGGATTCAATCAATCCCGTATACAATTCCCTTTGTCAATCGGTACGTTACTTGCCCGAGATTCGATCGTCGGTATCCCAATACCTTGTTCAATCTCGTTACCGGCAAGTCACTTTACTCGTACCGTAATGCATGATCCCGTGACCAAACACTTGGTCACATTGAGCTCATTATGATGATGCATTACCGAGTGGGCCCAGAGATACCTCTCCGTCATACGGAGTGACAAATCCCAGTCTCGATTCGTGCCAACCCAACAGACACTTTCGGAGATACCCGTAGTGCACCTTTATAGCCACCCAGTTACGTTGTGACGTTTGGCACACCCAAAGCACTCCTATGGTATCCGGGAGTTGCACAATCTCATGGTCTAAGGAAATGATACTTGACATTTGGAAAAGCTCTAGCAAACGAACTACACGATCTTGTGCTATGCTTAGGATTGGGTCTTGTCCATCACATCATTCTCCTAATGATGTGATCCCGTTATCAATGACATCCAATGTCCATAGTCAGGAAACCATGACTATCTGTTGATCAACGAGCTAGTCAACTAGAGGCTCACTAGGGACATGTTGTGGTCTATGTATTCACACATGTATTACGATTTCCGGATAACACAATTATAGCATGAACAATAGACAATTATCATGAACAAGGAAATATAATAATAACCATTTTATTATTGCCTCTAGGGCATATTTCCAACAGTCTCCCACTTGCACTAGAGTCAATAATCTAGTTACATTGTGATGAATCGAACACCCATAGAGTTCTGGTGTTGATCATGTTTTGCTCTAGGGAGAGGTTTAGTCAACGGATCTGCTACATTCAGGTCCGTATGTACTTTACAAATATCTATGTCTCCATTTTGAACATTTTCACGAATGGAGTTGAAGCGACGCTTGATATGCCTGGTCTTCCTGTGAAACCTGGGCTCCTTGGCAAGGGCAATAGCTCCAGTGTTGTCACAGAAGAGAGTCATCGGGCCCGACGCATTGGGAATAACTCCTAGGTCGGTAATGAACTCCTTCACCCAGATTGCTTCTTGTGCTGCCTCTGAGGCCGCCATGTATTCCGCTTCACATGTAGATCCCGCCACAACGCTTTGCTTGCAACTGCACCAGCTTACTGCCCCACCATTCAAAATATACACGTATCCGGTTTGTGACTTAGAGTCATCCAGATCTGTGTCGAAGCTAGCATCGACGTAACCCTTTACGACGAGCTCTTCGTCACCTCCATAAACGAGAAACATATCCTTAGTCCTCTTCAGGTACTTCAGGATATTCTTGACCGCTGTCCAGTGTTCCATGCCGGGATTACTTTGGTACCTTCCTACCAAACTTACGGCAAGGTTTACATCAGGTCTGGTACACAGCATGGCATACATAATAGACCCTATGGCCGAGGCATAGGGGACGACACTCATCTTTTCTCTATCTTCTGCCGTGGTCGGGCATTGAGCCGTGCTCAATTGCACACCTTGCAATACAGGCAAGAACCCCTTCTTGGACTGATCCATATTGAACTTCTTCAATATCTTGTCAAGGTACGTACTTTGTGAAAGACCAATGAGGCGTCTTGATCTATCTCTATAGATCTTGATGCCTAATATATAAGCAGCTTCTCCAAGGTCCTTCATTGAAAAACACTTGTTCAAGTAGGCCTTTATGCTTCCCAAGAATTCTATATCATTTCCCATCAACAGTATGTCATCCACATATAATATGAGAAATGCTACAGAGCTCCCACTCACTTTCTTGTAAACACAGGCTTCTCCATAAGTCTGTGTAAACCCAAACGCTTTGATCATCTCATCAAATCGAATGTTCCAACTCCGAGATGCTTGCACCAGCCCATAGATGGAGCGCTGGAGCTTGCATACCTTGTTAGTATTCTTAGGATCGACAAAACCTTCCGGCTGCATCATATACAATTCTTCCTTAAGAAAGCCGTTAAGGAATGCCGTTTTGACGTCCATTTGCCATATCTCATAATCATAGTATGCGGCAATTGCTAACATGATTCGGACGGACTTCAGCTTCGCTACGGGTGAGAAAGTCTCATCGTAGTCAACCCCTTGAACTTGTCGATAACCCTTAGCGACAAGTCGAGCTTTATAGATGGTAACATTACCATCCGCGTCCGTCTTCTTCTTAAAGATCCATTTGTTTTCTATCGCTCGCCGATCATCGGGCAAGTCTGTCAAAGTCCACACTTTGTTTTCATACATGGATCCTATCTCGGATTGCATGGCTTCAAGCCATTTGTTGGAATCTGGGCCCGCCATTGCTTCTTCATAGTTCGAAGGTTCACCGTTGTCTAACAACATGATTTCCAGGACAGGGTTGCCATACCACTCTGGTGTGGAACGTGTCCTCGTGGACCTACGAAGTTCAGTAGTAACTTGATCCGAAGTACCTTGATCATCATCATTAGCTTCCTCTCTAGTCAGTGCAGGCACCACAGGAACATCTTCCTGAGCTGCGCTACTTTCCGGTTCAAGAGGTAGTACTTCATCAAGTTCCACTTTCCTCCCACTTACTTCTTTCGAGAGAAACTCTTTCTCCAGAAAGGACCCGTTCTTGGCAACAAAGATCTTGCCTTCGGATCTGAGGTAGAAGGTATACCCAATGGTTTCCTTAGGGTATCCTATGAAGACGCATTTTTCCGACTTGGGTTCGAGCTTTTCAGGTTGAAGTTTCTTGACATAAGCATCGCATCCCCAAACTTTTAGAAACGACAGCTTAGGTTTCTTCCCAAACCATAATTCATACGGTGTCGTCTCAACGGATTTCGACGGAGCCCTATTTAAAGTGAATGCGGCAGTCTCTAAAGCATAGCCCCAAAATGAGAGCGGTAGATCGGTAAGAGACATCATAGATCGCACCATATCCAATAGAGTGCGATTACGACGTTCGGACACACCATTTCGCTGAGGTGTTCCAGGCGGCGTGAGTTGTGAAACTATTCCACATTTCCTTAAGTGTGTGCCAAATTCGTGACTCAAATATTCCCCTCCACGATCTGATCGTAAGAACTTTATTTTCCTGTCACGTTGATTCTCAACCTCACTCTGAAATTCCTTGAACTTTTCAAAGGTCTCAGACTTGTGTTTCATTAGGTAGACATACCCATATCTACTCAAGTCATCAGTGAGAGTGAGAACATAACGATAGCCACCGCGAGCCTCAACACTCATTGGACCGCACACATCAGTATGTATGATTTCCAATAAGTTGGTTGCTCGCTCCATTGTTCCGGAGAACGGAGTCTTGGTCATCTTACCCATGAGGCATGGTTCGCACGTGTCAAATGATTCGTAATCAAGAGACTCCAAAAGTCCATCTGCATGGAGCTTCTTCATGCGTTTGACACCAATGTGACCAAGACGGCAGTGCCACAAGTATGTGGGACTATCATTATCAACCTTACATCTTTTGGTATTCACACTATGAATATGTGTAACACTACGTTCGAGATTCATTAAGAATAAACCATTAACCAGCGGGGCATGACCATAAAACATATCTCTCATATAAATAGAACAACCATTATTCTCGGATTTAAATGAGTAGCCATCTCGAATTAAACGAGATCCTGATACAATGTTCATGCTCAAAGCTGGCACTAAATAACAATTATTGAGGTTTAAAACTAATCCCGTAGGTAAATGTAGAGGTAGCGTGCCGACGGCGATCACATCGACCTTGGAACCATTCCCGACGCGCATCGTCACCTCGTCCTTTGCCAGTCTCCGTTTATTCCGCAGCTCCTGCTTTGAGTTACAAATATGAGCAACCGCACCGGTATCAAATACCCAGGAGCTACTACGAGTGCTGGTAAGGTACACATCAATAACATGTATATCACATATACCTTTGGTGTTGCCGGCCTTCTTGTCCGCTAAGTACTTGGGGCAGTTCCGCTTCCAGTGACCACTTCCCTTGCAATAAAAGCACTCAGTCTCAGGCTTGGGTCCATTCTTTGGCTTCTTCCCGGCAACTGGCTTACCGGGCGCGGCAACTCCCTTGCCGTCCTTCTTGAAGTTCTTCTTACCCTTGCCTTTCTTGAACTTAGTGGTTTTATTCACCATCAACACTTGATGTTCCTTTTTGATCTCCACCTCCGCTGATTTCAGCATTGAATATACCTCAGGAATGGTCTTTTCCATCCCCTGCATATTGAAGTTCATCACAAAGCTCTTGTAGCTCGGTGGAAGCGACTGAAGGATTCTGTCAATGACCGCGTCATCCGGGAGATTAACTCCCAGCTGAGTCAAGCGGTTGTGTAACCCAGACATTTTGAGTATGTGCTCACTGACAGAACTATTTTCCTCCATCTTACAACTGAAGAACTTGTCGGAGACTTCATATCTCTCGACCCGGGCATGAGCTTGGAAAACCATTTTCAGCTCTTCGAACATCTCATATGCTCCGTGTTGCTCAAAACGCTTTTGGAGCCCCGGTTCTAAGCTGTAAAGCATGCCGCACTGAACGAGGGAGTAATCATCAGCACGCTGCTGCCAAGCGTTCATAACGTCTTGGTTCTCTGGGATGGGTGCGTCACCTAGCGGTGCTTCTAGGACATAATCTTTCTTGGCAGCTATGAGGATGATCCTCAGGTTCCGGACCCAGTCCGTATAGTTGCTGCCATCATCTTTCAGCTTGGTTTTCTCTAGGAACGCGTTGAAGTTGAGGGCAACATTAGCGTGGGCCATTTGATCTACAAGACATATTGTAAAGATTTTAGACTAAGTTCATGATAATTAAGTTCATCTAATCAAATTATTCAATGAACTCCCACTCAGATAGACATCCCTCTAGTCATCTAAGTGAAACATGATCCGAGTCAACTAGGCCGTGTCCGATCATCACGTGAGACGGACTAGTCAACATCGGTGAACATCTTCATGTTGATCGTATCTTCTATACGACTCATGCTCGACCTTTCGGTCTTCCGTGTTCCGAGGCCATGTCTGTACATGCTAGGCTCGTCAAGTCAACCTAAGTGTATTGCGTGTGTAAATCTGGCTTACACCCGTTGTATTCGAACGTTAGAATCTATCACACCCGATCATCACGTGGTGCTTCGAAACAACGAACCTTCGCAACGGTGCACAGTTAGGGGGAACACTTTCTTGAAATTATTGCGAGGGATCATCTTATTTAAGCTACCGTCGTTCTAAGCAAATAAGATGTAAAACATGATAAACATCACATGCAATCAAATAGTGACATGATATGGCCAGTATCATATTGCTCCTTTGATCTCCATCTTCGGGGCGCCATGATCATCTTCGTCACCGGCATGACACCATGATCTCCATCATCATGATCTCCATCATCGTGTCTTCATGAAGTTGTCACGCCAACGATTACTTCTACTTCTATGGCTAACGTGTTTAGCAATAAAGTAAAGTAATTTACATGGCGTTATTCAATGACACGCAGGTCATACAAAAAATAAAGACAACTCCTATGGCTCCTGCCGGTTGTCATACTCATCGACATGCAAGTCGTGATTCCTATTACAAGAACATGATCAATCTCATACATCACATATATTTCATTCATCACATCCTTTTGGCCATATCACATCACAAGGCATATGCTGCAAAAACAAGTTAGACGTCCTCTAATTGTTGTTGCATGTTTTTACGTGGCTTCTATAGGTTTCTAGCAAGAACGTTTCTTACCTACGTAAAACCACAACGTGATATGCCAACTTCTATTTACCCTTCATAAGGACCCTTTTCATCGAATCCGATTCGACTAAAGTGGGAGAGACAGACACCCGCTAGCCACCTTATGCAACTAGTGCATGTCAGTCGGTGGAACCTGTCTCACGTAAGCGTACGTGTAAGGTCGGTCCGGGCCGCTTCATCCCACGATGCCGCCGAAACAAGATAAGACTAGTAGTGGCAAGAAAATTGACAACATCTACGCCCACAACAAGTTTGTGTTCTACTCGTGCATAGAAACTACGCATAGACCTAGCTCATGATGCCACTGTTGGGGATCGTTGCAGAAATTAAAAATTTCTACGCATCACCAAGAACAATCTATGGAGTCTTCTAGCAACGAGAGGGAAAAGAGTGCATCTACATACCCTTGTAGATCGCGAGCGGAAGCGTTCAAGTGAACGGGGTTGATGGAGTCGTACTCGTCGTGATCCAAATCACCGATGACCGAGCGCCGAACGGACGGCACCTCCGCGTTCAACACACGTACGGTTGGGGAAGACGTCTCCTCCTTCTTGATCCAGCAAGGGGAGGGAGAGGTTGATGGAGATCCAGCAGCACGACGGCGTGGTGGTGGAAGCAGCGGGGATCTCGGCAGGGCTTCGCCAAGCTCAGCGAGAGGGAGAGGTGTCACGGGAGGAGAGGGAGGCGCCAGGGGCTTGGGGTGCTGCTCCCATGCGCCTCCCCACTATATATAGGGGTGGAGGGGGCTGGTTTCTTGCCCTCCAAGTCCATTGGGGCGTTGGCAAAGGTGGGGGAAAGAAATCCCATCATTTCCCTTCCCCACCGATTGTTATCCCCCTTTTTTAGGGATCTTGATCTTATCCCTTCGGGATATGATCTTATTCCTTCTAAGGTGGGATCTTGGTGCGCCTTGACCAGGGGTGTGGGGCCTTGCCCCCACTACCCACGTTCATGTGGGTCCCCCCATGCAGGTGGGCCCCACTTCGGAACCTTCTAGAACCTTCCCGGTACAATACCGAAAAATCCCGAACATTTTCCGGTGGCCAAAATAGGACTTCCCATATATAAATCTTTACCTCCGGACCATTCCGGAACTCCTCGTGACGTCCGGGATCTCATCCGGGACTCCGAACAACTTTCGGTTAACCGCATACTAATATCTCTACAACTCTAGCGTCACCGAACCTTAAGTGTGTAGACCCTACGGGTTCGGGAGACATGCAGACATGACCGAGACGACTCTCCGGTCAAT
The DNA here is from genome assembly GCF_018294505.1 of Triticum aestivum. NCBI lineage: Eukaryota > Viridiplantae > Streptophyta > Magnoliopsida > Poales > Poaceae > Triticum > Triticum aestivum. The sequence goes on along the minus strand of NC_057811.1, from coordinate 193,002,855 downwards.
AACCAACAGCGGGATCTGGATACCCATGTTGGCTCCCACATGTTCCACGATGATCTCATCGGATGAACCACGATGTCGAGGATTCAATCAATCCCGTATACAATTCCCTTTGTCAATCGGTACGTTACTTGCCCGAGATTCGATCGTCGGTATCCCAATACCTTGTTCAATCTCGTTACCGGCAAGTCACTTTACTCGTACCGTAATGCATGATCCCGTGACCAAACACTTGGTCACATTGAGCTCATTATGATGATGCATTACCGAGTGGGCCCAGAGATACCTCTCCGTCATACGGAGTGACAAATCCCAGTCTCGATTCGTGCCAACCCAACAGACACTTTCGGAGATACCCGTAGTGCACCTTTATAGCCACCCAGTTACGTTGTGACGTTTGGCACACCAAAGCACTCCTATGGTATCCGGGAGTTGCACAATCTCATGGTCTAAGGAAATGATACTTGACATTTGGAAAAGCTCTAGCAAACGAACTACACGATCTTGTGCTATGCTCAGGATTGGGTCTTGTCCATCACATCATTCTCCTAATGATGTGATCCCGTTATCAATGACATCCAATGTCCATAGTCAGGAAACCATGACTATCTGTTGATCAACGAGCTAGTCAACTAGCGGCTCACTAGGGACATGTTGTGGTCGATGTATTCACACATGTATTACGATTTCCGGATAACACAATTATAGCATGAACAATAGACAATTATCATGAACAAGGAAATATAATAATAACCATTTTATTATTGCCTCTAGGGCATATTTCCAACAGTTCCCACGTAGTTGGTTAGTGCGTATAGACCAAATGGCCAGACTCAGATCAAATACCAAGAACTCGTTAAGCGTGTTATTTTAAAGTAATTGCGAACGCCGACCAGGGCCAGGCCCACCTCTCGCCTAGGTGGTCTCAACCTGCCCTGTCGCTCCGCCACAAAGATCCACTAGTGGGTACTCCTCGAGCCGACCCGACTTTAGTCACCACAGGTATCATATACCATGTATATAAGTATATACCCGTGATCACCTCCCGAGTGATCACGACCTGATAGTATAGAAAGGCAGACGGACAAGAATGTAGGGCCACAGATGGAATACTAGCATCATATACTAAGCATGTAGGATTGCAGGTAAAGGTAACAATAGTAGTAGCAAGGGCAGGCTATGCATCAGGATAGGATTAACGGAAAGCAGTAACATGCTACACTACTCTAATGCAAGCAGTATAGAGAAGAATAGGAGATATCTGGTGATCAAGGGGGGGGGGCTTGCCTGATTGCTCTGGCAAGAAGGAGGGGTCGTCAACACCATAGTCGTACTGGGTAGCAGCGGCGTCGGTCTCGGTGTCTAGCGAGAGAAGAGGGGGAAGAAACAATAAATACAATGTAAACAAATGCATGATGATGCATGACATGACAAAGTGTGATGCTAGGGGTGCCCAATCGCGGTAGTAGGTGATACCGGCGAAGGGGGGGAACATCTGGGAAAGTATTCCCGGTGTTTCGCGTTTTCGGACAGATGAACCGGAGGGGGAAAGTTGCGAGTTCGATATGTTAGGGATGTGTGGCGGATGAAGGTTTGCGTATCCGGATTCGTCTCGTCGTTCTGAGCAACTTTCATGTAGAAAGTATTTTCATCTGAGCTACGGTTTATTTTATATGATTTTCTAAAAATTTAAATCATTTTTAGAATTTATTTAATTAATTTAATTCAACACTATCCCGAATAGTGCATGCTGACGTCATCTTGACGTTAGCATGACGTCAGCAGTCAACAGAGGTGTTGACTGGTCAAACTGACGTGTGGGTCCCAGCTGTCATTGACTGATTAGCTAATTAACATTTGTTAGTTAGGTTAATTAGCTATTAGGCTAATTAAGCACAATTAATTAAGTTAATTATTTAATATTTATTATTATTATTATTTTTAAGTCCTTTTATCATTATGGGGGCTAGGCCCCACATGTCTGTGGCCAGGGGAGGCCTACCGGACACTGCTTAGCGGGCGCGGGCGCCGGAGCACGCGGTCCAGGGGAAGCAGCGGGCGGCGCCGGCGATGGGCGACGCTGGCGGAGGGCTGCGCGCGCGCGGGAGCGCTATGGGGGTAGCGCCGCGAGCGAGAGGGGGATGCGGGCGCGTGGGCCGGCAAGGCCACCGCAGCGCCGGAGAGGCAGGGCCAGCCGCGCGGCGAGCGGGCGGCAGAGGCGACGGGGCGCGGCCATGCGCGAGCGTGCGCGAGCTAGGCGCGTGAGGGGCGAGGTTTAGAGCAGGCGCGTGCGGGCGGTGGCGCAGCGTCGAGCATGGCAGGGGGCAGCGGCGGGGTGTGTGCCCGCTAGGCGGGCGGTGGGCGCGCGATGGCCTTCGAGCAAGGGCTGCGGGCGGGGCCGGCGAGGACGGTCGGAGCGGGGAGGGTTGCGGGAGGCCAGGTCGAGGCCAGCGGCGCAGGCAAGGGGCGGCAAGGCGGCGAGCAGAGGAGGCGCGGTGAACAGGGTAGCGGCGCGAGACGAGCGACACGGCAGGTGAGCGGGGTGGGCGTGTGCAGCAGTTCATAACAAGCAGCAGTAGAGCGAGGTGCGGGAGCGCGCGCGAGGGAACGGCAGGGGAGGCTCGCGGGGCTCACTGTGGGCGTAGGGATCGTGGTAGCGGTGCTCGTGGTGGGGGACGGGGACGACGGCGTCGACGTAGAAGAGGCAGACCGGTGAGGGAGCGCTCTGGTGAGGCCGTCCGACGAGGAGCTCCGGCGGCGGCGACGGCGTCTGGTCGCGAGGCCGATGCGTGCGTGCCCCGATCCGATCTGGATCGGGGGAGGGGAAGAGTGGGGGCGCGAGTGGGGGGGAGTGGTGCGTGGGGGGCTAGGGTTTCAGGGGCGTGGGGGGTTAAGTGAGCGGGGGTGGGCCTTGGCCCAATTGGGCCCGTGGCCTGCCGGGCCGAAGCCCAGGGGGGCGGGGGGGGGGGGGGGTTCTCTTTCTATTTCTTTTTTTGTTCTTTTGTTTTCTGGTTTTAATCTTTTCTTTTATTTACTTTCTTTTCTGTTTTATTTAACTTAGGGCATTTAAGTAGTATATAAATCGTGTCTTCTTCACCATAATTACCTATGCCATTTTTGGCACTGCCCGAACATTTTTGTTTCAACTTTTGAAAACTTCTGTTGTTTGACATATTTTGAATTTGACTTTTGAATGGGTTTTGAACTAACGAGAGATTAGCAACGGTAATGGAGCTGACGTGGCATCATTAGCAGAGTCTTACTGTAGCTTAATTATCCGGGCGTTACAAATCTCCTCCACTACAAGAAATCTCGTCCCAAGATTTAGATCATCACGCAGGCGATCCTCACGTTCCCAAGTGGCTTCATCTTCAGAATGGTGCGACCACTAGACTTTGAGGAACTTGATCGCCTTCTGACGTGTGCGGCGTTCAGCTTGGTCGAGAATGCGGACCGGATGCTCTTTATAGGAGAGGTCCTGTTGCAATTCGAGCACTTCATCATCCACTGCTCGGATTGGGTCCTTGAAGCAACGGCGGAGCTGTGACACGTGGAACACATCGTGAACCTGAGAAAGGTTCGGCGGAAGCTCCAGTTGATATGCCACTTTTCCACGCCTTTCCAGAATAGTGAATGTGCCAATAGAGCGAGGAGCTAGCTTGCCCTTGATCCCAAAGAAGTGAGCACCCTTCATTGGTGTAACTCGAAGATAAGCCTTTTCGCCGGGTTGATAGACCATGTCTTTATGTTTACGGTCATACTGACTCTTCTGACGTGACTGAGCAGTCTTGAGATTCTCACGAATAATGCGGACTTGTTCTTCGGCATGTTGGATAATATCCGGACCAAAGAGTGGACGTTCCCCAGTTTCTGACCAGTTCAGAGGGGTTCGACACTTTCGTCCATATAACACTTCGAAGGGGGCCATCTTTAGACTAGCTTGATAGCTATTATTATAAGAGAACTCAGCATACGGGAGAGATTCCTCCCATTTCTTTCCGAAGGAAGTAACACAAGCTCGAAGCATGTATTCGAGAACTTGGTTGACATGCTCAACTTGCCCTTGCGACTGAGGATGAAACGCAGTACTAAATGACAGATGAGTTCCCATAGCTTCTTGGAAACTTGCCCAGAATCTTGAACTGAATAAGCTGCCATGGTCTGAGCTGATAACCAATGGAATACCATGGAGTGAAACAATCCTGGACATATAGAGCGTTGCCAGCTGACTAGCAGTGATCGTTTCTTTGACCGCCAGAAAATGTGCAACTTTAGAAAGCCGGTCAATGACGACAAGAATTGCATCATTACCTTTCTGCGATTTGGGAAATCCAGTGACGAAGTCCATCTCGACATGGTCCCATTTCCATTCAGGAATAGAGATAGGTTGCAGAGTTCCCGCAGGCCTTTGATGTTCTGCTTTGATACGACGGCAAACGTCACACTCGGCAACATAACGAGCAATGTCTTGCTTCATATTAGACCACCAGAATCTCTGACGAATGTCTTGGTACATCTTGGTGCTACCGGGATGAATAGACAGAGGCGTATCATGAGCTTTTTTCATAACCTCCTGAGTCATATCCATGTTTTTCTCTGCACATGGCACCACTAGGCGGCCCTTGAAGTACAAAGTGCCATGATCAGCAATAGTGAAGAATGAGGGCTTTCCTTCTGCGAGGTCGCGCTTAATCTTGTGGGCTTCAGAGTCATATCCCTGTATTCTCTTGATGGAGTCCAAGAGATCTGGTTCGACAGCCAGGGTATTGAAGGAACCCTGGGAAACAACACGGAGGTTCATCTTGCGAAACTCCTTAGGAGGGGGAGAGAGTGCACCCGGAGGAACAATATGGAGGTTCAGCTTTCTGAATTCTTCAACAAGCGAGGGCTGAAGTTTGTGAACCTGGAGGTGGTTGTAGTAAGACTTGCGGCTCAAGGCATCAGCCATTACATTAGCCTTGCCTGGTGTATAGGAAATACCCAAGTCAAAGTCTGCAACAATCTCCATCCATCTCTGCTGACGGAGGTTCAGGTCTGGCTGAGTAAACAGATACTTCAGACTTTGGTGGTCAGTGAAGATCTCGCAACGATTACCGAGAAGGTAATGTCGCCACTTCTTCAGTGCATGAATGACAACAGCAAGCTTGAGGTCGTGAACTGGGTAGTTCTCTTCATGAGGGCGCAATTTCCGAGAGGCATAAGCAATAACTTTGCGGTCTTGCATTAGGACACAGCCTAATCCTTGGCGGGAAGCGTCGCAGTAAATGACGAAGTCCTTCTTAGTATAAGGTGGAGCTAGCACTGGGGCAGAAGTCAACTTGTCTTTGAGTGCCTGGAAACTTTCCTGACATTTTTCTGTCCATTGGAACTTGACGCCCTTATGCAACAGGTTAGTCAGAGGCCTGGCGATCTTGGAGAAGTTCTCGACGAATCGACGGCAATAGCTGGTGAGTCCGAGAAAACTTCTGACTTGCTTGAGATTCTTCGGTGGAGTCCAATCAAGACTTGTAGGGCCGCTTGGCTATAGGAGTGGTGCCTGGTTTCTAGTTGATGATGAATTCGACAGCTCTAGCAGGGGGAATCCCTGGAAGTTCTTCAGGAAAGACATCTTGGAATTCGCGAATGACAGGAATGTTTTCAATGCCCTCAAGTGGTGTAGCGTTCAATGCATTCAAGGCATAAAGCCGTGCCTCGACATTTTGCACCAGATGAGCTTGGTAAGTAACTATCTCATCTGAAGGGTGTAGCTGATGGACGGTCTTAGTGGCGCAAACTATAGAAGCAGTATGCGCTTTCAACCAATCCATCCCCAAAATGAGGTCGATGTTAGACGACTTCAGGATAATGGGAGAGGCATAGAATTCCAGCCCTTCGATTTCCACGGGGACGTCGATGCCAACCATGGAGGTTTGACACTGTCCCACGGGGTTTTTGACCACTACCGAGGTGTTCATCTCCTCACATTTAACATCGTGCTTGTATGCAAAGCCTTATGACATGAATGAATGCGATGCACCTGTATCAAATAAAACGGATGCTGGTACTGAATTTACGAGGAGTGTACCCATCACAGTAGCAGGCTGGTCTTGAGCTTCGTTCAGATCAACGTGGTTGGCATGAACACGACCATAGGACTTGGCATTGTTGCTGCGGGGCTGGTTGCTTCCACGGCCAGTTGCTGGAAGGGCCAGTTGATTCTGGTTCTGGTTGCATTCCCTAGCACGGTGCCCTGGTTGAGCACACCTGAAGCACAAACCATTATTGGGAGTGGGAGCAGGAGCTCGGGGTGGTGGTGCTGGAAGCCTTGGCTGCCTAGATGGAGGAGGAGGCAGACGAGGTGCAGCATAGGTCTGCCTTGGGGCAGGTGCAGTTGGCTGGTACATGCTGTTGGGAATCCATATCTTACGCTCTGCGAGGGCGGGCCCGAAGATGAGCCCGTGTCACGGTTGCGCCTGTGAGAGCTCTGGTATCCCTGCAGACCAGTTTCTACATTGATGGCCTTGTTCACCAAGGTGGCGAAATCAGTAAAGTCATGCACTAGAAGTGCGAGCTTGATGTCGGCTTGAAGGCCGTCACGGAACTTCTCCTGTCTGCATGCATCAGTTGCAATGTCCTCTTCAGCATAGAGAGACAAGTCCAGAAACTCCCGCTAATAAGCTTCAACAGTTTTGTTGCCCTGGGTGAGGTTGCGGAACTCACACTTCTTCCGGTCCATGACTCCCTGAGGAATGAAGCGGGCACGGAAAGCAGCTTGGAAGTCTGGCCAGGTGATGATTGTTCCAGCTGACAGAGTACGCCTGTGGCTGTCCCACCATTGAGCTGTAGGTCCCTTCAGGAAGAAGGAAGCAAAGGTGACATAGCTGGCAGGGGCTACATCGGCAGATTCCATCTCATAGGTGATGTCACGGAGCCAGTCATCAGCATCCAGAGGCTGAGTTGAGCTGCGGTACACAGTTGGGTTGAGGCGCATGAAATCCTGCAGAGTTACTGGGGTTGGCTGCTGGTTCATATTGGGGTGAGGGAACTGAGCCATCATATTTTCCATGAATTGGCGGTTCAGTTCGAACTGTTGGATCATACCAGCCATGTACTTAGGCGGTGGTGGGGCGTTGCCACCACTACCACGACCACCTGGTCTAACCATCCTGCTAATATATAGCAGGGGTAGTTCAGCATTGAGAAATTTGCAAAGACAAGAATCATTCATGATGAAACATGCATAAAGAAAGGAGCACGATAGATACTACATAGTAGTCAGCATATCTTACAAAAGGGATCATGCATAGAGTTCGGTACACAGAGTTCAGTACATAGACTAACGACATCATAAGCGGCACGCAGGCTCGCGGCGAATGCATCTAATGCTACTAAGCAGGACTACATCAGTCCAAAGAGGTACTGTGGAGGTAGGTGTAGCCTGAAAGCTGGTAGTGTCGCATCGGGAACTCCACGTCAGCAACCTGGGATCCCCGGATACTCTGGTGCAGAACCCGACGCTCAAGTGGCAGAAGAGGACCAAGTGCGGGAGAGTAGCCTCCCACATCTGGCCAGCCGACACCCTGGGGCATCACAGTCCTGGCTGGGTAGATTGCGGAACGCGGCAGCTCTCTAGATCGGACAAAGGGTTGCAACAACGTCAGAGCACGGTAAAGGTGCTGACGGGTGGTGTACAACTCGTGGCGGAGAGCTCGGTTAGCTCGATCCAGCCCATCAGCATGCAGAACCAGGTTCTGATGGTAGAAGGGCTCTCGGGTGACAGTGGAGTAGGCGGCAGTGTAGTATCCCTCCGCACCAACATCAGATGCGATAGCAATGTTCCTGAAAGGGGAGGTGTCCAACTCCCGATACTCTCCATGAAGGCGTGTCAGAGCAGCATAAGCAGCATCGTGCACTGCCATATCGATGGTCACTCCAACACCATGAGCGGTGTGCATCATAGTAGTGGAGTCATACTCCCGAGAGTAGAGGTGGACGATGGCACGATACTGCTACTGGTTAAAGTCCTGGTACTCCTCGTAGACGGTGTACTCAGGGTGCCAGCGATAACCCAGATAGGTCATCATCTCAGCTAGCACAGCAGGTGATCCCGAGGCACCAATGGCCGTCGTGTGGCGCACGACCTGCCTCGTGGGTTCCATCTGAAAGCAAAGATGTTTCAAAGGAGTCAAATGACAGTGTGGAAATTGTTCAAAACACTATTCTATGGAATAACTATGGCTTATCCAACTTTGGGGTGAATGTGGTCACGGGATCCTAGTGTTAGAGTTAGTATATTCGTTTAAACCGAGTAGAAGAGAGTTCAGAGTCCCAGAGTAAAGGTCGAGGAGTAAAAGATCCTTGTACCACCCAATCGCGACGTGGGCCCATAAGACACACAGCCATGTTAGTAATAGTTTTTGCAATGTCTAGACTCGACTTCGGCCAAGGAGTGTGGAAGGGGGATTCCTACCGGCAGTCGGCTCTAATACCAACTTGTGACGCCCCCGATTCAATCGTACACTAATCATACACGCAAATGTGTACGATCAAGATCAGGGACTCACGGGAAGATATCACAACACAACTCTAAAAATAAAATAAGTCATACAAGCATCATAATACAAGCCAGGGGCCTCGAGGGCTCGAATACAAGTGCTCGATCATAGACGAGTCAGCGGAAGCAACAATATCTAAGTACATACATAAGTTAAACAAGGTGCCATAAGATGGCTAGCACAAACTGGGATACAGATCGAAAGAGGCGCAGGCCTCCTGCCAGGGATCCTCCTAAGCTACTCCTGGTCGTCGTCAGCGGCCTGCACGTAGTAGTAGGCACCTCCGGTGTAGTAGGAGTCGTCGTCAATGGTGGCGTCTGGCTCCTGGGCTCCGGCATCTGGTTGCAACAACCAGGTAGAAAGGAAAGGGGGAAAATAGGGAGAAAAGCAACCGTGAGTACTCATCCAAAGTACTTGCAAGCAAGGAGCTACGCTACATATACATGGGTATATGTGTAAAGGGCCATATCGTTGGACTGAACTGCAGAATGCCAGAATAAGAGGGGGATAGCTAATCCTGTCGAAGACTACGCTTCAGGCCACCTCCATCTTGCAGCATGTAGAAGAGAGTAGATGGTAAATTCACCAAGTAGCATCGCATAGCATAATCCTACCCGGCGATCCCCTCATCGTCGCCCTGTTAGAGAGCGATCACCGGGCTATATCTTGCACTTGGAAGGGTGTGTTTTATTAAGTATCTGGTTCTAGTTGTCATAAGGTCAAGGTACAACTCCAAGTCGTCCTGTTACCGAAGATCACGGCTATTCGAATAGATAAACTTCCCTGCAGGGGTGCACCACATAACCCAACACGCTCGATCCCATTTGGCCGGACACACTTTTCTAGCTCATGCCTGGCCGCGGAAGATCAACACGTCGCAGCCCCACCTAGGCGCAACAGAGAGGTCAGCACGCCGGTCTAAATCCTATGCGCGCAGGGGTCTGGGCCCATCGCCCATTGCACACCTGCACGTTGCGTACGAGGCCAGAAGCAGACCTAGCCTAGCAGGTGTTCCAGTCCAATCCGGCGCGCGCCGCTCAGTCGCAGACGTCACGAAGGCTTCAGCTGATACCACGACGCCGAGTGCCCATAACTGTTCCCACGTAGTTGGTTAGTGCGTATAGACCAAATGGCCAGACTTAGATCAAATACCAAGAACTCGTTAAGCGTGTTATTTTAAAGTAACCGAGAACGCCGACCAGGGCCAGGCCCACCTCTCGCCTACGTGGTCTCAACCTGCCCTGTCGCTCCGCCACAAAGATCCACTCGTGGGTACTCCTCGAGCCGACACGACTTTAGTCACCACAGGTATCATATATCATGTATATAAGTATATACCCGTGATCACCTCCCGAGTGATCACGGCCCGATAGTATAGCAAGGCAGACGGACAAGAATGTAGGGCCACAGATGGAATACTAGCATCCTATATTAAGCATGTAGGATTGCAGGTAAAGGTAACAACAGTAGTAGCAAGGACAGGCTATGCATCAGGATAGGATTAACGGAAAGCAGTAACATGCTACACTACTCTAATGCAAGTAGTATAGAGAAGAATAGGCGATATCTGGTGATCAAGGGGGGGGCTTGCCTGATTGCTCTGGCAAGAAGGATGGGTCGTCAACACCGTAGTCGTACTGGGTAGCAGCGGCGTCGGTCTCGGTGTCTAGCGAGAGAAGAGGGGGAAGAAACAATAAATACAATGCAAACAAATGCATGACGATGCATGACATGACAAAGAGTGATGCTAGGGGTGCCCAATCGCGGTGGTAGGTGATACCGGCGAAGGGGGGGGAACATCCGGGAAAGTATTCCCGGTGTTTCGCATTTTCGGACAGAGGAACCGGAGGGGGAAAGTTGCAAGTTCGATATGTTAGGGATGTGTGGCGGACGAACGGGCTGCGTATCCGGATTCGTCTCGTCGTTCTGAGCAACTTTCATGTAGAAAGTATTTTCATCTGAGCTACGGTTTATTTTATATGATTTTCTAAAGTTTTAAATCATTTTTAGAATTTATTTTATTAATTTAATTCAACATTATCCAGAATAGTGCATGCTGACATCATCATGACGTCAGCATGATGTCAGCGGTCGGCAGAGGTGTTGACTGGTCAAACTGACGTGTGGGTCCCAGTTGTCATTGACTGATTAGCTAATTAACATTTGTAGTTAGGTTAATTAGCTATTAGGTTAATTAAGCACAATTAATTAAGTTAATTAATTTAATTATTTAATATATTATTATTATTATTTAATCCTTTTATCATTCTGGGGGCTAGGCCCCACATGCCTATGGCCAGGGGAGGCCTACCGGGCACCGCTTAGCGGGCGCTGGGTAACCGGGGCGAATCCCCGGTGGTGCAGGCGCATGTGGCGGGCGCCGGAGCGCGCGGTCCAGGGGGAAGCAGCGGGCGGCGCCGGCGATGGGCGACGCCGGCAGAGGGCTGCACGTGCGCGGGAGCGCTGTGGGGGGCAGCGCCTCGAGCGAGAGGGGGATGCGGGCGCGTGGGCCGGCAATGCCACCGTAGCGCCGGCGAGGCAGGGCCAGGCGCGCGGCGAGCGGGCGGCAGAGGCGACGGGGCGCGGCCATGCGCGAGCGTGCGCGAGCTAGGCGCGTGCGGGGCGAGGTTTAGAGCGGGCGCGCGCGGGCGATGGCGCAGCGTCGAGCATGGCAGGGGGCAGCGGCGGGGTGTGTGCCAGCTGGGCGGGCGGTGGGCGCGCGATGGCCATCGAGCAAGGGCTGCGGGCGGGGCCGGCGAGGACGTTCGCAGCGGGGAGGGTTGCGGGAGGCCGGGTCAAGGCCAGCGGCGCAGGCAAGGGGCGGCAAGGCGGCGAGCAGAGGAGGCGCGGTGAACAGGGTAGCGGCGCGGGACGAGCGACGCGGCAGGTGAGCGGGGCGGGCGTGTGCAGCAGTTCATAGCAAGCAGCAGCAGATCCATGTGCGGGAGCGCGCACGAGGGAACGACAGGGGAGGCTCGCAGGGCTCACTGTGGGCGTAGGGATCGTGGCAGCTGGTGGGGGACAGGGACGACAGCGTCGACGTAGAAGAGGCAGACCGGCGAGGGAGTGCTCCGGTGAGGCCGTCCGACAAGGAGCTCCGGCGGCGGCGACGGCGTCCGGTCGCGAGGCCGATGTGTGCGTGCCCCGATCCGATCTGGATCGGGGAAGGGGAAGAGTGGAGGCGCGAGTGTGGGGGGGAGTGGTGCGTGGGGGGCTAGGGTTTCAGGGGCATGGGGGGTTAAGTGAGTGGGGTTGGGCCTTGGCCCAGTTGGGCCTGTGGCCTGCCGGGCCGAAGCCCAGGGGGCAGGGGGGTTTCTCTTTCTATTTCTTTTTTTTGTTCTTTTGTTTTCTGGTTTTAATCTTTTCTTTTATTTACTTTCTTTTCTATATTATTTAACTTAGGGCATTTAAGCAGTATATAAATTGTGTCTTCTTCACCATAATTACCTATGCCATTTTTGGCACTGCCCGAACATTTTTGTTTCAACTCTTGAAAACTTCTATTGTTTGACATATTTTGAATTTGACTTTTGAACGGGTTTTGAACTAACGAGAGATTAGCAACAGTAATGGAGCTGACGTGGCATCATTAGCAGAGTTTTACTGTAGCTTAATTATCCGGGCGTTACACTTATATAGGCGGGGGAAGGCGGCGGCGATGCTTGGGCGAGGGGCAAGCAAGGGCGGAGGCGGGAGTCGGGCGGCGGCACGGCTCGGACGCCGAGGCCGACACGGCGGCGGCGCGTGCAGCGGGAGGAGTCCCGCTCGATGCGGGCGAGCGGCGTGGGCCGGCTGGGCCGGCCCGGTCTGGGCGGTCAAAAGTTTTTTTAACATATAAACAAAAATAGAAATAATAATAAAAACTTAAAATATTATATAGCATATTATATATCAAAATTTTCAGAAAAAGATTTTCTACAACATGAACATTTTTCTAGCATCAAATAAAATCCGCAAAGATTTAAATACAACAAAGAGTGCTACTATTGCAATAAAACCTCATAAAAATCATTTCTTAAATACCAAAATAAATTTAAATTTATTTCTCTCCAATTTTCTAATGTAGGGAATCATTTCACCCTAATTTCCATATATTTTATTTTTGGAGAAAAATAATTTGAATAAAACCAAATAAATCCAAATTGAAAATAATTTTCAAAGGGACTTTAAAGTGGATTTGTTTTAATCTTCCAACTCATCATATGTTTTGAAGAAGTCATTTTATCATCTCTCATGAAAATCATATAGTTGCTTAAAGTTTTTGAATTTAAAATATTTTCAAATGAAATTCAAATCTTTTCAAATCCCTTTTCATTTATTTAAAAATGGAAGAAGTCATGTTATCTTATCTCCAGGGTTTTGTGATGAAAAGAATTTGAATTCATAGAGATCGTAAATGAAATATGAAAGTTTGGGAAAGTCCTTTTATTCCCTCTCATTTAACTTTCAAAAGTTTCGAATTTCACTCAATTTCACACAAGAAACCACACCACAATCAATCAAATAATCAAAACTATCTAATTAATATAACAGTCCAAAATTCAGAATTTTGGGATGTTACAGTTTCCCGGCAATCAGTGCACGCGGCAACTTCCTTGCCGGGAGCCTCGGTCTTGGCCTTCTTGCTGGTACTAGTTGTACTCGATCCTTCAGCGGTCATCACTGCTTTATCCTTGCGCTTCTTGTTGCGTTTCTTGTTCTTCTTCTTTTGCTTGGCAGCGTCGTCTTCGTCCTCTGAGTCAACGTCGACACCATCTTGTTCATCGGGGAGTCGCCTCCCCTCTTCTACTCAGGCACACTTATCTACCAGAGTGTACAGCTCATTCACAGTCTTGGGCAACCGAACGTTCATTTTAGAACGTATCCTGCGGTTGCGCACGCTGGACTGGAATGCAGCAATCACAGCTGCCGGGTGGATGTCTGGAATGTTCCTGTGCACCTGGCTGAACCTCTGCATGTACTTGCGCAAACTTTCTCCTTCCTTCTACGGGAGGTGCTGCAGGTCACTGGGCCGCTCTGGTTCTTGATGGCCTTTCGTGAAGATGCCAACAAACTCATGACACAGGTCAGCCCAGGTCGAGATGGCTTGACTGCCAACGAGAAGTAGTTGGCGAATACCTTCTCGTCTCTTCCCACGGCATCTTGAACAACGATGGTGTAGATGCTCAAGAACTCTGCCGGGTTCAATCTTCCATCGTACTTTTCTAGTATCTCTGGCTTTAACGTGCGAGCAGATGGCCAACAGACTTGCCGTAGCTCGCGAGTGAAGGCGGGGCACCCAACCTCGAAAGGAAAGCACCCGCCTTCACCGGGCATGGGCTCGTCGACACCGAGGCCGTTGCGCCTATTAGACCGGTGGCGGGTTTCACGGCGTCGCTCGATGGTGACGCGCGTCTTCCCTCTGCCTGTCTTCCAAGACTCGTCACTGGTCTCGACGTGCTCGAGGATCGGATGAAGCCATCGATACGTCATCGGGTTCTTAGTCGTGTCGCTCTGGTTGCGGCCCCTACACTGGCTGCCTCGGAGGGGATTGCACCGTGGGGGTGGACCCTTCGGTACGCCCAGCGGCTCTGGCCATTATCGCCGCCTGTGGAGGCCATGATGGGCCCGCTCGCTGTGATCCTCCCGCCTCGGAGAAACCAATCAAGCTCTGAATGGTGGTTCTCCACTCATCCGTCTGATCGGCTACCAGCGGGAATCACAACAGGAGTTGCGCCAACGCCAAGGCCTCCGAAGCAGTGCTTGGCATGGACAATGGCATAGATCGTAACATCGCCTAGCTTCTGACGGTGCCAGTAGTGGCAGCGACGTGGTCTTGTTGCCGTGAGCCAGTCGCCAGGGTGGCATGGTGGCGAGGAGGATGCGCTTGGGGATCAGTGGCCCCGTTCAGCCCATCGGCTCGGCCAGCTCATCCCGGGGGTGGCGCATGCCCTATAGCCGCCCCCACATCAGGGGAGGCCAGAGGGTCGCGGTTCACCCCAGAGCGGGCGCCATTGCTGCGGCTGTGTCCTTCGGTTGGGTGGAGAGGCGGAGACGAAATAATCTCCCACCACACCTTGTGGAGCGTGGCCGCTGGGATGCTGTTGGCGCTGTCCTTCTCTGGTGCCTCCTGCTCCCGTTTCGGTCGTAGGGGGAGTGGGGACGACGCCGCCTATGCCGGCCACCTCCCCCACAAGGTGCACGTCCCCGTGCGTCCATGCAGCCCCCACGGCATCGGCGACCACGTACAAAGGGGCCTTCGAGGTGGACGGGTGAGCTGCAGCACCAAACTTCTTCTTGGGCGCCATGGATGATGAAGCCGTTGATGAAGAAAATGATGATGAACATGATGCGCTGCTTACACTCTTGGGTTCGCGCAAGCGCTTCCCCCTACCTGGCACGCAAAACATGTCATGGGAAAACACGGCCACCTATGGGGCCATCAGCCCCTTATGGTTCGGCAGGGGGGAAGAGCGCATTGCACAAAGAGCGGAGGGCACAGAGCAGCACGACAGTGATAACATGGGCTATTTTTACCTAGGTTCGGGCCACCGCGAGGCATAAAACCCTACTCCTACTTTGGTGGATTGATGAGAGGACCATGGTGGAGACGCAATGCTTTAGTCCGGCAGGGTTGCCTCGGGGCGAGAGCAGCTACGCGTGTATGAGTGTACAAGGGTTCGAATCCTTTCTAAGGTTGCCACTGCCCACCTTTTATAGATCAAGGGGTCACCATAATGGCAAATCAGTCATTGTGCACTGATTAGATAGCAAATAGTGCTATCACACCTAACTCTACAGACAGGACAAGGCGCATTAAAGGCACCGCTTAGTGTCACATCATAGCGTAGCCCGGCAAGCCTTGCCTTGCCATTCGGCCACGTTCTCGCCTGCCTGCATGACACGTCCCTGGACGGTTGTCATTTGGAGGTGATTTCCTTCATAAGTGGCTGCCATGTGCCAAATAATAGCCACTTAGTCACTTGGGGGCTCGACACCGCACCGATCGGTGACTTGCACTGCTGTCAGGTGGAGCAGTGGAGCCTTGGTGGGGTAATCCGCCCTCATCGTACCCGGCAAGCTTGCCGGGACAGTCTTGAGACTTGCCTTCAAGGTGACCTCGACCTCGCTAGGCTCGCCTGCCCGACAAGGTGGGGGGGGGGGTTTCCTTAGTGATATCTTGCTCCTTTGGTTGGTCTTGGTCTTCTTCATACGCCCTTTGATTTCTCAAAGAGCCGATTGTCGGTGTCAAAATCGGCGGATCCCGGGTAGGGGGTCCCGAACTGTGCGTCTAAGGTCGATGGTAACAGGAGATGGGGGACACAATGTTTACCCAGGTTCGGGCCCTCTCTATGGAGGTAATACCCTACTTCCTGCTTGATTGATCTTGATGAATATGAGTATTACAAGAGTTGATCTACCACGAGATCATAATGGCTAAAACCCCAGAAGTCTAGCTTGTATGACTATGATTATGATTGTTCGCCTCTACAGACCTAACCCTCCGGTTTATATAGACACCGGAGGGAACTAGGGTTACATAAAGTCGGTTACAGAGAAAGGAATCTTCATATTTGGTCGCCAAGCTTGCGTTCTACGCCAAGGAGAGTTCCATCTGGACACGGGTAGAGTCTTCAGTCTTTGTATCACGGCCCATCAATCCGGCCCATGGCTAACAGGCCGGACGCCCAAGGACCCCTTAGTCCAGGACTCCCTCAGTAGCCCCCGAACCAGCCTTCAATGACGAGGTGTCCGGCGCGCAAATTGTCTTCGGCATTGCAAAGGCGGGTTCCTCCCCCGATGACTTCAAAGTGATATATTCGGCTTTCCATTTGATGTCATACCCCTCGGCTTATGTGTATCAACAATTTCAGCTTCCACGTGTCGAGCGAATGCGAGAGGTTAGGATGTTTTTACACATAACACCCTAGCCATGTAAGGAGGAGTGTCTATTTAAAGAGATTGGATCTCAGATCCATTCAACACCACGCGGAAAAAATCCTCAGAGCTTGCTAGGAAAGACCACTCCAACATGGCTAGCGCTCCCAGCTCCTCCTCCCGTCCCTGCATCCCTGAAAAAGGCGATTGGGAGAAATGTTCCATATCCCACGGTCAGCTAGTGAAGCTGCAAACACAGGGATTTCTTCCCCCCGCGGATCTGGTCCTTGTTCGGGTAGGGCTGACCTCCTTCAATGACGGGGCCCATGCGGAGAATTTCCCCAATCCATCTGGGGGGAACGAGTGTGCTTCGTCCCTTATCTGCTAAGAGGTGTCGGATTTCCAATTCATCCATTCCTCCGAGGGCTTCTGGAGTATTATGGCCTCCAACTGCTCAACTTCACTCCCGCCTCCATCCTACACATCGCAGGTTATGTTGCTCTTTGTGAGTAGTTCTTGGGTTGCCAGTCCCATTTTGAATTGTGGAGAAAGCTATTCTGTCTCGTCCCGCGTAACCGCGAGGGATCCATATTTGAAGTGGGCGGAGCCGAGGTATGGCGCATTCCCGAGACCCGATATCTGTCCGGCACACCAAAGAAAGCATCCGAAGAATGGCCTTCCGAATGGTCCTATATCGAGGACATCGCACTTCCTGACCCAGTTCGGAGGGGTCTTCCTGAGTTCACAAGCGTTCCGTTGAAGAAACGCCACAGCTGGCGCCCTCAGAGCTTCGAGGAGGAAGATAGTGCGGAAGTTCGTCAACTCATGAGCAAGATAAAGACACTCGCCCAGTCCGGATTATCAATAGTCGAGGTAATGGCGACTTCCATAGTACGGGAGTGTTCAGCCACTCCAATACAAAGGGCTTCCAATGTGACACTACAATGGGGAGGATGACGCCTCCTGCTGCGGCCGAAAGCGTCCGGAAACCCCCGCCGCACTGGCCAAAATATTGGCCGCACTGTTCAAAGGGGAGGAAGAGGAATTTCGTATCAAGCGCAGAGATGGATTTTTCATGTACAATCCTCCTAGCTGGGTAAGTCCCAACCCTCTGCTCTAGTCACTCCACCCCCTGAGCCACTTTTAATAAATATTAATCCGTCCATTTATAACAGCAATGGCGAAAGATCTCCGAGGGGCTTCACAGCCCTGCCCCATAGCCAGAGGGCCACAATCGGGACCTTGACCCCGGATTCGAAGAGGATCCGGATATACTCGTGGTGCTCGAGGATGGGGTGTTTTACCAGGCGAGCTATGACGGCATGGAAGTGGCCATCACCACCGATTATGCCGGTCTTCTCCCTGCTTCACACGTAAGTAATCAGGAGACATATCCTCCGAAAGAGTTCCCTTGTTCTGCCTCACCCACCGCACTGTCTCGTGCTCAAAAGGGGAGGCGTTTGGCGCGCCATGCTACCCAAGAGGCAACTCCAAAGAGAGCGACCCCTACGCCGGGCAAGCCTTCGAAGGGGAAGGCAAACAAAGACACGGCCAAGCCTTCATCGAAGAGGTATTGATTTGTAAATATGCCCCTTGGCAGTCGCATCCAACTATGACTTTTTCGTTGGTCCTGTATCAGGAAAAGAGTTCGCCGGACTATGTCCGGGGGTCCAGCCGGTCATACTCCCAACAGCCGGGATCCAGATCCTGCTGCAAAGACAGGGGCTGATACGGGGGCGAGGCCGGATTGTCCTTCGGCAGAGGATTCGGATGATGTATCCGTCACAAACTCGGAAGTGGTGAGCGCCATGAATCATTGGCGCCGGAGGGCCATGCTACGGGACCCCAGCTTTACCAAAGAGGCATTCAATGCCTCCAGCTCGGCTGACGCATACATCCGAGCTGCTCGAGACGGGCTTAACAGAGCCACAGATCAGCATTTAAAAGATATGCGGGTAAATTTACATTGTCCAAATATGATAATTATATACCAGTAGCCCCCGAGACTTGAAACAGTTAATACAACTGATTTAAGGATCATTGTATAACCAGGTGCTTACGGAGAAGAACAACCTGTTGTCTCAAGAGCTAGAAAAGTGTCGGACACAGCTAACTGCTGTTACCACCGAACTGGAGAAATCCAAGAAGGCGTCAACTGGTAATATTCCCCTCCATCGAGAAAACATAATTATACGCCAGCTATGTTAACACTATTGCTTATCTCATGACAGGATCGTCAGATCAACTGGAGGAGCAACTGAAGGCCGCTCAAGCAGGTGAGAAAGAGTCCAAAAGACTACTCGCCGCGGGCGAACGTGTGTTGAAAAAAAGCAAGTCAGGGAGGAGAAAAACAAACTCCAGGATTCCAACACCCAGCTGGGCGAAGAACTGAAAGATGTGCGGGCCCAGCTGGCTGACTCCGTGAAGGAGAATAAAAGCCTACGAGGCGGCATATTCAGTATGTGGTCAAACTTTCCTTGGAGTAATTCAGAGATAAAGGGGACTGACAGAGTTATTTCTGCAGGTATGCTGACTGGTCGTCCCGAAGAGGAGGTGTCCGGATTCTCGGGCGATCTACTACAAGAGCTATCGCAAATGCACGAGCAAGCTCGACAGGCGATGCAAAGTGTTGCCAAGGCCTTGTGGCCATCCGCCTCCCCTCCAGGAAAGATGGAGGAGCTTATACAGCTATTCAAGGGAGCGCGGCGGCACTTTCGATTGTGGAAGATATCGGCCTGCCGGGAAGGTGCACGAGAAGCCTGGGCCATGGTGAAAACACGGTATACCAAGCTTGATCCGAATCATATGGCATGGATGGAAAGGAAGTTCCCGTTAATTTGGTATATGACCAAGTAGAAGTAGCCGCCAAGTATTCCCAGCAGGATTGTAAGTTAGACAGCCTGCTAGACGGTATAGAGGAGGAAATTTTTGAGTCCAAGTGACTATGTAATTTCCTTGACATATGTAACTCTAGATGAATTGTAAAACGATTGTCATGGCAGACCTTTTCGCTTCGACCTCTGGACCCGAAGGTGCGGAGTGTATCCGAATACTTGAGCAGTAAAATAGACCGGGGTATGCGTGGAAACTAGGCGTAGGGGTCATAGTTGCTTGAACAGACAAGTTGTATCTGGCTAGTTATGTTATATTACATTATGATTGTAAGAAACATCTTCCAGAGAGAATAGTTCCGTTAAGGGTTCCTCTCCCTGGGTGTGCATGCATTAAAATGCATATCCGAACTGTGATTGGAAAAATCGCAGTATATGTAACATCTAGGGGTTCACAATGGGGTGAATGCAAAAATATCTTTAATCCACCGACCGAATATTCCCTTAAGAACGCTTGGTTTCGGCTTCACCCAGTCTGAGGTACACATCCGGATGACCCGGCAGTAACAATCGCAGAGGTGCTCCCTTTATGCCCTAGCGGAACTAACGGGAACATAGGGCATAAGCACATGAGCCAGGCAACCCAGCTTGGCCAAAACTTAAGTCATATCGATGCATATAATGGCAAAGAAAAGGTACATATGGGAAAAAACGCATATGTGATGAGCTTGATGCTCGGAAAATAATAATAATAAGCTTCTGTCCGGGAAGCCCCCAGGTATAATGGACGTACATGTTCGAGGATGTGTACGTCACAGGTGCATGGTTTAGCCGCACGAAAGCTTTAAGGCTAGAAAAAAAGGAAGAACGAAAAGAGAGGAAAAAATAATGGAAACAATAGGGAGAAGGAGACGAACAAATAGTTCGACTCTAGGGATAGAATCTTCGGAGTCTGGCCGCGTTCCAGGGGTTCATCTCTAGGCGATTGTCTGATGCATCACGCAGGCGGTACGCTCCTCCAGTGAGAACTTCGTCAATGATGAAGGGACCCTCCCATTTGGGCTTGAGTTTGTCCTTTTTCTTCTCCGGCAAGCGTAGAACGAGTTCGCCAACATTATAAGTCTTGGCCCGTACTTCTCTGCTTTGATATTTGCGGGCCTGTTGTTGATAAAATGCGGAACGGGCTTTTGCAACGTCGCGCTCCTCCTCCAGGGCATCTAGGCTGTCCTGCCGATCAAGCTCGGCCTCTCTCTCTTCGTACATGCGCACTCGAGGTGAGTCGTGAATAATATCGCAGGGCAATACAACCTCCGCACCGTGCACCATGAAGAAAGGTGTATATCCAGTAGTGCGGTTGGGCGTGGTCCGCAGGCCCCAGAGTACGGAGTCGAGATCCTCAACCCAGTGCTTGTCTGATTCTCTCAAAGACCACACTAGTCTGGGTTTAATGCCGCTCATAATAAGACCATTGGCCCGTTCGACTTGACCGTTTGTTTGCGGGTGATAGACGGAGGCGTAATCGAGCTTAATGCCCAGATTAGCACACCAGGTTTTCACCTCATCGGCTGTGAAATTGGAGGTGTTATCGGTGATGATGCTGTGTGGAACACCATAACGGTGCACAACACCAGATATGAATTCTATCACTGGCCCGGCCTCGGCCGTTTTAACTAGTTTGGCCTCTATCCACTTAGTGAATTTATCCACCTTGACCCGCAGATACTTTTTCTTATGGCTTCCTCCTTTAAGGGGTCCGACCATATCAAGCCCCCAAACCGCGAAAGGCCAAGTGATGGGGATTGTTTGTAGAGTGGTGGGGGGCATATGGCTTTGGTTGGCAAAGAGCTGGCATCTGACGCAACATTGGACAAGGTCCTGTGCATCTGCTCGGGCCGTCGGCCAATAAAAACCTGTACGGAAGGCCTTGCTAACAAGGGCCCGAGCTGCGGCGTGGTGACCGCCGAGACCGGCATGAATTTCAGCCAGGAGCTGCCGCCCCTCTTCCTCGGAGATACATCTTTGAAGGACTCCGGTAGCGCTTTTCTTGTAGAGCTCTCCGTCGTGAACCTTGTAGGCCTTCGAACGCCGGACAATGCGGCGAGCCTCGTTCTGATCCTCAGGGAGTTCTCTCCTATTAAGGTAGGCCAAGAAGGGTTCGGTCCATGGGGCAATGACTGCCATGATGAGATGGGCCGACGGTGTTATTTCGGTGGCAGAGCCCCCGATGATATCGGTGTGTTCAGAATCTGGGGTTGTTTTCAGATCCGGACTGGTGTTGCCGCTCTCCCCTTGCCACACCACAAACAGCTTAAAAAGCCTTTCCAGAAAGATGTTAGGTGGGACGGGGTTGCGCTTAGCGCCAATGCGAGCAAGGACGTCCGCCGCTTGATTACTTTCTTGAGCCACGTGATGAAACTCGAGCCCCTCGAACCGAGCCGGCATTTTCAGGATGGCGTTACGATAAGCCGCCATCTTGGGATCTTTGGCATCGAAATCTCCATTTATTTGAGATATTGCGAGGTTTGAGTTCCCGCGCACTTCCAGGCATTGTATGCCCATGACGACAGCCATCCGAGGACCATGCAATAAGGCCTCGTATTCGGCTGCATTATTGGAGTCTGTGTATAATATTTGGAGTACGTACTGGACTATGTCTCCAGTGGGGGACGTTAAAACGACGCCCGCTCCTAATCCTGCCAGCATTTTGGAACCATCGAAATACATAACCCAGTTGGAATATGTGCCGTACTCTTTAGGGAGTTCGGCCTCTGTCCATTCGGCGACGAAGTCTGCCAGTACTTGGGATTTAATGGCTCGACGTGGTTTGTATGTTATGTCGAATGGAAGGAGCTCAATGGCCCATTTGGCAATCCGGCCCATAGCATCGCGGTTGTTTATTATGTCATTGAGTGGTACTTCGGAAGCCACCGTGAGCGAACACTCTTGGAAGTAGTGTCGTAGCTTCCGGGATGCCATGAAGACCGCGTGTGCTATCTTTGATAATGAGGGTACCAGGATTTGCATGGTGTGAGGACAGTGGATACATAGTATACCGGCTTCTGAAGCCGGAATTTGTGTCCGTCCTGCTCTCGCTCAACGACGAGCACGGCGCTCACCACCTGGTTTGTTGCCGATATGTATAATAACATGGGTTCGCCGATGTTCGGCCCGACCAGGATTGGGTTGCTCGCTAGAAGGGCTTTTATTTCTTCCAGTCCGGCCGTTGCCGCATCCGTCCACTCGAAGTGATCGGTGCGCCGGAGAAGGCGATAGAGTGGTAATGCATTTTCTCCCAATCTAGATATAAAGCGGCTTAAAGCTGCCACACATCTGGCGAGTTTTTGGACCTGTTTAAGGTCCGTTGGCGTAGCCAATTGTGACAAAGCTCGGATTTTGGCTGGATTTGCTTCAATTCCTCTATTGGAAACGATGAAGCCTAGCAATTTTCCAGCGGGGACGCCGAAAACACACTTTTCTGGATTGAGCTTGATGTCATATGCACGGAGGTTTTCGAATGTGAGACGTAAATCGTCTATTAGTGACTCCACGTGCCTAGTTTTGATGATGACGTCGTCCACGTAGGCTTCAACTGTCTTGCCGATCTGTTTCTCCAGGCATGTTTGAATCATGCGTTGGTAGGTGGCCCGACGTTTTTGAGCCCGAAGGGCATGGTGTTGAAGCAGAATGGCCCATATGGGGTAATGAATACCGTTGCGGCCTGACCGGACTCCTTCATTTTGATTTGATGGTATCCGAAATATGCGTCGAGGAAGCACAGTGAGTTGTGTCCTGCGGTAGCATCAATGATCTGGTCGATGCGGGGGAGGGGGAAGAGATCCTTAGGGCAGGCCTTATTGAGGTCTTTGAAATCGACGCATAGGCGCCAGGATTTATCCTTCTTTGGCACCATCACCAAGTTTGCTAGCCAGTCCGGGTGTTTTATTTCTCTAATGAATCCGGCCTCGATTAGCTTGGCTAGCTCCTCCCCCATTGCTTGACGTTGGGTTCGGAAAAGCGCCGCACTGTTTGCTGTACTGGTTTATATCCCTTCAATATATTGAGGCTGTCATGACATCAGCTTAATGCAATATAGAGTGAAAGCTGCCTACAAAGATGATCTTCTACGCTGGATTTCATTCCTGCCACCTTGAGGCCTTTAATATGTATCCTCTACCTTGTTTTTCTACTTCTTCCCCTAGATTCTTTGATTACCTCTTGTAATCCCCCCTTTTTCTGTACCTGTACTGTATATATTTTCTCAATAAAGTTTTGATATGCTGTGGGGGTTTCCCCTACAGTTCCCAGTCAAAAAAAATATATTGAGGCTGTGTTCGGCCAACCTGCGTGGGATTCCTAGCATATCATAAGGGTGCCAGGCGAATATATCCAGTTCTCACGCAGGAACTCTCGTAGCACGGCGTCGACCGTTAGGTCTAGTTGTGCCTCGATAGATGTTGTCTTCTTAGGGTCCGTTGGATGGACTTGGAATTTGACTATTTCTTCTGCTGGTTTGACGGAGGTGGATTTGGGTCGGTTGTCCAGGATTACATCGCCCCTATCCACCGTGGAGCGCAATGCGGTTAATTCTTCGGCCGCGAGGGCTTCAGAGAATGCCTCAAGGGCCAGAGATGCGGTTTTATTTTCGGCATGGAGTGCTATGTCCGGATCACTTGCGAGAGTGATTATGCCGTTGGGCCCGGGCAACTTGAGCTTCATATACCCGTAGTGAGGTATAGCTTGGAAGCGTGTAAATGCATCTCGCCCCAATAGGGCGTGATATCCACTGTTGAAAGGGGCCACTTGGAAGTTTATTTCTTCGGACTGATAGTTCTCCGGTGTGCCGAATACCACGTCGAGCGTGATTTTTCCCGCGCATCGCGCCTCCCGACTGGGAATAATTCCTCGAAAGGTCATGCTATTTTGCTGAGTGTATCCTCATAAATGAGGTTTAGTCCGCTGCCGCCATCCATGAGAACCTTGGTGAGCCAAAAGCCGTCCACGATCGGACTGAGGACCAAGGCGGCTGGTGCCCGGACAATCCTGAATTTTGGTTCGTCACCGGCGTTAGAAGTTATGGCCGTGTCGTTCCAAGGGTTTATTGCTGCGATTTGGCAGACTTCGGCGAGGTCGCGGAGTGCCCTTTTGTGCTTATTGCTTGAAGCGAATGTCTCGAAGACCGTCAATACTCCGAGGTCGTCATCTTCTGGGGGATGTTGCTCTGGTGTGTTTTTGGTGAGGATATCCTCGCCGCTCTTGGCCACCTGCGGGAGTATCCAACATGCTCTAAGGCTGTGGGTTGATATGGTATCCGGTGTTGTGTGTATTTTGCATGGCCCATTGAGCCATCCCTCCAGAACGGTTCCGTGCCCCGTAATGTGCTTATATTTTTTTACTATTGTGTCGGGCGTGCCACGGGGGTGCGTCCTTTCCGCCTGAACGAGGGGTTGGGTGGAAACTGGTGGTTCCCAGTGGGCTGCCTGAGTTTTCCAGGCGCTTTCCATTGCGCAGTACTTGTGTACTATGGTTGCCAAGTCTGCGAAGTGTGATACGCGACGGCGGTTGATGGCGTTTTGGATTCCTTCATCCGTGCAATTGTTGCAGAATGCTGAGATCGTGTCTCCATCGCGGCAATCTTTAATCTTGTCTTTGACAAGGAGGAATCTGGCCCAGAAGTGATGGACCGTTTCCTGAGACTGTTGTTGCATGCCCATGAGAGTGCTAATATCTGGGTGGGTGGGCGGATTTAAATTCGAATCCTGACCCAATTTGGGATCCGGAGTCTGAAGGACTTTCGAACTTAATAGTTCAGGCTCCGGGGTATCAACTGATTTTTTAGGCTTGTCATCCGATTCTGAGTTCGGAGGACAAGGCGTGTCTTTCTATAGGCAGGTGTCCGGCTCTTCAAGCTTGGAGATCCGAACATAGTTCGTCCTCAGTATAGAGGAAGAGTTGTCGTCCTGCTCCTCTACTACCGTTATCTGATGGGTGATCGGTGGAGTTTTAATTTCTCTCTGGTCGGGTTTAAGCCCAATCCGATCGTAGTCTGTGGCGACCCCCAGGGCGGCGATGCGATCTAGGAGCTCATTTAAAGACGACAACTCCGCCGGATCCATCTGCTTGGAGTATTTGGAGTCAACATGGAGGGGATTTTCGATGACCCGAGAAGTCATCGTCGGCTTAACGGCCGAACGGGCGGTCATGGTAAAGCCGCCGAGCCGGAGGGTTCGGCCTGGGGCCAGTGCTCCTCCGGAGGTGAGATTGTCCTTGAGAACAAGGCGAGCCATCGACCCTATCTTTCGACATCACAGCGGAACTCTCAATGAAAGCACCAATGTCGGTGTCAAAACCGGTGGATCTCGGGTAGGGGGTCCCGAACTGTGCGTCTAAGGTCAATGGTAACAGGAGACGGGGGACACAATGTTTACCCAGGTTTGGGCCCTCTCTATGGAGGTAATACCCTACTTTCTGCTTGATTGATCTTGATGAATATGAGTATTACAAGAGTTGATCTACCACGAGATCGTAATGGCTAAAACCCTGGAAGTCTAGCCTGTATGACTATGATTATGATTGTTCACCTCTACAGACCTAACCCTCCGGTTTATATAGACAAAGAGGGAACTAGGGTTACATAAAGTCGGTTACAGAGAAAGGAATCTTCATTTTGGTCGCCAAGCTTGCCTTCCACGCCAAGGAGAGTCCCATCCGGACACGGGTAGAGTCTTCAGTCTTTGTATCACAACCCATTAGTCTGGCCCATGGCTAACAGGCCGGACGCCCGAGGACCCCTTAGTCCAGGACTCCCTCACTGATCCCTTCTACTTGGTCTGGTCTTGGATGTAGCAACCTTGCTCTTAAGCCTGTGTACAGTCTGGGCAACACACCTGTGGTTCGTTGCATCGATAGGAGTGCCCTGGACGCCATCTACAGACACCTCAGATCTTCCTCCACACCTCCCATAGCCACCTCTGCCACAACTTGTAAAACGACCAACCCAATGATGCTGAGGTCGACACGGCTATGGCAAAGAGGTTGTACACTTGCTGCATCACTTATTACTCTACATTCATGTCGATCCATTAGGGCTATTTTGGTTCAAAGAAAAAACTGAAGGAAAAACATAGCAAGAGAAAATTTTCCTATGGCACTCTACTATTCAATTATTCATGCATTTCGTTGAAATGAATGGAGCAAAACATCCACCTGGACCTACTTTTCAAAATCCTATGCATGAAAACAAGACTAAGTGCATTAATGGTAGAATAACATTCTAACTGTACACACTTTCAGATGGTTTCACTTTAATTTGGCCATGTTTCTTTGCATTCCTCTGCTCTTCCAATTCCTGTGAACCAAACACCAGGGTTGACAGAATCCTGTGTTTACAAATGCTCTATTTCTGACGTGCATTCCTATCCTTTTCTGGTGTTTTTCCTATCCCTGCGTTTTTAGAATCCTGCAAGCCAAAGGAGCCCTTACAGAATTACTTCAATTACAGATAGGTGTCGAAGAAAACTTTGTGTGGTTTGCCCTGCTCCTGCCGCGACGTTGTCCACCTCACCTGAGCTGATCCATCGATAGAAGCATCCACCAAACTAGACATCACGACTCCTGATCATCTTTCGCCGCCTCAGATCTCCTTCCCTGCTGCCGGCACCCACCGCAACTGTATCACCATCATTGACTCAGCAGATGAACCTGAGGAGTACACGGGTCCACAAGAGAGGTCACACTCTTTTGTTTCTTCCTATGTTATGCATTTCTTAATATTACCTGCTACTTTATCGTCCTGTTCACCTCTTAGACTCCAAGTCAGGTCCAAATTAATGTTCAAACTTGAGTTTTAAAATTACTTGTAGGGCACATATCAAGGCAACAATGAATAGTATCTATGTTTATTATCTAGTTCACCTAGGCTATGCCTATGTTGTTCATCTTGGGTGGGAAACAAATAGTAAAGCAATCATCATCTGTCTTTTTATTAAATTAAAGCTATCATTATTTTTGGATCCATCCACTGGTTGTTACCAGCACTCTAGATTTCTGCATGCTCTCCTTACATAATCTCAATATTTTTTCGTATGCATGTCAGATATTGTACACAGTCATGTTGAACATGTAGAGAAAAAGAGTAGAGTTTTGTGTGGCAATACAATGTCATGTAGACATCGCTCCATGGTGGGTTCAATTGCACCCCCCTCTCTAGATTGTAATCCAGAGGAGGATATCTGTTCTGAGGCGGATTCAGACGCAGCTGACCACTCCTCTTTACCCCCCAAGGTGTTCGTTCTAACTTGGCATGATGATGTTGGTCATATCATGCATATGTTGCCATGCAGTGCCTACTTTCGATATCATATATGTGATCTGCTTAGTTTAGACATGTTCTGTAATGCCACCTGTTTAGTTTCTATATCATATGTGAGAATTATGCAGTCTCATCTCTTTTAGCCAGCCATAATATATGTGAAATATGCAATGCCATCCTATTTAACTAGGCATCATGTATTTGAATGATATCTTGCCAATCCTTTTCTTCATTACATTTCCATTTGTGACAATGTTTGTACATTAAACCACTCTTCCTGTGAATCAGCCATTTGAATGGGTGATGGAAAAATCTGGGGTGAAAACAAGGTCTTCAGAGCAAACAGTGCTACTTGTCGAAGCAGATCTCTTGCTGGGTCCCAATAGATCGTCAGAGATGGATTCAGAGACATATGACCAATCCTATTCCCTCACCAAGGTGTATGCTCTAAGTTGGCACGGTTATACTGCTCATATCATGCATATGGTGTCTTGCATTGCATAGTTTAGACATCATGTACAAAATATTCAACACCATGTTCTTAGTTCAGACATCATATATGTGAATGCCCTCTGCTTAGTATATAAATCACATATGTGAATTAAATCATGCTATCCAGATTACTTAGATAACATGTATGTGAATTATGTCATGCGAACCTATTTACTAAAGACATCATATAATTATCTCATGCCATCCTGTTTAGTTAGTCATCATATCTTTGAATTATGTCATGCTATGCTATCCAGTTTAGATAGACATCATATATGTGAAATTATGTCATGCTATCCTTTTTAGTTAAACAATATACATGTCAACTATTTCATGCCCTATTTTTTCCACACTATCTATTGCATATGTCTCTCATACAAGGTCTGTACATTCAATTATATTTTCTATTTATCAACAATTTGAATTGGAGCGGGTGATGGCAGTATCTAGTGGAGTAAAAACACGGTCTTCAAATAAAACAGTGTTACCTCTTGGTGGAGATAGCACCCCGGTTGTACATGCACGAGAACCAGCCCTACCACACATAACCCAGACTCTCGCAGATTGTACCCCTACTGCGATGGACAGAGAACCAGCTTCACCCAATATAACCCCAACCCCAGCAGATAGTAACCCAGTTCCTGTTAACACATCACCATCTCCACCACAGAGCTCCCAAAAAGAGCAGTTAGTAAGGCAGCTCCAGTGCCCAAAGCACCACTACAACCATGGCGAACCCCGACTCCACCAGTTAGTACACCTATTCTTGTGGAGGAAGCACAACCAGCCATTCGTAGTTTAGCATCTATCGCATTTGATGTTTTTAAATCCTATGTGTGTATCTTCCCATCATGGAAATATTATACTGAAGATGAAGGAAAATGCTAGTTGCATGTGTTCGTCCAGGAGTTATGTGTAGGTAATGTTATTCATGGCAATTACTTCGCTTTGTCACATACATTCTACCTCCATGATGGTTATAATACAACAAATTTTCCCATTTTTCTCTATAGAGAAGGACCAATTTGGAAACTCAGGATGAGGTAACCTGTGCTAATCTCTCTGCTATCTTCAAGAATGCTTGGTGATAGTATCGGAATTACCTGAATAAAACATACTTCACTGGCAAAGAAACTCATCAAATTCCCTTACGTTCTCCTGACACACATTTACAAGACTATGACTGGGAACGCTTTGTTCTGTACTGGTTCCGAACCAAGAATGTGATAAGGTCTATGAGCTCATTTTTTATTTTTAAATACTATATGCCCGCGTCTTACTGTACTCTGTTCGTGTAGAACAAGTGCTTAAACCTGAAGAACAACTGTTGTCATTTAAGATTCCATTACTACATGCATACAGCTTTGCTCTTGTATCACTGTATTTACTCATACAAAATTATTTTAAAATTGAAGGATCCAATTGAAACTCCGATGGCACAACAGGTATGTTTAAGCATGTTTCTTTAGTAGGTTTGCTCTTATAAATAGCTCTTTTGATTTCAATTTCAATTGTGTATATAGTTGACTTCTCATATCATGCACATTACTAGCATCACACCAGAGCCAATAGTGTTGTTGTACATGTAGACCCATGGTACTCATCTGAAATCTTGTTGTGCCGTGTAGTTTCCCACGCTTCGTATTCTTTCAATGCTGCTTTGTCTTGAACTGATATGATTTGAACCGTGTCTCTATTTCGATTTGGCAAGACAATGTAGTGACCATAGGACATAGGTATATGTTTGTTTGATGCTTTCATTATGTACTACTTGGCAATAGAAGACTTGGTAGTTTAATCCTGTCCACCTTACTAATGAACTGGTTTACCGAAATGAGTTTCATATACTACATCCTAAACCTGTTATGTGTCTGCTTGTTTCTTCTTTTAGATTGCTGACGGAATATTGGGGAAGAGTGCCTTATTAAGCAACAGTAAAGGAAGTAATGAGGATAAGGTTCAAGATAGCGAGACATCCTTGTTGGTCTCGAACAAAGCTGATAAAACAGCTAAGGAAAACTATCTTGAAGACAGTGAGACAACCCCAAAGTCCTGCCTTGTTGGTCGTCCTTCACGCTCGCCGTCTCCGTCGCTGCGGCGGAGATGAGCGATAGAGTTTGGAAAGGACGTGGCTAGGGAGCAACATTGATCCTTTTCTTCGAAGCCATGGACGAAGATGGTGACGATGAAGATCGACACACTGTTCACTACTTCGGGTTCGCGCAAGCGATACGCACCCCTACCTGGCGCGCCAAAGATGTCGTGGATGGACACGATCACCTATGGGGCCATGGGCCCCTTGTGGTTCGGCAAGGGGGAGATCACATTGCACAAGGAGCGGAAGCCATGAGGCAGCATGACGATGGGGCTTTGGTAGTTTTTTACCCAGGTTCGGGCCGCTTGACAGCTTAAAACCCTACTCCTGCTTTTGTGGATTGGATGGAAGAAACACAACAACACGCAGCGCTCAAGCCCGGCAAGGTGGCCTCGGGGAGAGCTGCTATGCACGTACAAGTGTGAGGTAGTCCGAATCCCCCTCTAGGTTTCCTTGGGCCTCCTATTATAGCTTATGGGGTAACCAAAGTGGCAAAAAAATCATTATCTTGTGATTAGATAGCTAATAGTGCTATCATACCTAACTCTGTCACTTAGGACAAAATGCCATAAATCCTACCTTAGGTGGCGTGCGGGGGTGCATCCCCGGCAAGCGCTTATATCACCGCTTAGCTAGCTTTTCTTATCATCTTGACACGCCCTTAGATGGGTGTCTGTAGCGACCAGACCTCAAACAGTCTAGTCTCTGTGCGTCAGTGTCATCCCTGGATCGGTAATGTTGACACGCACAGTACTTGAAGGATTTATAACAGAGTAGCAATCACACACTTATTACATTGAATAGTCTCAAGAGAGAACTTATTACAATAAATATGGCTTAAGGCCATCTAAATACGATAACAGCGGAAGGCTTGGAAGATAAAGTGAGTCCATCAACTCCAACGACATCACTGAGTATAAGACCACGACCTAAGGCTCCTTACTCGTCGTCTGAAAATCTGCAACATGATACGTTGCAGCCCGAAAACGGGTCAGCACATGGAATATGCTGGCAATGTAACACATAGAGAGTAATGAACAGAATAATGCTATCACTACATGCATATTTGGCTGGTGGACAACTCTATGGTTACAGTTTTGCCAATTTTCCCTACTGCAAAGGAATATATATTTATTTAACTACAAAGTTGGTTGAAAAATATTGAGAAGGTAAACCACCTCTCAATCCCAATTAAAAGTACTCATTAACAACCCAACAAAATTAGTTAAGGATAAGATGATGAGATTCACATGATAATCCAAGAACTAGATACTCAAGATGTCCATAACCGGGGACACGGCTAACCATGATTAGATTGTACACTCTGCAGAGGTTTGTGCACTTTTCCCCACAAGACTCGATCTCCTCTGTTGGATTTCTCGCACTACATGGTGTTTGAGAAACGGATGACCGAGACACAGTCTTTCAGAAGCGTCAGCACCTTACGATGGGTAGACAGTTACACCTACTTTCCCCTACATCTGCTAGTCTACCACTGTAAGAGTTCACACGACTTAATCAACTATGCTAGAGCCCATAATAGCATGTGGATGCACACAGAAGTTTCTAGCATGAATAATCTCATGATCCCTTTGAGCCTGGGTGGCGGTCCATAAAAAAACAGGCAATCACTGGAATACCCAGGTGCCTCAATCCACCCACATGTGTGTTTAAGTTGCCACCTTAAGTAAACCATTAATTAAAAATCTCACATCTATCATGGATACACTCACCCAATCCACGTCTACTTGCATAGCATAGCAATAAGCAAACGTAGAAGTAACTCCCAAAGGTTGATAATAAAACAGGTAATAGGTACTACCTCATCTACTTCCCGATACCCACAATTTAATTAGATCCTAATCATGCAATTGTTTGAGGATTGATCTAATGCAATAAAACTGGGTATGAAAAGAGGTATGATCAAAGTGTTACTTGCCTTGCTGATGATCCGTGAAACCTAAAGATTCGAAGTAGCACGCTGCGCACTCCGGGTACTCTATCGCAAACAAACAAGCATACAATAAGCACTCATCTAATGCATAGGTAAAACTCAAATAAAAGATCTAACCAGAAAGTTCAACTTCAGAACTCCGGTTTGCAAAAAAAATCAAATCAAACGAAGCAACGAAAGTCAAACGGCGAAAAAAACAATCTTCGTTTACTAATCTGGACCTAAGTCAAATTTTACAGTAGCAAAAACTTGTTTGAGTTTGTTAAACGGAAAGAGGGTTTCGAGACAAAAGTCTAGGCGCTTGAATCGCCTGATTCCGATAAACGAGCGAAAATTTATACTAGAACGAAAAACAGATCGGAAATCGCGATCAGAAATAATCGCGGAAAATCCGAGAAAAAGAAAACGGACGAACAGGCTAACGAACGAACATTCGCTGTCTGCGGAAAAAAAAGAAAACCGTTCGTTAAAACGAACGAATGAACGAGTGTTCGCTAAATAAACTAAACCAAAAAATAGATCTAGGTTTTTTTAAAAACCGAACAAAAACCGGACGGAAAACTGAACGGTTTTCTCGAGGAAAACCGCCGGCGACGGGGCGGTGGTCAACCTCGGCGGGGCGGCGGGGTCGGCGGCGAGACGACGGGCGGCGGCGGTGGCGGCACGCGACGGCGGCGGCGGCGGATCGGGCTAGGGTTAGGGTTTTCGGTGGCGGGGGCGACTTGGGCTGACGGGGCCTGGGGGCCTGCCTTATAAAGGCCTGTCCGGGCGGAGTCCTGGCCGAATACGGCCGAAGGTCGGTTCGCGTTTTTTTAAAATAATTTCATGCAGAAAAACAAATAAAAGAAATACAAAACAGACTCCAAAAATCCCGAAATAAATTTTGCCGGACTTCTAAAATCAAGCCGGACAGGATGAACATTTATTTGGGGCCTAAATGCAATTTTGAAAAATGCATATTTTTCTTAATTCAAATAAAATCAAATAAAATCAAATATTTGTTTTTAATATTTTTCCTCCAATATTTCATTATTTGTGGAGAAGTCATTTTATCCCCTCTCATATATCTTGATATGAAATATTTTCGGAGAGAAAAATAATTAAAACAAATGATCCTATTTTCAAAATTTGAGAAAACCCAAAATATGAAAATAACGAAATCCCCAACTCTCTCTGTGGGTCCTCAAGTTGCGTAGAATTTCTAGGATCACAAAACAAAATGCAATAAAATATGTTATGCATGATGATCTAATGTATAACATTCCAAATTGAAAATTTGGGATGTTACAAACCTACCCCCCTTAAGATGAATCTCGCCCTCGAGATTCGGGTTGGCTAGAAAATAGGTGAGAGTGGTCCTTCCGTAGATCTTCCTCTTGCTCCCAGGTGGCTTCATCCTCGGTATGGTGACTCCACAGAACTTTGCAAAACTTGATAACCTTGCTGCGGGTGACTCGGCTGGCATATTCGAGAATCTTAACTGGTTTCTCCTCGTAGGTCAAATTACTATCCAACTGAATCGCTTCCAGGGGCACTGTATCTTTCAGTGGTATCTTAGCCATCTCCGCGTGGCACTTCTTCAACTGGGATACGTGGAACACATCGTGAACTCCCGACAATCCTTTGGGCAATTCCAACTTGTAAGCAACTTCTCCCATACGCTCCAAAACTTTGTATGGTCCTACAAAACGTGGCGATAACTTTCCCTTAACTCCAAAGCGCTTCACTCCTCGAAGTGGTGATACTCAAAGATAACTCTGTCTCCAACTTCGTAAACTGTCTCCTTGTGTTTAGAATCCGCATAACTCTTCTACCTGGACTGGGCTACCTTGAGCCTATCGCGAATCAACTTCACCTTCTGTTCAGACTCTTTAATCAAATCTGGTCCAAACAACTGACGGTCTCCAACTTCGTCCCACAACAACGGTGTCCTGCAGCTCCTTCAGTACAGAGCTTCGAAAGGGGCCATCTTCAAACTGGATTGGTAGCTATTGTTGTAAGAAAAGTCTGCATATGGGAAATTGTCGTCCCAACTGGATCCATAATCTAGCGCACAAGCTCTCAGCATGTCCTCCAAAATCTGATTGACTCTCTCGGTCTGTCCGTCTGTCTGTGGATGAAAAGCGGTACTCAACTCTAGCCTGGTACCCAAAGTTTCGTGCAACTGATTCCAAAACTTTGAAGTAAACTGGGTTCCTCTGTCTGATACAATGGTCCTCGGAACTCCATGCAGACATACGATCCTGGTCATGTATATCTTTGCCAACTTAGCACTGGTATAAGTGGTCTTTACTGGGATGAAATGAGCTACCTTCGTCAAACGATCAACTACAACCCATATCGAGTCATAGCCTGAACGAGTCCTGGGCAATCCCGTGATAAAATCCATGCCTAGCTTATCCCACTTCCATTCGGGTATCGGCAATGGTTGTAGCAATCCTACTGGCTTCTGATGCTCTGCCTTCACTCTCTGACATACATCACAAACTGCTACATACTCTGCAATATCCTTCTTCATTCCGGTCCACTAGAAACTGTCCTTCAAATCCAGATACATCTTGGTATTTCCTGGGTGAATCGAATATGGTGAATCATGGGCATCTTGCAAAATCAACTTCCTAATCTCCGGATCATTGGGCACATAAACGCGGTCCTCAAACCATAAGGTATCGTGCTCATCCTCACGAAATCCCTTGGCTTTTCCTTTACTCAACCTTTCCTTTATCTCAGCAATTTCCTTGTCTGTCTTCTGAGCTTCTCTGATCTTATCCATCAAAGTAGACTGAATCTCCAATGCTGCTACATAGCCTCTCGGAACTATTTCCAAACATAGTTCACGAAGATCCTCTGCTAACTCCTTGGGTAACTCTCCAGTCATGAGTGTGTTGACATGGCTCTTGCGGCTCAACGCATCAGCTACTACGTTAGCCTTCCCTGGGTGATAATGCAATCTCATATCATAATCCTTAATGAGCTCCAACCATCTCCTTTGCCTGAGATTCAACTCCTTCTGCGTGAAAATGTACTTCAAACTCTTGTGATCCGTGTACACCTCACAATGGTTTCCGATGAGAAAATGTCTCCATGTCTTCAACGCATGCATTATGGCTGCTAGCTCCAAATCATGTGTAGCATAATTCAACTCATGGAGTTTAGGTTGTCGTGAGGCATATGAAACAACTCTTCTTCCTGCATTAGCACTGCTCCAAGTCCTCGATGAGAAGCGTCGCAATATACTTCATAATCCTTGCGTTGATCTGGCAGAATCAATACTGGCGATGTAACCAAACGTTTCTTCAACTCCTGGAAACTAGCCTCACATTCCTCAGTCCAATTGAATGTGGTGTCTTTCTTCAACAACTCCGTCATAGGCTTTGCAATCTTCGAGAAATTCTCAATGAATCTCCGGTAGTATCCTGCGAGTCCAAGAAAACTCTGGATTTCTCCAACTGTCGTGGGTGTTTCCCAATTTGTCACAGCGTTAACCTTGGTGGGATCAACTGCTATTCCTTCTCCGGAAATAACATGTCCAAGGAATCCAACTTCCTTTAACCAAAACTCGCACTTGCTGAACTTGGCATATAACTGATGTTCTCTGAGCTTTCCAAGTACCAAACGCAAATGCTCCTTATGCTCTTCTTCATTCTTCGAATAGACCAGAATATCATCAATGAACACTACGACGAACTTATCCAAAAAATCCATAAACACTTTGTTCATCATGTTCATAAAATAGGCAGGTGCGTTAGTCAGACCGAATGGCATAACGGTGTACTCATATAGCCCATACCTTGTAGTAAAAGCTGTCTTGGGTATATCCTGCTCTCGAATCTTCAACTGGGGGTATCCTGATCGCAAATCAATCTTGGAAAATACTTTAGCTCCTTGTAGTCGGTCAAACAAATCATTGATCATCGGCAGTGGGTACTTGTTCTTGATGGTTACTTCATTCAAACCACGATAATCAACAACCATCCTTAACGATCCATCTTTCTTCTCCACTAGAAGTACTGGTGATCCCCAAGGTGACGAACTTGGGCGAATATATCCTTTATCTAGTAACTCCTTAATCTGCTTCTTAATTTCCTCCAAATCCTTAGCGGGCATCCTGTACGGTCTCTAAGATATTGGCCCTGTGCCAGGCAAAAGCTCAATCAAAAACTCAATGTCTCTATCCGGTGGCATGCCTGGCAACTCCTCTGGTAATACGTCAGGGAAATCCTTCACCACTGGCACTTCCTCCTGTACAACTCCTGATAAGGAATTCACTTGAGTCCTCTTCGGCACATGCCGGGATACATACTTAATCCTTCTTCCTTCTGGGGTAGTAAGCAGGATCGTCTTACTGGCGCAATCGATGTTTCCTCCATACATCGATAGCCAATCCATTCCCAAAATCACATCCAAACCTTGCGACTCCAAAACTATTAGGTCTGAGGGGAAAACATGCCTACCTATGGCCAATGGCATCTGAAAACATCCTTGGCTTGCCATATACTCTGCTCCTGGCGAGGTAACTAACATAGGTGTTCTAAGAACTTTGGTGGGCAGTTCATACTTATCCACAAATCCCCTTGATATGTATGAATGCGATGCACCAGTATCAAAAAGAACGATTGCAGTAAATGACTTCACCAAAAACTTACCTATTACTGCATCGGGCTGTGCTTCAACCTCCTCCACATTCACGTGGTTCACATGTCCTTTGTTGAAAGGGTTGGGCTTCTTCCCAGAGCTTCCATTGCCATTTCCATTCTTAGCTTCGGGACATTCATTTGCATAATGTCCAGTCTTCTCGCATTTGTAGCAAGTGACTTGGCTTAGATCGCTCTTGGCTGGGGTCGATGGGTTGGTACGGTTCTGTTCGTTGCTTCCTCCATCCCATTACCATTCTTGGGTCCACTATGGTTGTGCGAACCTCCTCCTCCATGGGTATGCTGAAAACGTCCTCCCGAATTTGGGGTAAAACGTGGCTTCTGATGAGCTCCAGAATTGTACTTCCCTTGTCCATACTTCCTCTTGCGGCTTTCAATCTGCTACTACTTCCCTTCAATCATGAGAGCTCTATCTACCAACTCCTGGTAGTTGTTGAAGGTTGCTACCATCAACTGCATGCTCAGCTCATCATTCAATCCTTCCAGAAACTTCTCCTGCTTGGCTGCATCTGTAGCAACGTCATCTGGGGCATAACGTGCTAGTTTACTAAAGTCCTCCACATACTGGCCTACGGTGCGTCCTCCTTGGCGTAAGTTGCCAAAATCACGCTTCTTCATGGCCATAGCTCCTGCTGAAACATGGGCAGTACGAAAAGCTTGCTGAAACTGGTCCCATGTGACAGTGTCAATAGGGTGTGTGGCTGTGTAATTCTCCCACCATGATGCTGCGGGTCCATCAAGCTGATGTGTGGCAAAACGCACTCTCTCCGCATTTGTGCATCCTGCAGTGGTCAGCTCCCTTCCAACCTTGTGGAGCCAATCATCTGCCACAATCGGCTCAGTGCTGTTGGAGAACACCGGCGAATTCAGCCTAAGAAAACGGGCTAAGTGGTCCACAGGTGGTGGTGGTGGGTTGTTGTTGTTGTTGTTGTTGTTGTTGTTCCCCTGGTTCTGAACTAGCACTTGCATCAGGGCATTCAGCTGCTGAATCAACTGAGTGATCTCCGGTGGGAAAACAAATCTGGTGTCGCGTCTCGGAGGCATCTGATGTTTTTTTAGAAAAGATGAGAAAATAGAATAGAATGAGGTCTAGAGGGAAAACACTACCCATATGCACATGAGACAAACACAATCATATCACTCCAATCAATTCAAACAAGGCATAAAATCGATCTAACTATCGTTACAAAGTGCTTGGACTATACTATATACATGGTGGAATACTACTACTAATTTGGTGGTCTACTAGAAAAATTGCTCAGTCGAAGACTCCATGATATCTGCTCCGGCTTCATCCTCACAATCATCCTCAGTGGGGTCTGAGTCGGTGTCGTCGATGATGATGTAGTTCTTCCGTCAAGTAGAATCGTCATCTTCTCCTCCTGGGGCTGGGTCTCCCATGAATACTCCTTGCTTTTGTGTCAGGTCGCCATTCTTCTCCAACAATGTTGCGATTTCCTCCTCATATCCATCACGTGTAGACTTGAGTTCTTCCTCTAGCTCCGTGATCCTAGTCTTTGCCTTCTTCAGATCTATCATGTCTGCGCACATCTGGTTTTCCTGGCGACGAATGTGCTGGTTTAACTCCTGAATGAAAGCTGCAATAGATCTATCCTTCCTGGTGTTGATCATCTCCCATTGCTCGTCTCGGCGCCCACAAATCTGGTAGATAGTATCCTTGAGATCATTGTGGTACACTTCTCCAATGCGTCCCCTGGTAATGTGAGCTGCCATACTCTTTCCTAGACTCCAGGTTGGTGCATCAAAGGAAAACTCTATGGGTTCAGTGACTGGCGTGAACGTCCTTCCTGGAACTTGAACTTGAATCATCCAGCGCTCCTCTTCTGGTAGTGTGGCGTTGTAGGTCCCGGTGAAGCTTGGTATTCCGATGTTCAGGTACCTAGTAACTTCAAGTGCCGTCCAAAAGGTGTATCCTCATCCGGTTGCGCGAACTTGTTCCTTGCATCCGCCATCCTAAAAGAGTGGAAGAAAGGAGAGGAGTCAGAAATGAGAAGAGAGTAGTGATCTAGGGCTTTAGAGTAGTGGTCGTGTCCTACAGTCAGCGTGTGCTCTGATACCATCTTTGTAGCGACCAGACCTCAAACAGTCTAGTCTCTGTGCATCAGTATCATCCCTGGATCGATAATGCTGACACACACAGTACTTGAAGGATTTATAACAGAGTAGCAATCACACACTTATTACATCGAATAGTCTCAAGAGAGAACTTATTACAATAAATATGGCTTAAGGCCATCTAAATATGATAACAGCGGAAGGCTTGGAAGATAAAGTGAGTCCATCAACTCCAACGGCATCACTGAGTATAAGACCATGACCTAAGGCTCCTTACTCGTCGTCTGAAAAGACTACAACGTGATACGTTGCAGCCTGAAAATGGGTCAGCACATGGAATATGCTGGCAATGTAACACATAGAGAGTAATGAATAGAATAATGCTAGCACTACATGCATATTTGGCTGGTGGAAAGCTCTATGGTTACAGTTTTGCGAAAAGCTAATTTTTCCCTACTGCAAAGGAATATATTTTTATTTAACTACAAAGTTGGTTGAAAAATATTGAGAAGGTAAACCCCCTCTCAATCCCAATTAGAAGTAATCATTAACAACCCAACAAAATTAGTTAAGTATAACATGATGTGATTCACATGATAATCCAAGAACTAGATACTCAAGATGTCCATAACCGGGGACACGGCTAACCATGATTAGATTGTACACTCTGCAGAGGTTTGTGCACTTTTTCCCCACAAGACTCGATCTCCTCCGTTGGATTTCTCGCACTACATGGTGTTTGAGAAACGGA
The DNA here is from genome assembly GCF_018294505.1 of Triticum aestivum. Lineage (NCBI taxonomy): Eukaryota > Viridiplantae > Streptophyta > Magnoliopsida > Poales > Poaceae > Triticum > Triticum aestivum. Next base: position 192,963,305 of record NC_057811.1, on the reverse strand, counting down.
TGACCGAGACACAGTCTTTCAGAAGCGTTAGCACCTTACGATGGGTAGATAGTTACACCTACTTTCCCCTACATCTGCTAGTCTACCACTGTAAGAGTTCACATGACTTAATCAGCTATGCTAGAGCCCATAATAGCATGTGGCTGCACACAGATGTTTCTAGCATGAATAATCTCATGATCCCTTTGAGCCTAGGTGGCGGTCCATAAAAAAAACAGGCAATCACTGGAATACCCAGATGCCTCAATCCACCCACATGTGTGTTTAAGTTGCCACCTTAAGTAAACCATCAATTAACAATCTCACATCTGTCATGGATACACTCACCCAATCCACGTCTACTAGCATAGTATAGCAATAAGCAAACGTAGAAGTAACTCCGAAAGGTTGATAATAAAACAGGTAATAGGTACTACCTCATCTACTTCCCGATACCCACAATTTAATTAGATACTAATCATGCAATTGTTTGAGAATTGATCTAATGCAATAAAACTGGGTATGAAAAGAGGTATGATCAAAGTGTTACTTGCCTTGCTGATGATCCGTGAAACCTAGAGATTCGAAGTAGCACGCTGCGCACTCCGGGTACTCTGTCGCAAACAAACAAGCATACAATAAGCACTCATCTAATGCATAGGTAAAACTCAAATAAAAGATCTAACCAGAAAGTTCAACTTAAGAACTCCGGTTTGCAAAAAGAATCAAATCAAACGAAGCAACGAAAGTCAAACGGCGAAAGAAACAATCTTCGTTTACTAATCTGGACCTAAGTCAAATTTTACAGTAGCAAAAACTTGTTTGAGTTGGTTAAACGGAAAGAGGGTTTCGAGATGAAACTCTAGGCGCTTGAATCACTTGATTCCGATAAACGAGCGAAAAGTTATACTAGAACGAAAAACAGATCGGAAATCGTGATCAGAAATAATCGCAGAAAATCCGAGAAAAAGAAAACGGACGAACAGGCTAACGAATGAAAAAAATGAAAACCGTTCGTTAAAACGAACGAACGAACGAGTGTTCGCTAAATAAACTAAACGAAAAAAACAGATCTAGGGTTTTTTTTAAACCGAACGAAAAACCGGACGGAAAACCGAACGGTTTTCTCAAGGAAAACCGCTGCCGGCTGGGCGGTGTCAACCCTGGCGGGGCGAAGGGCGGCTCCGGCGGGGTGGCGGGACAGCTGCGGGGCTCCGGCGTCGGGCGGCAGCGGCTCGGCTCCGGCGTCGGGCGGCGGCGGCACGCGACGGCGGCGGATCAGGCTAGGGTTAGGGTTTTCGGTGGCGGGGCGACTTGGGCTGACGGGGCCTCGGGGGCGCGCCTTATAAAGGCCTGGCCGGGCGGAGTCCTGGCCAAATATGGCCCAAGGTCGGTTCACGTTTTTTTTAAATAATTACGCGCAGGAAAACAAATAAAAGAAATACAAAACGGACTCCAAAAATCTTGAAATAAATTTTCCTCGACTTCAAAAATCAAGCCGGACAAGATGAACATTTATTTGGGGCCTAAATGCAATTTTGAAAAACGCATATTTTTCCTAATTCAAATAAAATCAAATAAAATCCAAATAAAATCAAATATTTTTTTAATATTTTTCCTCCAATATTTCATTATTTGTGGAGAAGTCATTTTATCCCCTCTCATATATCTTGATATGAAATATTTTCGGAGAGAAATATAATTAAAACAAATGATCCTATTTTCAAAATTTGAGAAAACCCAAAATATGAAAATAACGAAATCCCCAACTCTCTCCGTGGGTCCTCGAGTTGCGTAGAATTTCTAGGATCGCAAAACAAAATGCAATAAAATATGTTATGCATGATGATCTAATGTATAACATTCCAAATTGAAAATTTGGGATGTTACAGTGTCAAATGGGCATGATCTGTCTTCCAGTAAAATGCCACATGCTTAGTGAGAGCCACTTAGCTGCTTGGGAGCTTGACACCGCATTGATAAATGACCAGCACCGTGATGAGGTAGAGCGATGGCAATCTGGCATGTGCCTGCCGGGGAGAGGGCTTGTCGGGCCTTCCTGGAGGGGTGCGCGCCTGGTCTCCGGTCACCTCGGAGGCATTGCCGGTGTGGTTTGGATTTTCTCCTGCATGTTGTATCGACCTTGCTGACCTCGCCTGGCCGGCTAGGGACAATCCTCTTGGAACCTTGACTTGTATGTTGGCTTGGTCTTCTTGATATGCTCCTTGATCTCACGAAGAGCGGCTCCTCTGACTTAGCTTTGTGTTAGCTCTGAATGTGCTTGACGGGCTCGACTGCATTGAGGGAACTATTCCCCCGGCAGGCCCAGGGCATCAGGGCGGAAGCTTTCAGTCTGTGCACAAGTCAGGGGAAATAAACACCCTTGTTTGTGTATCCCGACACATATATAGGTACAATGGGTGGCTACGTCCTCCACTATACATGGAAGGAGGGGCTTGTTGTACAAGTAATAGACAGTACTACAACGAGTTGTTACACAAACGGGTTTTAACCCCTTTCCACGATGACATTTTGAACCGTCGCGTTGCCTGTGTGTGATAGGGGGGTCCTTCCCACACGACCCAAAAACCGTCGGGGATAGTGAGTAGCAATGCATACCTTCTGCATAACTAAACGTATGCGATGTCGTCATCTATCCTAAACACGAGTCTTCAGACAACTGTTTATGATACCTCGAATATCCCAAACGCTCGATCCTTGCTACTCGTTTGTGCTCGCATTACCATCACAGTCCATATTCTATGGTGCGACGTTTATGATGCGCGACCCATCATAAACAGTTCACGATTATACAACGTGTATGATAAGCATACAATCCCACACATTCACTTCTCCCGAACTGTATGCGGTAAATAATTAAGAAGATTAGCTAATCATCGTGAGTGTTGATAGGATTACGAAATGTCGGACCGTCATAATAGTGTGGTATAGGATAATTATCGCACACGCTATTCTGTGGTGCAACGTTTATCTTACGTACTACGTCAGAAACAGTTCATGATTATAAAGCGTGTATGATAAGGCTACTATCACAACCATTTTGTTTGCTCGCACCGTTTATGATATTGTGTGACATCACACATCCTTTGCAAACGGCAACTGTGTGCATGGCCGCACATGTTTCCTCTTTGTGCACCGTGTCGGATTATGATGTACATCACACACGTTTGTGCTTTACCGACCATGTGCGCCATAACGACTTGTAGAGTGTAATTTCACCCTAATTTAATTGTTGTTGTTTAAAATTGTACCAAATTTGAATTTGAAAGTAGGCTATAGCTTTATTCATATCCATCAGGTACAAATAACTAATGCATTATTCGATTCACAGGTACAAATGTTCAAGAATTACATAAGCACCAAATAAAGAATGATGAACCACAGTTGTATACTTGTACTATTAAAGACGGTAAAGAAACAGGCAAAAGACATTCTGGTTGCTAAACAAGGTGAAGCGGAATGCCCATATTTTGCCCTCCTCAATGCAGAAGGCACACACAACTCTAGTCCAACCCCTTGTGATGGCCAACCGCCCATTCTTCACTGTCTTCCTAAGGACATCTAGATAGTCATTGTGTTCTTGTAGAAATACTTTAACCTTTGCATGCCCACGAATCATGTAGTTTGAGAGGTAATCTAGAGTAAACTACTTTGGGAACCACTACAAAGGAAAAAGATTCAGACATTGTCGTCTAAAACAACTCGTTATGGGCAGTAAAGAGAAGGCTGCATAGTTCTTACTTACCATCATGCAATTCACTGTTCTCTTGGATTAAGTGCAAACAAATTGTTTAATTGCCATATTTTGACCCATTTTACTAACAATCTTTATCAGCTTCCTCACTTGATGTTGGTTTATCAATATCTCATTGCCCCATATGCATAAAGGGTCGAAGCGCGGATCTTTACCAATGACATATGTACCTAGAAGCACCAAGTTAGTATTAGAAGCTAAACAACAATTGCACAATGATGTAGTACAACATTCCCTCTGTCCCATTATATAATATCTTATAACAACCAATATACTCACATATTGGATGAATTAACATCTTATATTATGGGGCGGAGGGAGTTTATTACATTTTTACAAATATCCGCCGATTACCTGCAGTTAATTGCTGCTGCTGTTATGCATGTTGCTATGTAGCCTCAGATATATTAGATATGGCCCTAGTTAACCTACCGATAAATGGTTACAGATATATTCACTAAACACTCAGATTCACCAATTTATCCCTTATCAGTCCCCGGCCTATATGGTACCAGCTACCGATATCCTGAACAGTGAGTATATATAAGTTGTGGGATGACACTAACCTCGATGGAAAACAATAGTCATTCCCAAATTGTCCTGTGTAAGTACATCGAAAGGCATGTTAAGCACAACAGGCTAAACATCAACCAAATATATCCATGGTAGACAACATAATCTACAAACGATAGCTTTAGTGTGCAGGTTTAAGCACGCTAATTAAGCAAAACAAGAAGTGGAAAGGTGTGTTAACTACAATAGACCTAACATTTAACAACAAGCAAATATAGTCATTCAAGTCTAAGTGCACTAGTTATTGTTAAATAAACATGGAAAGGCGTGTTAACTACAACATGCTTAACAACAACCAAATGTAGTCATTCATAGTGGTATTGTTGAAACTGGTATTGATGAAATTGAACTGCACAGTTCATACTTGCACATATAGAACATCACGTTGTGAATAGCTGGAATAAACAAGTCATACTATGAACAACCAAAGATAGCAATTGAGACTGGACATATGCTAACTACAAACAACTTAACAACCAAAAACCATTAAAATGTTGGAGATATGCCCTAGAGGCAATCATGTGATGATGATATTTCCATATGTATTCATGAGTCCTTTGTATTGTCCTTGAACATCATCAATGATATGTATCAATAAGTATGTGACTTGTTTGTGGAACTATGTATTCTATGATGATTGTTCTAATGGTCCCTAGTTAATAAGGTTATGTGGAGACATATCCTTGACTAGTATACGACTTGGTTGATGACCATGTTTCACAAGTCATGTGCATGGAGATGCTAAACCGATAGTATGGACTCGGGGATGGAGATCACCGAGTCGGACAGACCCACTTTGAGACGCAGCGAGATATAGTCATCTGTTAGTCTCAAGTACAATGTCTATGCCATGTCCTAGAACTGAGGTCCTCACATGTTCTCAGGATGAGGATCAAATCACTTAGGGTCTATCAAACGCTGCTTTGTAACTGGGTAGTTATAAAGGTAGCTTTCGGGTGAGTCGTTAGACAGGCCGCGAGACATGGTTGACCAAGATGGGATTTGCCCCTCCTATTTGGAGAGATATTCTCTGGACCCTCTTGAGTGATCAGATTCGGAAAGCATGGCCATGCGACTTGTGTTAAGTGTTAACCCAGTTTGGGAATCTGTATCACGGTTTCGAGAAGAGAGGTCGAGCTATCACAAGGGTGACAAGTACTCGCCTTGAGCTCGACAACAAATATCATGAGGCAAAAGGAATGTTGCATATGACACATTGTCGAGGTTCGTCAAACGACTTTATGCACACATGGGAGTTGGCATGTCCTGCTAGGGGCCGCTACCAACTATCGACTTGGTCATGTCCATGCGTACGTGAACCTATAGGGTCGCACACTTAAGGGACTACAGCCCATTCGAATTGGGTCCGAGTGGAAGATGGACTCCTAGTGGGCTCAAGTGTTGAGCCCACCTCGAAGGTCTATATAAAGGGGAGTGGGTGCACCACTTAGTGTCAATCTCATCTAACCAGGGTTAGCCACCGCCACTCCCCATGCCCATGCCGCGCGATCGGACCTAGCAGTCCGCCGCTCGATGCTGCTCCCCGCACGTGTGGATACCATGGAGGCATCACATCTGTGGTGCTTGGATGAACCGTTCGAGGGAACCGCGAGGTGCCATTCGCGGGAGATTGGCGCTGCGAGGAGGAGACGGCCCGGGAGATCGGCTACACGCATCACCAACTCTACTACCGCTGCGGTGACTGCGCATCTAGTGGTAAACCCGATCACGTAATCTATTTCCAGCAGCATGATCTTGGGTGCGCATTAGAAAATTTTATTTGACGCTAGCGTAGCGTACCGCGTGTTCCAACATAAAAGAGGCATGTGCTCGCTACAACAGGCTTAACAACAACCAGATATAGTCATTCATATTGGTATTGTTGAAACCGGTATTGATGAAATTGAATGGCACACTTCATACTTGCACATATAGAACATCACTTTGTGAATAACTGAAATAAACAAGGCATACTACAAATAACTAAAGATAGGTATTGAAATTGGACATATGCTAACTACAAACAACCGAACATCCTAAAAACGTTAAAAGAGGCATATGCTCGCTACAACCGGCTTAACAGGTACCAAATATAGTCATTCCTATTGGTACTATGAAACTGGTATCGATGAAATTGTACTGCATAGTAAAATAGTTGCACATATAGAACATCACTTTCTGAATAACTGAAATAAACAAGGCATACTACGAACAACCAAAGATAGCAATTGAAACTAGACATATGCTAACTACAAACAACCGAACAACAAAAAACTGTTAAAAGAGGCATATGCTAGCTATAACAGGCTTAAGAACAAGCAAATATATTCATTCCTATTAGTATTGTTGAACTGGTATTGATGAAAATGTACAACATAGTAAATAGTTGCACAAATAGAGCATCACATTGTGAACAACTAAAATAAACAAGGCATACTGCAAACAACCAAATATAGCAATTAAAACTCGACATATTCTCACTAGACTACAAAAGGGACTCGACAAAACAAATCATGGGTCCCCCTGTGAATAGGCATGGAAAAACAAATCATGGGTTTCCCCACTTGTGACAGATGGGCTCGTTCTCACGGGAAGAGCATGGACTCTGGGTATGCTCCATCTTGTCGGAGATGGGCTCCTTCCCCTTGGAAGAGCATGGTTGTAGGGTGCCCTCTCTGATGTCGCAGTTCCCCATGGAAGATCCGGGGAGGGTGCCCTCCTCGTGGCCGCCGTCGATGAGGTCTGACTTGGTAGCTGTGGATCTCAAGCCAGCATCATAGAACGTGTCCTTCAGAAATGACAAAAGGGTTTCAGTGGCGATGTAGGATGGCAAATTCTTTATAGGGAGCCAGAGGAGATCAGCGGCTGGGCAATGGATGAGACCGACGGCGGTTGAACCCGAGGGGTTGGGGGAGGGCCACTTAGCCAATGACATATAGCCAGCATCAGACCGTCGCTATCGGCGAGCTCGATGTCATAGCCGGCGCTTGCGACATACCAACATACTCTATCCCACTGATTGAGAGCCTGTGGCCAGTAATGGTCGTTAGCTTCCTCGGTGGCCACCTCGGCGACGTTAGGCGAAGAGGTCACCATACACCTCTTTTGGGCTAGTCGCTCCTCGAGCTCCACAAGAAGCGTAGCCGGGCTTAGGATGTGACGCTCTGGAGTGGGGGATGGGGATGGGGATCTGTTGGAAAGGGGGAATTTGGTAGGCGTCATCTAAGAAACTCTGGGCGGCTAGGGTATGGAGATCGGTGGGTAAGCTGCACAGACAAACCGACAGATGTTGACAATGGAGGCCTTGCGGCGGCAGCGACCTTGCTAGGGTTTCGAGCGAGGGAGGGGTTGTGGTGGTGTGTATATGTGTATATGTGCGTGCGCGTGCATGTGGTGTTTTGGGGGGGGGTGTGGAGGGGGGGCAAGGTGGGGTGTTTGAGGAAATGACGCGGGTACTGAAATTTTTACTACGCGGGAGTAAAATGCCAGGGCTATTGAAAATTTGGATGATGCATCGCGCACGGTCCTAAAAAACAAATGGCTTATCAAACAGAAAAACCCTCTAGCTGGGTAGATATTTTCGAGGGATGTAGGCGGGAGAGGGAACAACAAACATCACACATGGTCGAAACATAATAAACTTGTGTTATCAAATAGAAAAACCCTCCAAGCGTGTCGTGGTTTTGTCACAGCAGATGTCCTTGCAAAAGATCTTAGGTGTGGAGCCATCGCAACGTAGGTTAGCTTGAAGGTTTTGAACGGTACAAAGGACACCAGGTTTACCCAGGTTCAGCCCCTCACAACAAGGTAAAAGCCTATGTCCTGCTTCTAGTTGTATTGCTTGAATATCGATTACAACGGAGCGGAATCACTTGACCTAGCTATCAATCAGTTGTTTCTTTTTGAGTTAACCCAATGATGTGTACTACACAACCTTCTTCTTGTAGATGTTGTTGGGCCTCCAAGTGCAGAGGTTTGTAGGACAGTAGCAAATTTCCCTCAAGTGGATGACCTAAGGTTTATCAATCCGTGGGAGGCGTTGGATGAAGATGGTCTCTCTCAAGCAACCTTGCAACCAAATAACAAAGAGTCTCTTGTGTCCCCAACATACCCAATACAATGGTAAATTGTATAGGTGCACTTGTTCGGCAAAGAGATGGTGATACAAGTGCAATATGGATGGTAGATATAGGTTTTTGTAATCTGAAAATATAAAAACAGCAAGGTAACTAATGATAAAAGTGAGTGTAAACGGTATTGCAATGCTTCGAAACAAGGCCTAGGGTTCATACTTTCACTAGTGCAAGTTCTCTCAACAATAATAACATAACTGTTGGGGAACGTAGTAATTTCAAAAAATTTCCTACGAACACACAAGATCATGGTGATGCATAGCAACGAGAGGGGAGAGTGTTGTCTACGTACCCTCGTAGACCGATAGCGGAAGCGTTAACACAACGCGGTTAATGTAGTCGTACGTCTTCATGATCCGACCGATCAAGTACCGAACGCACGGCACCTCCGAGTTCAGCACACGTTCAGCTCGATGACGTCCCTCGAACTCCGATCCAACCGAGTGTTGAGGGAGAGTTTCGTCAGCACGACGGCGTGGTGACGATGATGATGTTCTACCGACGCAGGGCTTCGCCTAAGCTCCGCTACGATATTATCGAGGTGTAATATGGTGGAGGGGGGCACCGCACACGGCTAAAAGATCGTTGATCAATTGTGTGTCTAGAGGTGCCCCCTGCCCCCGTATATAAAGGTGCAAGGGGGAGGCCGCCGGCCAAGGAGGAGAGGCGCGCCTGGGAGGAGTCCTACTCCTACCGGGAGTAGGACTCCCCCCTTTTCCATGTTGGACTGGGAGAGAGGGGGAAGAGGTGGAGGGGAGGAAGGAAGGGGGGGGGGCGCCGCCCCCCTCTCCTTGTCCTATTCGGACTGGGGGGGGGGGAAGGGGCGCGCGGCCCTGCCCTGGCCTCCTCTCCTCTCTTCCACCTAGGCCCAATAAGGCCCATTAAGTTACCGGGGGGTTCCGGTAACCTCCCGGTACTCCGGAAAAATCCCGATTTCACCCGGAACACTTCCGATGTCCAAACATAGGCTTCCAATATATCAATCTTTATGTCTCGACCATTTCGAGACTCCTCGTCATGTCCGTGATCACATCCGGGACTCCGAACAACCTTCGGTACATCAAAACATATAAACTCATAATATAACTGTCATCGTAACGTTAAGCGTGCGGACCCTACAGGTTCGAGAACTATGTAGACATGTCCGAGACACCACTCCGGTCAATAACCAATAGCGGAACCTGGATGCTCATATTGGTTCCCGCATATTCTACGAAGATCTTTATCGGTGAGACCGCATAACAACATACGTTGTTCCCTTTGTCATCGGTATGTTACTTGCCCGAGATTCGATCGTCGGTATCTCTATACCTAGTTCAATCTCGTTACCGGCAAGTCTCTTTACTCGTTCCGTAATACATCATCCCGCAACTAACTCATTAGTCACAATGCTTGCAAGGCTTATAGTGATGTGTATTACTGAGTGGGCCCAAAGATACCTCTCCGACAATCGGAGTGACAAATCCTAATCTCGAAATACGCCAACCCAACAAGTACCTTTGGAGACACCTGTAGAGCACCTTTATAATCACCCAGTTACGTTGTGACGTTTGGTAGCACACAAAGTGTTTCCTCAAGTAAACGGGAGTTGCATAATCTCATAGTCATAGGAACATGTATAAGTCATGAAGAAAGCAATAGCAACATACTAAACGATTGAGTGCTAAGCTAACGGCATGGGTCAAGTCAATCACATCATTCTCCTAATGATGTGATCCCGTTAATCAAATGACAACTCATGTCTATGGCTAGGAAACATAACCATCTTTGATCAACGAGCTAGTCAAGTAGAGGCATACTAGTGACACTCTGTTTGTTTATGTATTCACACATGTATCATGTTTCCGGTTAATACAATTCTAGCATGAACAATAAACATTTATCATGATATAAGGAAATAAATAATAACTTTATTATTGCCTCTAGGGCATATTTCCTTCAGTCTCCCACTGGCACTAGAGTCAATAATCTAGATTACACAGTAATGATTCTAACACCCATGGAGTCTTGGTGCTGATCAGGTTTTGCTCGTGGAAGAGGCTTAGTCAACGGGTCTGCAACATTCAGATCCGTATGTATCTTGCAAATTTCTATGTCTCCCACCTGGACTAAATCCCGGATGGAATTGAAGCGTCTTTTGATGTGCTTGGTTCTCTTGTGAAATCTGGATTCCTTTGCCAAGGCAATCGCACCAGTATTGTCACAAAAGATTTTCATTGGTCCCGATGCACTAGGTATGACACCTAGATCGGATATGAACTCCTTCATCCAGACTCCTTCATTTGCTGCTTCCGAAGCAGCTATGTACTCCGCTTCACATGTAGATCCCGCCACGACACATTTTGCTTGGAACTGCACCAACTGACAGCTCCACCGTTCAATGTAAATACGTATCCGGTTTGCGATTTAGAATCGTCCGGATCAGTGTCAAAGCTTGCATCAACGTAACCATTTACGATGAGCTCTTTGTCACCTCCATAAACGAGAAACATATCCTTAGTCCTTTTCAGGTATTTCAGGATGTTCTTGACCGCTGTCCAGTGATCCACTCCTGGATTACTTTGGTACCTCCCTGCTAAACTTATAGCAAGGCACACATCAGGTCTGGTACACAGCATTGCATACATGATAGAACCTACGGCTGAAGCATAGGGAACATCTTTCATCTTCTCTCTATCTTCTGCAGTGGTCGGGCATTGAGTCTTACTCAATCTCACACCTTGTAGTACAGGCAAGAACCCTTTCTTTGCTTGATCCATTTTAAACTTCTTCAAAACTTTGTCAAGGTATGTGCTTTGTGAAAGTCCAATTAAGCGTCTTGATCTATCTCTATAGATCTTGATGCCTAATATATATGCAGCTTCACCGAGGTCTTTCATTGAAAAACTCTTATTCAAGTATCCCTTTATGCTATCCAGAAATTCTATATCATTTCCAATCAGTAATATGTCATCCACATATAATATCAGAAATGCTACTGAGCTCCCACTCACTTTCTTGTAAATATAGGCTTCTCCAAAAGTCTGTATAAAACCAAATGCTTTGATCACACTATCAAAGCGTTTATTCCAACTCCGAGAGGCTTGCACCAGTCCATAAATGGATCGCTGGAGGTTGCACACTTTGTTAGCTCCCTTTGGATCGATAAAACCTTCCGGTTGCATCATATACAACTCTTCTTCCAGAAATCCATTTAGGAATGCAGTTTTTACATCCATTTGCCAAATTTCATAATCATAAAATGCAGCAATTGCTAACATGATTCGGACAGACTTAAGCATCGCTACGGGTGAGAAGGTCTCATCGTAGTCAATCCCTTGAACTTGTCGAAAACCTTCCGCAACAAGTCGAGCTTTATAGACAGTAACATTACCGTCAGCGTCAGTCTTCTTCTTGAAGATCCATTTATTTTCAATGGCTTGCTGATCATCGGGCAAGTCAACCAAAGTCCATACTTTGTTCTCATACATGGATCCCATCTCGGATTTCATGGCCTCAAGCCATTTTGCGGAATCTGGGCTCACCATCGCTTCTTCATAGTTCGTAGGTTCGTCATGGTCTAGTAACATAACCTCCAGAACAGGATTACCGTACCACTCTGGTGCGGATCTTAATCTGGTTGACCTACGAGGTTCAGTAATAACTTGATCTGAAGTTTCATGATCATTAACTTCCCCACTAATTGGTGTAGTGTCGCAGAAACTGGTTTCTGTGATGATCTACTTTCCAATAAGGGAGCAGGTACATTTACCTCATCAAGTTCTACTTTCCTCCCACTCACTTCTTTCGAGAGAAACTCCTTCTCTAGAAAGGATCCATTCTTAGCAACGAATGTCTTGCCTTCGGATCTGTGATAGAAGGTGTACCCAATAGTCTCCTTTGGGTATCCTATGAAGACACATCTCTCCGATTTGGGTTCGAGCTTATCAGGTTGAAGTTTCTTCACATAAGCATCGCAACCCCAAATTTTAAGAAACGACAACTTTGGTTTCTTGCCAAACCATAGTTCATAAGGCGTCGTCTCAATGGATTTAGATGGTGCTCTATTTAGAGTGAATGCAGCCGTCTCTAAAGCATAACCCCAAAACGATAGCGGTAAATCAGTAAGAGACATCATAGATCGCACCATATCTAGTAAAGTACGGTTACGACGTTCAGACACACCATTACGCTGTGGTGTTCCGGGTGGCGTGAGTTGCGAAACTATTCCGCATTGTTTCAAATGTAGGCCAAACTCGTAACTCAAATATTCTCCTCCATGATCTGATCGTAGAAACTTTATTTTCTTGTTACGATGATTTTCAACTTCGCTCTGAAATTCTTTGAACTTTTCAAATGTTTCAGACTTATGTTTCATTAAGTAGATATACCCATATCTGCTCAAATCATCTGTGAAGGTGAGAAAATAACGATATCCGCCACGAGCCTCAATATTCATCGGACCACATACATCTGTATGTATGATTTCCAACAAATCAGTTGCTCTCTCCATAGTTCCGGAGAATGGTGTTTTAGTCATCTTGCCCATGAGACACGGTTCGCAAGTACCAAGTGATTCATAATCAAGTGATTCCAAAAGTCCATCATTATGGAGTTTCTTCATGCGCTTTACACCGATATGACCTAATAGGCAGTGCCACAAATAAGTTGCACTATCATTATCAACTCTGCATCTCTTGGCTTCGACATTATGAATATGTGTGTCACTACTACCGAGATTCATTAAAAATAGACATCTCTTCAAGGGTGCATGACCATAAAAGATATTATTCATATAAATAGAACAACCATTATTCTCTGATTTAAATGAATAACCGTCTCGCATCAAACAAGATCCAGATATAATGTTCATGCTCAACGCTGGCACCAAATAACAATTATTTAGGTCTAATACTAATCCCGAAGGTAGATGTAGAGGTAGCGTGCCGACAGGGATCACATGGACTTTGGAACCGTTTCCCACGCGCATCGTCACCTCGTCCTTGGCCAGTGTTCGCTTAATCCGTAGTCCCTGTTTCGAGTTGCAAATATTAGCAACAGAACCAGTATCAAATACCCAGGTGCTACTGCGAGCTCTGGTAAGGTACACATCAATAACATGTATATCACATATACCTTTGTTCACCTTGCCATCCTTCTTATCCGCCAAATACTTGGGGCAGTTCCGCTTCCAGTGACCAGTTTGCTTGCAGTAAAAGCACTCAGTTTCAGGCTTAGGTCCAGATTTGGGTTTCTTCTCCTGAACAGCAACTTGCTTGTTGTTCTTCTTGAAGTTCCCCTTCTTCTTCCCTTTGCCCTTTTTCTTGAAACTAGTGGTCTTACTGACCATCAACACTTGATGCTCCTTTTTGATTTCTACCTCCGCTGCCTTTAGCATTGCGAAGAGCTCGGGAATTTTCTTATTCATCCCTTGCATGTTATAGTTCATCACGAAGCTCTTGTAGCTTGGTGGCAGTGATTGAAGAATTCTGTCAATGACGCTATCATCCGGAAGATTAACTCCCAGTTGAATCAAGTGATTATTATACCCAGACATTTTGAGTATATGCTCACTGACAGAACTATTCTCTTCCATCTTGCGGCTGTAGAAATTATTGGAGACTTCATATCTCTCAATCCGGGCATTTGCTTGAAATATTAACTTCAACTCCTGGAACATCTCATATGCTCCATGACGTTCAAAACGTCGTTGAAGACCCGGTTTTAAGCCGTAAAGCATGGCACACTGAACTATCGAGTAGTCATCAGCTTTGCTCTGCCAGACGTTCATAACTTCTGCTCTTGCTCTTGCAGGAGGCCTGGCACCCAGCGGTGCTTCCAGGACGTAATTCTTTTGTGCAGCAATGAGGACAATCCTCAAGTTATGGACCCAGTCCGTGTAATTGCTACCATCATCTTTCAACTTTGCTTTCTCAAGGAACGCATTAAAATTCAATGGAACAACAACACGGGCCATCTATCTACAATTAACATAGACAAGCAAGATACTATCAGGTACTAAGTTCATGATAAATTTAAGTTCTATTAATCATATTACTTAAGAACTCCCACTTAGATAGACATCCCTCTTATCATCTAAGTGATTACGTGATCCAAATCAACTAAACCATAACCGATCATCACGTGAAATAGAGTAGTTTTCAATGGTTGACATCACTACGTTGATCATATCTACTATATGATTCATGCTCGACCTTTCGGTCTCTGTGTTCTGAGGCCATATCTGCATATGCTAGGCTCGTCAAGTTTAACCTGAGTATTCTGCGTGTGCAAAACTGGCTTGCACCCGTTGTAGATGGACGTAGAGCTTATCACACCCGATCATCACGTGGTGTCTGGGCACGAACTTTGGCAACGGTGCATACTCAGGGAGAACACTTTTATCTTGAAAGTTTAGTGAGAGATCATCTTATAATGCTACCGTCAATCAAAGCAAGATAAGATGCATAAAAGATAAATATCACATGCAATCAATATAGTGATATGATATGGCCATCATCATCTTGTGCTTGTGATCTCCATCTCCGAAGCATCGTCATGATCACCATCGTCACCGGCTCGACACCTTGATCTCCATCGTAGCATCGTGGTCGTCTCGCCAACTATTGCTTTTACGACTATCGCTACCGCTTAGTGATAAAGTAAAACAATTACATGGCGATTGCATTGCATACAATAAAGCGACAACCATATGGCTCCTGCCAGTTGCCGATAACTCGGTTACAAAACATGATCATCTCATACAATAAAATATAGCATCATGTCTTGACCATATCACATCACAACATGCCCTGCAAAAACAAGTTAGACGTCCTCTACTTTGTTGTTGCAAGTTTTACGTGGCTGCTACGGGCTTAGCAAGAACCGTGCTTACCTACGCATCAAAACCACAACGATAGTTTGTCAAGTTGGTGCTGTTTTAACCTTCGCAAGGACCGGGCGTAGCCACACTCGGTTCAACTAAAGTGAGAGAGACAGACACCCGCCAGTCACCTTTAAGCAACGAGTGCTCGCAACGGTGAAACCAGTCTCGCGTAAGCGTACGCGTAATGTCGGTCCGGGCCGCTTCATCTCACAATACCGCTGAACCAACGTATGACAAGCTGGTAAGAAGTATGACTTATATCGCCCACAACTCACTTGTGTTCTACTCGTGCATAACATCAACGCATAAAACCAGGCTCGGATGCCACTGTTGGGGAACGTAGTAATTTCAAAAAAATTCCTACGAACACACAACATCATGGTGATGCATAGCAACGAGAGGGGAGAGTGTTGTCTACGTACCCTCGTAGACCGATAGCGGAAGCGTTAACACAACGCGGTTGATGTAGTCGTACGTCTTCACGATCCGACCGATCAAGTACCGAACGCACGGCACCTCCGAGTTCAGCACACGTTCAGCTTGATGACGTCCCTCGAACTCCGATCCAGCCGAGTGTTGAGGGAGAGTTTCGTCAGCACGACGGCGTGGTGACGATGATGATGTTCTACCGACGCAGGGCTTCGCCTAAGCTCCGCTACGATATTATCGAGGTGTAATATGGTGGAGGGGGGCACCGCACACGGCTAAAAGATCGTTGATCAATTGTGTGTCTAGAGGTGCCCCCTGCCCCGTATATAAAGGTGCAAGGGGGAGGCCGCCGACCAAGGAGGAGAGGCACGCCTGGGAGGAGTCCTACTCCTACCGGGAGTAGGACTCCCCCCTTTTCCATGTTGGACTGGGAGAGAGGGGGAAGAGGTGGAGGGGAGGAAGGAAGGGGGGGGGGGCGCCGCCCCCCTCTCCTTGTCCTATTCGGACTGGGGGAAGGGGCGCGCGGCCCTGCCCTGGCCTCCTCTCCTCTCTTCCACCTAGGCCCAATAAGGCCCATTAAGTTACCGGGGGGTTCCGGTAACCTCCCGGTACTCCGGAAAAATCCCGATTTCACCCGGAACACTTCCGATGTCCAAACATAGGCTTCCAATATATCAATCTTTATGTCTCAACCATTTCGAGACTCCTCGTCATGTCCGTGATCACATCCGGGACTCCGAACAACCTTCGGTACATCAAAACATATAAACTCATAATATAACTATCATCGTAACGTTAAGCGTGGGGACCCTACGGGTTCGAGAACTATGTAGACATGACCGAGACACCTCTCCGGTCAATAACCAATAGCGGAACCTGGATGCTCATATTGGTTCCCACATATTCTACGAAGATCTTTATCGATCAGACCGCATAACAACATATGTTGTTCCCTTTGTCATCGGTATGTTACTTGCCCGAGATTCGATCGTCGGTATCTCTATACCTAGCTCAATCTCGTTACCGGCAAGTCTCTTTACTCGTTCCGTAATACATCATCCCGCAACTAACTCATTAGTCACAATGCTTGCAAGGCTTATAGTGATGTGTATTACTGAGTGGGCCCAGAGATACCTCTTCGACAATCGGAGTGACAAATCCTAATCTCGAAATACGCCAACCCAACAAGTACCTTTGGAGACACCTATAGAGCACCTTTGTAATCACCCAGTTACGTTGTGACGTTTGTAGCACACAAAGTGTTTCCTCCGGTAAATGGGAGTTGCATAATGCCATAGTCATAGGAACATGTATAAGTCATGAAGAAAGCAATAGCAACATACTAAACGATCGAGTGCTAAGCTAACGGAATGGGTCAAGTCAATCACATCATTCTCCTAATGATGTGATCTCGTTAATCAAATGACAACTCATGTCTATGGCTAGGAAACATAACCATCTTTGATCAACGAGCTAGTCAAGTAGAGGCATACTAGTGACACTCTGTTTGTTTATGTATTCACACATGTATCATGTTTCCGGTTAATACAATTCTAGCATGAACAATAAACATTTATCATGATATAAGGAAATAAATAATAACTTTATTATTGCCTCTAGGGCATATTTCCTTCAGTAACTGGATCATATAACTATCCCTCAACATGCAACAAAGAGTCACCCCAAAGTCACTAATAGCGTAAAACAAACGAAGAGATTATTGTAGGGTACGAAACCACCTCAAAGTTATCCTTTGTGATCGATCTATTCAAGAGTCCGTAGTAAAATAACACAAAGCTATTCTTTCCGTTCGATCTATCCTAGAGTTCGTACTAGAATAACACCTTAAGACACACATCAACCAAAACCCTAATGTCACCTAGATACTCCAATCTCACCTCAAGTATCCGCGGGTATGATTATATGATATGCATCACACAATCTCAGATTCATCTATTCAACCAACACAAAGAACTTCAAAGAGTGCCGCAAAGTTTCTACCGGAGAGTCAAGACGAAAACGTGTGCCAACCCCTATGCATAAGTTTACAAGGTCATTGAACCCGCAAGTTCATCACCAAAACATACATCAAGTAGATCACGTGAATATCCCATTGTCACCACAGATAAGCACATGCAAGACATACATCAAGTGTTCTCAAATCCTTAAAGACAAAATCTGATAAGATAACTTCAAAGGGAAACTCAATTCATCACAAGGAGATAGAGGGGGAGAAACATCATAAGATCCAACTATAATAGCAAAGCTTGCGGTACACTAAGATCGTGCCATATCAAGAACAAGAGAGAGAGAGAGATCAAGGACATAGCTACTGGTACATACCCTCAACCCCGAGGGTGAACTACCCCCTCCTCATCATGGAGATCGCCGGGATGATGAAGATGGCCACCGATGAGGGATCCCCCCTCCGGCAGGGTGCCGGAACAGGGTCCCGATTGGTTTTTGGTGGCTACAGAGGCTTGCGGCGGCGGAACTCCCGATCTAGGTTATTTTCTGGAGGTTTCTATATGTATAGGAATTTTTGGCGTAGGTCTCACGTCAGGGGGGTCTCCGAGTCATCCACGAGATAGGGGGACGCGCCTAGGGGGGTAGGGCGCGCCCCACCCTCGTGGACGGCCCGAGACTCTTCTGGCCCAAATCTTTTACTCCGGGGGCTTATTTTGGTCCATAAAAAATATCAAAAATTGGCACGTCAATTGGACTCCGTTGATATTCCTTTTTTGTAAAACTCAAAAACAAGGAAAAAACAGAAACTGGCACTAGGCTCTAGGTTAATAGGTTAGTCCCAAAAATCATATAAAATAGCATATAAATGCATATAAAACATCCAAGATTGATAATATAATAGCATGAAACAATCAAAAATTATAGATACGTTGGAGACCTATCACCCGATGTCGGGTCTCGCCTTTATATACATAGGTTGAGGCTCCAGGGCTTACAAGAGTCCGAGCCGGATCACACAACGTGACCAACTCGGTTTCTAAGTCGCCTTGCCTTACCAGGCAAGTCACCATCGGGCGGCTCACACTTCCGGGTCTTGGGACATCACCAGGTCCGCCTCTTAAACCGCCACCTCTCTTCATGCTTCATATTCTTGGACCTTCTTGGGCCTTCTTAATATTGGTCGCCAACGGTGTAAACCGTCCCCTCTTGGGTGGGTCATACCTCGGGGTTATATCCCCAACATTAGGCCTCAAATTGATTTGAACCTGTTCATATCAATCTTCACTGCTTCAGCTGGCGAGTCATCTTTCCAAAACTTAATCTTGAATAAAACACTATAACACGCCATGACGTCACGCGAAGTAAATTCATAAAAAAACCATGACATCACAATGAATCTTTTGCATTAACTAGTGGTCCGAGAATCGAGGCGCCTACACTGTTGAGATAATCATGTTGCCTCCTCAATTTCCACACATGCCATTTTACCGTCTTCCTTATAAATAGGGATGGGGGTTCCTTCTTTTCACTTTTGCCCCGCCCTTCTCTATATTCTTCTTCTTCCTCGCGTCGACCATCACCGCCGGAGCTCCGCCGCCCCAGTCGACATTCGCCGGTAGCTCCATCCAGGCCACTGCATCGACCTGATTGTGACCAGAGATTGTGGCGCCCTTCCTTTCTTCAGTCGAATCCTCAGGTAATGCTCCTTCCTCAACTCAGATTCACATTAGCATGCCCTAGTTCATCGAGTTCGTCGATGTTTTTGCCAAGTTCATCCAACTTTACATAGAAAACGTAGTTCCATCCCCAAACTAGGAAAACTGAAGTGGTGCTTGCCTTAATTCTTATTTTGTATCCAGCACCAATCTCTCCCTCTTAAGAATCCATGCACCACCGACTACTTGTTCGCTGCTGTGTCTTAGGTTTTAGCAATTATTCTTCATTTTCACAACTGCAACAGATCCAAAATTATAGGCATAAATTGTGAAACCTATTTGTCTCATACTTAGCAAAATTTCATCAATCTCAGCTCTGTATGTAATAGCCCTGCCAATGTTATTCGGGCGGCTTAAATAATAACTTCATAACCCGCCAGTCTTTAGCCGGCTTATCTGTAAGTGTAACCCGCCAGGAATTCCGAATATTCTTTTGCAATTTGACTTATTGATACGTCCATTTTGCATCATGCTTTCATATCGATATTTATTGCATTATGGGCTGTTATTACACGTTATGTCACAATACTTATGCCCTTTCTCTCTTATTTTACAAGGTTTACATGAAGAGGGAGAATGCCGGCAGCTGGAATTCTGGGCTGGAAAAGGAGCAAATATTAGAGACCTATTCTGCACAACTCCAAAAGTCCTGAAACTTCATGGAGGCACGTTTTGGAATATATAAAAAATACTAGAGAAAGAATCAACCAAAGGGGGCCACACCCTGGCCACGAGGGTGGGGGCGCGCCCTACCCCCCTAGGCGCGCCCCCTACCTCGTGGGCCCCCTGGCAGGCCTCCGGTGCCCATCTTCTGCTATATGAAGTCTTTTACCTTGGAAAAAATCATAAGCAAGCTTTTGGGATGAAACACCGCCGCCACGAGGCAGAACCTTGGTGGAACCAATCTAGGGCTCCGGCGGAGCTGTTCTGCCGGGGAAACATCCCTCCGGGAGGGGGAAATCATCACCATCGTCATCACCAACGATCCTCTCATCGGGAGGGTGTCAATCTCCATCAACATCTTCACTAGCACCATCTCCTCTCAAACCCTAGTTCATCTCTTGTATCCAATCTTTGTCCCAAAACCTCAGATTGGTACCTGTGGGTTGCTAGTAGTGTTGATTACTCCTTGTAGTTGATGCTAGTTGGTTTAATTGGTGGAAGATCATATGTTCAGATCCTTTATGCATATTAATATCCCTCGGATTATGAACATGAATATGATTTGTGAGTAGTTATGTTTGTTCCTGAGGACATGGGAGAAGTCTTGCTATAAGTAGTCATCTGAATTTGGTATTCGTTCATATTTTGATGAGATGTATGTTGTCTCTCCTCTAGTGGTGTTATGTGAACGTTGACTACATGACACTTCACCATTGTTTGGGCCTAGAGGAAGGCATTAGGAAGTAATAAGTAGATGATGGGTTGCTAGAGTGACAGAAGCTTAAACCCTAGTTTATGAGTTGCTTCGTAAGGGGCTGATTTGGATCCATATGTTTCATGCTATGGGTAGGATTACCTTAATACTTCTTTTGTAGTTGTGGATGCTTGCAAGAGGGGTTAATAATAAGTGGGATGCTTGTCCAAGAAAGGGCAGTACCCAAGCACCGGTCCACCCACATATCAAATTATCAAAGTAACGAACGCGAATCATATGAGCGTGATGAAAACTAGCTTGACGATAATTCCCATGTGTCCTCGGGAGCGTTTTCCTTCATATAAGAGTTTGTCCAGGCTTGTCCTTTGCTACAAAAAGGATTGGGCCATCTTGCTGCACCTTATTTACTTTCATTACTCGTTACCCGTTACAAATTACCTTATCACAAAACTACATGTTTCCGATAATTTCAGTGCTTGCAGAGAATACCTTACTGAAAACCGCTTGTCATTTCCTTCTGCTCCTCGTTGGGTTCGACACTCTTACTTATAGAAAGGACTACAATAGATCCCCTATACTTGTGGGTCATCAAGACTCTTTTCTAGCGCCGTTGCCGGCGAGTGAAGCGCCTTTGGCAGGTGGAATTTGGTAAGGAAAGATTTATATAGTGTGCTGAAATTTACTGTCACTTGTTACTATGGAACATAATCTTTTGAGGGGCTTGTTCGAGGTATCTTCACCCCGACCAGTAGAGCAAAGAGTTGCTCCTCAACCTTCTGAACCTACGGAAATTTTTTACTTTTAAATTCCTTCGGGTATGATTGAGAAACTGCTAGCTAATCCTTTCACAGGTGATGGAACATTACATCCCGATTTGCACCTAATCAATGTGGATGAAGTTTGTGTATTATTTAAGCTTGCAGGTATGCTCGAGGATGTTATCAAGAAGAAGGTCTTCCCTTTGTCTTTGAAGGGAAAGGAATTGACATGGTTTAGGCTATGTGATGATATGGGATCGTGGAACTACAACCAATTGAAATTGGAATTTCATCAGAAGTTTTATCCTATGCATCTTGTTCATCGTGATCGTAATTATATATATAATTTTTGGCCTCGCGAAGGAGAAAGCATCACTCAAGCTTGGGGGAGGCTTATGTCAATGTGATATTCATGCCCCAATCATGAGCTCTCAAGAGAAATTATTATTCAAAAAATTTATGCTCGGCTTTCTCTCAATAATCGCTCCATGCTCGATACTTCTTGTACTGGTTCTTTTATGATGAAGACTATTGAATTCAAATGGGATTTATTGGAAAAAATTAAACGCAACTCTAAAGATTGGGACCTCGACGAAGGTAAGGAGTCAGGTATAACACCTAAATTCGATTGTGTTAAATCTTTTATGGATACCGATGTCTTCCGTGAATTTAGCACTAAATATGGACTTGACTCTGAGATAGTAGCGTTGTTCTGTGAAACCTTTGCTACTCATGTTGATCTCCCTAAGGAGGAGTGGTTTAAATATAATCCTCCCTTTGAAGTAAAAGTAGTTGCACCTATTAAAGTTGAAGAAAAGACTAGCACTTATAATGTTGATCCTGTTGTTCCTACTGCTTATATTGAGAAACCACCTTTCCCTATTCGAATAAAGGATCATGCTAAAGCTTCATCTGTGGTTCGTAAGAGTAACACTAGAACATCTACACCCCCTGAGCAAATTAAAGTTGAACCTAGTATTGCTATGGTTAAAGATCTCATGGCTGATAATATTAATGGGCATGTTATTTACTTCTGTGATGAAGCTGCTAGAATTGGTAGACCTGATACTAAAAATAAACATATACCTGTTGTAGGTATGCATGTTATTTCTATTAAATACGAGATCATTGCTATCATGGCTTATGTGTTATGGGTGCTAGTGCAAGTGCAATACCTCATTCCTTATACAAAGAAATTTTGCATGATATTGCACCCGCTGAGATAGAGGAAATTGATGTTACAATTTAGCTTGCCAATAGAGACACTATTTCACCAGTTGGGATTGTTAGAGATGTTGAAGTCTTGTGTGGGAAAGTTAAATATCTTGCTGATTTTCTTGTTCTTGGTTCCCCACAAGATAGCTTTTGTCCCATCATATTTGGTAGACCCTTCTTGAATACTGTTAATGCTAGGATAGATTGCAAAAAGGATGTTGCTACTATTGGTTTGGGGGATATGTCTCATGAGTTTAATTTTGCTAAATTTCGTAGACAACCCCATGATAAATAATTGCCTAGTAAAGATGAAATTATTGGTCTTGCTTCTATTGCCGTGCCTCCTAATGATCCGTTAGAACAATATTTTCTCGACCATGAAAATGATATGTTTATGAATGAAAGAAGGGAAATAGATGAAGTATTCTTTAAACAAGGACCTATCTTGAAACATAACTTGCCTGTGGAAATCCTAGGGGATCCTCCTCCACCCAAGGGTGATCCCGTGTTTGAGCTTAAACCATTACCGGATACTCTTAAATATGCTTATCTTGATGAGAAAAATATATAACTTGTTATTATTAGTGCTAACCTTTTAGAGCATGAGGAAAATAAATTATTGAAAACTCTGAAGAAGCACCGTGCAACTATTGGATATACTCTCGATGATCTTAAGGGCATTAGTCCCACTCTATGCCAACACAAAATAAAATTGGAGAAAGATGCTAAACCGGTTGTTGATCACCAATGAACGTTAAATCCTAAGATGAAAGAAGTGGTAAGAAAAGAAATACTAAAGCTTCTGGAGGCAGTTATAATTTATCCTGTTGCTGATAATCAGTGGTTAAGCCCTGTCCATTGTGTCCCTAAGAAGGGAGGTATTACTGTTGTTCCTAATGATAACGATGAATTGATCCCACAAAGAATTATTACAGGTTATAGAATGGTAATTTATTTCCGCAAATGAAATAAAGCTACTAAAAAGGATCATTACCCTTTACCTTTTATTGATCAAATGCTAGAAAGATTATCCAAACATACACATTTTTGCTTTCTAGATGGTTATTCTGGTTTCTCTCAAATACCTATGTCAAAAGAGGATCAAGAAAAGACTATTTTTACTTGCCCTTTCGGTACCTTTGCTTATAGACATATGCCTTTTGGTTTATGCAATGGACCTGCTACCTTTCAAAGATGCATGATGGCTATATTCTCTGATTTTTGTTAAAAGATTTTTGAGGTTTTCATGGATGATTTCTCCGTATATGGAACTTATTTTGATGATTGCTTAAGCAACCTTGATCGAGTTTTGCAGAGATGTGAAGAAACTAATCTTGTCTTGAATTGGGAGAAGTTCCACTTTATGGTTAATGAAGGTATTGTCTTGGGGCATAAAATTTGTGAAAGAGGTATTGAAGTTGACAAAGCTAAAGTTGATGCTATTAAAAAGATGCCATGTCCCAAGGACATCAAAGGTATAAGAAGTTTCCTTGGTCATGCCGGTTTTTATAGGAGGTTCATCAAGGACTTCTCAAAAATTTCTAGGCCTCTGACTAACCTCTTACAAAAAGATGTTCCTTTTGTCTTTGATGATGATTGTGTAGAAGCATTTGAAATACTTAAGAAAGCCTTGATTTCTGCACCTATTGTTCAGCCACCTGATTGGAATTTACCCTTTGAAATTATGTGTGATGCTAGTAATTATGCTGTAGGTGCTGTTCAAGGACAAAGAGTTGATAAGGAATTAAATGTTATCCAATATGCTAGTAAAACTCTAGACAGTGCCCAGAGAAATTATGCTACTACTAAAAAAGAATTTTTAGCAGTTGTATTTGCTTGTGATAAGTTCAGACCTTATATTGTTGATTCTAAAGTAACTGTTCACACTGATCATGCTGCTATTAAATATCTTATGGAAAAGAAAGATGCTAAACAAGGACTTATTAGATGGGTTCTCCTGCTACAAGAATTTGATTTGCATATTATAGATAGAAAGGGAGCTGAGAACCCCGTTGCAGACAACTTGTCTAGGTTAGAAGATGTTCTTGATGACCCACTACCTATTGATGATAGCTTTCCTGATGAACAATTAGTTGTCATAAATGCTTCTCGTACTGCTCCAAGGTATGCTGATTATGATAATTACGTTGTTGCTAAATTTATACCACCTATTTTCACATACCAGCAAAAGAAAAAGTTTTTCTATGATTTAAGACATTACTTCTGGGATGACCCACACCTTTATAAAGAAGGAGTAGATTGTGTTATTAGACGTTGTATACCTGAGCATGAACAGGAACAGATCATACGCAAGTGTCACTCCGAGGCCTATGGAGGACACCACGCTGGAGATAGAACTGCACATAAGGTATTGCAATCCGGTTTTTATTGGCCTACTCTCTTCAAAGATGCCCGTAAGTTTGTCTTGTCTTGTGATGAATGTCAAAGAATTGGTAATGTTAGTAGACGTCAAGAAATGCCTATGAATTATTCACTTGTTATTGAACCATTTGATGTTTGGGGCTTTGATTATATGGGCTGTTTCCTTCCTCTGATGGGTATACACATATTTTAGTTGTTGTTGATTACGTTACTAAGTGGGTAGAAGTTATTCCAACTAGTAGTGTTGATCATAACACCTCTATTAAGATGCTTAAAGAAGTTATTTTTCCGAGGTTTGGAGTCCCTAGATACTTAATGGCTGATGGTGGTTCACATTTTATTCATGGTGCCTTTCGTAAAATGCTTGCTAAGTATGATGTTAATCATAGAATTGCATCTCCATATCACCCGCAGTCTAGTGGTCAAGTAGAATTGAGTAATAGAGAGCTCAAATTAATTTTGCGAAAGACTGTTAATAGATCTAGAAAGAATTGGTCCAAGAAACTTGATGATGCATTGTGGGCCTATAGAACTGCATATAAAAATCCTATGGGTATGTCTCCGTATAAAATGGTTTATGGAAAAGCATGTCACTTACCTCTCGAACTGGAACATAAGGTATATTGAGCCATTAAAGAGCTCAATTATGATTTCAAACTTGCCGGTGAGAAGAGGCTATTCGACATTAGCTCACTTGATGAATGGAGAACCCAGGCCTATGAGAATGCCAAACTGTTTAAAGAAAAGGTTAAAAGATGGCATGACCAAAGGATACAAAAGCGTGAGTTTAACGTAGGTGACTATGTGATGCTATTCAACTCTCGTTAAGATTTTTTGCAGGAAAACTTCTCTCTAAATGGGAAGGTCCTTACGTTATCGAGGAGGTCTATCGTTCCAGTGCCATAAAAATCAACAACTTCGAAGGCACAAATCCGAAGGCGCTGAAAGGTCAAAGAATCTAACATTATATCTCAGGTAATCCAATAAATGTTGAAACCAATGTTATGTAACCCCGGAGGAATATATAAGGGACACTCTCCAGAACGCTTTAGACTCCGAAAAGGAATAGGTATGTGGTACGGTAAGTAAACCAACTCCAAAACAGTTCTAATGGCAATTTTCCTCCGTTTGGTAATATTTAAGAAAATAGGAAAATAAGAAGTAGTCCGGGAAGGACACGAGGCGTCCACGAGGGTGGAGGGCACGCCCTACTCCCCTGGGCATGCCCCCTGCCTCGTGGGCACCTCATGTGCTCTACGGACTCCGTTTTCTTGCACGACACTTCTTTCGGTCGGTAAAAATTCATTATATAATCTCCCAAAGGTTTTGACCACCGTACCACGCAAATATCCTATGTTTTTGTTTCGAGTTGCTTTCTGCCAGAGTTGTCAAGGCTAGGCATCATGTCGTCCTCCTCCTCCAACAATGAGGGCAACGATGCTTGGCTAATGAAGATAGAGCTGAAGAGAGAAGAACCCGGGGAGATCAAGAGGATGATGGGATCAAGAAGTTCATGGAGGATCAAGCTCCGGCAGCGGAAGATGAAGATTTCCTCCAACCTCATTACAATCTTCTTACCACAACGGAGATTGAAGCCTTCAAGATGATTGAGTTAGCTCACATAAAAAATAAGTATCTCACACGTGAAAATATTTTGTTGAAGGAGCATATCACCACACTCAAGGGCATAATATGCAAATTGGAGGATCTCCTACGCTCGATGTGCGACTATCCATCAACACCACCATCTTCTTCACCAGCAAAGGAGAACTGAGTATTGGATATGGGCATTCCCCTTGGCAACTGCCAAGCTTGGGGGAGGTGCCCCGGTATCGTATCACCATCACACCCCTATCTTTACCGTTTTCTTAGCTCTATCCTTTTTAGTAATATCTTGATCTAGTAGAATAAAGTTTTAGTATGATTTAGTCTTGAGTTTTGCTTTATGATCCCTCTATGTAATCGAGTCCATGAACTACATATAATAAAGATTATTTTTGAGTCGAGGGCTTGACTATCTTACTATGATTTTGAGGGAATAGAAGAAAGAATAAAAATAAGTAAAGGGATCATATTGATCTTATGGAGAGTAATGACTTCACATATAAAGAGTATGATGAATAAAAGTTGTTGAGAGTTGACAAACATAGTTTTGGTCATCGTTGCAATTAATAGGAAGTAATAAAGAAAGAGAGGTTTTCACATATAAATATACTATCTTGGAAATATTTTATGATTGTGAGCACTCATTAAAATATGTCATGCTAAAGAGTTGATGTTGGACAAGGAAGACAACGTAATGGGTTATGTTTTCTTATATCCGAAATAAAGTATATTGTCATGGATCATCCAACATGTTGAGCTTGCCTTTCCCTCTCATGCTAGCCAAATTCTTTGCACCAAGTAGAGATACTACTTGTGCTTCCAAATATCCTTAAACCCGGTTTTGCCATGAGAGTCCACCATACCTACCTATGGATTGAGTAAGATCCTTCAAGTAAGTTGTCATTGTTGCATGCAATAAAAATTGCTCTCTAAATATGTATGATTTATTAGTGTGGAGAAAATAAGCATTATACGATCTTGTGATGTGGAAGAAATAAAAGCGATGGACTGCATAATAAAGGTCCATATCACAAGTGGCAATATAAAGTGACGTTCTTTTGCATTAAGATTGCGTGCATCCAAGCATAAAAGCACATGACAACCTCTGCTTCCCTCTGCGAAGGGCCTATCTTTTACTTTTCTCTTATACGTTATACAAGAGTCATGGTGATCTTCACCTTTCCTTTTTACATTTTATCCTTTGGCAAGCACCTTGTGCTGGAAAGATCTTGATATATATATATATATCCAATTGGATGTAAGTTAGCATGAATTATTATTGTTGACATTACCCTTGAGGTAAAAGGTTGGGAGGCAACACTATAAGCCCCTGTCTTTCTCTGTGTCCGATTAAAACTCCATACCCAGAAGTATTGCATGAGTGTTTTTTTTTACTGGGAACTGTAGGGGAAACCCCCACAGCATATCAAAACTTTATTGAGAAAAGAGATACAGTACAAGTACAAAGGGGGATTACAAGAGGTAATCAAAGTATCTAGGGGAAGTAGGAGAAAGAAACAAGTTAAAAGTTAAAAGATACAGACTAATGGCCTCAAGGTGGCAAGAATGAAATCCAGCGTAGAAGATCATCTTTGTAGGCAGCTTTCACTCTATATTGCATTAAGCTGATGTCATGGATGAAAGCAGATCTCCATTTATTAAATCTAGCTCTCTCATGCCTGAAGACCTTAGCATTCCTGATGATCCAGATATTCCAGCAAGCAATGAACACCACTTCGGTGAAGAAGGGCTTCCTAAAACTCCTGCTAGCATTAAGAACCAAATGAGCCATGGAGTCACCAGAAGACCAATCGATTTGCAGATAGTTCCAAACTCTGACACTAAAGTTGCAATTGAAGAACAAATGATCCCTTGTTTCCCTAGTCTGCAAAGGACAAAGGACACAGTTCACTCCATCCTCCAAATGCCAATGCCTCCTATCCACCTATTGCATGAGTGTTAGCAATTATGAAAGACTAAATGATAGTTGAGTATGTGGACTTGCTGAAAAGCTCTTATATTGACTCTTTCCGATGTTATGATAAATTGCAATTTGCTTCAATGACTGAGATTATAGTTTGT
Source organism: Triticum aestivum (assembly GCF_018294505.1). NCBI lineage: Eukaryota > Viridiplantae > Streptophyta > Magnoliopsida > Poales > Poaceae > Triticum > Triticum aestivum. Next base: position 192,934,448 of record NC_057811.1, on the reverse strand, counting down.
TGGTTCTCAATGAAGTTTCTGATTCATACTTTACGTTGTGAATAGATTGTTACTTTAGCATAACAAATCATATGACAATATATATATGTATGTTGCTGTTATAAGAATGATCATGATGCCCTCATGTCCGTATTTTATTTTATCGACACCTCTATCTCTAAACATGATGACATATTTTTCGATACCGGCTTCCGCTTGAGGACAAGCGAGGTCTAAGCTTGGGGGAGTTGATACGTCCATTTTGCATCATGCTTTTATATCGATATTTATTTCATTATGGGCTGTTATTACACGTTATGTCACAATACTTATGCCCTTTCTCTCTTATTTTACAAGGTTTACATGAAAAGGGAGAATGCCGGCAGCTGGAATTCTGGGATGGAAAAGGAGCAAATATTAGAGACCTATTCTGCACAACTCCAAAATTCCTGAAACTTCACGGAGGCACGTTTTGGAATATATAAAAAATACTGGAGAAAGAATCAACCAGAGGGGGCCCACACCCTGGCCATGAGGGCGGGGGGCGTGCCCGACCCCCTGGGCGCCCCCTGCCTCGTAGGCCCCCTAGTAGGCCTCCGGTGCCCATCTTCTGCTATATGAAGTCTTTTACCCTGGAAAAAATCATAAGCAAGCTTTCGGGACGAAACACCGCCGCCACGAGGCGGAACCAATCTAGGGCTCCGGTGGAGCTGTTCTGCCGGAGAAACATCCCCCCGGGAGGGGGAAATCATCACCATCATCATCACCAACGATCCTCTCATAGGGAGGGGGTCAATCTCCATCAACATCTTCACCAGCACCATCTCCTCTCAAACCCTAGTTCATCTCTTGTATCCAATCTTTGTCCCAAAATCTCAGATTGGTACCTGTGGGTTGCTAGTAGTGTTGATTACTCCTTGTAGTTGATGCTAGTTGGTTTAATTGGTGGAAGATCATATGTTCAGATCCTTTATGCATATTAATATCCCTCTGATTATGAACATGAATATGATTTGTGAGTAGTTACGTTTGTTACTGAGGACATGGGAGAAGTCTTGCTATAAGTAGTCATGTGAATTTGGTATTCGTTCGATATTTTGATGAGATGTATGTTGTCTCTCCTCTAGTGGTGTTATGTGAATGTCGACTACATGACACTTCACCATTGTTTGGGCCAAGAGGAAGGCATTGGGAAGTAATAAGTAGATGATGGGTTGCTAGAGTGACAGAAGCTTAAACCCTAGTTTATGAGTTGCTTCGTAAGGGGCTGATTTGGATCCATATGTTTCATGCTATGGTTAGGTTTACCTTAATACTTCTTTTGTAGTTGCGGATGCTTGTAAGAGGGGTTAATCATAAGTGGATGCTTGTCCAAGAAAGGGCGGTACCCAAGCATGGGTCCACCCACATATCAAATTATCAAAGTAACGAATGCGAATCATATGAGCGTGATGAAAACTAGCTTGACGATAATTCCCATGTGTCCTTGGGAGCGTTTTCCTTCATATAAGAGTTTGTCCAGGCTTATCATTTGCTACAAAAAGGATTGGGTCATCTAGATGCACCTTATTTACTTTCATTACTCGTTACCTGTTACAAATTACCTTATCACAAAACTACCTGTTACCGATAATTCCAGTGCTTGCAGAGAATACCTTACTGAAAACCACTTGTCATTTCCTTCTGCTCCTCGTTGGGTTTGACACTCTTACTTATCAAAAGGACTATGATAGATCCCCTATACTTGTGGGTCATCACCTATCAATATGCTGCTCATAATTTGATAATCATACTCCATATTTAAAGTATCTCTTAGTAACAGCTGACCCGCCCTTCATCATATAAGCAGCTTGTGATTTACTCATAACCATGATCCATCGTATACCCATAGTTGGTTTGTAGTCATTAAAATGTTATTTACCACCATTAATCAAATGGTTGCCGTAGCATTAACTCACAAAATTATACTTCCAGGCCATAACTTTTCAACTGCCAAAAAATGACTATCGTCAACTGGGAACGTTCCTTGGTTACCAAGGAGATTCTTGACGATTACGTAGGCCAAGGCCTATTCGTGAGTCAATAGTAGATTGGATGGCGAGTTAGTAATGGGGAAGCAATCCCTACTCCTGAAGAGGACGAAATTGCGGTCTTCACTGATCACATACTCAGAGGATTTACCCCACCTGGGTCTAAATTCTTTCGGGACCTCCTTCACTATTTCAACTTGCACCCTCAAGATATAAGCCCGAACTCGATATCCAACATTTTCCATTTTCAAATCTTCTGTGAAGTTCATCTGCAAACAACACATACCATTCCTTTGTTCAAGGAATTCTTTTATATAAACCGCCAAATTGAGTGTCAAAATGGCCCAACTCAAGGGCTTGGTGGAATCTCTATACAAAGACGAAGAGATAACAGGTTTCCCGCCACAGTCTTACTAAGTCACCCCAATGGATGGGCGACCACCTGGTTTTATTGTAAAGACACTGCTCCAACAACAGAAAACCCTCTGCCCGGGTTTAGAGCCGAGCGTCCTCCATCAGACTTTGATCTGCCAAGCAAAATTATCCTAGACGAGCATGAAGAACCCTTCCCATACCTCTCCAGGGCTAAAGCTTTATTAGCTAACGGGTTAATTGGAGTTGACTTGACCCGGTGCTGGGTCTCTTGGAAGATACTCCCTTTAAGCCACCATCCCAGCTAATGTGGGAGTACTCTGGCGAGCCAAATGATCCTCAGCAGTACACTGAAGACAACTTTACCGCTGAAGAAGTCTTCAAAACCACAAGGACTCTACTTGGTGAGTCTCAGAAGAACTGCAACAAAGTTGGTCTGCCACCCTTTTATAAACAAAAACCGGCTCCACCAGTAAATGTTTCCTTTTATCATGTTCAATGCAAGTTAACTCTACCTTGTGCCTTGTTTTAATCTCTTTTTGTACTTATACAGGCTGACTCCGCCTTCTAGACCAGGAAACCGCAAGCCGCCGCCCCGGTCAAGAAACCTAAGGCCACCCATGCTCCGGATCACCATAAAAAGCGAACAACAAAAGATCTTCTCAAGCTGGATGACTCGGCGGTAGAACTCGATTCCCTTGGTCGTCTTTTTGTGCAACTTATTGATAACGACTCTTCATAAGATGACGCGGAGACAAGCCAGGAAAATGCAGCAGAGGTAATACCTGTCTCCTTTGACTCAAATCCTTTGCCAAGAAATAAAACTCGGCAGGTCATCTGAAAAGTAAGATTTTCTCATCCTCTTGCTCATTTGGACCCCAATTTTCTTTTAAAGAAACATCAGCACGATTCAAGACGTACCACCCGGAGTGACGGTTCCCAAGACCTCAACCCCGGCTTACCCAACACTCCTGTCCCTTGCAAACGTCGGAATGAGGTGCCTCATAGCCCAACTCTTTCTCTTCCAAAGGCTGGTCTCTTTCGTCAACCTATTAATCCTTCCGACTCAAACTATCAAGGAATGCCTCCATCATCCGTCGATTCTACTAGGACTCAGCTGCCTGTCTTCAAGGTTGCCCATGGGTATGTATGTCCACTTGTTCATAAAGAATTTGTAACAATATATACTCATGAACTCTTGTATCTTTGTTTTAGAGGCATAGCCAAGGCGGGCAAAAAATTAGAAGGTGGGCGGGTCTTCAAAGGATCGAAAGGCCGCTGAACTAGAAGCACAGATGCCTGATGCCCCTGAAGCTTCAGTTCAAAATCTTGAAATCCCTACAAATGACCCGCGACCATAGATTGACCCGACGGCTCTTGAACCAATTCATATTGAACTCAAGCTATCTGCTAGTCATGACCCGCCGAGCCCCAAGCCTCCAAGCCCTGCCAAGTTAACTAAAGCAAGCCCTGAGAAGACTACTGAAGATGTCCTCATTACTGGCAGAGGATATACAGAGCCAAGAAATCCTACCATCTTGGCCAAACATAATGGCAAAGAAGAACCACCAGCCGTAGACAAGAGCAAGCTGAATCTAGATTTGCAGAACTATGCAGATTTTAGCGCAGGCAAGTTGCACGCAGGCTACCTAAGCCGCCTGCACACAAGCCATGATATGGAGGCTGGCTTGGTTAATCTGATGAGGCAGAAGTATGAGGTACAAACTAAACCCCTTTCCACAGGTTCATATGCATATAGTTATGTATCCCCAAGGGCCGGCCTATCCTTCCAATGATGAGCCGGGTCTTCAAATCATTAACCCTGACTAAAACCTCATGCATCAAACTGTAGCCCCCAAGGCTCGGGTTAATCTGATAAGATAAACCGGGTCTTCCATAATCTTACTAGAATCAAACTTGTAGCCCCCAAGGGCCGGCTTAATGTGACAAGATGAGTCGGGTCTTTAATGACCTTTAAATAGAATCAAACTTGTATCCCCCAAGGGCCGGCTTAATCTGACAAGATAAGCCGGTTCTTAAATGACCTTTAAATAGAATCAAACTTGCAGCCCCCAAGGGCCGGCTTAATCTGACAAGATAAGTCGGGTCTTCAATGACCTTTAAATAGAATCAAACTTGTATCCCCCAAGGGCCGGCTTAATCTGACAAGATAAGCTCGGTCATAATAGGAACTTAAAATGACCTACATTAGCCCCCAAGTGCCATGTATATTGCTTGCAATGTGCTTGGGACTGAAAAATCTTTCCTGTTGCTGTAATAGCAAACTGTATTCATGACTACAATCCTTACCGTAGGAGACTGTGAATCTTCAAGACTCGCAGCTAAACAAGTTAAGGAAGAATATCAAGCATCAAGAAGCTGAGACTCTCAAAGCTGAATCCAAGCTCAAACGTTGTTTGGAAGAGACTGAAAACTCAAGTCCAGTTTTGCTACAGAGAGAGCTGCCTGGCAGAACAAGAAAACCATATTGTTGCAAAGAGCAGAGGCCGCCAAAACTTCACTTTAAGACCACAACTGAAGAGCTGAATAGCTTGAAACAATGCATCTCCTGAATGACAGCCGCCATATTTTGTAAGAATAATCTAACGTTAAGTACCATAGCTTGTTTCGCGACTTATAACTATTTGCTCTTTAACCCACCTGGCGACTCATGCGCGATTTGTTGAGCAGGTCCCAGAAGCTCTAGTCTTGGCCAAGATATGTTAATGAAGCTGAAAGCTGTTTATGCTTTGGTGGAACAACTATGCACTGGCACTCAGCGGACGCTTGTAGCCATCTCCAACGGAAAACAGCCTCCCACTCTTATCAAAACCGTGATGGATCAGTTATCCATAGTGTCAGGGCAAATCAAAGAGTTGAAACTATCTGGCGCCCACGCAGGAGCAATTTCAACACTCGGCCGGGCCAAGGCATGGCAATCAGAGCTTGACCCGATTGAAATGTCAAATGGCTGCCCAGAACAGAAAGAAGATGGGTCGCCCTCTGATCAAGATGATTCTGCCAAATGCGTGAGAGAGGTACGCCCTTTAGCGTGTAAACTGGAAAAGGAGGCAGACTTAACAAAATATCAGCCGGCTATGACAATGAAAACATTCGAGTGAAAGTGCCATCTCACAATGCCATAGATCTAAGTCCACTAAAGCGTAAGCATATTTTTGTTCCTAATATCGACCCTGCTCCAATTATAAATGATGAAGCCATATTCGAGGCCTTAACCAGCATCGACTGGACGTCACTTGACCTTCATATGGCAGAAGAAGAAGAGCCGGCGCCGGATGACCCGGAGCCGTCAACTCGCTAAGAAGGAAACTAATTCATAGCAATGACAATCCAGGTGGCTTTCAGGCCGGGTTTTTAAGAGTGCAGCTCCGGAAATACTTTGTTCCAAACCTGTGGGCTCATGAAAGCCTTGTAATAGGCTAGTTTAAAACAATGATCCGCCATGTCATGCCTTCGTGCATGTTGATCTTGACTTCTGAACCACCAGTTTTAACCTTTATAATAGGCTTGATGTATCATTTATACGAGCCATAGCAGCACTCTTATTTGCATGTGAAGCTTTGCATGTCCTGCCAAAAGTTTAAACAACATATGTCCTGGCGACTTAAGGTAAAAAACCAGGGCGGGTGACAACCCAAACATATGTAACCTAATAAGATTACTGAAAAGACTATAATCAAAGCCATTCAAGCCGAAATATACTGACGACTTAAAGTCAAAAACTAGGGCGGGTTATCAAACCCGAATACTCATATAACTATTTGCACATGAACACGTCACTGTGTACCCTCGACGCCGGGGGTGATGCACCGCAGCTCACATCGAAGGAGACTTGGCCGGAAGCGCGGTACACAAGCGATCCGGGGGACGCTTTTGTAGACCCGAAACCCCCACATGCCCGGGAGGGACCTCGTCAGAGCGCGCAACGGCTATGGGCTGCCCTAGGTCGACCTGATCGTCCATAGGGCCTCGAGGTTCGCCGCCCTGCAACAAGAAGAACGAACGAAGAACAAGGAAGAAGAATAACAAGGGATACCGATAAAAGTAAAGGTAAAAGGTGGTAGATGAATTGATCGGTTGTGTGTTGTTGTTCAATTGGTCGTCGCCTCTTGTCTATATAAGAGGCGGATGGATTTCACATACAAGAAAAGGACTTTCCTAGCCGTCCAAATCATCAAAGCCTAGCAAAACACGGACTATTCATGACCTCGGGCCCGGATGTCCGGCTCAAGGCCCGGATGATCCGGCCTAGCCAAGTTTTCTGACAATAGCTCACTGATCGGGCTGCAACTTTTGCATACGGATTTGGATTAAGAAGATTTTTATATCAGAATCAACTGTTTCAATGAGGCGCACAACTTTTCTGTTGAACACTTTTCGATCTGAGGCCATCTGGAGGGGGTGTCGGGCTGTTTTCTAAAGTTTGCAGTAGAAAAACTTGTCCGGACGTCCGGAACCTTGCCCGGATGGCCTTTACCCGGATCATCCGGAACCTTGCTTCATCTTTTAGCTTTTGTTGTTTGGGTCAATCGTGCGGCCTCCGGCCGGATGATCTGGACCCCGGCCCGGATGATCCGGCCAAACATTGCTCCAGCACATGGTTTTGGCTGTGGAACTCGTATACGACCTCGGATGGGAACGATTTTTATATCTAAATCGTTCATTTTGATGAGACGAAGAACTTTGCAGTTGTAGATTTTTCCATCCGTGGCCATCTTAATTAGGTTTCATGCTATTCTTTAATCTGGTGTCAATACGAGCATCTCTAAGATTGTCATAACTTTTGCATCCGAGCTCCGTTTTGGACCATCTGTATATCTATTTCGATCGGTTTGAAGAGAGCCATCCAATGGTGACATGAAATTATAAATTTCATATCATCTTGCTACAGCCTCAAGTCATTCTTTGCGATCGTGCCATTTTTGAGCGTCAACACATGCCCCCCTATTTTTCCGGCAAAGCTAGCGTGCCAAAGAATAAATTGTACCGCGCTGGTTCTAAGGACGATGTCAATACTCCATCAGCCACTTGTCATGTGCTTAGGGCGATAAATATATATCATCCATTATTTGTTTGAATCCTTGATGCAAACTTGGGTGAAACCTTCTCAACTTTATTAACAATCCGATGATAAAGTTTCATAGATATGTATCTCAAGGTCATCTCCCCAACCATATTGTTCACCCTTTTGCTAGGATTTTGCAGATAATCAACAATAAACTTTCTCCAATCCTTACTTTCGCCTGCATAAAAATTCATTAGTGTCCGAAGCGGTGGACTTCGGTTTGGCCTTACCTCTCTTGATGAGACTAAGCATCGGCTATTGATAGAAATGCAATACACCAAGATTAACATAGTAGCCGGATGCTTGCTGTGCCAACTCTCTTGAATTGTCATGTCTAGAAATATGAACAATTTTAAAGCAACCCAAGGCAAATTTTACATCTAGACATACCTCAAGATAAACTATAAGTGATTCATCGAAACATTGATAACCCTTGGATATTTGTTGCACTACACATAACGAATCACCGAAAGCCTCAATATATATAGCACCTATAGCATGTAAAAGATTCAATCCAAATAACAATGCATATTCGGCTTTGATTAATTGTGCAAAAAATATTCAAGGGTTGTGAATTCTGCAACAATGCATAGTGGCATGAGGCTTCACAAAATAGCACCCTAAGGAGATATATAAACAACACCAACACCTTGGCCATTGTTGTGATTCAAGCATCAAAACATAATCTCCATAGTACTAGAGAGACAAGGCTAATATCAATATTATGCGTGTCATAAATCCGATGCTCAATAATGAAACCAACAATGATTTGGCCTCTCATAGTATTGAAAGATTTGTAGGCCAAATCATATATATTAAATCAAAGCATAAGCCTATTCACCAATTCTGCAACTATGAATTGGTTTACGCAACATGTATTCAATTGCATTAGTCATAATGTCTCAACTCCATTTAATCATAATATAGGCATACATATAAATTTCCATGAGCACATACATTGTCTCGCTCTCCAATCGAACTAAGGACGATGTTAGAATACTACACCAGCCATGCATTGACATACTCTTAGGAAGATCGATAAATATCGGCCATTACCATCAGGTCCATGTAAAATTCGCCCACCAAAGTATGCATAGCTGAAATAACAAAACAAAATAGCAGCAAAATATTTCGACCCCTTTGTATTAGCAACAAAAATGTAACTAACCAAATGTATAGTGCTTTGGTAAAACCCTTTCATGATATAGAAATTTATGTTGCATCCATGGATCAAAATAAATCCATGGAGGGTAATTGATCATACACAGGGATGACTTCCATGACAAAGGCATCAATGGCATGGTTGAAGAAAATGGATGATGTGCTAACCGAAGATTTTCATATTGTGATGCACGCCTTCGAATTAATTGTTTGTTGCTTCCATCCTTCTCTTTCTTCACTTTTATTGTACTTGTTGCAATAGAAGCATGCACATCATTTTTGTTTTGATTGATCCTTTTGGGAACTCATGCCATGTTCTTATTTCTCAACTCTTGTGTACTAAGATTTTGTAATTCCTTCTTTTTCAAATACGATAAGCTGAGTGGGCATCTCGGCTGTGATTCTGTTACGACCAATGGAATTCTTTTTTGGCCTTGTGTACTCTCAACTTCTTTTCTTCAGATTTGGCACTTTGACTCTCAATAATTGATTGCTTCATCTCATTGCCTGCAGTAGAGAAGGTCAACACTTTCATTGGCTCTTTTTCATTTGAGATCAAATAGGAAGCAGCACTCTTACGACCATCTCTTTTAACATGGTAAACTTGCTTGACTACCTCTTTCTTCTTCCTTGAGCTCCGAACCGATTCCATATGCTTGAAACGGTATTCAACATGTGATTGTTCAAATGTTGTTTTTGTCGGAGCTGCATAATATTGGTGAGATGGTCTAAAATAATATGGAGAATGTGCCCTTGTATCATACATGTCCCATGATGGATATGGATCTACATGAGCATAGGGAGTCATCCACGGCATTGGCATTGGCGGCCCAAAATAAGGATATGAATATGTTGCATAAAAGTTCTCACTTTGCCAATACTGATCCTCATATTTGCGCCTTGGGGGTGATCTTGGTTTCTTTGCATGATTTGGCCGATAAGCATTATTCTCTTCACTCTTATTTTGATATTTATCCAATAGTTTAGCGAAGGTGATTTTTGATCTCTTACACTTGCGCTTATTTCGGCCTTTGTTCTCTTCCGGTTCGCTTTCATTGATCATTTGATTTGATTGCTGCCCCCCAGTCCTTGGTTTCTTCATTGTAGCTTCGATAGAATTCTCATCCTCAATATTAAGTTCATTATGCTTTTCAACAACTTCTCTTCTTGAAAGCTTGATCCCGTCTCCTGCAATTTTTACCTTCTCTTTAAATGGATCGGCTTGAAGCAGCTGATGCATAAACTTTTTGCCATCAGGACCAATTGGAATTGACTGGTCATCTCTTGGTGTTTCCACAAATTTCAATCATCCTTTTTAATGGCCGATTTAACTATTTGACGAAACACGTTGCAGTCCTCAAAATTATGCTTGAACGAATCATGCACTTACAATACATTCGTCCATGGATAGATGGCTCGACATTGTGATCAAGAATTCTAATATAATTACTTTTCACCAACAATTCAAATATTTGATCACACATGCTTAAATTGAAGGTATACTTCTTATTTTTGAGCCGATCTTGTTGTGATAAGGGCTTTGGAGTTAAGCAAATGAAAGGTTTAGATTTTACATCACCCCTTTCAGCTATGCATTGTGTTTTGCACTCTATCTCTGATGTATTTGGATAAGATATTGTATTAGCATCGGTTTTCTCAACAGAACTTACACTTGGCTTTAAATTTCTGAAACGAAAATAGTTAGAATATACATGTCTCATTGAGACCAAGTGTAAGCCAAGTGTAAGCAAAGCTACCCAATTGGGATGAATTCCATGTCAAAGGCATCAATGGCATGATTGAAGAAAATGGATGATGTGCTAACCGGAGATTTTCATATTGTGATGCATGCCTTCGGCTTAATTGTTTTTTGCTTCCATCCTTCTCTTTCTTCACTTTTGTTGTACTTGTTGCAATAGAAGCATGCACATCATTTTTGTTTTGATTGAACATTTTGGGAACCCATGCCATGTTCTTATTTCTAACCTCTTGTGTACTAAGATTTTGTAATTCCTTTTTTGACAATCCGATAAGCTGAGTGGGCACCTCGGTTGTGATTTTGTTACGACCAATGGCAATTATTTTTTGGCCTTGTGTACTCTCAACATCTTTTATTCATATTTGGCACTTTGACTCTCAACAATTGATTGCTTCATCTCATTGCCTATAGTAGACAAGGTCAACACTTTCATTGGCTCTTTTTCATTTGAGATCAAATCTGAAGCAGCACTCTTACGACCATCTCTTTTAACATGGTAAACTTGCGTGACTACCTCTTTCTTCTTCCTTGAGCTCCGAACCGATTCCTTATGTTTGAAACGGTCTTCAACATGTGATTGTTCAAATGTTGTTTTTCTCGGAGCTGCATAATATTGGTGAGATGGTCTAAAATAAGATGGAGAATGTGCCCTTGTATGATACATGTCCCATGATGGATATGGATCTAAAATAGCATAGGGAGGCATCCACAGCATTGGCATTGGCGGCCCAAAATAAGGATATGAATAAGCTGCATAAAAATTCTAACTTTGCCAATACCAATCCTCATATTTGCGCCTTGGGGGAAACCTTGGTTTCTTTGCATGATGCCGATAAGCATTATTCTCTTCACTCTTCTTTTGATATTTATCCAATAGTTTAGCGAAGTTGATTTTTGATCTCTAACACTTGCGCTTATTTCGGCCTTAGTTCTCTTTCGGTTCGCTTTCATCGATCATTGGATTTGCATGCTGCCCCCTAGTCCTTGGTGTCTTCATTGTAGCTTCGATAGAATTCTAGGCCTCAAGATTATGTTCATTATGTTCTTCAACAACTTCTCTTCTTGGAAGCTTGATCCCGTCACCTGTAGTTTTTACCTTCTCTTCAAATGGATTATCTTGAAGCAGTTGATGCATAAACTTTTTGCCATCAGGACCAATTGGAATAGACTCGTCATCTCTTGGTGTTTCAACAAATTTCAATCGTCATTTTTCAATGGCCGATTTAACTATTTGACAAAACACGTTGCAATCCTCAAAATTATGCTTGAATGAATCATGCAACTTACAATGCCTTTGTCCATGGATAGATGGCTCGACATTATGATCAAGAATCCTAATATAATTACTTTTCACCAACAATTAAAATATTAGATCACACATGCTTGAATTGAAGGTATACTTCTTATTTTCTAGCTGATTGATAACCCACAAGTATAGGGGATCGCAACAGTTTTCGAGGGTAGAGTATTCAATCCAAATTTATTGATTCGACACAATGGGAGCCAAAGAATATTCTCAAGTATTAGCAGTTGAGTTGTCAATTCAACCACACCTGGATAACTTAATATCTGCAGCAAAGTATTTAGTAGCAAAGTAGTATGGAAGTAACGGTAACAGTGGCAAAAGTAACAGTAGCAGTTTTGTAGTAATTGTAACAGTGGCAACGGTAAAGTAACTAACCAAAGATCAATATGTGAAAAGCTCGTAGGCATTGGATCGGTGTTGGAGAATTATGCCGGATGCGATTCCTCATGCAATAGTTATAACATCGGGTGACACAGAACTAGCTCCAATTCATCAATGTAATGTAGGCATGTATTCCGAATATAGTCATACGTGCTTATGGAAAAGAACTTGCAAGACATCTTCTGTCCTACCCTCCCGTGGCAGCGGGGTCCTATTGGAAACTAAGGGATATTAAGGCCTCCTTTTAATAGAGTACCGAACCAAAGCATTAACACTTAGTGAATACATGAACTCCTCAAAGTATGATCATCACCGGTATGTATCCCGATTATTGTCACTTCGGGGTTAACGGATCATAACACATAATAGGTGACTATTGACTTGCAAGATAGGATCAAGAACTCACATATATTCATGAAAACATAATAGGTTCAGATCTGAAATCATGGCACTCAGGCCCTAGTGACAAGCATTAAGCATAGCAAAGTCATAGCAACATCAATCTCAGAACATAGTGGATACTAGGGATCAAACCCTAACAAAACTAACACAATTACATGGTAAATCTCATCCAACCCATCACCGTCCAACAAGCCTACGATGGAATTACTCACACACGGCGGTGAGCATCATGAAATTGGTGATGGAGGAAGGTTGATGATGACGATGGCGACGGATTCCCCTCTCTGGAGCCCCGAACGGACTCCAGATCAGCCCTCCCGAGAGAGATTAGGGCTTGGCGGTGGCTCTGAATCATAAAACGCGATGAATCCTTCTCTCTAATTTTTTCTCCCTGAACGTGAATATATAGAGTTGGAGTTGAGGTCGGTGGAGCACCAGGGGGCCCACGAGGCAGGGGGCGCGCCCAGGGGGGTAGGCGTGCCTCCCACCCTCGTGGACAAGGTGTGGGCCCCCTAGCCTTGATTCTTTCACCAGTATTTTTTATATATTCCAAAAATATTCTTCGTGAAGTTCCAGGTCATTCCGAGAACTTTTATTTCTGCACAAAAATAACACCATGGCAATTCTGCTGAAAACAGCGTCAGTCCGGGTTAGTTCCATTCAAATCATGCATGTTAGAGTCCAAAACAAGGGCAAAAGTGTTTGGAAAAGTAGATACGATGGAGACGTATCACTGATCTTGTTGTGATAACGGCTTTGGAGTTAAGCAAATGAATGGTTCAGATCTTACATCACCCTATTCGGCTATTTATTGTGTTTTGCACTCTATCTCCGATGTATTTGGATAAGGTATTATATTAGCATCGGTTTTCTCAACAAAACTTACTCTTGGCTTTAAATTTATGAAACAAAAATAGTTAGAATATACATGTCTCAATTGAAACCAAGTGTAAGCCAAGTAAGAAATAAGCAAAGCTACCCAATTGGCTTCTTTTATTTGAGCCAATTCTTTTTTTGTTTGTTTCTGGTGGCGAGCGGCAAAATTGGTTTAAGTTTTTTCTCAATTTCAGCCCACTCCGGATATGATTGTCCCCCAATGCTTTTAGATTCTTTCTGCAATGACACACGGGTGTTGCCGAAACGTTGCAATTGTGTAGGGGGTGTATAATATGATGTAGTACTAGGTGAAGACATATGCAATGTTGTAAAACCATATTTTTTCTCGCCAATTTTATCAATTGGCAAAGATTCATCTTCTTGTAAAACTCTAGCTTTTATTGCATTATAATCGGGAACTAACCCCTTATCATGCTCTTCAAGGCAAAGAGCACTAATCCTATTATTTCGGGCTATATCCCTTTTTTAATGTCGCAACATTCCATTCTGTAAGGGATTGCTTCACAATACTTTTAGATTCTTTCGGCAATGAGGTGTTGCCAAAATTATGCAATTGCGTAGAGGATGCATCGTATGCTACAATATTAGATGATGGCATGTGCTCTTCTGCAAATTTTTCACTTATTCGGCTATGACCATGAAGGTGCGGAGCGGAATTACGAGAATCTATAGTTGTATACGATGCTGACAAATTACTAACATGAGGTGTAGCATATGACGGTTGAGAGTAACCGGCCGAATAGCTAGTAGTAGCATGGCCAATTTTCTCACTCATCGGCATGTTTGAACTAGTATATTGCAAATTAGTTGCCGATGAATAAAAAGGTGAAACACTTTGTGGCATGCTACTGGAAGTTTATACACGAGGTGTTTCAACTTGATTAACCAAACCCATCTTGTTGTTCATCGACATATGAATTTGTGGGATTGCCGATGCATGAGGGCTGGGATACATATGTTGCGTGTTACTAAAATTGTATGTTGAAGCACGGAGATTACTTTGCATGGGCTGTCGCACCTGACTAGATGCATAATTGGTAAAACAAGGGCTAGCTGATATGTTATGCTCATTATGTGATTTAGCAACAACAGATGAATTATTCGCATCTACATATGCAAACCCTAGATGACGATCTCTTCGTAGCAAGAACGGGCCAGCGACCGTTCCAAGCTTCGTCCCTAGCGGAGTCGCCGAAAAGTGTGTTCACACATGAACACGTCACCATGTACCGTCGACGCCAGGGGTGATGCAGCGCAGCTCACGTCAAAGGAGACCCGGTCGGAAGCACGGTACAAAAGCAATTCGGCAGGCGCTTTTGTAGACCCGAAACCCCCACACGCCCGGGAGGGACCCCGCCAGGGCAAGCGGTGACTATGGGCTGACCTAGGTCGACTTGATCATCCCTAGGGCCTCGAGGTTCGCCGCCCTGCAACAAGAAAAATGAACGAATAATGAGGAAGAAGAATAACAAGGGAGAGAGATAAAAGTAAAGGTAAAAAGTGGTAGATGAATTGATGGATTGTGTGTTGTTGTTCAATCGGCCATCACCTCTTGTCTATATAAGAGGCCGATGGACTTCCCGTATAAGAAAGGGACTTGCCTAGCCATCCAAATCATCAAAATCTAGCAAAACACAGATTATTCATGACCTCCGGCCCAGATGTCCGGCTCAAGGCCTGGATGATCCGGCCTAGCCCAGTTTTCTGACAGCAGCTCACTAATCGGGCTGTAAATTTTGCATACGAATTCGGATTAAGAAGTTTTTTATATCAAAATTAACCGCTTCGACGAGGAGCGCAACTTTTCTGTTGAACACTTTTTGATTTGAGGCCATCTTGAGGAGGTTTCGGGCTGTTTTCCAAAGTCCGCAGCAGAAAAACTTGTTCGGACCACCAGAACCTTGCCCGGATGGCCTTTACTTGGATCATCCGGGTCTGCAACCAGATCATCCGGCTTCACCTTTTAGCTTCTGTTGTTTGGGTCAATTGTGTGGCCTCCGGCAGATGATCTGGACCCCGGCCCGGATGATCCGGCCAAACATTGCTCCAACACACGGTTTTGGCTGTGGAACTCGCATAGGACCTCAGATGGGAACGATTTTTATATCAAAATCGTCCGTTTCGACAAGACGAAGAACTTTTCTGTTGTAACTTTTTCATTTGAGGCCGTCTTAATTAGTTTTCATGCCATTCTTTAATCTGATGTCAATACGAGCATATCTCAGATTGTCATCACTTTTGCATCCGAGCTCCGTTTTGGACCATCTCTATATCTATTTTGATCGGCTTGAAGAGAGCCACCCAATGGTGATATGAAATCATAAATTTGACATCGTCTTTCTACATCCTCAAGTCACTCTTTGCGATCATGCCATTTATTAGCGTCAACAATAACAATTGAAAACATACCCGTAGAGTCGAATCATACTTGTGATTTAAATATCAACTGCCAGTGCGGGTGTCAACCCAAGACCTACAGCCTCATGATCTGAGTTGTTCAAACCAAAATATGCTAGTGACTTCAAGTCCAGAGCCAGGGCGGGTTATAACCCAAAATACTCAAACATGAGAAATATGATCGGAGCCTCACGACCCGTATATTCAAAATTGACTCAACAGAAAAATCTTTGGAGAAACAAATCCAAAGAACTTGAGAGAAAAATTAAAAAAAAATCTCAAATAATTGCTTGACCGGTTTACCAAAACACGACCAAACAAGTTGGCTCACAGGCCATGTGCTTTCAAGGCCGGACAGCCGTTGAGTTTATCCTAGCTCACTGTAAGACGACTCTCACGTGACACAAGCCGCCGTTTTAACCTTAACAAGTTCAGGGTCTTACAAAAGATTGGCTGTTAAGAGTTCGGCCGGTTACCTGGCGGAGGAACAAGTTGCAAACATGCAGTTGTAACTGATAATATGGAAACTCGGGCCAGTCAAGAGGGTATGAAAGCTAAACACGGTGGGTTGGAATCCCCCAAGTGACCTTATGATCAAGTAATAAAGACTCAGACACACAGAAAAGAAACGACAAAGGCCCTGAATTTCAGGCATGCCGGCTTTATTATATTGATCATAAAAAGATATATACATTGACAGAAGTATGTACAATGGAGAGCCGGTGGCTCAAGTATAGTACGGCCAAAGATGAGCAATATTCCATGGCCTGTTGGTCTCCTGCTCAGAGGTGTGTGATAACTTTTGCTCATGTATATCAATAAGATAATACGAGCCATTGTTAAGATTCTTACTGACCACAAAAGTTCCTTCCCAAGGTGGGGATAACTTGTGCATATCTGTTTGATCTTGGATTAGCCTGAGCACCAAGTTGCCTTCTTCAAACGCCCGGGTCTTGACTCTGCGGCTATGATAGCGACGCGGGTCTTGTTGATATGTCGTTGAACGAGCCGCTGCAAGGTCACGCTCCTCACCAAAGCATCAAGTGCGTTTTGACATGCTATTTCATTATCAGCTTCAACATAAGCCACCACATGGGGGCGAGTCATGAAGGATATCACTTGGAAGAACCGCCTCTGCACTATAGACCATGAAGAAGGGCATATAGCCTGTTGACCGGTTTGGGGTGGTATTGATACTCCCGAGCATTGAAGGTAACTCCTCAACCCAACAACCTGACGTTCGTTCCAAAGGAACCATAAGCCAGGGCTTAATGCCTCTCAAGATTTCTTGGTTAGCCCTCTCAGCTTGACCATGAGACTGTGGATGAGCTACTGAAGAAACATCAAGACGAATAAGCTCTTGTTGACAAAACTCCTTCATAGCACCCTTAGACAAATTAGTACCATTATCAGTGATGATACTATGAGCGTAACCAAAGCGGAAGATTAGCTTTTTAACAAACTGAACTGCGGTTGCTGCATCACACTTGCTAACCAGCTCTGCTTCAACCCATTTTGTAAACTTGTCAACCGCCACCAAAAGGTGTCTTTTCTTATATGGAGACCTCTTGAATGGTACCACCATATCAAGTCCCCAGACTGCAAATGGCCAAGTAATTGGAATCATCCTCAACTCTTGAGCCGGCACATGAGCTCGTCGAGAAAATTTCTGACATCCATCACACTTACTGACGATATCTTCTACATCAGCATGAGCCGTCAACCAATAAAACCCATGATGGAAAGCTTTAGCCACTAGAGATTTAGAGCCGGCATGATGTAGAAGCTCTCTTCAGGAGAAACACAACATTGAAACACGCATGTCACACTCCATCGGTGTAATTCACCATTGACAATAGTCATAAACTTAGACCTCCTAGTTATTTGTCTTGCCAAAGCTTCATCCTCAGGTAACTCGCCCCGGGTCATATAAGCCAAGTAGGGAAGTGTCCAATCAGGAATAGCTTGGAGAGCCGCCACTAGCTGCGCCTCCGGGTCAGGAATAGCAAGGCCCTCTTCTGATGGTAACTTGACTAAAGGATTCTGTAATACATCAAGGAACACATTAGGAGGCACCGGCTTACGTTGAGAACCAAGCTGGCTCAAGGCATCAGCTGCCTCATTCTTCCTTCGATCAATGTGTTCCACCTGGTAACCCTTGAAGTGACCAGCAATATTGTCAACCGCCCGATGATAAGCCACCATGAGCGGGTATTTGGAATCCCATGTGCCTGAAACTTGTTGAGCCACAAGGTATGAGTCGCCAAAACACCTGACCCAGCTTAAATTCATGTCTTTGGCCTTTTGAAGGTCGTGGAGTAAAGCCTCACATTCGTCAGCATTGTTAGTACAAGGAAACATTAACCTCAAAACATAACAAAATTGGTCACCTTGTGGGGAAGTCAAGATAACTCCAGCCCCTGAGCCTTCTAACTGCCTGGACCCAACAATGTGAATCATCCAATATGTGTTATCAGGCTTCTCCTCACGCGTTTGCAACTCTGTCTAGTCATTTATGAAATCCATTAGAGCATGAGATTTGATAGCTGTTCTTGGCACATATTTCAAACCACGAGGTCTGAGTTCTATTGCCCACTTAGCAATCCGGCCTGTGGCCTCCCTGTTTTGAATAATGTCTCCCAAGGGAGCAGAACTGACCACAGTAATAGGATGACCAAGAAAATAATGCTTCAACTTGTGACTCGCCATGAACACCCCATATACCAATTTCGGCCAATCTGGGTATCGCCGTTTGGACTCAATTAATACCTCAGTGACATAATAAGTCGGCCGCTGAGTAGGGTATTCTTTGGCCGCCTCTTTGCGCTCTACAACAATTGCCACGCTGACAGCCTTACTGTTAGCAGCCAAATACAAAAGAAAAGGCTCCTTCTCCATAGGAGCAGCCAGGACGGGCGGCTCATCTAATTGCTTTTTAAGTGCCTCAATCGCCTTATCATTAGTGTCACTCCAGAAAAAATGATCTGTCTTCTTCATCATCTCGTATAAAGGAATTTCCTTCTCTCCTAGGCGGCTTATGAACCAGCTTAAAGCCGCGACACGACCCGCCAGGTGCTGGACGTCATTGACACACGCTGGCTTAGCCAATGAAGTGGGAGCCTTAATCTTCTCCGGGTTAGCTTCAATACCCCTCTCGGAGAATAGAGAACCCAACAGCTTGCCTGCAGGCACACCAAAAACACACTTGGCCGGGGTAATCATCATCTCACAGACCCGAAGAATGTCAAAGTCTCCCTTAGATCATCCAGGAGAGTCTCCTTTCTGGATTGACCACAATATCATCCACATAAGCATGCACATTATGCCCAATCTGATCGTGAAAACAATTCTGAACACAGCGTTGATAAGTCGCCTGAGCACTCTTAAGCCCAAAAGGCATAGAAACATAACAGAAGGCTCCAAAAGGGGTGACAAAAGACGTATTATCTTGGTCCTTAACTGCCATCTTGATCTGATGATAACCAGAATACGCATCGAGGAAACATAAACTCTCACAAGCCACCGTGGCATAAATAATCCGGTCGATACGAGGGAGAGCAAATGGATCAGCTGGACAAGCTTTGTTAAGATCTGTGTAGTCAACACACACATGCCAAGTACCATTCTTCTTAAGCACCAGCACCGGGTTAGCCAACCACTCAGGGTGAAAAACCTCCACGATAAACCTAGCTGCTAAGAGCCAACCCACCTCTTCTCCAATAGCCTTATGTCGTTCTTCATTGAAACGATGAAGAAATTGTTTGGTCGGCTTAAATTTAGGATCAACATTAAGGGTGTGCTTTGCGAATTCTCTCGGTACACCCGGCATGTCAGAAGGTTTCCATGCAAAGATGTCCCGATTCTCACAGATGAACTCGATGAGCGCGCTTCCTATTTAGGATCCATATTGGCCCCCATTGTCAACTGCTGAGATGATTCGCCAGGGACAAAGTCAACCTGCTTAGTATGATCAGCCAACTTAATCTTCAACAAAGGGCCTTGCTTGGTGGTGGGCTTCTTCAAAGGGTCATGTCAGCCGGATCAACATTATCCTTGTAAAATTTTAGCTCCTCTGTAGCACAGGCTGACTCAGCATAGGCTGCATCTCCTTCTTCACATTCCGAAGTAATCTTTCGATCACCATGGACCGTAATAGTGCCTTACGTCCTAGCATCATAAGCTATATGTAAACATAACAAGAACGAGCCATAAACTAGGCATAAGTCGGCCGCCCAAACAAGGCATGATAAGGACTCTTAATTTTGACCACCTCAAACCATAGCGTCTCTGCCATGTAGTCATGTTCATCACCAAAGGCCACTTCTAAGGGAATTTTTCCCACAGGGTACGTTGACTTACCAGGCACTACACCATGGAAAACTGTGGAAGATGGCTTGAGATCCCTATCAGTCAGGTTCATCCACCGAAATGTGTCATAATAGAGGATGTTAATACTACTACCACTGTCCATAAGTACCTTAGTGAACTTATAACCACCGACCTAAGGGGCCACTACCAAGGCCAAGTTACCCAGATTTTCATCCCGGGGCGGGTGATCTGCCCGACTCCATGTTATTGGATGCTCTGACCACCACAAATACTGGGGTACCGTTGGCTCAATAGTATTGACTGCACGTTTATGAACCTTATGATCATGCTTGCAGAGACTAGTTGTGAAAACATGATATTGACCCCCGTTGAGCTGCTTTGGATTACTCTGGTATCCTGACTGCTGGTTAGCCTGACCAGACTGTTGGTTATAACCACCCTGGTTGCCCTGTCCTTGATATCCAGAAATTAAGCCGCCGCCACCAAAGCCGGCCCTTGTGAGCCGGATCCTGACCCGCCAGGCGGGCCATTATTGTTGGCATGATTCTGATTGAAGTTGGAATTCCTCTATTCTCGCATGATGGAACAGTCCTTCCAAGCATGAGCCGTCGGCCTATCAGGCAAACTATGTTTTGGGCAAGGCTCATTAAACATCGCCTCAAGATTAAAAAAATTCCCACCAAAGGATTGTTTGCCATTACCGTTGCGGTGCTGGCCCTTATACCCAGTGTTGGTGTTAGCCACAAGATCTGACCCGCCGTTAGGGTGCCTGCGTTTTCCACCATTACTTTGGTTGTTGCCGTTCTTCATTGCCATATGCTGCTGCTGACCTTTTCCATTACTACTCTTATTACCCTTATTGGACTTCTCATCGTCAGATCCAGGGTCTTTTGTGTGATCAGAATTAGCATACTTAATTAGAGCCGCCATAAGCTTCCCCATGTCATTACAATGACGTTTAAGCCACCCAAGCTTATGCTTGAGAGGGGTAAAATGACAATTCTTCTCCAAAACCAGAACAGCTGAACCCGCCGCAATGCTATCTGATGAGTGGATAATAGTTGAGACCCATCAGACCCAATGGTGGGCCGACTCATCCTCCCACTGCACATAGTTATCCAGATCAATAATTGTCAGAGGCTGCTTAAATGTTCCCTTAAAATTGTAAATGAAACGTGCTTTCAACTCAGCCCATGAATTGATGGAATTGGCAGATAATCCTTTCAACAAGGTTCGAGTCGGTCCATCCAACATCATGGTGAAGTACTTGGAACATACAACATCATTAACATCCAACATCTCCATAGCAAGCTCATAACTCTCAATCCAAGCCTCACGTGGAAGATCAGTTGTATAATTAGGCATCTTGCAAGGGCCCTTAAAATCCTTGGGCAGTCGTTCATTACGTAGAGCAGGTACCAGACATGGCACACCAACCGTCCTGGAAGTCGTCCAGGCTTCAACGGATGTCGAAGGGTGTACTGGAAATTGCTGATGAGCCCCCAATTGAGCCACCAATTCTGCCTCATGGCGGGTTCTAGCCTGATCCACAAGGGCCTAAGCATTATTCAGCATATTATCATCACGGGGCGGGTTATGTCCACGGGGCAGGTTACGACGCTGCTCACTGCTGGAAACCGCCGACGAATCCAAATGCCAGCTATAGCTTCGACTTGGGAGGGGAGTTGAGTGAACACTCTCATGACTGTATGAATAAGCCGCCTGCTGTGCCACATCCGTCTGAAGAAGCTCCACCGTGTTACAGGTCTCTACCGTTGCTGGAGACTCGCCTTCAATTGGGATAGCCGTCAGCTGTGTAGCCGCTGCTATCATGTTATCCAATGGTTTAGAATAATGCCCAGAGGGTGTTGGAACACGTTGAGGCGGGATCTGATCCGGCTGTCGAGGCTGAGCCGCCTGCCCGACCCCTGGCGTCTCTGCAGCCCGGGTTACACCGGGCGGGTTACTCGTTCCTGCTCCCGGCGTGTTAAAAAGGTTCTGTCCCTAAAACTACGGAGGCATGCGGCTCTGGTGCCTTATTCGAAGAACAACATTGGACCCATTCTGGTCTAGACTTAGGTGGAAAGCTTCTTCCCTTATCCACCGTGACTCGGCCTCCATCGAAGCTCGCTCCATTGCCATCCTGGCGTTCTCTGCATTAAGATCATCTTGGGCCTTGTCCACCTCATCTCGCACCTTTGCAATTTCTGCATTATGTTGTGCTTGATTTGCTGGAGTCACCTCCGCGGCTAACAGAGTCGTCAAAGCACCCAAGAGCTCAGATAAAACTTGAGCCGGTGGATGAACTGAGCCACTCACCCCAGCTGCCGCAGCAGCAGTTGAACCGGATGTCATAGTAGCGGCCGTTGATGAGTTTACCATTGGTTGCGTACCAACCATAAAAATAGCAGCCCTGCTTGGCGGCTCCCCAGCTGTCGCCGTGGGAATAGGCTCCAAGCCTGCCGTCCTGAACCTAGTAGATTGACTCGGTTTCTCCGGTCAAGGACTCATCACCTGAGTAGACGAGAGTCTCTCCTTCAGACACATAGTTCTCCGCCAGGTCTGTGCCATGTGTTCATCCAACGAAGACATGCTTCCAGTGGGTTTGAACCCTGGAGGGTTGCGCACACCGAGTCGGCTCGACAATGTCAGTGTAGATGTCCGGCTCAGGCTCAGATTCACCGATCTTGCCGACGAAGACGTGGATTCCACCAAAGGGGACCCGGTACCCGTACTCAATTGAGTCTGCGTCGGGGCCCCGGCCAGCATTGTCGATGTAGAGCTTGCCGCGGCGACTCTTGGTCATCTGGCCCATGGTGTATCCCTCAGTCCCTGGGAAAGAGCCCTTCAAGAACTCAAAACCACCGTGCGCAGGCCCCACGGTGGGCGCCAACTGTCATGGTTTCATCACAGCAGATGCCCTTGCGAAAGGACTTAGGTGTGGAGCCATCGCAACGTAGGTTAGCTTGAAGGGGTTGAACAGGACAAAGGACACTAGGTTTACCCAGGTTCGGCCCTCACAACGAAGTAAAAGCCTAAGTCCTGCTTCTAGTTGTATTGCTTGAATATCGATTACAAGGGAGTGGAATCGCTTGACCTAACTATCGATCAATTATTTTTTTAGTTAACCCGCCGTTGGGTCTCGCCTTTATATACACAGGTCGAGGCTCTAGGGCTTACAAGAGTCCGAGCCGGATCACATAACATGACCAGCTCTATTTCTAAGTCGCCTTGCCTTACCAAAAAAGTCACCATCGGGCGACTCACACTTTCGGGTGTTGGGCCACCACCAGGCCCGCCTCTTAAACCACCACTTGTCTTCATGCTTCATTTTCTTAGACCTTCTTCATATTAAGTCGCCAACGTGTAACCCGACCCCTCCTGGGTGGGTCGTACCTCGGGGTTATATCCCCAACAAGGCGGGTAGATATTTTTGAGATTGCAAGGGAAGCCTCGTGGATCCCAATGTACTGTGGTGATGTAAGTGACAGGGGCACGGGCATGGCAGACGGGTAGTGTGAGCTAACCGTGTGTGTTGCATCATCCGACTTGTCTAATGTTTCTAAATTTGGAAAAAATTACGTGGGAAAGGGCCAGAACACGAACACACTTGCATGAAAAAGGAGTTTGATGTTCAAATACCCAATGCACAACTTCAATGTGGCACTTGTCTCACAAAACGCACGGTATTGCTTGCCCCCCCTTTCGTGCCAGTGGGAGGGGAATCCTAGGTATGAACGCATGCCCCCAAATAGCTAGGTCTAAGATATCACCCTACCATAACACTAAACCCAGGGCCGGCCCTGGGCCATGGCGGCGAGTGCGACAGACTAGGGCCCAGCCCAAGCAGGGGCCCATACCCTCTGCAGGTATGTATTTTTGTTCGTATAGAAAATAAGAAGCGAGCAAGTAACGCACACGTACGAATGGAAGAAGTCACGCACGAAGAGCAAGTCAACTATCCCTAATCCTTTCCTTCGCTCTCTCCTAGAAACACGCCACCATCTCATGTCTCCCTCCCGTTCTCATCTTCCCCAAATTCAATTAATTGTCCCGAGTTCCTAAGAGGCTAGGACCCCAACTCCCCAAGCTCTAATCAATGGATTTTCCATTGTATCACAATCCAATGGATTTCTTTGCACCTTATAAATACCCCAAGGGCCCCGTCGAATGGATCCACGGAGGCGAGCCGTCCAGCGGCGACACATCAAGTGCCTTGGCAGGAACATGGAGTCGCGGAGGGCAGCAGCCTGCAACCGTGGTCAGGGTCCGATCGTTCGAGGGCAGGCCCTGGAGACGTGGAGTTCAGTCCAGGTAGTTCCTTCTAATTTTTTGGATCTCATTTTTTTACCCTGGGCTATTTGTTTCTGTTATGATGAATGATGTAATGGTGTTTGACCTATTTCTGCTTGATTCCTCACCTATTTTACAACATTGCAATCAGATAGATTTTGCTAGCTGCGACATCTCAGGTGAAAGACAAACGACTGCTGATATTTTCTTACACACGTTTGTGGTTGGACTGCTAGAGTTGGAGTTGAAGTTTCTGTCGAATTGGATCAAGAATTGAGAACAATGTTAAGACTTCTGAGTTGTTGGAGCATGTAACCTAATCCTGTAATCATATGATATATCCATGGACCATGGTGTATTAAGATGATATTTGCTAATGAAATTTACAATTTCTTTTATAATGACTTTTCACTGCACATGTTAGGTGTGGAAGTATTTTTTTGTCTATTATATAGTATAAGGGCCCATTTTCTCAGTTCGCACAAGGGCCTCTGGAATGCTAGGGCCGACCCTGACTAAACCTATCGGATTCATGGTCAAACCCCACCCCCTTTCGCTTCCAGTGAAAGGTGGACCATGTGCGGGCCCACAAATGGTGTGCTTCTGGCGTGAGATGGGGTGAGACCACATACGAACCACCTGCGGGTAGCTCAACTATATGTATGAAAAGAGTGGTGTGATATTTAAATACCCAATTCACAACTTTGATGTGGCACATGTGCCTCAAAAATTAAGCGGACATCCCCGACCCCACGGAGATTTAGCAAAGTGCAAAGTAGTCCCCCCGCCCACACACACACACACTTTGAGTCAGCAAGAGACGGTATCTCACCAAGATGTACTGTAAAATGGACCAAGATGAATCCACCTTTGTCGTACAACCTCTCTCTTGTTGTTGGTCAAAGTGATGGATGTCCACGCGACCCCACAGATGGGCTAGCTCGCCAATAATCATGTAAGTAGTTGATACGTCTCCAACGTATCAATAATTTTTGTTCCATGCTGTTATATTATCATTCTTAGATGTTTTATAATCATTTTATATCAATTTTTGGTACTAACCTATCGACATAATGCCAAGTGCCAGTTGCTGTTTTTGCATGGTTTTTACATCGTAGGAAATCAATATCAAACGGAGTGCAAACACCGCGTTTGTGGATTTTTTATGGCCCAAAAGACCACCAATGGGCCAGAGCAGCACCTGGAGGGTGCCCCGAGGGGGTACAACCCACCAGGGCATGCTTGGGGACCCAGTCACGCCCAGGTGGGTTGTGCCCACCTCGGTGGCCTCTCGCACCCCCTCTTTACCCTATAAATTCACAAATATTCCAAAAACCCTCGGGGTTAACATAGATCAGAAGTTCTGCCGCCGCAAGCCTCTGTAGCCACGAAAAACCAATCTAGACCCCATTCTGGCACCCTGTCAGAGGGGGAAATCATCACCGGTGGCATCTTCATCATCCCGGCGGCCACCATGATGAGGAGGGAGTAGTCCACCCTCGGGGCTGAGGGTTTGTACCAGTATCTATGTGTTTAATCTCTCTGTCTCTCTCTCATGTTCTTGAGATGTCACGATCTTGATGTATCGCGGGCTTTGTTAATATAGTCGGATTATATGGTGTTTTCCCCTCTCTATCTTGTGATGAATAGAGTTTTCCCTTTGAGATTTCATTTTATCGGATTGAATAATTTTATGTATTTGAGAACACTTGATGTATGTCTTGCTATGAATACCCATGGTGACAATGGGGTATCATATTGATTCACTTGATATGTGTTTTGGCACTCAACTTGCGGATTCCTGATGCGACATTGGGGTAATCTATGCATAGGGGTTGATCCACGTTCTCTTCTTTGTTTCTTTGATAGAAATCTTGGGGCACTCTTTGAGGTTATTTGTGTTGGATTGAGTATTATGAATCTAAAATTGTTTGATGCATATCGCATTATCAACTCATGGATACTCGCGGTGACATTGGAGTATCTAGGCGACATTAGAGTTGGTTGATGTGTATCATATGGTGTTATTTTAGTATGAACTCTTGGTTAGATTGATCGGAAAGAATAGCTTTGTGTTATTTTAGTACGAACTCTAGGATAGATTGATCGGAAAGAATAGCTTTGAGGTGGTTTCATACCCTACAAAAAAAATTCTACTTATGTTCTCAACTAGATAGGAACTTTGGAGTGATTCTTCATCGCACTTTGAGGGATGGTTATATGATCCAACTATATTAGCATTGTTGAGAGATTGCACTAGCGAAAGTATGGACCCTAGGCCTCTTTTTCAAGCATTGCAATACCGTTTGTGCTCCATTTTATCAATTGCTACCTTGCTGTTTTTTGTTGTTCTTATTACAAAAATCAATATCTAGTATCCATATTACACTTGTATTACCATCTCTTCGCCGAACTAGTGCACCTATACAAATTACCATTGTATTTGGTGTGTTGGGGACACAAGAGACTTTGTATTATTTGGTTGGAGGGTTGTTTGAGAGAGACTATCTTCATCCTACGCCTCCCACGATTGATAAACCTTAGGTCATCCACTTGAGGGAAAATTGCTACTGTCCTACAAAACTCTGCGCCTGGAGGCCCAACACGTGTCTACAAGAATAAAGTTGCGTAGTAGACATCAAGCTCTTTTCTGGCGCCGTTGCCGGGGAGGTGAGTGCATGAAGGTATATCTTTGGATCATGCAATTGAATCTTTTGGTTTCTTGCTTTATCACTAGTTTGGTTTATAGAAAGAAAACTAAAAAATAATGGAATTGTGGTTGCATCACATTATTCATCTTTATAATGTCTTTCGTGAAAATGATGGAAAGGAAAATTGTGCTCAATTGATATAAGAAGAATTCAATAGAATGTTTGGTATAAATGATGAGCGTGATTGCAATGTTGTTAGTATGAATTCTTTGAATATCCATGATGCTAATGATATGAAAAGCCATAAGCTTGGGGATGCTATGTTTGATGAAGATGATATTTTTAGTCCCCCAAGATTTGATGTGCAAATTTGCTATAATGATTGCATGCCTCCTATTTATGATGATTATAATGATGAGAGTGGATTTGGAGAGGTCATGACTTTATTTAGTGATGAATCTGCCATTTTGGATGATGCTTCAATTGACTATGATAACAAAGTTGCTATCTATGATGATTATGGTGATGACATGTATGCTATAAAGAGTAATGATAACCATGAAACTTGTCATCATGATTTTAATTTTCACTCTCATGATAGTTATTTTGTTGAGTTTACTCACACTACTATTGATGAGAATAAATTTGCTTATGTGGAGAGTAATAAATTTTCTATGCTTGTGGATATTGAAAAGAATGCTTTATGTGAAAGTTATATTGTTGAATTCATTCATGATGCCACTGAAAATTATTATGAGTGAGGAACTTATTCTTGTAGGAATTGCAATAATATCAAGTTTCTTCTCTGTGTGTTGAAAATCTTAAAGTTGTGCTTGTTTTGCCTTCCTATGCTAGTTGATTCTTGTTCCCATAAATTGTTTGATAAAAAAATCCCTATGCATAGGAAGTGTGTTGGACTTAAATGTGCTAGTCATATGCTTCATTGATGCTCTCTTTATGTTTCAATTCTTATCTTTTATGTGAGCATCATTGAAATCATCATGCCTAGCCTAAAAGGCAAAAAAGAAAAGTGCTTGTTGGGAGGCAACCCAACACTTTTACCTAATATTTTTATGTGTTCACATGATTAGGCTACTGTATTAATCATGTTTTATTGTTTTTGTTTCAATAACGTGCCAAATAAAGCCTTTGGGATCATGTTGGGTGATAGTTGATTTGATCTTGCTGAAAAACAGAAACTTATGCACTAACAAAAATAATTCTCGTTTTTAACAGAAGAGTGCTTTTGAGTTGATTCTTTTTGCAAAATATTAATATACAAATTTCTCACGTGTTCCTAATTTTTTAAGAATTTTTCGAGTAGCAGAAGTATGGTTATTCTGCACATAATTACAGACTGTTCTCTTTTTGACAGATTCTGTTTTCACTGCATATTTTGCTTGTTTTATAGTTTCTATGGCTTATATTGCTCAATATATATTATGGAAACGATATTCTACAGTAGGCATTGTGTGGAAACAATTATGAATCTTGTCTTTGACAGTACCAAAGTGAAATTATTTGCTCTTTATCATACTAACCTATCTCACGAAGTTCCGTTAAGTTTTGTGTGATTGAAGTTTTCAAGTTTTGAGTGAGATGTCGATATGAGGAGAATAAGGAGTGAAGATACCCTAAGATTGGGGATTCCCAAGGCACTCTAAGGTAATATTCAAGGAAGATACAAGCAACTAAGCTTGGGGATGCCCCGGAAGGCATCCCCTCTTTCGTCTCCAACATCATTGGTAACCTTATTTGGAGCTATGTTTTCATTCGTCACATGATATGTGTTCTGCTTGGAGCATCATTTTATTTTGTTAGGATTTTCTTGCTGTTATTTAGAATAATGTTTTGCATATTTTATTTCAATAAAAGTGGCATTGACAGCCTTTACTAGAAAACTGAAAGTTTGCCGCTGTTGCAAAAATTCCGTAGAAAAGTCAGAATGTGATAAAATGCTGAAACTTTTTGCAAAATAAGATCTGATAAAGTTTCTAAAGTGTGGTAATTTTTTAAGATTTGTTTGAGTTAGGGAAGTATAATGAATATTGCATTCTTTACAGACTATACTGTTTTGGCAGATTGCTGTTATGTTTGCATTGTTTGCATATGTTTGCTTGTTTAATGATTCTATTTGAGGATAGGAGTATTAAATATGCAGAGGCATTTAGTATGCAATGTTGAATAATAATTTTAGTGATTTTCTATAGTAGAGAATGATAAGGTTTTTGCATTGGTTTATACTAACTTATCTCACGAGTTCTTGTTGAGATTTGTGTGGATGAAGCTTTTGAGATTTAGGAAAACCATGATATGAGAGGAATTAAGGAGACACAAAAGCTCAAGCTTGGGGATGCCCAAGGCACCCCAAGATAATATTTCAAGAGGTCTCAAGCATCTAAGCTTGGGGATGCCCCGGTAGGCATCCCTCCCTTCTTCTTCAACAATCATCGGTTAGTCTCGGTTGAGCCTAAGTTTTTGCTTCTTCACATGATGTGAAAGTGCGTTATATCGACTAGAGGGGGGGTGAATAGGCGATTTTTATAAATTCTTCACTGAGGAATTTGTGGGTGAGGAAATTCCTCAGCGAAGAACTACTTGCAGCGGAATAAGTACTCAAAAGTATGCATAGCAGAACACAAGCATAGTCATCATGATGAAATGAAAACAAGCAGAAAGTACAGAAATCGTAAACATAGGATAACACAAGATGAAGACAAACAGACTGAAGAAATTGAACTGAGGAAATTGAGAAAGTGTTCAGTCAAAGTCTTCAAACACAGATATGAACAATTGCACAACACATGAATGAGGAAATGAAAGAGTTGAGGAAATAGAACCAGTTGGCTTGGTGAAGACAATGATTTGGTAGACCAGTTCCAGCTGCTGTCTCAGTTGTACATCTGGTTGGAGCGGCTAGGTATTTAAACCTGAGGACACCCAGTCCCGGACACACAGTCCTCACCGTATTCTCCTTGAACTGAGGTCACACAGACCTCGTCCAATCACTCATGGTAAGTCTTCAGGTGACTTCCGAACCTTCACAAACTTGGTCACTCGGCAATCCACAATTTCCTCTTGGATGCTCTAGACCATGACGCCTAACCGTCTGGAAGAAGCACAGTCTTCAAAGGTAACAAGCATCGGATCCACGCAGGATCAATCTCTTCAGTGATGCTCAATCACTTTGGGTTTGTAGGTGTTTGGGTTTGGGGTTTTTCCTCACTTGATGGTTTTCGCTCAAAGTCCTCGGAGGATGGGATGCTCTCAAATGACAAGTGTCAGTTTCTCTCGGAGCAGCCTCCCAGCTAGTGGTTGTAGGGGGCGGCTATTTATAGCCTAGGGAGCAGCCCGCATGATAAGACATAAATGCCCTTCAATGATATGACCGTTAGGTGGGCAGATATTTTGGGACAGCTGGCACATAGCACAGCAACGGTCGGAAATTTGAGGTTCAAATTCCTCAGGGCTATCATCTTCCTCACTGTGTAGGAAATCCGCACTGGAAAATTCCTAACTCCTCAGTCAGAACAAATTCCTCAGAGACCAGAAGAACTTTGTCTCTGTCACTGAAGAATACGACTGAACTGTATGAGATTTCCAATGGCTTCACTCGAAGGGATTGGTAGGTGTAGGATTTTGAGTTGAGAATCACATGGAAATTTTTCCTTAGTATTTCCTCAACCCCCTTTAACAATACAGTGTTTCCTATGACTCAAGAAAGAGAAAATGAAACTACGAAAACAAAAGTCGTCACACTTCATGTTCCTCAAATGAATAGCAGTTTCCAAAGCACTCACTCTTCCATACTGTCCTTTGCTCAGATGGCCACATATGATATTCTTCGCTTGAGAATCGAGTTGCTTGAATCTCTTCACATCGGCAGCGTTCAGTGAGGGTGAGACAGAGGGAACACCTTTTCCACTGCATAGCAGAACACAAGCATAGTCATCATGATGAAATGAAAACAAGCACAGAGTACAGAAAGCGTAAACACAGGATAACACAAGATGAAGAAAAAGAGACTGAAGAAATTGAACTAAGGAAATTGAGAAAGTCTTCAGTCAAAGTCTTCAAACACAGATATGAACAATTGCACAACACAGGAATGAGGAAATGAAAGAGTTGACGAAATAGAACCAGTTGGCTTGGTGAAGACAATGATTTGGTAGACCAGTTCCAGCTGCTGTCTCAGTTGTACATCTGGTTGGAGCGGCTAGGTATTTAAACCTGAGGACACCCAGTCCCGGACACACAGTCCTCACCGTATTCTCCTTGAACTAAGGTCACACAGACCTCGTCCAATCACTCGTGGTAAGTCTTCAGGTGACTTCCCAACCTTCACAAACTTGGTCACTCGGCGATCCACAATTTCCTCTTGGGTGCTCTAGACCATGACGCCTAACCGTCTGGAAGAAGCACAACCTTCAAAGGTAACAAGCGTCGGATCCACCCAGGATCAATCTCTTCAGTGATGCTCAATCACTTTGGGTTTGTAGGTGTTTGGGTTTGGGGTTTTTCCTCACTTGATGATTTTCGCTCAAAGTCCTCGGAGGATGGGATGCTCTCAAATGACAAGTGTCAGTTTCTCTCGGAGCAGCCTCCCAGCTAGTGGTTGTAGGGGGCGGCTATTTATAGCCTAGGGAGCAGCCCGCATGATAAGACATAAATGCCCTTCAATGATATGACCGTTAGGTGGGTAGATATTTTGGGACAGCTGGCGCATAGCACAGCAACAGTCGGAAATTTGAGGTTCAAATTCCTCAGGGCTATCATCTTCCTCACTGTGTAGGCAATCCGCACTAGCGAATTCCTAACTCCTCAGTCAGAACAAATTCCTCAGAGACCAGAAGAACTTCATCTCTGTCACTGAAGAATATGACTGAACTGTATGAGATTTCCAATGGCTTCACTCGAAGGGATTGGTAGGTGTAGGATTTTGAGTTGAGCATCACATGGAAATTGTTCCTTAGTATTTCCTCGACCCCCTTTAAAAGTACGGTGTTTCCTACGACTCAAGAAAGAGAAAATGAAACTACAAAAACAAAAGTCTTCACGCTTCATGTTCCTCAAATGAATACCAAGTCTTCAAGGTCACACCAATTTCTTCACTTTCAAAGTCTTCAGAAAGTGTTTAGAAATCCAAAGTCTTCAGTCGAAGAACTTCATTTTTAGGGGTCGACTTTCTCTGTAATTATCAAACTCCTCATAGACTTATAGATCTGTGTACACTCACAAACGCATTAGTCCCTTAACCTATAAGTCTTCAATACACCAAAATCACTAAGGGGCACTAGATGCACTTACATGATGTGTGCTATTCTTTGAATGTAATTTTAGTTTGGTTTTGCTTGCTATTTTAATAAAATACTTAGATCTGAAAGTTTTTAAATAAAATAGAGTCCTCAAATAGTTGCCAGGGAGGCTATGTAAGCGGCACTCACATCCCGTCAACGAAGCTAATTTCTATGGAATTGCTCTAGTGCTTCACGTATATCTTTTTGAGCTGTAACATTCCAAATTTCCAATTTGGAATGTTATACATAGATCATTCATGCATATCATATTTTTTGCTGCATTTTGTTTCGCGATCCTCGAAATTCTAAGCAACTCAAGGACCCTCGGAGAGAGTTGGGGATTTCCCTGTTTTCATATTTGAATTTTATCAAATATTGAAACGAGGATTATTTGTTTTAATTATTTTTCTCTCCGAAAATATTTCGTATTCAAATATATGAGAGGAGATAATATGGCTTCTCCAAAATAAATGAAATATTGGAGGAAAAATATTAAAATCAAATATTGGATTTTATTCGGAGTTTTGTCGCTATTTTATTTGAATTAGGAAAAATAAACGTTTTTCAAAATTGCATTTAGACCCCGAATAAATGTTCATCTTGTCCGGCTATATTTTAGAGGACGGGGAAAATTTAATTCGGGATTTTTGGAGTCTGTTTAGTATTTCTTTTATTTGTTTTTCTGCACGAAATTATTAAAAAAAACGCGAACCGACCTCGGGCCGTATTTGGCCAGGACTCCGCCCGGCTGGCCCCTTTATATAGCACGCCCCCAGGCCGCCCCAGCCCAGCCCACCCTGCCGCCCAAACCCTAGCCCCGCCCCAGCCGCCGCCGCCCGCGCCGCTGCCGACCCCACCACCCGCCGTCGCCGCGTGAAGATATAGAAGAACTCCCCCTAAAGATGTGCATAGTGAGGAATTTTCTTTTGAAGCAATGCACACTTGAAGAGTTGAATCATGGAGATCTCCCCCTATATCTTGTAATTCATACACGCATTTGACATAATATATGAAGAATTTGAAATGCATGATGAAATATGGTGACTGATGTAGTTCAGCATGCGTGCAATAACATTAACGAGGAATAAGCATGCAGAAGAAATATAAAAAGTATCAGGCCACCATAGAGTTTTAAGTTTACAACTCGATCCAACAAAGTCATCAGAAGAACGAGAGTTGTAACTTAGAAAAAAACGCCCATATAAGATAGACCCGCTTGAAGACTAACTCAAATTTCTCCCCCTTTGTCATCAAATGACCAAAAGGGTCGAAAATGAGGACTAATGCCCCTGAAGAATATCAAGGTGATGAAGGAGCGTCAGCGTTGTTGGGGTCGGTTGTTGGAGTAGGGCCTGCCGCAGTGTCGTCCAAATCATCATGTTTATCAGTGTCGCGGGATGAAGAATAGGAGCTCGCCACCAAGGAAGGAACCTTGACCTTCTTGTACTTCTTCGGAGGAGGTGCAGCCCAGTCAAGATCGTCCTTGAGACCCATTGTCTTCAGATCTTCTTCACTATAGACTTGAGACAGAACATCCCAGGTGCGGTTGAGGATTTCATGAAGGTAGTAGTGGTTTTTCTTCACTGCATTGTGGGTAGCAGTCATGTTGTGAAAAATTGAACGAAACTGACGCTTGACCCATTTATGATTGCGATCAACCTTGTGGTGAAGACTGAGGAGAAGCTCACAGCCAGTCATCACCCTGGGTGCTGTGCCTTGAGGATTTTGCTTTGGTGCGTTGGCGGCAGAGTCATCATTGGTGGAGTAGGATGCAGCCTTGCGAAATTGTCCATCCAATGGACGAGTGCCTTCATCAATTACAGCAGTAGCCTTGCCCTTTCCATCAGCTGAGGAAAATGTCCGTTTGAGGACTTCAATTGGGGGCAAGTAGCTGCAATGGTTCAGTGTGTCAGCTTTATAGTTGAGTGAAGACCTTGTCCTGATGAATCTCATAATCCAAGGTGCATAAGGCTTCAACTCAAATGGTGACATGGCGACATTAGCCAGAGTCCTCATGAAGAAATCATGGAAGTTGATGGGAATGCCATTGTCGTGGTATTCTCACGGGGGGCTTGTGAGTCGACAGATGCCACAAGGGCTTAGTGTGAGGGTAAGACTGCTGCTGATAGGCCCGGGAGCGGGTATGCGAGTAGCACGCGGTGGTTTACCCAGCTTCAGAGCTCTCCGGAGAGATAATACTCCTACTGCTGCATGTATGAGTGTATCTGATATATCTAGTACAGGATGCTCCTGGAGCTGTATCTGAGGTCAGTGCCATAGGCATCTGGCATCTAGCCTCGTATATGCCTCGTATGTGGCATGCTAGTGGCCGGCCATGCTCATGGCCGTGAGCATGTGGGTGCTCATGCGTGAGTGTGTGTGAGAGTGAGTCCATCCCCTGGATGGATGGATGTGTGCCCCTTTATATAAGAGAGGGTAGCTTAGGATGTAAGCTTGGTAGTGGGCATGGGTAAGGCATGGTGCATGTCATGCTTGTCCCCTGGGTCACTTCATAAATAGTGCCAGGGGACAAGTGACACTATACATGATGGTGTCGCGGTACGGTTGTCTTGTCCGCGGTATGGCCGTCTCGTCAGGGTCTTGTCGGTGTCGGGTCGGGCTGCAGTCGGCAGCCGGCTGGTCATTGCAGTCAGTAGCCGGCAGCTGGCCGGGCAGAGCAGTCAGACGGGGAGCCGGGAGGAGCGGCCGGGCAGTCGGACTGAGGGGCTTTGCTAGCCCCGATGTCTTGAATTATTGTCTCGCCGTCTTCGGGGTATCCGTGTCCAATTACTCCGACAGTAGCCCCCAAGCCTCCGGGCAACTTGGCAAAGTTGGGCGGAGGTTTTTTGGCGAGTGTTCATGGAAATGATCATGAAAAAAGACAAAGTTAGTCCATGCAGGTATATCGAATGTTTGCTTTTAGCATTGCAAGTTTTATGCGGAGGGTGTCGACAAGGTTTCATCCGAGCCCCCTTCAATCTCTTTCATGTCCCCTCCACTCTTTGGCTTGCTCTCGCTTGCCGGACAGCCGCTCTGCGGTCTGTGGATGAGAGTGGGCCGCGGAGTGGAGTGTACAATACTCAGATTCTGGGAGCGAATTTAACCGAGAAGATACTCATAAAGAAAACGGCCGGGGTCGCCCGAACCGCTTTTCTTCCCAGACGTTTTTCGCGTGGGTGGCCTCCAGCGTTCACTCTTGCTAGCCGGACAGCCGCTCTGCGGTCTGTGACTAAGAGTGGGCCTTTGGTACTGCGCACGCTACTAAGCCGTCTGCGGGAACAAACGTCTCAGGCCAAGCGGCCAGCCCCCGGGCCAACTCTGGCTGGCGCCGAGGCGCACAGTGATGCGACTGTAATGAAATGCGGAGATAGCCCCCGAGCATCGCTCGTGGTTATCCGTGCTCTCGTGGTGAAAAAATATGCGGGTGAGGAGCTCACATTGGTTTTCATGTAGCCGAGGCGGAGTTTGCCGAAGACAGCCGGCGCGGCTCGGCGCTCGCGGAGTGCACCGGCGCACCCGTTGGGTGTTGCCTTCGAGCCCCCGGGTGCTCGAAGGGGGTTCCCGGCCGGTCAGGCTCGACCGGCGCTCGGCGCTCGCGGAGTGCACCGGCGCACCCGTTGGGTGTTGCCTTCGAGCCCCCGGGTGCTCGAAGGGGGTTCCCGGCCGGTCAGGCTTGACCGGCCAGGCGGCGAGGCGTCTTGCAATGCCCTTTTTCTTCTTTTTCTCTTCTGCCGGTTGCTGGCAGCCGGACAAACTCTTCTCTTGCCTGCAATCTTCGCGGGGGCGCGCCAACGCGCGCTGGGTGTAGCCCCCGAGATTCGGGCCGACTGCTGAGCAGTCGGGCCGGATCTCCCGGCAACTACTTTGTCTTCTCTTTCTCGCGGGGGCGCGTCAGCGCACCCGCTGGGTGTAGCCCCCGAGATTCGGGCCAACTGCTGAGCAGTCGGGCCGGATCTCACGGCGACTACTTTGTCTTCTTCTTCGCGGGGGCGCGTCAGCGTACCCGCTGGGTGTAGCCCCCGTGATTCGGGCCGACTGCTGAGCAGTCAGGCCGGATCTCCCGGCGACTACTTTGTCTTCCTCCCGGGGGCGCGTCAGCGCACCCGCTGGGTGTAGCCCCCGAGATTCGGGCCGACCGCTGAGCAGTCGGGCCGGATCTCCCGGCAACTACTTTGTCTTCTTCTTTTTCTTCTTCAGCTGGCTGGGCAGGCGGACTCCGAAAACAGCAGTCGGGCCCTTTGCAGCCGGCCAGGTAGCCAGCGGTCGGACGCATATTTCTTTTCTTTTTTCTCGGCTGTAGGCACCCGGCCAGCCGGATCTCGGTAGGCGGACGCACACACACCTCTCTTTCTTTCTTTTTTTTCTCTTTTTTTTTGCCAGCAGACGATTGTGCGCAGTCGGCCCACCTTTTCCAGCCGGCTACTAGGCAGTCGGCGCACTGCGTTGCCCCAGCCGGCCCTTTCTTTTTTCTTCTCTCTTCTTTATTCTCTTTGCAGCCGGCTGGATACCCGGCGCTTGACTTTTCTAGCCGGCTGTGGGTAGCCGGACTCACATATTTTGCACGAGCACCCGGCCATAGCGACTAGACGGCCCCTTTCTTTTTCTTTCCCCAGCCGGCCTCTGCTTCTGTCAACGCGCACCCGGCCGAAGCAGGCAGCCGCAGGGGCGGGGAACCGGCCGCGTCCGCAGACCAGAGCCGGGCAGCGGCCGGCAGGCGGGGGCTCGGCCGTGGTGTTGCGGGCGGAGCACTCGGCGATGGCAGGCGGTCGGGCCAACAGCCGGGTGG